>NC_064553.1:2063590-2684136 GCF_023856365.1 Brienomyrus brachyistius
TCAGCGCCTCCCCTGATATAGTGGCTCTGTCCCTCTCTATAGTCATCGTGGGATACAGTCTGCACTATATAAAATCAGTGCCATGAGATGGTACGATTGTCATGTGATTGACATTTTTTTGTTCACCGTGGTGGCAATCCTGACTTTGTCCACACGGTGCTTACTTGCACCCCCACCCCCCCCACCCCTGTTTGTAGGAGCGCAGGAAGCTCCGTGACAGACAGGCAGAAAAACGCTGGCGGAGCAGTCCTGAATAAATATACATGCCTCTCGAAAATAACAACACTTCACAGTCGACGCATTCTCAATAATCATCTCCCAAGCCACTTCCAAATGACACACCCCCAAGGTGCTGATTTTGATCTCTCCCCCTTAATAACACGAGGAGAACCTGCGCTGTGCTTCGATGAAAGGGTGAAACTTGATAATCTGACAGCCCTGGAATAGATAAGACAAATTAATAAGGGATAAGATGAGGCTGACAGGAGCGGGAGAGTGGTGAGAAGCCGCCGCGCGCATCCTCACGGGACGGAAGCAGACCACAGCACAGGCACTACGGGGCCTGAAGGTGAGGGCTGGAACAGCGAGGGAGAGCAGGAGCTGCAACACGGCCATGCACAAGGACTAGGACCTTGAAATTAGTTTCTACAGGCATTTTTACACTGAAGTTCCAGAACTGCTTACAAGTTCCTGGGCTGTCTCGACTGATTCCTGGCTACGTTTGTGCGTCGCTTTCACACCGCAGAACAGGAACTGAGACCGTTATTCTAAACAAGCATCGACGTTGCAAAAAGCTCATAGGTTAAGCTTCACACAATTTCAAAGGAAACGCCACCACACCGAAACAGCCGAGGATAAATAAGTCATTTTTGTTAGTTATTTGTTAGTTATTGGGGGATCGATGGCAATCAAAACGGGAAATAGTATTTTATTTATATTTTACTTATATGACCTTTTCATTATTCTTATTAAATACGGGTAGCAGATCGATCTCTCGTTTTACTCAGAATAAAAAATGATGTAACATTATTCTGCTAATGAGCGTTGGCAAGTTTCACTGCCAGCACTGGCGGTGTCAGAGAAAATCTGGTTATCAGTTGACTGACTGAAAGGACCAAGAGCTGGGACTGTGACTGACCATGAGAGGACCGACAGGGGACCATGACTGTGACAAGGCTATAAGCTAGGGGGCACCATGGGACCCACGCAGGCTCTTACCTGCTCGTATTTCTCCAGCTCGGTGTGATAGATCTGCCGGATCTGGGAGAGTTTGGCCCGGTAGTCCGAGTGCTCGGCAGAGTTGTCCGAGCCAGCACCCCCAGCGGCAGCAGCGGCGGCTGCGGCGGCCGCAGACCCGCCCCCTTTCTCCGGCCCAGACACACCCTCAGCCAGAAGCATATTGTCCAGGCGCATCAGCTGGGCGTCCGGAGGCTCCTCCTCCTGTGCTCCACGGATACTCAGCACTGGAAAAACAGCCAAGGTCAAAGGTCACACAGAGGTCACTAAGTTCAGAGGCGACACCCAGCACACACCAGCAAGCAAAGAGTGTGACCTGTTGTGAGGTAAGCGTGAGGCACTGACACGCGATAGAGTGTATAGACCTGCGCGTTTCCCAAATAAGCCGGTACATGGACGGACCTCCTAAATCTCCATCTCGGCCATGATGCATCACCAGTCCCTCCACTCCTCATTTCATTGCCATAAAAGAGCTGGGGTTACATGCTGTTTTGGCAAGCCGGAAGATAATTAAACCGTCATTTCATCAATTAGAAACATCAGCTCACGGCCTTACTCGAGCAGTCGCTCTCCTGAAATGTCCATGTTCCTCCTAAATTTGCGCCACTGCCAAATCCAACCAAATAAACAAAAAAAAAACCTTTTCAAATGAACCAAAGTCACCAGAATACACTAACAAAAATGAGTCTGCAGGAACACCATCCGTCATGCCGCTGAAAATGCGGGATCCGCTGGCAGGGTTTCGGTCTGTTAATCTCTGCCTTTTGGCCGTGCATGGCTCTGCAGAGTGTCCCTCGGGGAGGGGGCACGGGGGGGTCTTGCGTTAAAGGGGGCCGTTGTTAACGAGATGACGCTGTCGAATGAGTTATTATACACAAGCAGCCCCCACAGAAACATTCTTCAAAGCAGTTATACAAACAATGCTGTTTCAATGTGACTAATGAGCTGGGCTTATTAACGCAGCAAAATGAGCGTTTATGCTCCATCGCTGTACCTGAAGGAAATGCAGCAAAAGGGTGGCTGATTTAGTGCCAGAAACGGTATATAATCCAAAAGTATATCTAAAATTGGTCTATCAAGGCGTACTATTTCAATGGCTAGGAAGTAACATTTAAAAGTCCACTATTCAGTAATGCATTTGTGCAGCTTTTCATAAACCTGAGCTGACCTTTTCACCAACACCCGCTTTTCACACTGTACAAGGCAGCGTCTCACTTGAACCTGGATCTGCTCACTCCCAGGTTCAGGAAACGCTTTGTGGAAACAGCAGAGCCACCAGGGTTCCTCAGGAACCCAACCGACCTACATGCCAGACTGACAGCACCAGGACATGCTGGGCTCCGCCCACCCTCTACCGCCAACAGCATGGCTGCCTCCCAGAAAGCCTTGGTACCCCCTGAAATGTGGCTTGTTCGGCTGACTGGAAACAAGCTGTTCCACAGCATGTCCACTAGGGGTCTCCCTCAGACTCATTTCAAAGGTAACACACCAGGTAAGTATTTTACATGCATTTCACAAGTACAAACAAAAGGAATTTAAGATGCTAGGCACACACTCTTGAACTTTTTCTACTTGTTTGCTTTCATTAAAAAAAGAAAACTGTAGTCCCACAACAACAGTGAACACATTAAGGCACACCAGCCTCAATTACACATATCAGCAATTAAAAACAGTGCCAAAAGCAAATTAAGAGAGAAATCTTATCTTGTGGTTTTCTCTGTTAGTCACCCTCCAGTGAGCAGTAGCTCCTAATCAAAGTGGATGAAAGGTTCCACCTCATTAGGCCTGAGACTTTGGGGAGGCGTGGAGGCCTGCCCCGGTCTGTGAGCTGGCCTCAGTAAAACTGCCCGCTGGGATGAGAGAGGCTCCTGCTGTCAGCTAGGCAGGGGTGCAGGCAGGGGCGGGGACAGACCCCTCACATCCCTGGCAACGCCCTCACTGCCCCTCTGTCACTGTATCTGGAATGCAAATGTCATGACTGCTGGTGAGCGGAGTGGGGTCATGAGGTCATGCAACGGGCATTGTGTGTGTGTGTGGGGGGGGGGGCGTTCAGCAAACATCCTGTTTCATCTGTGTGCGTCCTGCGAATGGCTGACGGAGGTGGGGGCGGGGGTGAGTGCAGATAAAACCGTGCCTGCATAAACTGCCCACTCTCCTGACTGCACCTATCCAACGTTCATGATTTACGAAGACCCCGAGCAGATCAGACGAAACCTTCAGAAAAGAGTATTAAACTTTCTTTAACGTTATAACTACCTCATAAATACCAGAGTCAATGAAGCACAAAAACAAGCTCATAGTTCAAAACATAAAATTAAAAGGAGAGCGAAGCCCTTCATCATCTGTACATTTTCATACGCTCCTCCCGGAGCGCACATAACCATGCTTATTACCATCTTTTAAACTGCTGGGACAACGTTTAACACGGAGACGCAAAGAACTCAACAAGAAACTGCTCTGGTCCAGAGCGCACAGGATAAAAACACCAAAGTACGCAGTGAAGAGTTTCGTTTACTCTTCTGGGACACAAAGAATTATTGGAAAAGGAGTACAAATTCTAAAGGTACAGACATCGTGGAGGTCTGAGTCACCTCTGGAACCAGCTCCCTCAGCACACACACACAGACACACACGCACACACACGCACACGCATGTCTAGACTGTCACTTGGAATCGCCAAGTATCCCTGAATTCATACAACAATTCCATTACACACTGCAGCCCCTGTTTTGCATTTGCCAGTGTTTATTTTACTTGGCTGTGGTGCCGCTGCCATCACTCTTTTTAAAAGGGGGCGGGGGGGGATGGGGGGGGTGCTGGCAGGAGCGGTGATCCACTGCCGTCCATTTGTTATGAAAGCCTCAGAGAAGAGCGGAGAGGAGAGGAAATGGGATAGGCGCCTGGAGAAATGGAGAAGCGGACATCTGACACCCAGCATGCTCAGCTTCTCCCAGATTCCGCCGTGGCGCGTCACAGACCCCTGAACGCCGACCCAGCACCGTACGAGGGCAGGGCGCAGCCAGCAAAATATCAGCCACGTAGCGCTCAAGCTTAAGGACTTAAAATGGCGCCGGCTGCGTATTTAGCTGTGCTGGAGAGCGACATTATCAGATGAGGCAGGAAGAGATGCGCAGATGAGCTCTGAGCGGGATTCACGCCGTGTCCGGCAGTTAACATTTGGAAAGCGACCTGAGCTCCCTAACCCAAACAGAATGGGCCCTCACCGTACACAGCAAACACACAAGTACGTATCCATTCACACCTGAACGAGCTCCCCACCTGCCCCCTTTGACAGACACGCTTGGCACGGACACATCTGTCAGGCCACCAGCGACATCCTCTCTGAGAATGGGCTCAGCACAGCCCCGACAGCAAGGCGGAGCCCGGGGTAAAACTCCAGGGTTGGGGCTGTTGTTCTGCCCAGTTTTAATCCCACCTTTGAAGTGCTTTTCCTAAGAAGAAGGAAATCTGGAGTGGTTCCGGTGTGTGTTACAGAGACAGGCTCTGGCTTGCGGCTAAAACTGCCCTCTCGGAGAACGTCAGTCAGGGAAAAAGTGCCAGGAAAAGAAACAATGGAGCAGGGATGAAGCACAGGCCTGGGAATCCTTCATCAGCGACAGCAACTTGCTGGACAGGGCGACCTCTGTGAGTGCAGTGCCTCGCATCTGCTGGCTTCCGCTTATTACGCAACATGGCCTTCCAGTGACTTCACAGGCCACCATTTAATAATGTGCGGCGTCATTAGTGTCAGAAGCCCCCGCTACTAAACACTGTGTGCTCCTCCTCCTTATTTTTTCTGCATTTAGCATTATTCAAAAACTATATTCATCTGCTATCCATCCACCCTTCCCTTGCAGCTCAGGACACAAGGCAAGGGGACACCCTGGACAGGATGGCAGTCCACTGCACACACACTCACAAACACGAATCGTACATACAGGCAATTCAGAGCAGCCGATTAACCTGACTGCGTGTCCCTGGACTGCAGCAGGAATCCACAGTCGGCAGAACAAACCCTTACAGTACAGTCAGAACATGCAAACAGTACAAAAACTAAGGCGGGATTTAAACCCACAAACTTGGAGGTATGCGGCAAAAATGCTAGACACAATTTTATCCATCAGTTTTAATTATGATTTAAAATATATGATTTATATAGCATCCAACAAAGAGAGAGAACGCAGATACTCATAACTGAAAGGCAGTGACTGGCTCATCTGGAAGGGGAAGTATGATTTATTTATACCATTCAGATCCACTTGCACACAATTAAAATAATGAAATGGATTAAATAAATACAACTAATAAAGGAAGGAAAACCACGTTCCCGTCATGCCATTACCTTCCCCGTGGGCTGTAATTAGGCCTCCCCAGTTCAGAGCCCTTTATTGTGATTGGGTAATGGTGAGCTAATTGATTTGTCCTAATGTTACCATTCCTGGCTCTGTGGCACATTCCCATCCAGAGCCAGGCAGAACCAACTTAGCCACCCGCTGATGAACATCAGCCGTTCTCCAAGGGATAAACAATTATCTGTGCATGTTCTTTTCATCTCTCCCAGCCCCGTCGGCACAGTGCTTTCTGGAAGTCTCCAACGGACACCCTTCTCCCGCTTGGAGATGTTTCAAAGGCGACTTGTTGCGAGACGAGCCTTAATCCGCCTCCCCAGCCGCCGGCGCGCGATTCCCACTAGGTAGCCAATTAGCCAACCTTTGATCCGCATGTTCCGGATTGGCTGCCTGATTACCGTTCTATGGCCTGCATTTATTTGGCATCTATTCCGCACGTGGCCGGGCTGTCGAGTCGGCCGTACAAGGGACTTGGTCGCATGCACTTCAGAAAGCCCTTTGCACTGATGCACTCCAGTTTTAGTCCATTTGCATGGATATATGGCAGAGCACTGAGCAGTTCTATACTTCATTAAGAAAAGTGAAACAAAATGATGCGGAACTGTCAACTCAGCGATCCAACCCTGGCCTCTTAGAAACCATATCAGTGCTGAATAAAAGCCAGGCCAGCACCTTGGGGGGTGGGGGGTTTCACCATCCAGTTAGATATTAATTAAACAAGTTTAGTTTCCAAGGCACACAGCCAGGGGTTGTATGTAGGGTTAAGGATTCATGAGGATCCAAAAACAGACTGTATATCAGCCACACACTGTGGCACACTAACGTGAAAATTTCACTGATGGTTTTCCACCCATGTTGGGCTCCGTCTCCACTACAGCTTGCATCCATTCATCGGGACGTCAATTAAAAGAAAAAAAACGACACACACACACACACACACACACACCCTGCTTTTAATGCGGCGGCAGGCCAACATGGTGAAATATTCATCCAAGCTGCTACATAGAGAGGACAGGATCATTTCAGCTTAACCCTTACTCCCAGCTAGCCTTTAATTGAACAAGGACAAAGACAAATTCCAGCTCTCTATGTTCATGAATAATTGAGTCTTGTCCAGAAGGATGGAGGAGCCCATCTGTAGGGCAGGAGGCACCGGCAGCCGGGCGTCCAGCGGAATGAAGCATTTCAATGACTCCAGGCCACCCTGCTATTTATTGACTAATTGGGGAAAAAAGGTAGGGAAATGTGCCGGCGTCCCCCACACGGCTATGGAGGCCTTTCCTTGTGGGATGAGGGGCAGCCAGCCGCGTGGTGGCCCAGCTTGGTTAAGGCCAGGTTAGCAATCATTAAAGACATCCAACAAAACAAGGCAGGGATAAACAAACAACTACACCCCCCATTCAGGAGGGGTGGCAGGGGGTGGTACATGCAGCTCGATAATGGAAGAGTGCCCAAGCCCTCCTCGGTGGTTCGAAGGCAGCTGAATTAAACCATCTTTAATTAATGAGCCTGAGGTGTTCTGTCACAATTAGGAAGATGTATGGTCAAACAAGCAAGTTGTGATGTTTCTGACAGGAATGATAAAACTTTCTCCATCTCCGGCTGGCAGTTCCTGGCCGTTGGAAGCGCTTCACTCTGTGTCGATACTGTAAGCCGATCCACTGCCGGGCTTGGGATGGCAGTGGGGGGGGGGGGTGCAGGCAAAAACCGGTGGGACATGGTACTACTGAGTGTGGCTCAGCTCGGGGTGTCCTGCTCCACCGACTCTGTAGGCGTGAAAGCCCCTTTAAGGCGGGGGCCATGTTACAGCGGCTGGGCTCTAATAATGGGGAGACCCTCGTGTTTATGCTCTTCACTCAGCCGCAGCGCCGCCTGCCCGATCAGAAAAACCCTCACTCAACAAACAAAAATACGAAATGCAGTAAAAAACACACAGCTTTCCTGTATTTACTGCATCACACTGGCGGCTGCTGCATTTTACATTATTCATGGTGCACTTTGTCATTTTTAATTCACACTGTCAGTTAAGAATGATTTAGGCGGCAGACTTCAGCAACACGCGCTAATTTATTTCTCCATTGTACTGCCGTGGCTCAGTGTACAGACCTCCGTTCACTGCACGCTCGCTAATACCTGCTGCATTTACCAGAAACCGCCAAAAAACAGCAGAGCACCGAGTGGAAAAAACCTAAGTATGTAATTGCATATATTCATTTTCTCTTCTCGTGCTTTAATATTTCAATAACATACATGGATGGCTGCACACAAACGCCACTCTCCGGAGTCATATGTGAGTAACCCTGGCTTAATAATTCAATAGAACATATTATTAAAAAGAACCAGTGGACAAAAAGGTCACTGTAAACTAAAAGGACTGCATTAAGGAAATTAAGGTGTGATCACTAAGAACAACAAGCGAGCAGCACCAATATCACAATAATGAAATGAACTGAAGGTTCAGGATTCGCAGAGCCCACGGAAGGAGCTCATGAGTGGCGGCTCTGGGCTTAGCGGTTCCGGTACACGTCGCCGTGGCTGCGGTGGGCCCACTCATCGGCCTTGGCCACACGGCGGGTACACACTGCTGCGGCTTTAGCGGTTAATAAATCACGCGGGCGTCCCCCTCTCACCGCACTGGCGCATGCCACGGTGGGCCTGTCATGTAGCCGGCCCCAGAAACGAAGCGACAGCGACATGCTAATTTAACATCAGCATCATTCATTATAGCGCCGCGGTGCATTGGAATGGAAAAGAGTCGCTGGAACACTTGGTGAGCGGAGGTGGAGAGCTGGGGGGGGGGGGGTGATCAAACCACACTCCCCCCCCCCTCACCCCCCTGGCCGCCACCTTCTCAGGCTTTCAGGCTCATCCTTTCGGGGTGTACAAGAATGGAGACGACATGCGCTCGCTCTTTGAATGCGCTCTGCGCCCCATCCTGTGACGTTCCCCTGAGCCACTTCTGCTGCTGAAAAACGGCGGCATTTCTCCAGAGGTACTGCAAGCATGATGCCGTGCGACAATAACGCCCAGGAATATTAACAATAATACATGTTCCACGCTAATGAACAGCCATCATAATCATGACACAATAGCATTCTCAGATTCATCGTAATTATCTGACAATAATCATATGAGAATAACATTTTTCAGGTACGTGGGAATAAATGTTATGCCATAACAAAAAGAATTATGAAGGTGCAGAGGGACATCAGGCGATCAGGATATGTTTACAGTCTCTGCTTTTTAAGCTGAAAACGAGGCCGTGAGCCCCCCCCGATGACCAGTACGGGGCGACCTACAGAAACACTGAGAGACACTGCGAGCAGCAAAGTGTTTATAAAAACCTCCAGCTCCGGATGAAGGGGTGTGGGGCTGACCAAGGCGGGGAACAATAAACCGGGAGGGGGCAGGGCGGGGCAGAGTGGGGGGGGTCACAGAGGCTGAGGGAGGCAGAAACAGCATAAAAAAGGTGTCAATTAAAAGAATGAACCCTGGTGCATTTCAGGGGTGACAGCTGGGGAGAGAGTCTGACAGGCGTCACATTAGCTGGCTTTGCTGGCTTCTTGTCTTCCTCCACGTCCCCCTCCAGCCCCCCAGGCTCATGACCAGGAGGTCCAAGGAGAGCGGACAGGCGCGCACTTCGCTCTGCGGTGCCCTACACCCCCGGAGCCATTTCTAATAATGGTAATTACAGTCGCGGGGGGGTGACCGGGCCCGGCCAGGGTGGCCCTAAGGGCAGTCCGTATGGAGGCAGTCAGCATTAAAGGAGACACGTGAAGTTCAAGTGAACGGCCGTCATTAAAGGAACAGTATTATTCCAGAGAGGGAAAACAATCAGCCTGCAGCCATTTCATGTTATTATTTAAGGTGCCTTATGTCAAGCTGATGTAATTAGCCTCATACTATACCTGTGAATTAAGCAGCCGAAAGCACACAGAGAAATCCCCAGCACCGTAGCACGGCTTTATAAAGCGAGAGGCGTGTGATGCAATCGCATTTCAATAAGGGCACAGAGTAAAAAATAAAATGACGCTTAACTTTTCAGGTGTGAGCTGAAATTAAACCTTAGTATGAACATAAAAACTTTAGAGCGCTATCTGCAACGAGGCCGTAATTAACAGCGAGGAGGTTCATTAAACTTTACGATTGATTAAAGGCATTCGGGAGCTCATAGGGGTGGCATGATGGCGCACCTCCGCATGCCCGCAGCCACGGGCACGAGTGACATGAGGGACGCGGCCGGGGCGCCTAAGCAGGGGCGTGAGCGGCGGTGCCAGGGCGGCCCGCCGGGGGGGTGGGGGAGTGTTATTAGGGCTGCAGGCCGAGGCGAGGCTCTTTATTAAAGCCATTCATTCCGGGCCCTTAATGAGTGTCACTCTCTCACTCTGCAGACCATGAAGATGACCACAGTCACCGCAGAGGAGAGGGGGGAGGGGGGGATGGCGACGGGGGCACGTGCCGTCTGCCGTGAGCCACCATTTCTCTGCCTCGTCAGCGTGTGACAGTGCCCTCCCACCCCCGCCGCCACGCCATGCACCCGGGCAGCACCTGTTTCCCCGGAACGCCTCATACACCCATTTCCGCATGCCGACGCAGAAACAGGGTGGTCTCAGCGGCCCGGGCTGTATTAATTACACTCGCGACCCCCCCCCCCCCCCCCCCCAACTATCAGCGCACTCTGGCAAACACTTGCACTGTAATTCTTAAAGCTAGAGGAGCCACGTTTGTGTCTGCTTTCCCACATGTACGACAGATGTTTTGGGAGAGAAGCACCGGTGGCGTTTATCAGAGAGCTGCCGTGAGGGTGAAAGGCAGAGGGCAGAGGGGGTTATGGGTAGGAAGACGGCTTTATCAGGAAGCAGCCTGTCAAACCGAGAGCAGGAGCCAAATGCTGTATGCTTTCAGTGTTCTGAATGGGGGCCTTTCAAATGCGACTCTACGGTGCAGTTATTTTCATTTTTTCTTTTTTTTTTTTTTTTTTAAAAGAAAAAGGAAATAGGTTTTAAATCGTAACCCCAAAAAGACCTTCCCCAGCTCCCAGACATCCTGTATGCAGAGGCCTCAAAGACATTCACCGAGAAGCAGGGGAAGAGATCCTGGATGGCCACCAGGGGGCCCCGTTGGAGTCAGCCAGGCGGACAGAGGGGGCGCGGGGCCCGTGTTCGCTCGCGTGGCACATTTCATAAGGCTCCGCTCTTTGACTGGCGATGAGTTTATGTGAACGTAATTAACAGTAATTAATCCTTAATTACTGTAATTAGCCAAGTCGCAGTAAATTAAACCACATCTGGAGCAGATGAGGGGCTTTGCGAGCTGAGGCGGGGGCTGCTGATGGGGAGAGACGCTGAATTCATCTGACAGCATTTGTTTAAGTCTACCTGTTACACTCAGTCGCGCCAGCCCACCTTGTTTATTGTTCAGAGGGAAACCCGAGGCGGCCCCTGCACCAGGACCGCAACGGGGCAACCAAGGGGGGGGAGACCGGGCCCACCTTTGCAGGCTCAGGCGACCCCTGCCAAAGACATGTGAGCCTGCATGTAAATGTTACGCTGCAGAGCGTGTTGAGCACCATCGACCCTTCCAGACTCTGTGAGCTTACCGGGCATGAAGGCCTGAACATCACCGAAAATTATACAAAAAGTAAACACTGTTTGCCATTTACCCAAGATTTAATTTTTTCAATAAAAATCAAAGCAGCTTGTCTCCGGCTGGTAGTATCTCATGCCTCTGTGGGCTCCTGGTGCATTTGTCAGGCTCTGGGAAGAGACCAGAAGAGACACAAGGAACAAAACCTGCCCCCCCCCCGCCCAAAAAAAATAAAAAAACTCCACCCTGGCACTGCTAATAAGGGAGCGCACTCTCAATTTTCACGGTGCGTTCCCCGCACCCCCTGGTGTTAATGATAGGTGTTCCGGGCGGAGGCCATGCGGTCCAGGGAGGCGCTGTGCGTGCCAGCACAAGGCGTTTCGGAGGAAATAAATAATGCATCAGACGGCGTGCTAAGAAACAGGGCTACCGCTGTCAACCCCCCCCTCACCGCCCGCTCGCTCGCTCGCCGGCACTTCCTAAAACAGCCCTTCACCCGGCTCCTTCCCGTTACACCGCTCCAGATTAATTACACACTTTAATGAGATGAATTATTAATGCCGGCCTTACTTGGCAGTTTAAGGAAATGCAGTGGAGCAGTCAATGGAGAGCAATGGGTCCCTCGTCCTCATTATAACATCACACGCTGCCTGTGGGACTGATATTATAGGGCGATAGGAATAATAGGATTTTGAATTTAACATAATACACGTACAGTACGCCGCCATGAGTCTAATATATTCAAAATGAAGCATAGCACTCACTGCAGAGGGGATCTTTCATGAAATTACGCCGCAGTAATTGCAGGCCAAAGGGAAATAAAGGGAGCGCCGCGTCCTGGCAGTGCGGCGGCTTTGAATGTGTCGCTGCCGCCGCTGCGCTTGAATTTAGCAAGAAGGGAAGAAGCGGGGAAAGAACGGAGCGATCTTTCGAGCTGAGCAAACGGGCGGCGCAGTCTCCCAGCAAAGCAGGCTCCGAAATGAGGGCCGCATTCACATCCAGGCCTCAGCCGGTCATCAGAGAGGAAGCCGACCCGACGCCATCACTGTCACAGCGAGAGCCTCGGCAAACCACATACCATAACCACTGGCCAGAGGACGCAGGGTGGCGGCGTCAGAGCCCTGGCCTCCCGAAGCCATCAATCACGGCACCAGGGATTAAGGCGGCAAATAGCGGCGCGGGAGGGGGGGGACCAATCAGTGGCTGGAGATAAGCGAATAAGCTAAGGGCCGGGCAAATCGAGAGCCAATTACAGGAGGAGGAAGGGAAAGTGGTGCGTGGATGTGACCTGCAGGGACACACTGGGGGTTCCTGGAGTAGGACTCCATGACAGCCTGAAGGCAGCACGCAAATATGAGGGCCTATTATTTTAATAGCAGGATGCAGGCAGTCAGCCTCTGCAGCTGAGAGTGCAGAGATGAGGCTCCCATCCAGAATAAAACAGGCCGCTGACAGGCTGGCCTCTTAAACCGAAAGAGCTATCAAATACACGCAAGGGTTAAAACTCGGGGCCCAGAGAACAGGAGTGTGACCACTAGTTACTGCACAACACATAGTGGCTTCTGAAAGGGCCAGTGAACTCGCACACCTACAGAACCCCCCCCCCCCCCAGCTCTGCTTCGCAGGCATCTTCCCAGAGGGGCTCGTAGCACCTCTCTTTTGTGAAAGGTATCTTTTTTCTTTTTTAAACATTTGTATCGTAACTTAATGTTTGGAACAGTCTTTCGCCAGAGGAAGGAAACACTAAGTATTCACACCACGGTGTCGGCAGTAGAGCTTAAAAGGCCATGGGGTGAAATTACACATGCGATTGTAATGCCTTCTGACACGCGGACAAAAGCCTAGCAGGAAAGTCCGAGTTCACGAGTGATCATTTTCGACTTGGCGCTGCTGAAATCCTTCGGCATTCGGTGCCGCATACAAAGGGTGTAATGACTGTTTTCCGTGCATAACGGGAACTTCAACGTGAACTCCACAGTTTTAAAAAATAAATATAAAAATATATATAATAAAAAAAAAAAAAACTTGGTTTACTATGGAGTGTCTGGGAAAAGTTTTGAATGTGTCACTGCGCTGTTCCCGGGAGACTTTCCATTTGTGAGTCTTTGTGTACAAAACGCTTCCAGTGCTAACTTTGCTCTTGGCAGTCTTAGAAAAACAATGCAAGCCATCAAAAATATCAAACTTGATTACCGCTACCTTCCACATGACACTGGTTCAGAGAAGACCGGCGATTTTCCTGGGGGGGTAACAGGAGCTACTTGAAGCTTTTTTCCCCTGCAAGCTTGACGAGGGGGGAAAAAAAAAAAAACAAAAACAACAACTTTGTTTAGCCAATATCCTATTTTAGGAATCAGCTACTGAAGGTTATAAGGGGAGAGAGACAGTGCAGCTACAGAACATTCACCCTCCACTCATACCTACAGAAGATATGGTTGCATGGTACTGCAGTTTCACAGCGGTGACACGTGAGCTTTTCGGGTATCGGGGCCAGTGCCGGCTCCGTTTACAGGTGGGGGGGCCACGAGGTGAACCGGGGGAATCGTGGGGTTAAGGGGTTTACCTGCACTAAAATGAAACGCTGACACAGCCCTGAATAGGGGGCAAGTAAGGGTCTGTCGTGATTGTGGGCTTTAGGAGAAAAAACAAGTGACATATCACAGAGTCCGCCGTCATCGTTTCATTTCCGGCCCACATTAGTGGAGTAATCACAGTAATTAGCGAATCAGAGGCCTCCGCAGCTGAGCGCTTGGGCCGGGGGCATGGCTGCTGGGGAAGCCCGTCTCGGGAGAGCCCGGTGAAGTGCCCTGCGGGTCCCGGGGGGGGGGGTGTGGACGCTATCGCCCCGAACTGCGAGCCCTGCAAGCCTTGGGGTCAGCCAACGCATCATTATCATGTCTATGTGGGTCACACAGCAGATGCGAATGTAGGTCATGGGGAGACCTGGGTGTCAATCAGAAGACAAAAACGGGGCGGGGGGGGGGGGGGGCACAGTATCATTCCCCTCGCCGCGGCCATTCTTCAGGAAAGTCGCACAAAAGAATATTAAATAAAGATCCAGCTCTGCTCCATGGAGTGCGGGGGGTGGCGGTGATAGATGCAGCAAGGTGCGAATGGAAAAATGTGAGCATAATTCGATGGGGTGTGGAAGCCACATGTAACCTAAAGGGGAAAAAACACACACACACACACACACACACACTGATGGTCTGGGGGGGAGCAGCAAGGCCGGGAGAGTGGGGTGGGGAGCAGAATCAAGTTAGCCTCTCTAATGCACAGCCACAGAGTAGCATTAATGTCAGGGAAATTTAATTCCCATATCCACTGCCGGCCCTTGGCAAACTGCTCTGTGATGATCGCGTGTCCGTGTGACACAGCCAGGGACTGAGGGCCACGCAGGCACCCTGACCAGGGGCCACGCAGGCACCCTGACCAGGGGCCACGCAGGCACCCTGACCAGGGGCCACGCAAACACCGCAACGAGAGACCTGGGCGCCCAGCTCCCCATTCGCACGCTTCCAGGCCACGGCGAAGTCGCCTGCTTGCTGGTTAGCCCGCGGTGGCCCGTTTACGCACCATGCCCGGCGTCCCGCCACAGGCACCCGGCGTCCCGCCACAGGCACCCGGCGTCCCGCCACAGGCACCCGGCGTGCACACTGGCTGCTCTCCATTCTACCGTATCACCGCGGCAAATACATTCAAACCACCTGCCTGCAGCTGAGAGCTTCAGCTGGCAAGCCGGCAGGCCTTTCTGCGGGATGCCGCTGTGCCTTTTTAACTAGGGTAAATTAAAAAGAGGAGTCACCTCGCAAAGACACTTCTCAGAGGGAGGAATGGGTGACTGCGACGGCCTGCTGGCGGGGGGGGCGACGTCGAGGGTGACGTCACTGCAGCGGCGGGGTGACACGGAGGCACAAGGAGGCCCCACTTCGCTGGTCTGACCATCCAGCCCAGCGGCTCAGGGGGATAAACATCCCCTCAGCAGTGAGAGAAAAGGGTCGTCAATTCATCTGAAGCCACCAAAACACAAGCAGACACCGAAGGCGGAGTTTCAACAGCGCAACTGATTGGTCCTTCATCGCTACTATTAAAGATATTAAATGTTAGAAACGCCCCCTCGGAACAGCTGCATAAGGTACCTGCAGCTGACGCACAATTATATACACAGCTTTTTGGGGATGGGGGCTTTTTTTTCCCAGAGATAGTACCTGGATTATTATATCTGTCTGACCTACTTGTCGGTTACCTCCAGAGACTCGCGATTCGAGCTCCTCTGCAGATCTGCTGCTGCCATAAGCTGCCGTCTGCACACAGCTTTAATTTATCGAGCCTCCACGCAAAGGGGGGGGGGGGGGGCGATAGGCTGACAGTTTTCCTGACACCCATGCGGTCGCCATGGTGAGCCGCTCCGCGGCTTCCTAATGGCTTGTTGTGGGCTCATGTCAGGGTTGCCACGACTGAGCGCGACTCCAGCACTCACGGCAGACGGAGCCAAATCAGCTATTTGGGACGGCGCGTTCCCCTCTGTTCCCTCTGCCGCGGCTTTAATCCGCTTGGAGCGTGATGGCACCCGCATGCACGGCACCGGCAGCAGGTTCGAGGCAGCGGCCGAATGTCATCTCACCCTATTACAGAGAGAGTGCTGCCACACCTGCAGCGTTACCGCAGTCGTACAGCATCACGGCCGGCGTCTCTGCCTCGTGGCAGCATCTCACAAACATGCGACTGCAGCACACGGCAGCACCCATGTCTGAACAAGAAGCAATAATTCCCAGCAAAGAAAACTAGACCAGTCTTCTAGACAAGGTGCTGGTTCCTCTGCCATTGGGACAGGGTGTGCAGAGAGGGCCTGATCACCGGCGGGCCCCGCGGGGCCCTCTATGCACCCGTCAGGCCCGTAGGTAATCTCATGCTAATGCTGCAGGCCGCCTCCATTCAGCCCCGAGAGCATAGAGCGCCCGGCTGATTGCGGCAGAGCGATTTCAGACGCTGAATGGATGATCTTTTTTAACGGCAAGAAAAATGCCGGCAATTTGCGAGCAGTGAGGCTGACAATTCTGTCATAGCCTTTGGAAAAAGCGCGACATAATTGCACCGTGGTGGAGGGCCCATTACCAGGAGCAAAGGCACCTCTGCTGACCAGGACGACAGCGCGCCCCAGTGGGGGTTAGATGCCACAGCGATAATGACACACAACACCAGAACTGAATTTATTTTTAATTTTTATTTATTCACAAACGCACTTTCATGAATCAGCCTCCAGCTCACCTCTGGACTTGATCTGACAGAAAGACGTTCAGAGGTGTACTTTCCGAAGACCTTCATCAGGACTGAAGTGCGATTCTTATCCGTTGATTTTACTTGGCTTGTTGGAAAAACCCCGACCAGCAGAGC
Source organism: Brienomyrus brachyistius (assembly GCF_023856365.1). Classification (NCBI taxonomy): domain Eukaryota; kingdom Metazoa; phylum Chordata; class Actinopteri; order Osteoglossiformes; family Mormyridae; genus Brienomyrus; species Brienomyrus brachyistius. Next base: position 2,080,156 of record NC_064553.1, read on the forward strand.
AACCGGCACAGCAGAGCCTCAAGGTCAGCGCCACAAAGCTACCAGCGAGAGACCAGTCCGGCAGTCAAGAAACCCCTCAGAAACCAGTTAAATTCTGCTGGACTTTCCACTAGGGAGACACAGGCAACCTTACTTCCTTAGTATAAATTTGTAGAGGGAAGAAGAGCAGAAGAGATGAAAGAACAGCACCATCTGAAGGAGCAGCTCACCGTATGCTCCCCCCACCATCATGCCGTCCCCAGACCCACACACACGGGCCATGCCAGGCTGGGCACGCTGGCTCAACAGTGGCCCCCTTCACTGTGGTTTCGACTGCGCTGTCCCTGTGGGGGAGATGCAGAGGCCAGATTGCTCCCCAGACTGGGGGTGGGGGGGTGGGAGAGAGAGAAACCTGTTTCTAAAAATAAAGCGTGCACGGCTGCCCGTCTCCCCCGTGATAAACCTGCTAACAGGCCTCTATCGCGGACCGAGGGAAAATGTGCTGCAGCCTGATTAGGGCCCAGCGCCTGGCGAGGTTATAAAGCACAGTTATCAGCCTCCGCGAACAGAATAATCCGCACTGTATCAGCCGACAAACATATGGGCCACGCGGCAGAGACGGCCTCAGACAGACACCTCATTTCCATCGTAACACATATCGGCACGACCACAGCGAGAAAACAAACAAGTAAACAAAGCAGAGACTGCTGGAGACAACAAGGGTCTCACCTAACTCAGGGCTACAGGAGACAAGAGGGCGACTCACAGGACCGCAAGGGTGCAGTGCACATGCCCGCCGCAGTGCATATGAAAGAAATCTGTCCATCTGCCGTCGAGTGACGTAGTGACAGCGTTCTGCTGTGCAGGCTGGAACCCGAGCTTATTGGAGAATCCAGTGAGAACCAGCCTGACGCTGGACGGCCATACAGCCACTGGACAGAGGCACACACTTCTGTGCTCCCTGCAAAATGCCGAATCTCTCTGTATCCAAACAGGACAAAACAGACCTCCCCCTGCCGAGGAGGACCCTGATACGAGGCCATGAGGTAGGCAGGACATCTCCCCCACGATTGAAGGACCTGGATCAAGTCATGTCTAAGGTGACCCCCCCCCATTGGCCACCCTGTGAGGGCTGCACATGGCCCACTGCATGAAATGGTGGCAGTGTGGCTAACTGGGGCGTACCTAACACCAAGCAATCCCGTCCCTGAAGCACTGCGCCTCACACACTGCACAATGTATGCTCTCCCTCACCCCCCCCCCCCAAACTGTGCACTGCTCTGAATTCCCTTGCCTTCATAAAATATTCAGGCCTTCCGGGCATGGAGCTATGCCATGCAAATCCCGCCCCCTCCCCGGTCAAACCCCTCCCCCCCTCCTGGACCAAGCCCCGCCCCCTCACAGGCAGGAGATGAGACCGTACCGGGGACTGACCGCCGCCCGTAATTAAAATCAATATGGACACTGAAATCCATGACATGCAACCATACAGTCTCTCTTTCTTTAACAATGTGAAAAAAATTTTTTATCTAATAATGAAAATAATCATACCAGAAAAAGCAGCTGAGTAACGTGACGCCATGGAGTGTTACGGCGGCGCAGCTGAAGGCCCTGTGCCATCCACAGAGCAGCCCCCACCCCCCCCCCACGGCTCACATTTATGAATGAATGTCTGCCTGGCCGATATGACGGTCTGCAGGTCAGGCTCGACGGCACCAACTGCTGGGGACACTTATCTCCATGAAAACTAATAAATTCCTCATTTTATATACTTGCTCCAGATTTAAAAGTCTTGTTCAATAAAGTTTAAAATGTCACAGTAGGGCTATAACTGAGATGGCTTTCCCAGGCCCGTGTTTAAACTATGCAAAAAAAACACTGTCCCTTTTACACTTGAGCAATAAAGTTTTATATCTTTGAATCGGCCGTAAAAAGGTTTGGAAGTGGCCAGCGGGGGAACACTCGTCCTGCCTTATCGTTATGATCATATTTCCCCCAGGAGCCTTTTCCGACGTGTCAATCCGTCTCGGCCAAGACACTTTGGGGCTTTTCTCAGGCTGACCGCATCGTTTCCGGCTCCGATAATTAACCGACTGGCCAGGTGCCTTCCATTATTTCCACGACATATATTGGACAATAAAACACGAAATTAAGTGGGGAAACGACACGAGCGGCACGGCACACATCAAAATAAAGAGGGCGGCGCGTCCACCATGGAGAAGGAAGCTGTTAGTGCGGCAGTGAGCCCAACCGACTGACAGCGAGCAGAAAGCGGGCCTTGATATCAGACAATTCGCAGCCACCCCCGGCAGTGAGCTCCTGGGGGTTGGGGGGGCCTGCATGGGGTTAACCCATCGTGTCCAACAGCACTGCAAACACGGAATGTTTTCCCCGTTGTGTTCAGGGTAGGGGAGCATATCTCTCCCCGATTATTACCACCAATTTATTATAGCTTGTCAATGTCCAAATAATCATCCGTAGAAATTAAGCACTCAATGAGGCAGCCTGCTATTCTTTTCTGATTTTTTTTGTAACCCAAATGCAGAAAAACAATTTGCCCACCTTCTTTCAACGAGCCGCCCACCCAGTCCACGTAAGCCCCCCCCCCCCAGGCATCTCCCCTCTCGGAGAAGGCGTGGAGCTGACAGGGTTAAAGCCCGGCCTCTAACGAGCTCCTCTGTTCCAGTGTGGTGCGTAAAGCTATTACCTCGCAGCACATTACCTCAGCCATTTCTTATGTGCGGATGACTTCCTTTTTCCCATGAGCACCTGCTTCAGACATGGATGGCGGTGCGGAGCTGGGAGCGCGGCCGGCCGGCCCACATCAGCCCGCCCCACTTCTATATATCACATTTAACACTTTGACAGTAACAGTCTATAATGTTTCTATTTTACAAAATCACTCCGTCAACTCTGGGATACCAGAGCAGGGAGTGTGGAAAATAAATAACCAAGCACACACGGGCAGTAAATTTATATTTCACACAGAGCGAGGCGAGGCGGCGAGGCAGCGAGGCAGCGAGGGCCATCCGCACCGCGGCTCCGCTCACCACAGCCAGATCTCAGAGCTTCCGCGCACTAGAGCTCACACCTGCGGCACCGGCATCACCAAACAGCCTCCTGATGGAACCCGGGCGAAACCCATGAACAGCGAGGTATGGTACATGCTTCCTGGCGTGCGCCGATCACTCACAGATCCATGTTCTAGACCCCATGAAATTCAGTACGTATACAATCTGTAATATATATTTTATACATTACACACCTTTTACATACTGAATTTCACATACACACACACACGCACACCCCTTTTCATCAGCGCATCTAAAACCTGACACAGCTTCCATCTTGACGGCCTGTTTATACAGACCACACGGTCAGAACCAGCACAATTTCCCCCCATGGTGACAGTAATAATCAGACTAGACGGGACATACCAATTAGAGCCAGGGGGGGGATCTCCACATCTCCGTACCAGCCGCCTTCTGCCTACCTTCCCCCCCCCCCCACGCCATTTCAAACACTCCAGAGGAAGATTGACCTCCACCAGATCCCATCACTCCGCTTTTTACTGTGGTGAACAACCATTTCCTATGTGTTTCACACTTATAAACAAACATTCGTTTTACTTTAGGGGGTATTAACTTTAATGTATTGTCAGCATAGCTAGCAATGAGGTAGCATTTATTTCTATTCGCTGATTTAAACAGTTGGGCCTGTCGCCATCCTTCACTGCCGCGCGCCACAAGTCAACAGAGACAACGGCCTTATTTTTCAATCTAATGGCGGCTTTTGCTCACCATTAGCGAGGAGACTGTGCCTTTGAATAAACTGCTCAAAATGTGACTTAAAATGCATTTTAATAATTAATTACCCCTTACACTGAGTTACTATCCCAAGAAGGCCTTGGTTGGAGTGGGAGAGCGATTGTTGCCCGTGGCCAAAAGATTTCTTGACTGAGGATGCTGGGAATGCCAGTCTTGAGAAGATCATCTCCAGCAGTTTAATGAAGGGGATTAGAAGCTGACACCACTCCTCAGAAACAAAGGGAACTGCGGCTGCCGCTGCTTCTACTTGCCCTTGAGGTTCAACAAATTTGCAGTCGACTCCCATCATCATTCATGTGGTACAACAGAATTTTCTCTGGGTGCCGCCTCAGCCCACTTTCCGGCCCCCTTTGAAGTGACCCGAGATGACACCCATCTGGGGGGGGGGGGCTGGGGGTTTATTCCCCAACATCCTGCCAAAACTCCATAAACAGTCTGCGACACAAAAGTCCTACACTCCACACCGAGTGTTTCAGGAGAATTGCAATGTTCTGATGGGTTAATATATTATACATGAATGCCATTGCTTCATCGGGGATCCATTTTTATTACCAGTTACTCCCAGAATCAGGACTTCAATAACTGAGGAAGTAGCTAAAGGCAAAAGAGAGGCCAAAAGGTAGGTGTGTGTGTGTGTGTGTGTGTGTGTGTGTGTGTGTGTGTTTGCATCACAGTTTGGCCCTATATTAAATTTCCCAAGTTTAAGCCATCCTTCCTGTAAGGGATGAGGGCAGGACATAGAGGAACGTCAGGACAGGAAGGTCCTCAGGAGGAGGAGCAGGTCTCACATCAAACCTAAAGGTAAATTTAATACATCTAAGGCTGGCAAACACAGAAACCAGAGCAGGTCAGACTGGTCAGGACGGCGCTCTCGGTTCTGGGACGTCCTGCAAGCTTGGAAAGGCACCATGCAAGGTGAGGGAGAAGAGTCACCAGCAAACAGCACGCCAACCGGCACGCTTAAAGACGTGAATGTGCGCTTCTGTGTATAAAGGGATACTCACATCAATTCCAAACCATGAAGAACAATGGGCCCAGGTGTCATCAAACAACTGTAGTCAAAGTCACGTTGCGAAATTTCCTTGAAAGACCAAACTCCACTTTTCCCTCCAGAGAGGCTTACGAAAGCAATCCCACCCCTTCACTCACTTGGTTACATACGGCAGAGTGCCCTAGGTCCGCTTTGCTGCCGCTGTACCTTTAACGCCGAATCTCTGGACTCAGACACATCAGCTTTTAGCAGCACCATTAAGACTCTGGCCTAAATTATTGATCTGCTGCCTCGATCAGCATAGCAGTCACGTCTGAGTACCAAGATCTAACTCCACCGCGGCCCCCGCACTCGAGCCACTGAAATAATTAGGAGAAATTCTCATTAAGGGGAAGGGAAAGGTTGGGGGATAGGAGCATGCGGGGGCTCTGCACGCCGCTTAATGTTTCCCCCAGGACTGGGAGATTGCTGCCATCAAGTCCCCAGGCAGGGCCTATGGATGACAGGTCTTATCCACAGAGAAACACACACAATAAGGCGGCTATAAAAGAATAATACATGAAGAGGAAGGGGCACAGCATAAATAAAGATGTGCTGCAGCTCCAAATTAATAATGAATTCTGAAGGCCAGGATCAATCGTATCAACACCCTGGTTCCCCTTATAAATAAAGTGTCTGCTGGAGCCACTGGTACCACACCCCGCAGTGCTGTCCATACCGCACCCCCAGAGCCTCCCTGTACCGCACCCCGCAGTGCTGTCCATACCGCACCCTCAGAGCCTCCCTGTACCGCACACCGCAGTGCTGTCCATACCGCACCCTCAGAGCCTCCCAGTACCGCACACCGCAGTGCAGTCCATACCGCATCCTCAGAGCCTCCCTATACCACACCCCGCACCCTCAGAGCCTCCCTGTACCGCACCCCACAGTGCTGTCCATACCGCACCCTCAGAGCCTCCCTGTACCGCACCCCGCAGTGCTGTCCATACCGCACCCTCAGAGCCTCCCTGTACCGCACCCCGCAGTGCTGTCCATGCCGCACCCTCAGAGCCTCCCTGTACCGCACCCCGCAGTGCTGTCCATGCCGCACCCTCAGAGCCTCCCTGTACCGCACCCCGCAGTGCTGTCCATACCGCACCCTCAGAGCCTCCCTGTACCGCACCCTGCAGTGCTGTCCATACCGCACCCTCAGAGCCTCCCTGTACCGCACCCTGCAGTGCTGTCCATACCGCACCCTCAGAGCCTCCCTGTACCACACCCCGCAGTGCTGTCCATACCGCACCCTCAGAACCTCCCTGTACCGCACCCTCGGAGCCTCCCTGTACCGCACCCTCAGAGCCTCCCTGTACCGCACCCTCAGAGCCTCCCTGTACCGCACCCTGCAGTGCTGTCCATACTGCACCCTCAGAGCCTCCCTGTACCGCACCCTCAGAGCCTCCCTGTACCGCACCCTCAGAGCCTCCCTGTACCGCACCCCACAGTGCTGTCCATACTGCACCCTCAGAGCCTCCTGTACTGCACACCGCAGTGCTGTCTGTAGCATCCCATACTACACCCTGCAGTGCTGCCCATACTGCACCCTTAGAGCATCCCGTGCTACACCCTGCAGTGCTGTCCATACTGCACCCTCTGAGCCTCCCGTGCTACAGCCCGCAGTGCTGTCCATACTGCACCCTCTGAGCCTCCTGTACTGCACCCCGCAGTGCTGTCCATACTGCACCCTCTGAGCCTCCCGTGCTACACCCCGCAGGGCCTCCTGTACTGCACCCTGCAGAGAGACCAAGTAGAAAGCACACCAAAATCTGACCTGGTCCAGCACGGAGCAGCACACAGATCTGTGTGAACAGTGACCGATCAATCATCCTGCTACCCATTTTTGCAAGACCAGTTTCACTGTGGTTCCCAGTGTCATGGCCACACCTCCAGCCGACAGGAGGGGCATCATTATGTAAATAAACCTGCTGGAGCAATATAAGGGAGACACACGTCTGCTAGCACCTCTCCCGCCAAAGCAGCACTGCTCCCCAATCGCTCATACAGAATCATAGCCTAATAGCATCCCATTAACATAATTGCCAACACAACTAGTGTTCCGTATCTCCAAGCTATTCCCTTCCTCATGAAGCCAGCGAGAGCAGGGTGGGGGAAATTAAATTAAGCCAAATAAGGCATCGGCAGAGCATCACCCCCCACACACACACACCACCTTTAATGTCTTTTCCCCCCCCTTCTGTGTAAGAGTGGGTTGAGCTCACCGGCGCCTCCAGAAGGACAGGCATGGCATCCTCACTCGCTGTGAGGTGCTCAGTATTCAGCGGACGGCTGTGCCAGACACGTGCGCAAATTTAAACTGAATCTGCCAGGCGAAATGAAATTCCCATTATTTCTAATTAATCCTTAATTAAAATATATTACTCCACAGATTCCGCAAATCTCTCTTAATATGCAAATGTGGCCCATTCAAGGATATTTACATATCATTAATTAACGTGGTGCATTCTTTCCATCTAACAAGCTATGGGCTGGATCTGCCAAGGTGATCCAGGCCCACGCTCCCATGCAGGCCAGTGGAAAAGCCGGGCGGAATTCCTTCTTGGGAATCGGCTCAACACCAACCATGTGGGGGGGGGGGGGACCTGGGGGCAAAGATTCCTTCCAGAAATATGTGGCAACATATCATGTGTTAATATCCTGGAAAAAGCTGCATCAGGAATCAAACCTTCTTTTCGCAGTATTATCAACAGAATATACTACACACAGTTTTTTCTGTCCTGCTGGGGACAGAAGCCCCCCCCCCCCCCCAAAATGAACCAATATATAAATAAATCCAGCATGCTACCCTCAGGTTACAGCTTCCACAGGACGTCCTTAATTGAGGTCTTGCTCATCCCATATGTTGACGGGCAGCCAAGCAGCGATGCCTCCAAGCTGGGGCTGCCCCGCTCCTCCTGCCCCGCTCCTCCTGCCCCGCTCCTCCTGCCCCACCTCTTTGCTCACCATGGGCCTCAGGCTAAACGGACAGGAGTCCTCTCAGGTATCGGTGTCAACACAGTTTGGCCCCAGTCCACAGGTTAAAGGCACCTCTTAACCGGCTTTTTTATTAGGGTAGTGGTGGCCAGTTCGATTCTGTTTGATACCATTTGGTACAGTCGCTGCTCCTGGGATTTTTTAGCGTTGACGTTTTAATTAACAAATGATACCAATGAGTTCCTCCTCAGTTGGCTACATACTGCTACAGAACACACTTGTGGCACTGTTGGGGGGGGGGGGGGGGGGGGGGTGGGGGGTACCAGCAATGAGTCTTGGAGCCAGGAGGGGAGCAACGATGACAGTTATAGTAGGAAGCGGTTTATGACCCAGCATTAGGGTCGTGACCTCACACCGTCAAGTCGAGAGAGAGCCGGAGGAGCAGGGGAGACATTCCAGCCGCCACTGGGTTTACCGCCGTCACCAAGGACGGCAGTATTATACATTTTATATCATATATAAGAATGACGTCGACCTCCCTTCGATTTACCTTAAAGATAAAAAAGACGACTCCGACTGACAAGCTCGGAAGTGATCGGAAGCGTCTACAGGCGGCAACTTTCCGAGGCTTTTCGTTACTGACGCCTCACCTGTGCACCTGACAAATCCACCACGCCGCCATCTCCATCTCGGCACGGTGATGAATGATGTGGAGGCGCGAACGCTGACTGCCCACCCCCCCGGCCGGCCTTGTCATTCCCAGACCGCGACGTCAATACGATGTTGTCGCAGCCTCCTTCACGTTCTAATTAGCGTGTCTCTTTCAGTGCCCTATCTGAGGGGGGGGGAAATACTTAACATAACCCCCGGCCATAAATCAAATTCGGGACTGTAATCCACCACTCTGTTTTAAACCATAACGGCCCCTTTCTTCTCCTCCAGCTTCTTGTTACTGTCACCTAAAAGATTATGCATGGGGGGGGGGGGGGATGCAATACGGCGCAGTAGAGATTTGAGGAGTATCGATGTCGTGCACCATTACTCCCAGTACCCAGCATAGCATTAAGAGCATCAGGGCCCCCGTCCACATGCAACACCTCCATCGAGAAGAAGCCTCTCATTTGAAGACCCACCCTGTGACGAAGGCGCATCCTCACGCTACCGGCTTCACAGCGAAAGCCCCCCCCCCCGCCGTACCCCTCTCCCTCTCCCTCTTCTCAGGCTGCTTTTAATTTGACACCTTGAGCTGGGGTAACGAGGCTGGGAAGCGGGGAGCCGCAGCGGAATTCATTAAGCGCAGCACTGCAGGGTCCGATCTCCCGCGTTAATGACATCGGGGGATAGGGAGACGGGGCGGCCCGACCGCAGGATGAAACAAACATGAGGACTGTCAGTGCTGACAGCGCCGGCAAAGCCATTCCGGGACGGACGCGGCCATTCCGGGACGGACCTTCAATCCACCAGACAGCTTGCAAACCTAAACAATATTTCCCGGCCTCAGTGTTTTGGGGGCTGGAACCTATTTATTAAGGCTTGGCGGGAGTGGACGGACTGGGGCTTGCAGCTAGCCACTCATTTATACCTTAAGCACAGGCAGATACACGCATTCAGCTGCTGCTCAGACACGCCTCTGTCTTTAAATTATTAATGTTTTCAGAAGCACCTTGGAGAAGCGCACTGGGAAAATCATCCCGCCAGCACAGAGCATGTCCTTAATATGCGGCGCGAAGGACATTAGGGCTCCGGCGACATTCGTCTGGCCTCCGGTAACCGCGCTCAAATCTCCTTAAAACGCACACGGTGCGGGAGGAACGGGTTACAGAGCCGAGCGGAGGCTGGGGGAGGGGGGCCGGGGGGGCCTGCATTGGTAATTTCTCTCCCGCTATTTCACGTCACCGCTCTCTGGAGAAATGTCACAGGATGACAGGTAGAACAGCAGGGAACTGCAAGAAATTGCCTCCTAAATGGGAAGCGGAGGTCTTACCTGCTGCTTTCATAGGCGCCTGCTCTGGAATGTAGGATGCAAAGTGAACAACTGGGGGGGAAAGAAATAATAAAAACCATATAAAAGAATATCCATCAATGGCAACACGCCCGTTTAATTTTTAAAGGCGCCTGAAGCGCCTTGCGTCATTCTCCCCGTGTCTGCTGCTCATTTTGGGGGGGGCACTTTCGTGTCTAGAAGGTTCGTTTTGAAAAGATGGGTCCCCCGCAAGACACGCAAAGAGGCGTAAGGAATAATACAGGGGAGGTCAGAGTGGCTTGACTGAGTCGCACCAGGAAACTAGCACCCGAGTTTCGAGAGGGAGGTGTCTGTCGGACCTGGGGGGAGCAGGCCTGGGGGGCATGCTGCTTGGGTCATAGACCTTGAAAGGGCACGCCTTTCATCATCAGGTTATCACTAATCTCATTACCTACGAGAATCACACAGGCACTACTCCGTGGGAGATGAACATCAGAGCACTATCAAATTTTGGTGCAACCAGGCTTTAAAAAAAATTCGCTATGTCCTAGATGTGTTCTAGGTAACCTTTGACGCAGGGCTACACAGAAGCTACACTCCTTGTTCTTGTAGGATTGCAGACAGCAAGCTGAACACGCGGAGTGACCTCTCAGCCTCCGGTTCACCGGCAGCGTTGGCCAGAACTTCCCCAGGAAAGCCCGCGCCCCAGTCAGCCTGCATGTTCCCGGCTCTCATGCCGCGAGGCGCCAGCCAAAGCTAAGGGGCAGACATCAGAGGAACCAGAGAAAAACTGCAGCTTTTATAACAGGATTTACAGACCAGCTGCACTTTAGCTTTCAGATGTCAGGACAAACTGCCCTTAAACAAAAAGTATCACCGTCTGATATAAAACTCAGGCTCTTATGTCCAATTCATAAGCCAACGTCCCCCCCAGAACTCCCCTCCCAAAAAGAAAGGAGAAATTAAAAAAAAAAAGCATTTTCGTCCACTGCGTAAACAGAGGTCATTTCTGCAGATATCAGCGTCAGGACCCAACAAACCATCCACCCATTAATGCTCGCAGTTCTTAGTGGAAGCCCATGACGCCGCAAGAGGATCCCGACAGATGTGGGTGTGCCTCATCTGTCCGACTGGCTCTGGGCCAGTCAGCGGGTCCACAAAGAGACCGGTGGGACAGGGGCGGTACCATCAATGACCGACACCTATGGCTGTGCAGATGGCCTTCTTGGAAAAGGATGATCCCACCCACCCTATTGAGCGAACTTTGAGATCTGACTCTACGACAAATAAAAACTGTAAAAAAGGAGAAGTTAGAGCAATGATGCTATAAAAAATAATAAAAGGAAAAAAAACTGCTGATCTCGCTGTGAAATATTAGCCATTTGAAATGGCAGCACACAAACCAAAGAAACACACAGGACCATGCTGGCCATAACATATAACATTTTTACTACCTGTGTGTTAAAAAAGCAGTATTTTATAAAACATGCTGCATCCAAACAGTCTGGACATCATTTACCATAAAAAGGACCATAAAAAGTGTGATAAACCAAACCCTAAACCACCAATTAGCTTAACAAACAGCCAAAACATTTGGGCCGATATTCATAAAAATGCTGGCAGACCCACTGCGATGAGAGAGATCGTGAGCAGGGGAGTGAGCTGAGGCGCGTGTCGAAGGGGCTCGAACCTGCGACCGAGCCACCGGGACACTGGGGAACACGCACTGGAGGGGTCACACTGGCAAATCACTGCTTTCCCTACTGCAGGCCCACTGAATACAGAGACCCATGATAAAATGTAAATACATCACCAGCAGGCGGTGGGGACAAGTTTTTGGGAAGAGGCAAAAAGGCAACGTAAAAATGGTGCATCAGACCTGACACACACCTACAAAGACAACTAGTTTGGTTTGTGCTGACACAGTAAAAACTGGGAACAATGTGCCGGCATAAAAAAAATTCTACATGCCATTAATTTTTTATGAGTCACCATATTTCGCCGGTACACTGTACATCAGCCATGTGGGGGGGGCGACGGAGTACCAGGGAGGAACACTAATTTGGACAGTAAGTGGTATCGCCATGTCAGCGCACGACACCGAACATCCGAAACGGTCCATTTAGCTGCACTGTACTCCAGTGCGTGCCGCTCATTTGCATAATTCACTGGCATGCTGATGGATGGAGACTGATGCCAGAAAACCAGCCCCAGTGAAACAACTGTTTTATCAAGGTTAAACTAGCCTCGCTGCTCTTAACCCCTTTCTATCTCGCTCGTGTTTTTCGGGATATTAATTTAATCGATGCCATCTTATCGGCGACACCCACCCTGCTCCCCCCACCACCGAAATAGCCCAGTCGCCACTGGGGGGGGGGGGGGGGGGCGCGGCGGCTTTATGAATCTGCAGGCGGGAGCCACTGTGCTCACAGTCAGCTGACATTTTCATTAAAACCACGGAGTGGGGACTCCGATAAATTAAAAGAGCAGCGTAACAGCCGGGCGGACAGCCGGCCGGGCAGCTGGCGGGCACGCGTGCCGCAGGAACACGCCCCCCACCCCACCCTGAGCACACAGGAACGCCTCAGAACATCCACGTACTTAGTCTAATGAACCTGATTGTCATACAGTGACCCTGTCATCCATAGACACCCACTAACATCAGAACCGAAATAATTCAGGGACAGACAGACAGGCAGACAGACAGGCAGGCAGACAGGCAGGCAGACAGACAGGCAGGCAGGCAGGCAGACAGGCAGGCAGGCAGACAGACAGACAGACAGACAGACACACAGGCAGGCAGACAGACAGACAGACAGAAGAGGGTGTAACCCAAGATGTATCAATGCTATTACTGGGTATTTGCATTTACCCCTCCCAGCTCTGGCAGGATGTTGTGTTCGACCAATGTTTTTATTTTGGATCAGCAGCGAAAAAACTGCAGGGCTGCCTGTCGCGGTGTCAAGAGAGTGAAGGGGACAGACACACCCATGCTGGGGCAGCCGGGCCGGACAGAAGAGAAAACAGTGATGTTATACAGCAACACACAAGCACACGCACGTACGCACACACACACACACACAAGCACACGCACGTACGCACACACACACACACACACACACACACACACACACACACACACACACACACACACACACACACAAAGGACAGGGAAAAAAATAAGAGAAAGACAGACAGGCAAGTGTTCCCAGCTCTCCCTTGGAAGGGGGGTGCGTACACACCCTGAGGACACAGCAAATGTCAGGCTGCATGCCTGATGGTGCCGTGTGGCCCATGGAGGCAGGAGGCCCAGATGTAGGCTGAGAGCAGCTCAGGAGGCCGGCCGGCCCGAAGGCTGCACGCTAAGCAGAGGCAGGCGGCAGCCAAAGGTGTGTAACGCTGATTATGCAAAAGAAAGGAGAAAATGGGTCATTTACAGAATATCGGCAGGAGTTAACTGTGCATAACTAACACAGGCAACGGCATATGGCAGACGTAGGGGAAAGGTGGGGTGGGGGGCCCCAGCTATTAATGGGGGAGGGCATAAAGTCCCAGAGGGGAGACACATTGACCGAACACACACCAGTTCTCAAGGACACCATTTGCAGTGACCTACTCTTCCTGATCACGGTCCCTCATCGCTGACCTATGCTGAATATGGCCCGAGTAAACTTACCATACACAGTTTTTGTGATACAGAGCATGCAGTGTACTGGTCTTGCCGCCTGTTGTACGTTGGAGGCTCGGGAGGGGGGTAGGAGGGTTGCGTGCAGCTTCCAAAGAGCCAAGCGACCGCTGACCCGCGTGGGGAGCTACGCCGGGCCACACCGCCGCTAAACGCTCTCTGTGCCGTCAGCCTTGCCAATTCTGGGCTGTGCTCCAGCCGTGTACCTCCCTTCCTCTCCGGCACGTTTATTTCCTTCCACAGCAGAAGGTCTACATGCTTGTTTTAAGCCCCCCCCCCTGCCCCCGTGCAGAGGCAGTCTATTTAAAGATGCAGAGTCTTCACCTGAAACCACGCTCCACATGCAGCTGCGGGACACAGCGCCCCCTGCAGACCGGGCCACATGCCACGTGCCAAGGGCCGACTCCAGTGGGCAGCGCCAGTCAGATGGTCACCAGAACCTCCTGTCACCAGGACAGTGACGAGGATGCATTTGGGACTTACGGGTGCAAACCTCCTCCATCGTGGAACGGTGGCGCAGGCGCCCCTCAGACCAGAATCCCCCAGTCCCAGAAAGTCGCTCTCCCGGAATCCCCCTCTCCTCAGAGATGAGCGTCTTTCGTGGAGAGTTTGTCAGCGGCGACGGCGGCGATGGAGCGCGGGCACCTCTCCCCAGAAAGCCGTCACGCCTGACGCCGCCACGTGCAGGGAGCTTTCGCACGAGTCACATGACCCAAAAAACACTCTCTCTTATGAGGCGACGCACCTTTAATGTCACCGCGAGGACTGCAAGCAGCGTGACACACGGCACTGACACGTGGCGCTGACACGCGGCACACGGCACAGACACACGCGGGCTGCTCCTGCAGCCCTTACGCTGGGCGGCCATTTTGAATCCCCTCGTACTGTAAACAGAGACGGCTGTACCGCGATGGCCGTCTGGGCAGCTGGTGGGGGATATCAGGGCAGCTCCGGCGGAGCGCTCCCCGGAAAACGGCCACCGACAGAGGTTGCGTGGGCCCCTAACCTGCACTGCCGCTTCCTGCACCAGAGGGGGTTGCAGAGGCGAACCACATTAGCATAAATTAGCATAAGGCTCGATGAGACACACCTCATTGCGATGCTTTACTTTCAATTATTGACATGCGCCGCCCCCAGGCTGGCCTGGGCCCCCCCCCCAGCTCCCCACCATGTGAATCCAGAAGCTCGTCGCCACAACAGCGGGGGCTGTTCTGCCTTTAAAGGTCTCAGGTCGCGGCGGTCTCCATGGGCGACGCAGTAACCGCGTTATCGTTGCCGACGGAAACCCTCCCGCCCTGTAAGACCCAGAGGCAGTTTGCGCGTCTGTATGTCATTATAAACCACGATGTTTATGACTCAAGTCTCATTCAGTCTTACAGTCAGTAAAATTATGTATAATTCTGAATTCTAAGAAGAAAAGCAGCCGTCGTTCGGCAGATACACGGCGAACAATAACACTGGGGGGGGCGGAGGGGGGACACAGAGACCGTGTGAAGGTTAACAGGCTGACCGGCAGCACCCAGGCAGCCCCGACCCCCCCACCGTAAATACAGGAGATCCTCAGGTAGCCAGCAGCATGCTAACAGCGATCACATATATATGCAAACACAGTACGCATGCTAACATACAGACACTAATGCACACAAACACGCTAATATGCACACACACTAACATGTACACAGGCCAACACATGCAGGCACGCTAATGCACACCACACCAATACGCACATGCACACATGCTAACACACTAATACACCACTAAGATTAACGTGTGTTCAACACACACAGGCACGCCAATACGCACACACGCTAACGCGCACACATGCTAACACACACAGGCACGCCAATACGCACACATGCTAACGCGCACACATGTTAATACACACACAGGCACGCCAATACGCACACACGCTAACGCGCACACATGCTAACACACACAGGCACGCCAATACGCACACACGCTAACGCGCACACATGCCAACACACACAGGCACGCCAATACGCACACACGCTAACGCGCACACATGCCAACACACACAGGCACGCCAATACGCACACACGCTAACGCGCACACATGCCAACACACACAGGCACGCCAATACGCACACACGCTAACGAGCACACATGCCAAACACACACAGGCACGCCAATACGCACACACGCTAACGCGCACACATGCCAACACACACAGGCACGCCAATACGCACACACGCTAACGCGCACACATGCCAACACACACAGGCACGCCAATACGCACACACGCTAACGCGCACACATGCCAACACACACAGGCACGCCAATACGCACACACGCTAACGCGCACACATGCCAACACACACAGGCACGCCAATACGCACACACGCTAACGCGCACACATGCCAACACACACAGGCACGCCAATACGCACACACGCTAACGAGCACACATGCCAACACACACAGGCACGCCAATACGCACACACGCTAACGAGCACACATGCTAACACACACAGGCACGCCAATACGCACACACGCTAACGAGCACACATGCTAACACACACAGGCACGCCAATACGCACACACGCTAACACGCACACATGCTAACACACACAGGCACGCCAATACGCACACACGCTAACGAGCACACATGCTAACACACAGGCACGCCAATACGCACACACGCTAACGAGCACACATGCTAACACACAGGCACGCCAATACGCACACACGCTAACGTGCACACATGCTAACACACAGAGGCACGCCAATACGCACACACGCTAACGTGCACGCATGCTAACACACACGGGCACGCCAATACGCACACACGCTAACACACACAGACACGCCAATACGCACACACGCTAACACATACAGACACGCCAATACGCACACACGCTAACACATACAGACACGCCAATACGCACACACGCTAACACACAGGCACAGCAATACGCACACACGCTAACACGCACACACGCTAACACACAGGCACGCCAATACACACACACATTCACAAACTATGAGCGCAAAACCCCCTTCTGTATCCACGCGCACATAATGAAAGGGGAAGGGGCGCTCACATATACTTACAACCACAGCACACATGCTAAGTCAAAGACGCTAACACAGCTCACCACACCATACAGCTGATGTAAATGAAGGGAAATGTCTCAAGTGGCCCCTGATCCGGGCGGGGGGGGGTTGGGGGGGGTCCCCTTTAAGGAGGCCTCGGCACGGCTAGCGTGATATATGGGGAGGCTAGATGGAGGGCGAAAGGCGTAGCAAGATGGACGGGGGGGGGGGGGCGTTCCAGTGAGCCCAGGGCAAAGAGGAATAAATGTTGATTAGTGTTGATTCTGGGCGACGAGCGGCAGCGACTGACAGTCAGACTAAGCCGGCGCGAAAGCAGCCCATTCGTCTTGCTCTGCTTTAAGTAGTGTATATTAATTTGTGTCATTTTTACTAAGTCGCGCCGGGAAGGGACTCTCGCACTGCTCCGCCTGCCTGCTCAGGGGCCCCGGCCCCTCACCACCACGGGGGAGGGCCGCACGGGCGGAGGGACTGAGCAGGAAATGAGATACTGGCCCCGGAATTAGACAAAATGAACTCCTGTAGTGTTGATATGGCAACCGCAGCCGGAAGAGCTGCCTGCTGTACTTGGTTAGCGTGTATCACAAATCTGTGAATTGTAATACATTTTTGGCGAATTTAGCACTGGCAAAACGGTCTAAAAGCACAGCAAAACATGGGAGGGGGGGCAAGGCCATATTACCCAGCACTACTCTGAGTTCATAATCTACAGACAACAATGACAAATAAAGCAATAACACAACAGCCTGGCATCCCACACCGTCACGGAGACGAACAAACTCCATTCACAGACAAATTTCCTTTCTGAAGCAACTGCTAATAAAATAACTGACAGGCCGTTTAGCTGTAATTGATTTGAACACAGTACATGTTATACGACTAAGAGAAGCAGTTTTAGAGTGAGGCGTTGTTTGTGTGGAAGGCATACGGAGAGTTGGGGCAGAACAGAGGGCGTCTTCAGAGCAGGACGAGAGGCGGACGGACCCGTGAACGCAGACCACCGTGGGACTTTGGACCGAGATGCTGATGACTGCTGGAGAGCCGCCTTGCTGTCCTCTTATCACTTGGAAACATTAAGTAGCTCCAACACAAGATCACGGACACATAGCCTGTTATCAGATGGGGCAAGCAGCCGGGGACAGAGACACACAGACAGAGACTGAGAAACATGGACAGGAATACAGACAGGGACAGACAGAGACAGAGACACACAGACAGAGACTGAGAAACATGGACAGGAATACAGACGGGGACAGAGACACACAGACAGAGACTGAGAAACATGGACAGGAATACAGACAGGGACAGACAGAGACAGAGACACATGGACAGAGAGTGAGAAACATGGACAGGAATACAGACAGGGACAGAGACACACAGACAGAGACTGAGAAACATGGACAGGAATACAGACGGGGACAGAGACACATGGACAGGGACAGAGAAATATGGACAGGAATACAGACGGGGACAGAGACACATGGACAGGGACAGAGAAATATGGACAGGTATACAGACAAGGACAGAGACAAGGACACACTGGCAGCCACTCGCTGCTTTGGTCTGAGGTTCCCTTCAATCTCTCTTCTTCCCCAGAAAACCCCAGCATCCTCCCTGCCCTCTTCCAACACAGCTGCACGAGCCATGCGCTGGGCCCTCCTCGGGATGCGAGGCCGCTGTTATTAGACGGGACCTGGCCAGGTCTGCCAGCCAAAGCGATTACGGGCACAGAACAGGAAGAGGAGACGTACACACAAATCTGCACGCCACACAGCAGGGCGGGCCAGTATACTGCACATAAACTAAACAGAATCAAAACAAAACCGCGAAATAACATATCCGTTATTTTTTAATTCTGGTCCTTTGCGACCCTTTGGGTTTCCCAGCTACGGGAAACGCCGGCGACACTCAACAATCAATTCACTGCAAACCTGTTATCACAGCTAATTACCAAACTGCACAGCAGTTATACATTTCTTTAATTAGGCTCTTAAAATATGATTAACACGTCTCAATTATGCCAGTGATCATTTGCATAATTTATAAGGAGCCCTAATTGCGAGTGGGTTCGGATTTTAAGCTTGGTAATAAGGGAACACAAAATGCATTACAGGTGTACTGGAGCATGTCTGTTTGACTGCCAATATATGGATTCATAATTGCATTTCTAGAGCGGGAGGAAACTCCCCCTGACACAGAGGAGTACTGTGGTCGTGTCCCTCCCTTGCGCACCATCGCCGCCATGAAGGCTCGCTGTATTCACAGAGCATGGTGCTGTCAATCACCGACTGATGGGAAACGCTATTGGAGGCTCTACAGATCAGACATTTGTTTTTGACGAGCAGGGAGCGCGATACCGAACGTGAAATCACAAGCAAGACACGATTCTTGGCGTGTGACATGAGCAGAGCAGGCCGGCCCGGCCTCGTTGGGTTCGCACGGACACACAGACGGGCAGCACGGGTGCTCTTCGGATCGACGCTCCGTGAAACAGGACTCTTCCAGTCGCTGGTTAATGGTTTTGCACAAGTAGCCTCTCGTATTTCTGCCAATAACATCTCGGATCATATTAGGACCGATTCGTTATCCACAGGGATGCATTTTGTGTTTTTATTTTTTATTTTTTGCTTTCACTTGAAGCCGTTCATAAAAAAAATAAAAAGACACGATTCCTGAAATTGGTTTGCCACTGACAGAGTGGTATTTTATGCTTACGAACACAGAGGTAGCAAGCAGAATAACGGTGAACTCCGAAGGAGCGAGCACCATCCCTCAGTGGCTGAAGCCTTCAGACACTCCTGACGGCCTCAAATATTTCACCCTAATCCACTCGAAGGTTGGCAGCGCTGGTAACCGAGAAGACGATTGTAGTCCTCAGGATGGCTGATGTGCGTGTTTGTTTGAGAGGGTAATAGGACCCTGAGGGGTAATAGGATATCAATGGACCCATGTCTCATAAAAATAGATACATGCCAAGCGTCTGAGCGAATTAATGACCCTAAAAATGCATTCAGCTCTAAAAAAATTGTGTAATCACTCTAACAGTATGAATCCCACCAAATCTGTTTTTCCACCATGTAACTCGCTTCCGACGCTATAAAAACAAAAATATTACATTTACATGATTGAAGCCTAAATCTTGCTCTTAAAAAACACATTTTCTCCACAAAAAAAAGGCTTTCGGTTTCTTTCACCAGAATGGCTGTGGTGATGTCTGCAAACCCCCCCCCCCCTTCGACCACCCCAAGAAAAACAAACGGCTCTGCGTATGTACGCAGGACTGCTCAAACACCCCCCCCCCCCCACCATGAACACCCCCTTTATGTTCAGCACAGACTCCACAGCTGCCCTTTATTGCTCACAGATTCTTTTTTCAAAATCTTGTGCTCTACACTAAGAAAAAAAACATCTGTATGAAATACGCAAGATTGGAACAAATAAATTTTAAAACAAAAATTTAAAGCCGCGCATGAAGGGAAAATGAACGATATGACCCTAGCAGGACCAGGGCGACACAACTGCTGCAACCCTCCATCTCAAGTAAGGAAAAACTAATTCTACACAAAAGCCACACAATCCCAACCAAACCTGAGTCTCTGCACTCCTGATCTTACAAGGTCTAACATCAGACGCCTGACTGCCAGCTGAAGCGGCAAACGTCAGAGCGGACAGTGCATCTCCGGGGCTGGCTGTTTGATCTCCCCCTGCACCTCCACCGAAGGAAGACCCCAGGAAGAACTTAAAATCACACATCTCTCTCTCTCTCTCTCTCTCTCTCTCACACACACACGGCAAGTCTCCTAACCCCAACCCTTTCTACTTTTGTTTCGTTCACAAAAGCAATTTCCGTGACACTCCGCTACTATAAATAGTCATATTAATACAAGAGAAAAATCAAAAGCCTGCCCCCCACCACCCCCCCCCCCCCCAACTCCCCATTGTTCAAGTGCTGAATATGAAAACAATGTGTAACAGCTCCATCTTCTGAAAGGGAGCGCTAATTAGAAAAGGCCCCATCAGTTTGCAGCTTTTTCTCAAACGGCACCTAATTGTCCCTCCAGATAAAATAACAAATCAGACGGTTCCTGACCCCCCCCCAGAGGAGATAAATAAAACACAACCTGCGACTCAAAATACAAAACAAATCTTAATAAAAAAGCATCTAGTCAATAGAGCGCGTCCTACATGATACATAATATTCTGGGCACATCAAATATTGATAATAGGAATATGTGCAAGTAATCGTATATAGTACAGAAATCCAGATACTCGAATCTAGGACTTTTTCAATATTTTTACAGTAAATAACGAGTGATTACAGAGATGCTATTACCGTTTACAGTAAAGGTCAAAAATCAAAGGAAGAGAAGTTAGAAAGATGTTTGTGAAATCTGTGGAGATTCCTTCTGTCCCTGTGTGTCACCGGGCGATTCGGGCAGAGAGAGAATAATTTTGATTACAAAAAACAACAACAACAAAAACAGGAGGACAAAGGATGAAAGGAAGGAGGCGACGTCCAACAGGAACACGCTAATCAAACGGCCCGTTGCGCTTTCCCCGGAAGCCGGCACCATCCAGCCCGCTGCAGCGCAAGTTTGCAGAGGACTTTTCCGCAGGTAGGAACCTGCTCTGCCCCGACACCAATGCTCCCACGTCCGGCTTTTCATCCGGAGAGCAGCACGCAGAGTGCGGATGTACCAGGCAAGGTTAGCGCGCCACAGAACTAGCGCTGGAGTTCTGTACGTCTGATAAGGATTCCCCATGTCAACAGAGAGTAAAACACACCATGTTGGTCTCCTAAGTATTCCCGCAGCAGAGTAACAGATCTCTGGCGAGATTCACGTGCTGACGGACTATTTGAGTGTCTGTCTGTAATGTTTCTGCTTAGCGTAACAGCACCTGGAACCAATTTTGATTGATAAAACCCCAATTTAAGCACGTGAATGACACTGGGTCTTCGGAGGAGGAGCATGTCAAGGTTTCGCTGTGCTGTCAGGACTGTGGCCACTAGCCAGACCTGGCCTCCGGGGGGACGGATTCGTCCGGGTGTATTTTTGGACTCGCTGCGGCCGGCTGGCCCCCGCGCCATTTCGTAATGCGGTGCGACCGGGGGAGGCCACAGTCAAGACGAGCAGCGCCGCCCCCATGTGCAAAACGGAGCGTGACACGGCGGGCCGGAGAGGGGGAGCAGGCCAGGGAGAGTCAGAGCAGAGCAGGGAGCCACGTCTCAATTTATCAGGTCGAAGCGACGCTCTGTGCTGCACCGCCTTTGTTTCTGCAGCCGCTCGTGTGTCGCACGCCATCGCCGTCCGCTGCTAGCCCTCCGTCAGAAGGCATCCCTGCCAGAGGCACCATTACCGCCAGCCTTGATACGGGTCTTTATCAGACGGCCAGCTGGTCTTTCTGGACTTTCTGCTTCCTCACACTCGTTACTTCCCTGCTTATTTTGCCGCGCTATCATTTAGCGCTGAATAACATCCTTCCACGATGTTTTTAAATTTGTTCAACCTAGCAGGTTTTTCTTAAGGGCACTATATATAAAAATTAAAATTGCACTGATAAAAATTTTTTGAAAGACACTTTCCCCCTTGAAGAAAAATGCTGAAACGTATATTTTATGGTTAAGGCCAAACTTTCAGTCAATGTAATATAATTTTAATAGAGGAAACAGATAACAGTGTAGCAGAGCTATCAGCTTCGCCCAGGCTGGCATCGCGAGCCCCCAGCCGTGGGCAGCCTCAGCGATCTGCCGCGCACGCCAGCCCTCATCTCTCCCGCTCCGAAACCCGACACCTGGGGACGGTCGGCCTGCCGCCGGCCTCCTTTGACAACCCGAACCTGTACGTGCCGACCACCCCTCTCTGTAATGGTTCCGCGGAAATTCACGGAGTCTCGCGGCCACGCAGCCGAACGCCGGGGACTTGGAACATTCACAGACAACAAACGGAGAGAAAAAGAAACAAATGAGCGACCTCATTCTCTTATTTTCCTTGCGTTCGGTATCCCGGTGCAGACCCTGTGGAATTCAGCATTCCTCTGGGGAGAGGGCTTTGGAATACACAGCCGTACTGGGCGATACGGGGAAAAAAAACTAAAACCTGAGTATGGAGAGAAAAAGCACTTGGCTTAAATGAGTGTTTCCTTCCTGTCGCTTTCCTGCGGCCTGACAAAGAGCCACGCATGTTTACAGAGTGCCTCCTACAGCCGGGCCAGCCTCTGTAAAAATACACAGAGGGGGTCAGAAGTTCAGGCCCCCCTGCCCCAGGGTCGGCCCTCCGCACCTCCCCGGCTGTCAGTCAGCTCTGAGATGGCCTGAGACGACGCAGACACGGCTGGGGGGGGGGGGGGGGGGGGGAGGGGCGGGGGGATGGTCGCACGCCACCAGGTACGCCGGCCATTAAAATCCCGCAAATCTCGCTCGTCCCACTCTGCGGATTACCGCATCGCTATGCGCGCGTCAGTCACCTTCACGCTGTACCCCCTTACTCACAGCGGCGCTTCGCACAAAATAAAATAAAAGCCTGCTGATCAAACAGTAACCAGCCCTTGAGGTTTAATTACTGCCATGGGTGTAAGGAGGAGGGAAAAAAAAAACCTTTCTGGAGATTACCCAAAAGGATCTGCCAGTGCGGGGGGCCGGGGCGGGCTCCTCAAACTCCTAAGAGGTGGACGGCGAACCGAGAGCTCTACACGCCGCTGGAGGAGACCCGGCCGGCCGCAGCAAGGCCCCGGGCAGCCTGGTGAGCGGGATGGCGGCTGGCTTAATGGGTCCCGCTTCACAATCCACTCGGGACGCGGCTGTGACTGTACAAGTCTGGAAACGGCCCGGCCCTTTGAAATTTAAAAAGAACTGACAAAAAAGCAGGACGCCGCGCTCAGCACAATCCCGGCAAATGTCACCAGACGCGCGGAGTCCCTTCGCTTGCTCACGGTGGAGAATAATTTCAGCGCCGGCTGCACGGAGCAAAAATACATCCTGGAATTAAATGCGGAGGGACTGAATTACGGAGACGAGTGGAGGTGTCCTCACAGGCCCACGGAGCTTTATACAGGGATCGTTATTTTTAAACGGTCTTCAGCGCCGGCCTCACGCAGCCGGTAAAGATACGGCAGGAACGCAATAGGACGCGCGGTTATGGAACCACAGACCGATGAGGCTGCACACGCGAAGGCCCAAATTGAAAGGGAATATAAATCATGAATGATCCACTCAAAAACAGCACGTGAATTTTCTATCCCTAAAGTAAAACTTCAAGCACCGAAAATAGATGGAAATAACTCACAGGCAAGGGGGTGGGGGGGGGGGGCGCGTTTATAAATATCGCATGTGCAGAGAGGAGAAACAAGTCTTAGGCAGCAGTATGCAGATTAAACCGAAAGCAAAAGCATGACTGAAACAGTCCAAAGGGCCCAGAACACGGTCAGCACAGCGGTGGACCAGGACAAAAGATAAAAATAAAAGAACGGGCTTATGGGGACTGCATCTACAAAGTTCAGCCCGAGAGAGAGAAATCCAGTAAACAAGTGGAGCCCGTAAGCAAGACCGGCACGGTTTCCAGACAAGGAGGGAGACGCTTCACTCGCTTTCAGCAAAACTTCACGACATTATTTCTCGCACTGTAAAAAGGAAACCGAATCACAATACTTCATTAATTTATCCATTTAAATGTCAATCTTCCTTTTCCCGGGGTGCCGCACACAGGGAGAGGGCTTCGACTCCCAGAGCTCACAGCATACATGATAAAGGACTCCAGGACAATGCAACATGCTACGTATTGAAAGAATTACCATCAGCCCTCCAACAATGGCAGGCATGCAGTCGTCTGGTGAAAGAGAGCAACCCCTCCCCCCCCCCCGGAGGGGGGGGTCCCAATTCGCGAGTCAAAGGAGTTCCCCTGCAGAGTCTTTATCTTCCAGATTCAAGTGCATGGATGCTGAAAATGAGCGGTACAGACCAAATTAAATAAAAACGTACTACCTTGCAACGAGGCTAGTGGTGGTGGGGGTGGTGGGGTGGTAGGGGGTGGGGGGGGGGTGGTGGGGGGTGGTGGGGTAAGGGTACAAAAGTATAAAAGCAAATCCAGATCTCCTTCCGAATAAAAATGACTTGTTAGGTAAAATGGCCTCCTTTGGAAGAACTTCCTCCGTTCGGAAAGCGGCGGAGAAACAAACAAAGCAGGGAAGCCTCCTTCCGAACGCCTCCCCAGCCCAGGGCTGCCGGCGGCCGCCGAGTATCAGGCCCCAGCAGTCAGGAAGAGCTCCAAGTCACTTTGTTCTCTGTGGCCATTCGAACTCTGGATGAACCCACAGAAACGCCAGGGTGTAGAACACCCGGCGCAAGTCTATCACTTCTCCGAGGACCTCGCAGAACAACAGAGGGGAGAAGAAAGCGGCCGGGCCGAAAGGGCCCCCACGTCCCACAAACAGAGGTCGATTCATGGCGACTCACAGGGGAGGAAACTTCAATAAAAGCGGCTCGGCGAGGCCCCGTCATTAACGGCAGGCTGTGGGCAGACAGCACTTCACGGCAAAGGAATCTCGCTGAATTACACTTTGGGGCTAATTAGCTAGAAGGGATGACCTCGTTTACCTGGCCACTGTCCACCTCCATTTCACGCAATGAGCTGGAGCAGACGCAGACATTGTCCTTAAATACCGACAAATGCCCAAACGTCCTAGAGAGTATTCAAAGGAGAACAGTACAGAACAGCATGATAGGGAGAAAAAAAAATAATCAACTCCACGGCAACAGAAAGACAAGTTATTAGATTAATGACGTAAGGAGATCGAGTGAGCGCCTTGGTGACACCCGCAGCGTTCGCCCCCCCCCCGCCATCGAGGAAATTAGCAGTGAAGCGCGACTCGCGGCTCTCACAGAACCACACAAGGTGCACCCTGGCCCCGGCCGGCCCACGTCACTCTGCATACACCGGAGATCACAGAAACTGAAGCTGACGAGATGCAGAGCCCGTCGTATGGCCGCCCCCCCCCCCCTCCCTCCCCCACTGCCCAAGACCTTGTTACGAAGGGGTCAATCCTTGGGACACCAGGAGCAAGCCAACCCTTCGCACGGCAGGAAGATGCACCATGTTGCACCCTCACCGTACAGACAGAGGAGAAGCACGTCAGCGGGCCAGGAATGTGGCTAAGTATCGCAGCGAAGCCGACGACTGGCAGCTGAAAACGCATCTCTCCTCGAAGCCACGGTACCCAAGACCCCGGCACCAGCACCATCTCACAGACCTCTGCAGCATCTCGATAAGGTCACCTACGTCGCGGAGTGCGTCTCCATGCCGCGACGCGAACAAGCTGCGCTGCCCACTGAGACGCGTGCACACACACGCACACCTGATCCAACGCCCTCCCGTGACAGAAAGCATGTTGCCGCACAAACAATCTCCTTCTGACACCTCGGAAAAACACAAAGTGCTCGACAGGACCGAGTGTGGCGCTCGAGCACGAGAGCGTGCCGCTCGACTCCCATTTAAAGGCTCCACGGTGTTGAAATCCCATCAAGAGGATGTCAGCCATATATCTCACTTCTGCACTAATGACGTTTCCATTCAATGTTTTAGTCAATATGAGTCAAGCAATTGTAGAGCTGCGAGTACATTACAGCCACGCAACTGCCTCGCTCCAAATTTATGTCTAACAAAAAACACTGCATTTTATTTTCCAACAACTGCCTTAAGTTAAACAGTGCACTTAATTCACAAATACCAATACAGCACAAAAATTCTCTTAATTTAATAAATAAAAATAACTGTATATAATATACTCAGAAGTTACAAGCAGCATATACAAACAAGAAGGCAGTGATAGTAAAATTCATGACCACTTCTGCTGAAAGAAAATTAACTGTACGGAAAAGAACACATTACGCTTAGGCATTTTTACAAACAAGGTGATCTTTTACCTGTTTTTTCTTTAATTTCACATAAGACGTTGAAGAGAGCCGGCTTCATTCTGTGGCAATTCAAGGCATGTTTCCTAAAACAAAACAGGCAAGGGCGCTTAAATCAGCCGCAAACGGGGCAGCGCCGCATTAACTTAAGCGCTCATACTGATAAGGGCAAATTTTCATTAGCGCCGCGTACATGTGCGGCGCGAGAACAATAGTGATGAATAAGATACGATGAAAATAAGGGAAAAATAAAACACGCCGACTTTATTATTATTTCTTAACACAGCGACTGTAGAATGGCTTTGGCATAAACACGACCCTTGACTTTTCCCTTAAACTCAAATTTGCATATATGAAAATATTAAGCAAACAGCAGCAATATTGTGTGCAGTTTCCTGTATATGTGTATCAGAAAATTACAAAGTAAAATTTTAAATTATAATGACTTCCGGTTTTGCTAAATCATCGCATAATTCCAAAGAAATTCTGGTTATTGTATACCTTTACATTTGGTAGTGTAAAATTTAAAATTAGATTTTCTGTTTTCTTTTTAGAAATACTTCCAAAATATTCCGTTTGGTAAAAACACCAGAAATGTGTCAAGTTCATATTATAAGCATTATTATTATTATTATTATTATTATTATTATTATTAAACACTTAACTTAATGTACATTATATTAACGGACTCGTGCAATTATCATCGCAATATTATTTTTGACATACTAAATAAAAGTTCTACTGATGACTTTGACGGCAGCACATAACTTGCTCATCATGCTACTACTACAAAGAATAATAATACAATAATAATAAAACAATAATAAAATAATAAAGCAAAACCATAATGATGGCAATAATGCTGATAATGATGATGACACTCAGTGAGACAGGCCCAATTTGCCCCGTCTCCACGAAGGCGCCCTTCGGCGTGCCGGGCCCCTGTCCCCCGTTGCTGGCGTCCCCCGGTCCCCCCTGTCCCCGAGGCTCGGTCCCCGTCTGACAGTGTCTTCCGTAAACAGCGTACGGCCGGCGCACGTGTCGCCCTTCGCCTCGCGCTATTTTCGCAGCTGGCCGCGTGACGTTCCACGCGCCTTTTCGCACCTTAGTAATAATAATAAATTATACTGAACAACATTTACTGGCCAGTGTAATCCCGAGCTCACTACGAAGTGGCTAGACGGGTGGTGCAAAAACACTCGCTGCGTTTGAGATGCGTGTTTCTATCCATTTATTTTTATGCATTCATTAATAAGGTGAGACAAGCGTAATACATCACCTTTTATATGAACCAAGTTAAGCTGTGCTTGCACTTAAATGCAGAACTTAACGTTGTATACAAATTATTATTCCAATGGTATATTAATACATTTCAAATTATAAATAAAATAAAAACTATCAGGCAAGGATTATCCCATCGCTGTGATACGGTTGTGTGTGTATAAAGCCAATAGTGGCTGCAAAGATTAAAACTGCCAACACGCAACACGCAATCGGACTTGGAGAGGAGTATCGAGTTAGCAGCCCGGAATACAACGGCATAAACTGGAGAGATGCAACGTTAGCCTGTTAGCTAGCTGGGGGCAGCCCGCTCCCCAATGCAAAATCTCCAGATGTCTACCACCATGCCCTGTGCTTAAACATAATTTAATCGCTTAGAGCGTTAGGTTCGTGCTTTTCAAAGTTTATCCTAAATTATCGCATCGGGATTGTTAGCAATGCGTCGTCTGTCACGCTTGTAAAGACGTTAGGCAGTCGGAATTTCCATCTTAATTTTAGCAACCTTACTGCTAGCTTCTGCCAGCTCGTGTTAATTGTTTTACAGCCCTTAATTATACGGCAATTGCTATTTTAAGTATCCCACGACACGGCAAAGGTAATTTACAGCATGTGCCGAGTTGGAGGTCTCCATCCGACAGCTTACCTGGCCTGTGCTTCGTCCAGACTTTGGTCTGTAATGGTCATGATTTGCTGTAAAATGTCTCCAATGTCCTGCTTTCTTCCCTCCCCGTCCGTCCCCCCCGTGCCATCCTGCATGTGCTGAGACAGGCCGGGGTGTCCGGCCATCCCTACTCCGTGAGAGTGCATCAGCCGGGGCTGCTCGTCCATCTCAGTCTTCTTCGCTGCCTGTCCCCCCAAAGCTAGTGAGACACGCGTCCCCCCTTCGGGCTACAGGAATATCCTAAGAAAATTCCTTCGGATCTATGTGCGTCTCCCTCCCTCCTCTCTCTCTCTCTCTTTTACCCTCTCTCCCTCCCTTCCTCGATTGCTCCCTATGAAGACCAGAGAGGAAAAAAAGGGGTAAAAAACAAGCCTCCTCTACGGCTCTCCACCCGCTGGTCTGAGTGAAATCTGATCTGAACTGCTGGCTTTGGATTTAGCCACTCCTACTCTGCAGGAGAGAAAAAAATACTTTCAACTTTAAACCTAGCTGCAAAATCCTTTGCAATAAGTAAGCCCGTAGCCTTTGGAGAAATGCAAACTTTTTCTCTCTCCTCTCTTGCTATGTTTCTGCAGTGCGCAAGGACATAGGTTTTAAACGCGCAGCTTTTGAGCGCCTTGGTACGATCCGCTGCTTTTGTTCAGCTTAGGACGGGTGGCTGACACATTGCGAGAGTATTGAGCTTTGTCCCCGCCCCCTGGGCCACGATTGGAGTACAGAGACTGCGTGGCCCCGCCCCTCAGCACCGCGCCGCTTTATGAGACGTCAATCATTAGTCAGCGGGGGCGGGGCTGCAGTAATGAGCTTAAAGACGCGGTGTTTGCACTGGGACAAGTCCGGGGTGGCGAGATGGTGATGGATTGAACCTGAACTTGAAATAAATAATGCGCCTTGACGCGAGAGGTCTGCTCCTGTCTTCCACTCTGACCAGAGAAAGACCTCCATTTTCTGAACTGCAGTCCATTTAATTTTCCCGAGTGTTGCCAAGAAATAGATTTATTCCACCAACGTTTATAAAACCTATCAAAAGAATCGACTTTCCCCCCTCCCCCCCCCCCCCCATATTAGAGAAGTCGCATTGATAAGTTATTTAATTGTACATTAATGAAAGAAGCAGCTGTCCATGGAAAAGGAGCCTTTGTAAAAAGAATACTCACCACGACGGTGAGCTGCACACCACGCTCACGTAACCTGGCGTGTCTGTTTGCTGTGAGAATCCCTGCAAACAGCCGCCAGCGTGCAGCTGGGGCCCTGCTCTCTAGCTGTGTTTCCTTTTCTGTGCTGGTTGTTTGCCTGTCAGGTTTCCAGCTCCACCGCTCGCGTCCGCAGGTGCCTTCGCAGGCTGCGCTTGAGCGGACATCGCCCGCTCCTCTTAATGCGTGCCAGTGACCCACGGAGAGCAGCCGGGCCGCTGCTCCGCCCCATCCCCACGACGAGGGCCGGGGACGGTCGTGTCCACAGTGGGGCGCGGGGCTTGTTCACGGCCACTGCTGTAAGTTTGAATTATTTCCCTTAAAAACAGGAGGAGGATCACGCACCCCCACCCCGAGGCATCGCGCCCTTGCCGAAGGAAGCGCTGGGTCTTCTCCAGCTCTACATTTTGGCTGCATGTTCATCAGAAGAAAAAGGGAAAGCAGCCCTTCATGCCGTCCCTGCCAGCACAGGCAGCACATACTGGCTCCTCGCTGCCGAGTTAAACGTCCATAAAGTTTAAACTACAGTAACGGTTTGTGGTTTAATACCTGCATACGCAGCAGCCGAACAGACGCCTGATATAATTTATACAAACTCACTGTTTTGAACAAATGTCTCTTTTGCTCTTTTGTCACTATACAGCAATATACCGGGTGTATCAAATGTACCTGAGAACCGACCGTAACGTAATAAATTTCACACAGGCTTTACATCGAGTACAGAGAGGAAAAAAACAAGAAATGCAGAGCAGGCCGGCAAAAATAAACGTCCAATCAGACGGCGCTGATGAAGGCACCATGTTCAAAATGCTGATGTTGGATTAATACATATGGATTCCATTCAGCATCACCGGCTTGAGCCTCGACTCACCCATTACTGACTGTAGGGGGCAGCGTGCAGCTAAGTGGGTTAGAAATCTGTGCCCCTGTCCAGAAGGTCGTGGATTCAAATCCCACGCCCAGCAGAGCAGCTGTATCCGTCTTGAGCGGAACCCTGATCTCCAGAGGTGCTGGGTGCCGGCCGGCGTTGTGTTCTTGCCCCAAAACTTGCTCTCACCTGGATCTGTGCGTGTATGTCCGTCCCTGTCATGGACGCCCAAATTTGCTCATGAGGCAAAATAAAGCACCACTGTTCCATTCTGACTGCTAGCAGGTTTATAAGTAGGGAAGGTCTGCACCTGTAGCTGTGCAGGTCACTGGATTAAATTATTGTTCAGTCTGGACCACGGTGATGTTAACGATAGATCAGACGGAGCGTTCCATCCCGACACCAGTATAAATCCAAGGTTCAGCGGCTCTTTGTGGGGCTCATGAGCTCTATACTGGTTAGCACAGGCACGCTCTTCAAGTCCTGTTATCGGCCAGTTTCCCCAGTGCGCCGTTCACTGGGGCTCGCATCCAAGGATGCTGCACGCGGTGAGGAAGAGGAGGACAACAGCAGCCCACAGGTGCCCCCGCAGTCCCTGTGAATCTGCAAGCTTTCCCCACATCCATGCATCTCCCCTGACGGGTTTGTTTAACCTGCGGCGCCGCAGGCAGCACATTTTTGGCCACCTAACCCGTTAAATTGTCGAATGCATCTTGTCGGGACCCGAAACGGCACCGTGCGGCAGCACCGTCCCTTAAATTCACCAGCTGCATCAGCAGCAGTCAATACCAATTGCCACAAACAAATCAATACTCCTGATGACTTTGTAGGGCAGAGAAAATGCCCACACATTAATGACTGCAGGAGGCTCGACGAAAAAGATCAAATGGCCGCCTTTTAGCCCGAAAGAGAGAAATGAAGGCTTCATGTTGATGCTCACACTGGCTAGCAGTGGCAGATCGAAGGCGATGTGGGGCTCCATTCCCCCTCCCGCTGCGATTCCTGTTACTCAATGGCTGCCTGAGACGGCCTTGTCAAATCTAACACTTCTGTGGAGGCAGCAGTGTGCTGCCGCTCCTCTGTTTACCGCAGTGATATTGGGTGAGGCAGGAGATCCGTGTCCTGCCCGGCCCAGAACACGCACACACACTCTTAGTAGATACTCACTCTGTAAAACACCATGGTATTTGAAACATAGCCTTTTTAAACTCAAAATTCTACGCCTGTTTTTCAGCCATTTCATCTTTATATGAACTTGTATTATACGACGTGCATTTTTTTGCATATTCCGTCAAGCGTTTGACTCCTGTACGTAGGGTTGCCAGCTCTCGCACATCTGTCGTGACACTCACGCTTTTAGACTCTCACGCTCACGCAAGAAATCTTACAGCAAATCTATATTATTCCATTATAAAACTAAAATTGGCAACGTCAAAAGCGTTTGCAAATCCTACAGACTGTTTATAAGGTAATAAAACTGTTACATACATGTAAATGTGAGTGCAGACTTCTCTCGAATTGGTGAAAATCTCACACAAGCCAGCTGACCAACGTTGGCAACCCTGCCATATGTATATTACATCAATCCTTACCACTTGATTGGGAAAAATCTGAAGGATCGTTTTCCCTGTAACCCTGATCAGAAAAGACAATTAGAAGACGGACGGATGGATGGATGGATGGTTGGAGGATCATTTTACCTGATATCTATAAAAGCCATAATCTTATTGCAAGGATCCGCTCCAGGCCCTTTCCTGTGACGGCAGCATGAGCAGCACTGGGTCGGTCCCGCCTTCCTTGCCAGCACAGGAGATGCGTCGCTCCCTCTCTGGGTCATCTGCAGAGCCTGCAGTGAGCAGATCAGAGCTGACAGTGTTGCAGCAGGCCGTGCGCAGCTCATCAGGCTGCGGTGCTGAACGCGGCCCTCCTTGCCGGCGTCCCCAGGCCCGCCAGGCGTGAATGAATCTGCACTTTTCCCGTGACTGCAGGCCCTTCCCAAAATGTGTGTCTGTACGTTTGGGGGGGGGAGCTGTTCAGTGTGGAGGAGGGGGGTACCTAGCTGGCAGGTGAGTTTTCCCAGGTGAGTGTAGCACTCAGTTCACTAGGAGGGGGGTGGAGTTTTGTTCCATTTCAGCCTGCTTGCTCCTCTTACAGTAGCCCCCCCTC
The DNA here is from genome assembly GCF_023856365.1 of Brienomyrus brachyistius. Lineage (NCBI taxonomy): Eukaryota > Metazoa > Chordata > Actinopteri > Osteoglossiformes > Mormyridae > Brienomyrus > Brienomyrus brachyistius. The sequence continues at coordinate 2,112,711 of NC_064553.1, forward strand.
TTTGTCATGCTACCTGACAGTATCGGTCCTTGTGGTCAATGAGGTCAATGATGACCGCTGACCCTCCCCTTCCCGGGACAGCCTCCTTATCCCAGGTAACAAGCTGCATCGCCAAATGGTCGTATCTGGCTCATTCAGAACCACAGCTAGACAACAGACTACTTAATAAAAATACATACATACAAAACTCCATGGAAGTGACCATCACATCAATCACAGCAATGAGGGGAGGGCGGACTTCACTAGTGGGTGAGGACTGTGGGCTGGTGTCCTGTGTGGGACAGCCTCCCTTAACCAACCAACAAAGTACTTTACCTCACTTACCTCAGACCACAGTGTATGGTTTATATGAACTATAAATCACTCTCACTAAGTGCTCTGGCTGAGCAAACATATGGGAGTATTCGGTGAGCAACATTAAGTAACAGGAGAATGTTCTGGGTCCTTTCTCCAAATTAAAACCACCCTCTCTCTCTCTCTCTCCCTCTGTCCCCATCATTCCCAGTGTGGCTTCATCAACCACAATAGGCAGAGGCTTCAGAGGTCTGCACTACCGTCACCCGAGGTGAAGCGAAAGCGCGAGGACAGGCAGAGGTTGGCTTATTTAAGATATTCAGAGTGGCGGCATCTCAGTGCGCTGTCGAACACCTGGGGTCCAGGCTGACATCAAAGCCGCGAGTATTTGAGGTAATGAGCACCGAGAGGCAGCCGACCCCCACCGAGGTTATAAATAGGTTAGCCGTAATGGTCAAACAAGCCGCCGCGGGCCTGCGGACCCACACGGGGCCAGTCACATCCCAGGGCATCCTGCATGTTTCATAGGAGATCGTGGGGACCCGGTACTCACCATGACAGTTTGAGTACCGCAGAGTAAGTAAATAAAAGCTGTTTCCATGTGACAATGCACACGACAGGTCTTCTATTTTTACCGAGGACCTTGGGAAGGAGGTTGCTTTTCTCGTTAACGCCAGGATTGATGTTTTTCGACTTTATTGATACTCACCGCAGCAGTGACATTAACTGATACGGGATTCGCACTGCAGGGAGAGCGTGTACCTTCCCTCAATATGCCTGGAAGAATAATAGAGATTTATAATTAATTTTGTTGCGAACAGTAACATGTGTGCAAAGTGTCCATTTTGAGAGTGATGGCAGACTGGCCCTTGTCACCAAACCCACTGTGTTCAGCACAGAGGGAGAGCCACCTACAGGCGCCCTTACCCAAAATTCTTGCCGAGGAATCGAGGGCAGCCCTTCGGAGTCTGTGAAGGGATGCTCTCCTTCATCAGGGGCGGCGTGATAAGGAGCCGACAGCAGACTCGCCGGCCCTGCAGGGCTATCTGCGTGTTGCTGCACACGTGGCGTTCCCCGGGGAACAATGGGCAGGCAAACTCAATCAATCGAAGAGTCAATACAGTGACGGATGGGTTCATCCGTCCCGCTGAGAGATGTGTGTGTGCACGTGCCCCGGCGACAGGCCTGCGTTTGCAATGAACACAGGGAGGCGTAGAGAGCGGGGAGCCATTTGGCTGGCGATCAGGCAGAACCGGAGCCGGGACGTCCTACCACTCCAGGCAGGACCGCATGATGAACACCCCGGCGGTGACTGGGGAATGGAAACTGCACATACAGCTCGGGAACGGATCGGCTGATCCACGGAAAAAAGAAGAAGCTGTAGACCAAAGGGCAGCAGCGACTCCGCTGACGGAACACATTCTCATCCGCTTAAACGGAGGCGATGCCGCTGTGTTTATGCTCCAAAACAATTAAACAACATCAGATTAAAATTCTGATAAACCTTAGTGTACGATACAAATTACTCGCTTATGAATATTAAGTATTTGCTTGCATCTATGCTAAAGAATCTTCTCGCATTTCTTGTCGGCCGTGCAGGATTTTCCTCGGAATCAGCAGTTTGATACTCCCAGTAGGAGAGCGCGGAGCAAACAGCCCCGCAGGTGGGCCGGGCACGGGCCGCGGTTCTGCCGCACGCCCCGACTTTAAAGACACACAGGCAGCCATTGTTCCTGGGCCTCGGCGGGCTTCTGTGGGACCTCGGTGCGCCTTGTAAGAGCGACGTCTTTTAACCAGGAGATCAAGCGACGCGGCTCACGGGCAAATGGGAGTCAGAGGTCAGATTCTTACATCTACTCTAATATTTCGGTGACGCGCAGTCTGTGCCACTCCAGCAAGCTCGCATCGCCGCCCTTCACGGCCGAGCCCAGCAATTACACAGAGGGACGGCGTCTCCTTAATCCGAAGCTACGCTCCAGCGTGCATCACCTCCGGCCCCGGCAGGCCCTAGCGGGCCCCAGCAGTGCAAAGTTCAGGCATGGGCCCGATCGGCAGTACAGGGGAATTTTTTTGCTCAGCATGAGTGCCATGTCCCATTTTAAATTACCTGGATCTGACCTTATAAAACGATTCTTACATTAAAGCAACTGTGCATTGCATTTAAAGGCCCACTGGCTGAATGTCTCCAACAGCAAAGTACAGCCTGACCCAAAAAAGACAAACCCAAGCCTTCCCTCAGTGAGGCAATGTGTAAATATCGCACACACATCAAAATTACTGTAAGTTCAACAGCATATTAGAAGTGCGTGTTTTTCTTGAAGTATCAAATGCTCCTGTCCGAGTTCAGTCGCTAATACAATTTACCACATTTCAGTGGTTTTGAAAGGTTTAACTTCAATTCGGCAATTGTTTAAATGCATGAGGTTTTAGAGAAGTCATGCAGGATTTAATCCCGCTCACACCGAAGCTGTGGTTTGACTCATGGCGTCGACGTTGGCCCAAGTCGAGGAATTCAATCCTCGCTTCAAACGGCCATGGTGAACTTCTCTTCTCATTTCTTTCTTCCTTGTTGCATTTTTTTCTTTTTTACTTCTGCCCTTGGCAGTGTTCCACCTCGGAAGAAAGGATGGAGATGAAAAGGCAGAGCGGCTGTCGGCTGCCAGGCGAGAGGGCGTTGGCGGGGTGGGTGGGTTCAACAGGCATGCCAGGCATGGTGCGGGGGCAGACAAGTGGGCCGCGGCGACGCCTCTGTATATCTCACATCCAGCTTTATGGGCCGGGGGGGTGTCGGGGAATCAACCAGAATAAGCCAAAGTTTAAAAAGCAGGTGATGTACAGCTAAAGGGAGACACTTACAATCCCTAATTCCCGGGAGTTTCTCCAATATTCTTCATAATATTTCATCAGTCTTCAAGATAGCAATTCTGTTCGGAGGATGTTTCACACACGAGGTTGGGGGCCTTTTTTTAATGGCATGCCGATGGACTTTGTCAGTGACGTGCTGGCAGTGCAGCACACTGGGAACCATTATAGCGGCACTCTGAGATCATAAAGCAGGAAGATGAAACAAGCGTGTCTGGTTCAAACTCTGCCCTGAGCTGCAGAAATGCGTCCTTGCAGTAATCTGGACCCTTAGACTGGGGAAGATTTTTTTTCTACCCCCCTTCCTCGCAATTAAAGTCCAGGAATGTCTCCATGAGCGAGCTGTCACATCAATCACGGCCTTGTTTATTCATGCTCCTGATTATGTTTCCGTGGCGACACCCCTCCTTGCCCGTAATAGGCCTAATGTTACGATTGCCCTCACAGACTAAACAGCTCGGAGAAAATCGGCAGTGGAGCAAATGCCACAGACAGGAAATTGGGTTTATTGAAGGTCTGAGAAAATCCACTTTATTGGAGGTTCAAGGAACTTTATTGTTTTACTGTTTGTTGTTGCTTTTCTTATCCATGTGGGTTTCACTTTAGGTTGGCGAGGTCTTACAATGAAAGGAAATAGTAAGGAAATAAGGCAACGTCTTTTAAGGTCTTTTAATCGGCCTCTCTGCTGTTGCTGTGGCACAGGGACTCCAGCGAAAGGCAGTCGGGTTTTCTTGCTTCCTGGGACACGACTCTGAGGTTCCAGATTTCATTGAGTTTACAAGAAATAACAGACTCTTTTTATCCAATCAGGACAGGAGCTTCGGGGCAAGAACACGTAATCCCATTGGCTCCCCCAAGGGGAGTTCAAGCAGGCCACAGACTGGGGTCTGAAATGAATGTCTCCCAACAGAATAATATGGCCCTGAATTTAGACCCAGTGTTCACCCCTTGACAGACTATCGTACATACTCCCACATACCGGCATCTGGGAAGAAAAAAAAACAGATGACACAAATCTTCTAGTCTGAACAGTCAGGGTGAAAAAAGAGGCGCGGAAAGAACAGAGCTCAGTATCCATATGCCTGATTCTTACTGAGAAGTCCTTGATGAAATATTCAGTTGTTTGTGTTACGCTGCACCCCCAAGCATGAATAAAGTACAGTTCAGAGAGCAGATCCAGTCACGGCTCGGCGCTGCCAAGCAGAGCGAACCTGTAAAAGTCACCGGGGTCCGGGCGTGCTGGCGACAGAGCGAACATTACGCTCTAATCAAAGCTCGCGCACACTCGGAGGCATTGCTTGAGTCAGCACTCCGTTGCCCTGGCGATCCATTGACCCTACGGCCGGCGTGAAGAGATTGAGAAATGCTGGTTTTAATGTCTATTCAATATATACAGCATCTAAACCCAAGATGGGCTGAGCAATCAACTATCAATCCATTAGAGGGAGAGGTTTTTCAGGAGCGACGTGTCGCTGCGCTGGAGGTGGGGGTGGCTGAGCCTCAAGGTTAACTTTTTACAGGCAGCTGATTGTTGCTAGAAGGTTAAACAACACATTAACATGCATTAAAATATTAAATTATGGCTCCATTTTCTATATGAAAGCGAAGACAACAGCATAAAAAAGGCTTTTAAAATTATGAAGGCAAACCAGCGAAGGAGGAGCGACGGAAACATGAGCGTCCGTGGAAACGAGGAACGGGGTTAACGAGGAACGGGGTTAACGAGGAACGGCAAGGGCGACGTTCTCGGGAAGCCCCTTAGCTGGGAGCTGAATCTCTGAGCGGGTCGCATTCAGAAGGCTGAAGAGATGTGGCGTACCTCCCACTCCATCTTTTGGGTTCCGCCCCCGCCGGACCTCGCGAAAAGGCCACCTCGCTCATGGCGGCGCCCCGCTGGGGGGCATCTCAGTGACAGCCCCGTATAGCAGGTAAATGCCAGAGGACTCTCCCAGGAGGCGCTGGCTCCCTCTATGACGTGGTGGTCCGAGAACCAGATAGCAGGAAGTCGGCACGCGGACCTTCATCAGCGGCCATCAGCCGCCTGTCTGTAATCCCTGATCGTTTCGGACGTAAATCTGCCAGCGAATCCATTTGGCTGCTCCTGCCTTTTCATTCACATTCTAGCCACGAAGGCCAAACTCCTTTAAGCAGCAAATCGGAGCTTTTTAGGCTACGTGGGTGACGGGGGACACTTTATGGCAGGACGGGGCTTCTCACTGCAATGGGGGAAACGGGGAGGGTCCCAGGGGAGTTAACAAGTGCTCTGCACTTCGCCGCAGGGCTACCTGTACTGGTTTGGAAGGTGACTGGAGATTGAGAGGGTGGGAGTGAATGGGATACAAGAAGCTAAATTAGCACTAAGACTGCAGCCAGGTTACCTGGGGGGAGGGGGGGTGTGGAATTAAACACCCGCCAGCACCGTGGACCTGCGTCCGCCTTCTCCCCGCGGGGTCAGGCACAGGCGACCTCTCGGCGTGATCCGCAACGACGCCGAGCAGCAGAAGTGGGCGAGCACCCGTCCGCCAAGCGGGCCGGCGGCGTGAGGACTACAGACTGACAGCCCCCCCTCCCCCCCGGGGGGGCCAACAGGAGCCACACTCTGGGGCTTCATTTTTATTCAAACTGAAAAAAGTGACTGATGCAGGATTCTGGAGCCCGGTAGCTGTTGTGAGCATTTTTCTCGGGTAATTTGCATTAATAAAGAGGCTGTTCCTTGTCGGAGTGCGTTTTATCCGCCTTAAAATCCCTGGGCGATCCCTCTCGGAAGAGCGCTGGGAGAATCCGACTGTCAGAGACGACAAGACGAATGAAGGCCGGTGTCAGCGGCATGTGGCTCAACGATGACAGATTGAGAAGACCTGTCCCTCTGTCGACAGGCATGCTTCATTTTCAAATTAATAAATCTGAATAAAATATTTTTCCCTTCATTATGAGTAGTGCCTGTTTGACAGCCCTGCTGACGGTGGGTTGGTTGGAGGGCTGGGGTGGGTGGGGAGGCGGGGGGGGGGGGAGTAGGAACAGCTTGCTCCAATTCCACCTGGGCCTCGGGCACAGAGCTCACTGGCCGCCTCCTCCCCACGCTGCCTCCCCGTCTCCGGGAGCCACCTGCACACGCGTGGGGGATGTCGGGGACCTGGTCCCGCAGATGTGCCCCTCCTTCACCCGCGGCCACTGCTGCGGGGCTCCTCCCCTCTGGCCCCACCCACCACAGAACTTCCCCGTTCCACTATTTATCACCAGAGCGACGGCTGACCGGCGAAGGAGCAAGTGCGCGACCAAACGGCAATCGATGTCATCACCTGGGGCGGGGCAGGGGGGGTTGGGGGGGGGTGTCTAACACGGCCAGACATTTCCCAGTAATGTGGTCCTTACTTCCGATCCGGAGAAAAGCTCCGAAATAAACCCTGACAATTAAGACAATTAAGGCTGCGATATTGCCAGCCGTCCCGCCATAATTAGGCCTGTCATGTCACACTGCAAGGCCCTAAATTAGGTAAACTGCTAGTATGGAGTGGAAAAGTCTTAACAAAATAACGGAGTGTTAGAAGGCTACTAGAATTAGCGACCTAATTTTTATGTAGGCCAGTGTTAGCCGTAAACAGGCTAGCTGGCATTCAAGATGGAGCCTTCAAATGCTCGGTGTAGTTTAAGCACTATGGGTTCACGGTTTATGCTGCAGAAAGCCGTGTAATGGGACTGGATACCTGCTCAGTTCCTAATCACACGAACAAAGCGAAGGTGTGCAGATGATTCCCCTTAATGACCCTGATTATTAAGATTTGCGGGTTTATGAGTCCAGGCCCGGCATGATGCACGTCCTGATTAGCGCACGAGCGCCGGCTGGCTTTTCTCCCGGCGGTCACTGCACCCGGGGTGTCTGTCCCCAGGGAGCATCAGCTCGAGACAACAGCAGCTCTTTGTCTCATAAAGCTCTTTAAAACACGTAGGTTTCCCTGCCAAGCCCGTCGGCGTGAGGAATGGGAGGGTGAGGGGCGCAATGCAGGCGTCCATCTCGGCACATGTGGATCTGCAAGACGACGATAATATATGTGAACATCTGGCGAGGAGCGGGTGCCAGGATGAAAGACAAAGCCGGATGTCGGGGAACGGATGAGTGGGGGGGGGGTCCCCGGTGAGCGGGCGGGCACTCACCTGGCTGGGAGATGGGGGACAGGGCTGCAGGAGGGAGAGCGGCTGAAAAACGTCCCCCATTATCGACACACACACTCACACATACTCATTGTTAAAGCCCTTGTTAAAAAAAAAAAAAAATCCCACATCAATGGCCCCGATTATACGGCATGTCATCAATATCAGCTGCAGCAGAATGGATTGACAGATTGAAAATCCATTTGGTTTGTAATTAGTGGGCGGGATGAAAAGGAGAGGGAGAAAAGGACAGAGAAAGCGAGGAAATAAAGAAAAACAAACGCGGCGAGTGTGAGACCTCCAGGGGGACGCAGGGAGACCGAAACAGCCAATCGTTACTGTTCCTGAGCTCAGGCCAGTCACCACGGGAACGGACGCACGTGGACAGCAGGGCTCCGGCCCTCCAGGGCCACAGACTCGGCCGCACAGACCACAGGTGCACAAAGCTCACCGACAGTCACTGAAACCTCATAATATAATGTGTTTCGCAGGGTGTGTCCGTACAGGAACAGGGACACCTCTGTATCACACAGGATTTTACCCAATGATGTCACGTTCTGCTTTCAGAGCAGGGAAGAGTAGCCATGACAAAGCATATTCACGGCCGTAACGGGCTCGGGTACGTAGCAGGACCGGGAGGGGGGTGCCAGAACTAACTAAACACTCTCAGAACCAGTACTCTCCTTAAACATACACCAATAATAACCAAGCAAAATTGGAAAATAATTATATGATTAATTATAGATTGATTAATTCAATCAAACCCCAACTGAAGCTTAAGGAAGATTAAGTGGGAGGTCATACCTGTGCTGGTGCAGTAATTTAATTAAACTGGAATCAGGAGTAAGGACAGCCTTACGGTGGGAGTCGCGCTGCACTCCACAGGAAGGCTCCACCCTCCCACACCAACGTCACTCTCAGCACTCTCAGCATATACATACTGAGGGATCTGGAGATTTTACCAATTAATTAACACCACTTAACAAATGCAAAACAATCCCACATCCGGGTGCACAGTAGATCAGGTGCTACTCCTCGCTGATAACACTTAAATATTTGAGCAGAGAACATGGTGTTTCTGTTGGGGACGTGACAGCACTCGTCAGGGAGATCTCCAGAATGCATCCCAGACGATGAGACAGGCTCCATCCCAACGGGATGGGGGGTGGGGGTGGGGGTGGGGGGGGGGAGGAAGGCGAGGGGGGGGACTCTGTCTGTAAATACAGTTTAATAATAGAACAGAGGTAAATAGCAGCGGATCACGTGGCCGCCACCTCCTCTCCAAACAGAAACTCCTCATTAGATTGCATCGCACCTCTCGGAATTAATCAGGCAGGAATTTTAATGAATTTAATTTGCAAGGAATAGCGGAGGACTCTATCGGCCATCAGGAGCTATTACGGCGTAGGGCTCCGCGTTCCGCTTTGATTCCGCTCCGAAGCGAGAGGACTCGGAACATGTCTTCATGTCTACCACAGCTCCTTTAAGTGCTGCAGCACTGCCGAGCTCTATAAACGACGCCGGAGATTTACAACGATTAATGTGATTAATGTGAAAGTTTCAATGCATCAGCCTCTAAAAGCGATGCAAATCTTAAACGTGAATTCCAACTAAATTATATCCACAGGCACATGGAAAGGCTCCTAGGCCCGGGTTTGAACGGAGAGCTGGATCTGTGCCCCCCACCGTGATCCGCCGCATCTCGGGATTCGCACCTACCACACGCCTTCCCGATTAACGGCCGTCACTCGACGGGCTCCACGTTCTGAGACAACCGTGAGGCAGCGAGAGCTGGTTGCCGAGCGCAGGGATAGATGGAGTTCAGTCAGAGGCAAAACAAGCCCGGTACTCTGCAGCTGCTCCAAGTTAATGACGCCCAGCGGGCCGTAATGGGCGATCAAGAGACCATTGGGGTTAAAGGGGGCCATCTGGGCTGCAGTGAGAGCGGAGAAGAAGAATGACAGAGCCTCTGCTGTGTGTGTTTCGCTTGCCAAACAAAGCAGATCCCTGCTTATTTGGCTTTAATTTAGGGGACGCTTTTCAGTTCTTAGTTATCGATCCGAGCCGGCTGCTTCTTAAAGGGCTAGAGTGGCGTATTCCATTTGTCGTCTTTAATGAGGTGCTTTGCATCTAATTAATTCATCATTTAAATAGTCTCCACCCCAGAAAACGTGCGTGTACCGTTACTTCTGCATTGTTATATTGACATTCGAAGACAAGGTCGTGATATCTTTTCTGATTCACCATCTTAACTGATAACAATAATTAAATTGCTAAAGATGATGAAACGCTTACCACTCGGGATATCATTCAGCAAAACAATAGATGTGCATTTTATCGATTTCAAAAATAAAACAGTCATTGCTTGCCAGAATTTTTTTTTTTTTCAAGAAAAGGAAAGAGGTGATTTAGCGTGATGTGACTGAAGACGACGACCACAGCTCCCTGCCACTCCAATGGGGCTGTTGCCTCTCGTTCTGGCATTTAGAGGACAGAGCTGGAAAGGGACCCGCTTCTGGTCCAGGGGGATGGTGAGCACAGACAGACCGGGGGGCCTGAGAAATGAATGGTGAGATGATGAAGCGGAGACGGGGAGAAATGTCGGCCCACCCCCCGCCCCCGTCCCCACCCCCGCCCGGCAACAGAACCCCTCATCACTGTCCTTAATGGGTTATGCCAACTAATGTACACTACACGTCATAATATCTCATGTCAGGTCAAGGGCCGAAAAGGCCCTTTCAACACTTAGGAAGGGCGCGAGTGAGACACCCATCAAACATTGATGAAATGTCAGGGGGCCCCGGCGACGGGACCTGGAAATGGCGAAAAATTCATCCGAGCTCCGTGTCCTGCAGCGGCAGACATTAAGGCAGGTTAAGGTCATTAATGTCACCAAGGTCCACTTCCTGATAGGCCCTAAATGAAATAATTCATTAAGACAATATAGGGTTGCAGGTTTGGGGGCAGCTTATGGATTCAAATGCAATTCCGCGTTAGCTCTCTGTGCCCACACACTATCGATCCGGCCCGGCGCTCATGACAGATGCGGGGGGGGGGGGGGGGGGTGGCTCATCGCGTTACCTGTCCAGCTGAAGTTAAATTGGCGAACGTCAGCGGACCGGCTGACCCCGCTGGCAGCCGGCCCATCCTGTGAATACGGCAGAGGCCCCCCCGCTCTCCCTGCCACGCCCAAAACGGGCACCGCACCATCAGACGCCGTGGGGGGTCCAGCAGGGAAACGGTTAAAGTCATAAAGACGTTTCTCAACCCTGACCCTCCTGCTCCAAGGTACCCCCCCCCCCCCCGCCTCCCGTGCAGAATTCACATTCAACTCCAAACTGACAAAGTGTTTTTAATCTTTTCTTTCCTTCTCTCCTGGAGATTGGGAAACAAAAATCAATACGCGCTGGCAGGCGATCTAGCAGCCGGTGAATTACAGGAGCGGGGCACAGCGCCGTGCTCGGCAGCCTTGAGCAAGGGACCTTGGGAGCGCCATTTCAGATGGGGGGGGGGGGGGGGGGGGGGGTCACAGGTTCAGCCCAGGACCACAGTCTGAGGAGCAGGGAATTTACTGCCAGTATGCGGTGATGAAAAATAACCTCAGCACTGAGAGAGAGAGAGAGAGAGAGACACACACATACACACATGGGGGGGCGTTGTCCCTCTGCCACCCTCTACCCCCCACTCTCCGTCTCGCCCTTCGCTTCTCCTCCGACCCTGGGTACCTGCCGGGCCATACATCAGCAGGGTGGCCTGGCAGACCTGCCCGTGCCACAGCGCCCTGGCACACAGCGCCGTCGTTATCCGTTAATCACGGCGAGGACGAGCCTCCGGTCACGGGCGAACTCGGCCCGGCCTACAGCACTCGCTTCTAGATGAATCCACCTGTGTATGTACCGCCCTGGCCAGCGAACAGCCCTGCCACACCGCGCCCCCCCTCAGACCCAATCAGCGGATTCCCAAGGAAAAACAAAGTGTTCCTTGTCAGGCGTGCACTGGAAAATGGCCCACTTAACAGCCATCGCGGAACAAACGTGGGAGACTTATTAAGCATGCCCCCCGACAGGTGTCCAAGTAAATGCGTACTTGTGTTTTTGAGTTATGGTAAACCCACTGTTCACCCAACACCATGCCCTGCTCTGCCCAGCCCCGTAACAAGCCCCAACATCACTGACAAGAAGTTCCATTAACACGTGAGACAGCATGGTGAAAAATCTGCCAATTTAGTAATTTAGTATCAACACTCTCCTTTAAGTACAGAAATACAGAGAAAACCCTCTCAAGGAAAAGAAAATCCCATTGCAAACTGAATGTTTACTGAATACAGATCTGGGTTGACGACTCTGGATTTCAGAATCTTGATTCCGATCTTCCGTGTCAGAGGGAAAAGTTGTAGCACAGGAGATCGACAGAAATTTCTGAGGAAGCCGATAAGGGCCAAAAGACGAGGACGTCTGAAGGCCCCGACACATCGTCGTGTCTCTTCCAGGAAGAAGCGGAACCTGTCATCCTCATGGCAACATCCCGCCTTAAGTTAACAATCAAATCAATGAGTTACAGGCTGCGGGTTCAAGACAGGCCCCATAACAGAAGCCATACAAAATCTGTACTAACCATGAAATCTAGACTCTAGCATTTCTAGACCCTTCCATTTACCTCGGAGGTCGGACGTCGGAGTTGGGAATGACGTCAAACCCAAGAAAGCCATTTAGCAAAACCAGGGACCTGTTTCAAAAAGCAAGATTTCTAGATTAGCTGGATAAATTGTCTGATTTAACATACCCCACTCTTTCTTTGTTTACTCAAAATTAGCCCAGGCTACCTTAAATCCCATACGTTATCCGTCTAAGCAAGACATCCTGCTTTCTGAAACAGGCCCCAGGCTCTCCATGTTCATTGTTAGCAATGTCAGTCCATACATTATGCGGTATTTTCCACATACAGATATCATAGCAACATGTCCACATATAGTAGTTGAACACTACTGCGTGTACGACCGGTTTAATAAAACACAAATAAGACGTAAGAACTAGTAAAAAGTGCAAAACTACAGCCTTCATTTCTGTTGATGAAGGGCTCAGCTGTTGTGTGTTTCTGCGGCGGTTCCTCCGACCTTCCGAGTCAGAATTCCGACTTCAGGGGCCGTTCCAGTTGAAATTTCTGACTAGGAACTCAGAATTTCCAGCTTCCAAGTTCAAACGGAAGGCAGCATCAGCTCACCGAACAGTAGAAGCTGAAGTGAAGAAAAGAGGCAGAAACGCTAAATCGGGCCTCTGCCCGGGCTGAGGTGCGTCTCCACTGAGAGAGCAACGAATGATTAATTTGTGTTTGAGATGCAAAAAGTGGACGGAGCGTGCAAATCGATATTCATGCGGTCACCTGTCAATACCAGCCTTCTTTATGCAATTAGCTGATGTGTACCGGTGATCCTGCACAGCAAATGGGGAGTGAAATAAAATCACGCCGATTAGAGCTGCCGGCAGATGTCACAACAGCCCTTATTCTCATTCAAATTACCATGAAAGGCCCCAGTGACCATCAGCCGCCCAGCCTGGACCACACTGCGCACACTGCACGTCACAGAAGGCAGCCATTTTTATACCGGTTCTTCAGTGAACCATTGCCCCCACAAGGCTACGGAAGGTTGTCCCTCGGTGAATTAAACAGGACGTGCATCCCGCATCAGCCTGCATTTCAACGGGCAGTTATCGTTATCGTACTGCTGAAAAAAAATACAGTTAATTACAACTGAATTTATTCTGCGGCTTTGGCAAATACACGCTAATGAAGTGTAGCATCTAATGAGCGGGAGCCGCACGATTCCTCAGCCCGAAGACGTGGCTCCGGGAGCGAGCAGCCATTTATCAGGAGAGCAGCAGATATGCAGAACCGGTGAATGGCAGGCCGTCGCTCGGTTAGGTAAACGAGCCGCGCGTCATCGTAGTGCGATTGTTTTGGGCCGATGTCTCGCGATGTCAGATTACTCAATTATCAAAACTCTCGACAGCTGGCTGCCAAACGATTAGGCTCACAAAGATGATAATGATGATGATGATGAACTGAATCCATGATCGTTTTTTAAATAAGCAGGAAAATTTGCACCGGAGCACGTCAGCCTGGCACTGACACCCTCCACCCTGCCCGCGACCTCCTTCAGAACGCTATAAACCTCTGTAAGCCGCTGCATTTTTCCAACTGCAAGCTGGTCAGCTTACTTCAAAGGAAAAATATTATAAAACAGCACTTATGATCCCAAAGCAGGAAGCCAAGCATCGGTATGGAAGAATCCTGTAGAGGCGATGCTGCAAGCGAGGAGATAAAAAAACAAGAGAAATGAGGAACTGATGTCACTCTCTGCAGAGAGTCCTAATAGGACCTTTGAATACACCTGCAGATATTAATTAGCATAGTGCTAAATAGACACATGTATCCATGAGAGTCTCCTCTAATTTTCATGACTGAATAATGCAGAGAAGCAGCTCAGGTTCAGCAGAATGCTACAGTGCAGAACCCGAAGGTCAGACAGTGAAGTAGCAGCTGAAGCACAGTGAAGTCGCCGGCTCCGTCACATCTCCTGCTTCAGAGCATTCTTGGAACAGTTTTGCATGAAAACTCAGTGACAATCTCTTCACTGCCAGTCACACTGCAAATGGCTGCTCCGGGGGAGGACCGGCGCAGGTCACACAAAAGGCAACTTCTAAGAGAGACTCGATAAAAGCAATTCAGAGCAGTCAATATAATAATTGTGCACCCTTGAAGAATCCAATAGGTATTATGGACAGAAGGCGCACTCATCTAACATGGTTACTTCTAGGTGACTCTGAAGACCTTGCCTGGATCTCACAGGTACCCAGGAAATAAAAAAAAGAAAACAGAAGAACTTTGAGGTTATTCAACACATATTTCATCACAACGAATTACAATGTTACTGGAGGTACTTAAAATACTCCAGAGCTGAATGCAGACGCACGAATGGGAAGGGTCATGAGAGTAGAGACGAGTAGAGACGATCACTAGCAAAGGCCTTATTCTAGTCCATCGATGGCTGAAGTTCAGGAACAGAGCAGGCTTGGGGGGGGGGGGAGTCACGTCCTCGCTCGGAGAAGGTGGAGTACGGCCCCCTACCAGAGCTGAAATTCTTTGTGGCCCCTAATTTCATCCTCAAAGGCCTAATTGAACCTTTATCACGATGTTTTGCTGCTTGATTTGACGCTGCCTTTTTCCCATGGTCACAAAATCAATGCACCTGCTCGTCTGGCCTGCGACTGGAAGGGATCCTCGGCGAAGACGACCGTCGACGGGGGATCGATGGGGTCAAGTGATCTGTTTATAATGCCGGCGCCGTGCGTTGGTGGACGAGGTGCCATCATCTCATCGCCCATCGACGCGTCTTCCTCAAACGATTTGACAGAAGGAGTCGGAGATGGGAAAAGGGTGTCCCAGAGATGATCAAAACAGCCACTTTAAAGGCCAACTGAGAGGCCTCGTTCATCGTCCAATCAAAGTAAAAGGATTGTTCTTGTAACTGGACATAAGGCCTCAGATGAAGCCAGAACCATCAACAGAACCAAGTGCTCCCTGATCCAGAGCGAGGCACTGGCTGCCAGCTTCACTATGATCTGGTTTCACCAAATCCCAAGGAAGCCATCCCAGGCACCCTCCCTGAGGGTGATCTGAGACGGCAGGAAGGTCTCCGTGCCCGTAGGTGCCCGTTCCCCTGGCAGCCCCAGTGCTGGTGTGTGCACCAGCAGCCTCATGAATATAAATATGAAAGGAGTAAAAGGTAAATGAGCATGACATAAAGTGGCAGTGAAAAAGGGCAAGTCTGCCGGGGAGGGGGGGCTGTGGGGGAATTAGACCCCAGAGCTGTGAAACTCAAAGCACGATCCGAACGAGTCCACATTCCACATTAATGCACTTAAGCAAATAGGGAGAGCACAGGCCATTTAAGTAAGTAGAGAAGTGAATCACATGACTGTGATTTAGAGAGCCCTGTCACAAAGGGGGGGGGGGAGCAAGGACCTCTTAGGAAGAAATAAAAATGGTTTCTGTAATGGGACTGGTGATAGTGTGACCAGTTTGGACCAGGGAACTATTATGGCTTGTCAAAACAGAAAAGAAAAAGATCAAAGATATGAGGATCATAATTACAGTGAAGGACCGGAAATGGGGTAGCTGGTGTGGAACTGAAGGGTGCATTGTGGGTAAAGCATCACGGATAGAGCATTATGGGTAAAGCATTATGGTGAAGGACTTTCAAACAGGTGCTTAGTGCTGGAGATTTATGAATGTTTTTTTTTTCCCAAGCAGTGCACTGCATAAATTACATATATTAGTAACAGCATTAATCATTTTAATTACTGTGAATTCGAAGAGCAAAGTAATAAAAACGTGCAGGTCAGAGTGCTGGTGCGAGGGGGGCGGGGGGGGGGGGGTTACCTGGCAGATATTCCGTCTATCAGAGCCCTGCGATCCAAAGAGCCACAGGCAGCCGGACTGGGCCGCGGTGTTCAGGTGCAATCCGGCTGCAGCTCTCTCCCGATAAGAACCTGTAACTGGAGAACCGCGCCTCATCCAAGCCTCTCTCTCCCTGCAGCTCCGGCGTCTGGATCAGATAGTACCATCGCTGTAATGAGTCCCCCCCCCCCCAGAAGCAGAGGTGATGGCTCTTCCCCCCCCAGTGCCTATCGGCTGCTCTCTGTGACCTGCGCTTCAGAGGAGAGCGGCCCGAGCCGGTCAGACTGCCCCGCCCCCCCACGTCGCATTCTGGGAGAGGCAGCAAGTCAGTGCACGAGTCAATGTGGGAGTCAATACAGGCCAGGCAGACTTATGAGCCGGGGCAGCGAGGGCCAGGAGTGAAGTGCGTGAGACTGATTTCCCACATCCCTGTTTATTAGTCTCGACGTACACTCAGCGCAGATGAATATAAAGAGCTATGAACTCTAGCTATCCCACTGCAGGGTTTTGTTGTTCATTTGCATCTGAATATTAAAGTGTTTTCTGGAAATGAGCTATTGGAATTAATGCAGGATTAATTGATGCCTTTATCTCATTAGGACAATCTAATTTGTGGATGATGAAATTGTTTCGACTCCCGTTTGCATAATTGGATCGCCGCGAATTGCTGTCATTATTGGCTCTTTAGCGTCGTCTGCAGGCCGTCACTGCGGCCTCGGCCCCGTCAAGAAGCATCGCAGGAAGTGCTGCTGTTTCGCCAGTCCCTGCACAGAGCGAGCCCCGCCTCGTGTCTGTGGCGGGGGCCGGGAGGGTGCATGTGGCTAACGACTTGGCGGTAATTAATGCCTAAGTGTTAGTGGGTTGTCCCACAGCGCCCCCCCTCTGCGTCACAGTCTCCGTAAAAGCCTCAGTCACCCCCCAGAGGACAGCCGCACAGGGCCCGTAAAGCCTTCCTAGCTCAGGATGGCTCTTGCCATGGCATCAGCTTTGGGTTTTACGCCACCTGACCGGCTGATCAGCGGGACCCAGAGGACATAAATTAATGGCCCGGGAAGGTCAGCAACTAACAGGAAGGGGGCCGCATGGTGACCGGGCGCTCCAGCGCAGTGACAGAGTGTCCAGGTCCACAGTGGCAGTGACATGCAGCTCGAGGCCTCAGGCCATATCTTGAAATCTGTTACCCGGGTAACACTGGGATACGTCGGTGACACATGTCCTTATCCACGCTGACTTACAGGGGACTGGAGAGCGGAAAGTCGCAGTGTCAAAAACACAAAAATAAAGCCTGGTAGGTTTGTGGATTCTGTCGAACCGTGAGAACCTATAGCAGAGTCTGTGTATATGTAGGGTACGAAAAGGGGTACGGTCAAAGCGTAATAGCGTGACGTCAGACATGACCAATTTAGATCACTTAGACAATGCGTCTGACACAATCCGTGAAGGCGGATTTGCAGAACACGGCCCAAACGAAAAGCAGGCTGCCGAAGCGCTGTCGCAAGACGAGGGAGAAACCAAGCAAGGGAAAAAATGGGCAGAAAGACCTTTTCTGAAGGAGACAGAAATAAAGAGGGACTCAAAACCACCTTGCGGAGGCAGAAGTAGGATAAGCCTCCTCCGGCGGCAAAGTCCCAGCAGAAACGGTTCTCCTCCTGGCCCAGCCGCAATCGCAGGGGTCCAGTGACGCCGCGTGCTACAATTCCTGCTCAATGTTTCATCAGACAGAGGATCAAACGATGAGAAGACGACCAGGAAGTTTCATGGGGCTTCATTAGCAAGATTCGGTCTGTGGGTTATACGATCCGGGAGCTAAACCTTCCTCAAGGTTTCGCTGAAATGTTTCCTTGATGAAAAGAAGACAAGGAGAATAACCCTGGAAGCTACTTAAAGGAACCACAGATAAGGCTGCGGCCCCACCCAGGATTTCCCACAATCCTTTTCCGAGCCTGTACGTCAGAAAGACTACGAACCCCACCCCAGGTGTGAGGAGAGCTTAGCAATGGCCAAAAACGGGTAAGGGAAGCGTACAGGGTGGAGCGCGGAGACAGACAGCAGGGGATTCGTTCATACAAGCCGGACACTACCCCGGGGGGCATTTACAGTATTATGAGCATGTAATTACCCCCCTCCCACCCCCCCACCTCCCACACAGTGTGTGTTAAAAAAGACGATTTACACAAAGCACTGGAACCTCTCACTTTTTACACACCGCCTTCCTATCTGACATATCAATATTAAAAAAATCACTGAGATACAGAAAAAGCAATATGATCGATGCTGAAATACAGGATGAGATCTTATTATCCTGAGAGCCGCTATCTTCGGCAAACAGCAGGGAGCAGGCAGATATTTAGGGTTTTAATATACGCTGTTGATGTAGCAGGTCCCTAAAGGAGAAGGTGACCCACCTGGGCATAGACTCAAGAGGTCACCTCGACATTGCACAGAAACCAGTCTCCCAGCCTCTAAATGGAGAAAGGACAAAGCAAAAGGTAACCATTTAAGACTGCAACTTAATACTAATGCTACGAGAGTAGTGTTTATCTCAGGGGCTTAGGGATCTGAGCCTACATCCAGGTGGTTGTGGGTTCAAATCCCATTATAATCACAGTTAGCCCAGTCACTCCAGCTGCTGAAGGGGTGTTGGATGCAGTCTGGCCCTGATCTCTCAGCCCAGCAATCACTCTCTTTATGCTGCCATGGACTAAAACATCTGCTAAAATTACACACCTAAGTTTATTCATGAGATGGATTAGGAGCTGTGTTTGGGGCTGAAGACTACAGCTCAGCCATAATGCCCTCATCTTCCTCTGGGCTGTTACGAACAGCGGCGTTATAGCAGCAGAGATTAAGCTGTAGAGGGTTCGTGGGTCCATCCCGTCTCTGATAACCCTGCTGAATGTGCCTTCAGCTGCCGGTGTCCCATGTCTCACTCGCGATGCTAATGCCGTGCGCCGGAACATGATGGTTTCCACAATTTGCATGCAGTTATAAGGATTCACGCTTATTCATTCATTCATTTTTTTCACTTGCAGGGGGAGGGAATGGACGGCATTCACGATGATTTCGGTGGCACCGGCGGTCCAAAGACACGAGCGGGGGGGCTCTCTCCTGTGTGAGCCGTGCTCGGTGCCATCAGGATGACAGACGGATCAGTCATACATGTAAACATGTATACGAGAGCGTGTTCGGGGGCCCGACAGTAGCTGTTGCTAGGCTACATGGCATGGCGAGGCAGCTGTCTGTGCGCATTTCGCTTGCAGGATCTCTGCTGTGTTTTATTAAGATTTCCCCGTATCGTAGAGACTGGCTGCATGTAGCTTAACATTGCTCTCAGCCGCTTCACTGCACAAAGCTTTTCCTCACAGGGCATGAGAAACTCTCCTGCTTTGCATTCTTATTCCTAGGAACACAGTATATATCTGGATGTGAACTTGACTTAAATGTAAGTAAAACCATCCGCCATGCAGGCAGTAGCAGCCTTTCTTTGATAAGCATAGCCAGTTATTAGACAGAAGACGTCCCGCCCTCTCCCAGGGAGCAGAGCATATGACAGAAACAGAATCATGACTTACATTTATTTATTCCACGTTTATTTGGAAGTGCAAAAGTTGTGTTTGTGAACCCCGTAGGGGCAGCTTCAGCTGTGCTACATGAAACAAAAACTAAAATTAAACATGCACCAGGTTACGAGCGACGATTAATCTCCCAAAGCACAGTTTCACTTAACAATCCGCCATGCCAATACTTTTACTTCTGCACAAGTCATTGGTCGATACTGAAAATAAGATCAGCCCATTACAGCCTCGGGCCTCTGCTTTCCAACATAACAATTTCATATTTGACAAGAATTGAGTGTGAGGCATATCATTTTTCTTATGCCCGCGATCGCCCTTGCAATCTATTTCAGCCTGGCACCTTTAACAGCTGATGGCCGGCCTGGTTAATCCCCCCCACTGTCAACAAACAGGGGCACCAAGGAATGCGCTGTCACCCGTAATTTGTTTTATAAAGGCACGCTCACGCTGTACAGTGAAATGCAGTGTGGCGCCGGCACAAACAGAGTCAGGTCTACACTGTACAGTAAAATGCAGCATGGCAACTGCGCGAACAGGGCCAGGTGTACACTGTACAGAGAAATGCAGCGTGACGACTGCACAAACAGGGCCAGGTCTACTCTCTGTACAGTGAAATGCCGCGTGGCAGCTGTACAAACAGGGCCAGGTTTGTACAGTGAAACGCAACATGGCGACTGTACAAACAATGTCATGTTAGAACAGTTTAACACAGGATGGCGATTGCACAAACAGGGTCATACTTGTACAGTGAAATGCAGTGTGGCAGCTGCACAAACAGGGTCATGTTTGTTCAGTGAAATGCAGTGTGGCAGCTGCACAAGTGGGAGCAGATTAACAACGTTCACTGAAATGCAGCAAAATGTAGCAGCTGCACAAACAGGGCCATGTCTGTACAGTGAAACGCAGTGTGGCGGCTGCACAAGTGGGGGCAGGTTCACCCTATATAGTCAAAAGCAGTGTGGGCATTATGGTGCCACATCCGCACGCATCGGGATCAGCATCACTGTCATCTGTCCTCTGTTCAAAAGCTGAAATTAAAGATGACAAAAAAAAACTACAAGCTTGCTGAAGTTAGAGACTAAAAAGGCAGAAACCAATTACGAGACACTTCGAAGGAGTGACAAGTTGCAGGGCTGGCTCATATCCTGCCTGGAATCAGTGTGACGCTCTCTCTCTCTCTCTCACACACTCCGACTGTCTCCATCTGCTGTCAGCGTGGAAGGCAGCGCTCACCTGCACGCGCGGCTCCGCTAATTCTGGAGCAGTTCTCCACGCTGGCAGAACTGAAAGCGCACAGCCTGCCGCTCGGCCGAGAAGAGCCGCCCTCTCCGGGACGTACGGTTGCTCGGGCTTGACGATGCAATCAGATGACATCACCGCGGAATTGGCTGGGGTGACGTTTCAGAAAGCCCCTGTCTGCTGGATTTCTCATCATGTTCGGCAAACTCCCGACATCAGCCGGGGAACGCGAGGAACACGGAGAACATGCAGCGATCGGCACTGAAGATGGCCAGGCCTCCGGAGTGATGTGTGGAAAATGAAATAAAGATGGAAATTGCGCTGTACTTTCTGGAGTCTTTGAAGTGTTACCCCCGCGCTCACGCACACACACACACACACACACACACACACACACACACGCACACACACACACACACACACACACACACACACACACACGCCTCCTTAATCTGCCCCTCGCCCTTTCATCTCACACACCACCAGCCGCCCTCGGGTAGCTGCCCCAACACCACTGTGCCCGGGTCGGCTTCCCAGCTCTTTAATGTCCCCCCGGTACCAGATCAAGCGCTCACTCTGGGTCGCCCCCTGCCCCCAGAGCAGGAGCGGCATGGCACAGCTGAAAACCTCGAATCAGTCAGCTCCGTGAAACGAGCGGCAGCGGTGGCAGTGGCGGAGAGGCTTATTAAGGCCCCTCTTCCAAGCGCCTGCGATCTCAAAAGCATGCTCTCCTTTCCTGTTAGACAGCAAAAGCAGGAAACACTTTGATAAATCGCAACGTCTGTTATACCAAACGCTCTGCAAACGAAACTCGGCTCCGTCGAAGCCGAAGATTCCCATCTAGGCATTTGGTGAATTTAAGCGCCGCTGCAGGCAAAGAAAAAAGCCCCGAAGTCCCTGTAAGCGACGGCGCGTGTCGGTCCGGATAGCTGGGTGAGCGTCTGCGTGTTTGTCTAAAAGTTGATCGACTCCGCCTCCCCAGCCTGACACACATCAGCATGCACCAGGAACATCTCCCCTGCGCGGTTCATGTGGAAAACCTGCGTGATCTACGCTCAGAGACACACAGAACAAACAGCAGCTGTCTGAGCTCCTTAGTGACGCTCCCAGCTGCTAATGGTCAAACTCTCCCAGCCTGCACCGACTCCGTTAATGAACGGGCTGAAGTTTGCACATGGCATGACACAGGACACACACTCCCCTAGGCACCCCTTGCAGGGGACTGGCTGATACACACAGTCAGAGACAATTCACAGTACAACTATTTATGGTTTCTGCCAAACTTTTTTGAAGCTAACCAACACGATTTTTAAGGTAATATTAAAGTCGTGTCATTTCTCCCATGCCTAAATAACGCTATATAGCTAAATTTAATCCATAAACAAACCACTGCCATACTCGTGCCATATCAAACCCTCACCGGACTTTGCCATCTTCACCGGGCCAGACCGGAGCACGTCAACTAACCGGCATTAGGGACAGGATTTACTGTGACGTTTAAATAAACCAAAAAGCACGTCCGAAAAGTATACCCTCGCTCCCAACTGGTATCGTACCTAGAAGCTGAGATGGTACAGTGTATTCTGCGGTTTGTGGGCACATGCACGAGCGAGCAGGAGGGTGGCCCGGGAAGCCATTAGAAGGAGCCGTCACGCCGTGTTAAATGCCGTGTTAAGTGCCGTGTTAAGTGCCGCAATGTGTTCAACACGCAAACCGATGCATGGGCAAATGATAAACGGATTGGCGGCAAGAAGTGCTCGCAGCCCGGGGGCATGACAGTCTCTCTTCATTCTGCTACCTGCCATGACATTATACTGACACTCTTCCATGGTGACAGGGGTAACAGGCGGGACCCCCCAGTTACAGCAGCCTGTCCCAGTCCCCCCCCCCCCCCCCGCCAAAGTGAATATATCTGAGGTTAGGAGAGCCAGCTTGTGTATCACAGACAGACCCCCTAGCACTCACCCCTGCCCCCCAAAGAGCTGCCAGAAGAGGTTACTGCAACTGGCTATAGATTCTCTTGCAAGGACCGTCACCTGACTCACGACCGAGAGCACCAGCTGGGGGAGGGGGGGGTAACCCAGCCCCCCTGGGGGGCCGTGCCATAGATGCTCAGGGTCCGCGGGAGTCAAGGGCTTCTGAGGATTCATAGCTTTAAACCTCAGAGAGCCATCTGAGGAACAGCTGGTGGGTATAACCCTGGCGCAGCCTGATAAAGGTTACCACATCTTCTGCTTTTTTGCTTAAAATGCTCTCCTTCTATTTCAGTACTGGACAGAACTAACTTTTCGAAATGACTTCCATGAAAAAAGGTGTGTGTTTGCCCTTAATGGGGAATGATACTGAAGCTGACAGAGGCCATGTGTAGCAGGGCGCCGTGTACTGAGGCTGACGGAGGCTGCGTGGGGTAGAGCGCTGTGTACTGAGGCTGATGGAGGCTGCGTGGGGTAGGGCGCCGTGTACTGAGGCTGACGGAGGCTGCGTGGGGTAGAGCGCCGTGTACTGAGGCTGATGGAGGCTGCGTGGGGTAGAGCGCCGTGTACTGAGGCTGACGGAGGCTGCGTGGGGTAGAGCCCCGTGTACTGAGGCTGACGGAGGCTGCGTGGAGCAGGGCGCCGTGTACTGAGGCTGATGGAGGCTGCGTGGGGTAGGGCGCCGTGTACTGAGGCTGACGGAGGCTGCGTGGGGTAGGGTGCCATGTACTGAGGCTGACGGAGGCCGCGTGGGGCAGGGCGCCGTGTACTGAAGCTGACGGAGGCCGCGTGGGGCAGGGCGCCGTGTACTGAAGCTGACGGAGGCCGCGTGGGGCAGGGCGCCGTGTACTGAGGCTGATGGAGGCTGCGTGGGGTAGGGCGCCGTGTACTGAGGCTGACGGAGGCTGCGTGGGGTAGGGTGCCATGTACTGAGGCTGACGGAGGCCGCGTGGGGCAGGGCGCCGTGTACTGAAGCTGACGGAGGCCGCGTGGGGCAGATCGCCGTGTTCTGAGGCTGTTGGAGGCCACATAGAGTAGGGTCCCGTTGTCTGAGGTTGACGGAGGCCGTGTGGGGCAGGGCCTCATACTGGAGTTGAAGCGAAAGCGCTTCCCTCTGGGAACCAGTGCCGTCAGTCCAGGGTGCAGCAGCTGTCTCGGCCACAGGCTTTGCACTCCTCCTGCTGTCTCTGCGCCTCCTTCCCCCCCGGCTATGTTTGCCCTCTGTGCAGGTGCATCCGCCTTATTTGTGCTCCCTTTTCCGTCTCCCTGCTTTTTGAGACACGGTTTGTTTTCTGGTAACAATAAGCCAGTCTGGCAAAGGCTGCTGTTTGCTGAGTGTCCACCTGTCCGGGAGGAGGGACTCACCCTCTCCCTCCGGCCAAAGACTCCTTTCTGTTCCCACCCTGGGCTTTCTGCCTAGCCGAGTGGTTTCATGTGCTGGGGGACACTGAAGTTCATATCAGGGGGGGGGAATTTCCACCTGGTTGTCTTTAAGGCAAATACACAAGAGCCCAGGTTTCAGAGTGTGTCCGGATTTGAGTCTCAAGTATGTGCTGCCGTTCGGAGCGCTGGGCTACGGTATTCCCAGGACAGGACTAGCCCTTATCGTTCGCCGAATGCGCTCCCAGTTCCCTTTGCATATCTCTGCTGCCGAAAGCCCGAGAGAAAGGGATTATAAGAGGCGTGTCTCGCACTCCACAGAGACATGTTTTAAATTGTGTTCAAGTATCCTTTTCAATTAACTTCCCACAGCAAAGGTACGCCACATTCCTTGTGGGTGTTTTTTATTACTTGTAGATGTATTACTTACCATATTCATTTCTTGGTTTATATCGCTCTCATTCTCTCTCCCAGCAGATGAGTATTTAGCGGCGGGGAGGGGGGGGGTGGGAATGCCCGGCAATCACCGACGGCTCCAAAACGGCTGTCAATAATATCTTAAGCTAATGTTCCTGCTATTCTCATTTAGGGCCCAGTGCGCTAACCTCCTTAGCGCACCCCCTTGAGGATGGGGGGATATGATTAGGAATTCGTTAGCACGCTGCTATTTTTGTGCTGATGACACACTTTCCGTCCCGTCTCCCCATGTTGCTGGCTCCTGACTTTCTCACCGTCTTTTTTAAACTGGATCAGCTCTTTCTGGGCCCACCTGAATGTGACACCATGCCGCAGAGGCGCTGCCTGAGATATGAAGCCCTTCGGAGGGCTTCCTTAACATCGGATTCATCTAGACCATCGATGGGGATCGCTGTCCATTCCGAAACCCCCCCCCCCCACCAACAAATGTTGCATTTAAGGCCCTCCTCTGCACTTACAGTGAACTGCAGATGAAATACTGAAAGTGTACAGTGCTAGCAGACACAGCGCGATCAAGGCCTTAGGTGGGTACGAGTGTGTTAAGGCCACAGAGCCGGCTTGCGGGGGGCTTGCGACCACATTGTGCCCCCCTGCTTTAAATATCTCCGTACACATTACTCCACAGAAACTCCCGAGAGTAAAGCAGGCTTCCACAGTGGCAGCCTGCCCCCGTCATATCCCAGAGCCCTCGTACCACTCTCTGGAGAGATCCCACCTCTCCCAGATTAAATTTAACACTCTACTGAGCCCCATAAACAGCAAAGGCAGAGGAGACGTGGGGTTTTTTCCTGAGTTAATAAACCCCAAAAGGCACTGGTATTTTTTATTTTTTTGGAAACTGGAAAGAGGCCTGCCCATCCGGCTCGGAGCGAGACGCGGGCGTAACCTCGCGGAGCGGCAGTGGCTCCCACAGCACGTGGACATTTCTACTGTCACCGAGTTTGTTTTCCAGTGAAAAGGATTAGGGACCCTGACACTCGTGATTAATCACCACGTGCCAGACATCAGAACATGGCTCTGCGAAGGTTCCACTTTTAATTCATTCCACACACAATCTATTCAAACCAGCTGCTGGCTTCCCTAATTTTCCCCGCTTTACTTAATGACCACTGGCGTCCTCCTCCGCTCTCCGTTTTTATGACTTACAAAGTGGTACAGAGGCAGATGCACGGTGCCGTGCCTTCATGAGCCTTGGACGCATTGTACCGGACCCGTTTCCCCAGAGCGGGGTCACCAAAACTGAAGAACGTCTGCCGTGACCCGCTGCAAGCCGCCTTCGTGTGCCGCAGACAATGTCCATCCGTATCACCGGCATTTGATCTGGAATTGATTCCTGCCGCCACAACCCATGGATTTCATGCCTTTGGAAGTGAAATATTGCCCGGCCGGCCGATCTCACATTAAAGCGCTTAGCCGAAGCCGTGGATGCTGGCCCGTTCCTCCTGCTGGACCCCAGACTGTAGCGGCGCACGAGCCCTGGCAGGAAAATCAAACTTCTCGATGGCGACCAGAAGTGTCTCATCCAACGAACTCGATCCGCGACAGATTGTCAGCGAGCGGAGCGAGGCACTCTTCACAGTGTACGCCAGTGCTATCCCAACAGATGGGCCGGCGATGGATGTGTCTCGCAAATCTGGAGCTCTTAATAATTCAGCAACTTCCTGTGTGACACTGACTGTAGTTCACTCGCTCAGACTGGGCACAGATGGAAAGGCAGGCCTGTATTTTGCAGAGAAAGCTAAACAAACAGGAGAACTCTCCAAGGAAGCGGGCCGGGGGGGAGGGGGGCTGGGGGGGGCGGAATAGCTAGAGACAGACTCCCCCAAGGCCTGGGAAGAGTTCTCTCTTTCTGGAAACAGCTGGAAATGCTTGCTGCCTCACGCCCTCTCGAAGACCATCTCCTGCCTGCCACTGCACTATCCAACTGTATGTTTTTGCCTATCAACGCGGATAAATAAAAATTCCAAGAATGATAAGCTCAGTGAAAACTTTGGGAGGGATACTTCTACGTGCCTAGAATTCACCGTCACTGCCAAGCCTCATCTAGCCTGCAGAAAAATCAGCCAATCAACAGCTGTATTGATTCAGATAAGCGCACTTAGCCAGCACGCTTAGTGAAATGACCTCCTGCACGCCTGTATTGGCAGCTCATATCTGGGTAACAAGACAACTGGTAGCCTTCCAACCCGCTGCGTAGTGTCTCTTGAAGGAGTAGACATCTCCCTCAACATCTCAAAGCGGTAATTACAGCTGTCCAGCAGAGCCACACAACACCATGTGTTTAAACAGTCCGTTCACAGTAGAGCCTGAGATTTATGCCATTCTGGGCCTTGTGACTGTCCTGGGGTGACCTGCCCTGGGACTGGGATGCACCGTGCCCCCTTCACATAAACACAGACTGTGCCACTTGTCTTCTGAAAATAAACATTTGAATACCATTAAACTGTGAAAGGATTCCCTGGTATTATTTGCTGGTTTCTTTCTTTAACTCACTGTGCTTAAGACAAACCCCATCTTATGCATTAGAAGACATTCCATTAGCCCTCCTGCAGCCCCTTCCCTAGAAAATATCCTTAAGAAACGAAAAACGTAAATAAACGTACTGCCACTCCTGCTCAGGTCGTACTGAGCCAAACATGGCTGCCTGCCTTTTGGTTATACTGCTTGGGGCTGTTGCCCTTTGAATGAATGACCAATAGCATTAAGCGCACTGAGGAAGAGAGCCAACACTAAAATATTACTGGTTGCACTTCTGG
The DNA here is from genome assembly GCF_023856365.1 of Brienomyrus brachyistius. NCBI lineage: Eukaryota > Metazoa > Chordata > Actinopteri > Osteoglossiformes > Mormyridae > Brienomyrus > Brienomyrus brachyistius. The sequence continues at coordinate 2,139,873 of NC_064553.1, forward strand.
TTGGGGAAACTCCTGTGGACCTGCTGACCTCCTCCACTAAAGACCAGCTCAATGCGAAGCCCTGAAAGGGGGGAGCCATCATTTACAATCAAGCAGTTTCCTATGACAGTGGAACATCCATTCCGGACTTTATACACATTTGAAGCTATATTAAATTTCTGAGAAAACAGTTCCTCCTGTTCAACATTACGCCAGACCGGCAAGGTCTTCATAAGCCCCATTTTGTTGATCAAGCTGAAAATTTTAAAATGGTTTTCACTGCTCACCTATATTTCAGAGTCTTGCTTCAGGCCCACGTGACCAGAGCATAATCTATACCCCAGTGAAGGCCTGACATTTAAAATCCCGTATGAGCAATGTGTCTGGCAAGGAAGGTAGAAAAAAAATCCCAGAGTGCTGTGTAAATGTAGAGCAGTGTTTCGACTAGCTGACTGCGCCATTAACTGGATAAAGAGCCACAGCAAACAAACCACGCACTTTGGGCACGATTCTCGTGTCGCTCGGTCAGAAATCCGTGCTCATAGTGCATGGCCGCATTTTCGTTTTTTTTTTTTTTTTTTTTTGACCGCTGGGAAACAGGGTAGGGGGCTTCACACTCTTGAGAAACTGCACCCGTCCCCCCCCCCTGACCTTGAGAGATCACACAGAGGACGTGCTCCTCCTTTGCTGCCTTATTTATAGCCCCCGGCTCCAGTGCCGGCCCGAACGGGCCTTCGGGGGGGGAGGCCGGCCGGCCGCGGCTGCCAGGTTAGGCTGCGCTGCTCTCCTCGCAGTGACGACCGATAAATTATAGCAAAAAAAATAAATAAGTGAATTGCGGGGGGGGGGGGGGAGAACGAAAGCGATGGGCACGCCCACGTCGGACCGGTGCCAAACGTAAACGGACTGCGCTAAAAGCTCTGGGATACGACACAGAGAGAAAGGAGGGTTTGAAATATGAGCGGGGATGATGAACAGGAAGGAATGGCCGAGATCGCAGGAGAGTGTGCTCACTCGCTCTTCCATTTTGGGGCCTCCTCTGCTCCTCACCAGCTCCTGGCAGTGAGCTGGGCCTCCACACGACTTGGCAAAGATCCCTGTAATCCGCTAGTAAGGTTCTGGTGGCTTTAGAACCATATCTTATAGTTCAGCTGGTCAGACAGGGCTGGCTCCAATCTCTTGGTCTCCAAGTCCACCAGAACTCACAAACTTCGGCACCAGAGCTCACACGCTCACACTGGGTTCTGTTTATGGAGGTAAATGACACCTAGTGTTGCTGAAGTACCATGTGGCGGCATGAATCGGGCAGCGTGAGGAACACGAGCAGATTAAACGGCTTTTAGAGGAGCCAGCTTACCTCCCTCACATCACGTCACACCTGCTGAAGCCGCTTCTTTCACTGAATCCATTTGCATCGATTAATCCACAGAGATGGCAGGAGCTGAGCTGGGGAGTGGCAGGGGGCGGGGGGGGGGAGAGGGGGTGCTGGAGAATTCGGCACGGATCACGCGGCAGATATACAAGACTGCAGCGGGGTGTGGGGTGTCACCGCCGGTATCACAGACAGAATCTGCGATAGCTAAGAGCTCAGCTTCTCCGTGACCACGTCCAGACTGATGGCTGAGACAAAATCCACACGTGAAGCTGATTCCCAGTGTCCAGCATGGTGGCATTCCGCTCCGCCGGCCTTAATGCCAGGCGACTGGGAACTGAAACGGCAGCCTTCCTCTGCCGATAACCACCCCTCAGCCACTGCCATCAAAGCCGACCTGTTTGATTTCTAAGACGACCTGTTTGATTGAGGAGTGTGTACCGCATTACAGCTTGGTACAAAAGGCAAATTAATATTTCATACGCTTAAATAAATAATACAGGCCCACTGCCTGTTAATTACTACGGTGAAGTTCAGTTATGAATGCCTGTCACATTCTGTATGAGGCACGAGCTTAAGGAAGCTTAGCATTAGCTAATTTTATTATTTATATGTTCAAGCTATATTATATTATTCACAGGAAACAGTGAAAGGCATCCCTGTAAATCTGACACGAGCCCGCGGCAGCACAAAGGTGCGAGGGCCCAAAACCTAATCGGGGTCAGGCTGCGTGGTGCTGCTGTTTAGCATCCCTAATGGCTCTGGCTACGCGGAAAGCCGGGCCCGCATGGTTCTGGCGGTGCCCGCCCGTGCCGCATGCCAGCACATGCACACTTGCGCTGATGGCACTTTTGGCTCCGGAATCAGCGCTCCGCATTCCGGCAGCCAAGCCTCCCCCGTTCATTAGCGGGATGCTGATTGCGCGGTAATTATAACCATTGTGCGAGGCTTGTTCTCCGCACGGAGGCCAGCGTTGCCGCGTACCTGGTTCCGGTGATGCCGCGGATCCTTCTTTCCTCGGATTCTGCTGCGACACCGACCCAGTGCTGCAATCTGGGCTAGACGCCTTCCCAATATGTTCCAAGTGCCTGCCCAGCGGCCCGGCCCACATGCTCGCCTGTCATGGTGTCAGTTTCAGTTGGAATGCACCAAAGTCCCAGGGCGCCACGCGGCACCTGTCTGGAATACGGAGACGCGGGCATTAACACCGGAGAGGAAAGTCAGGAAGATATTGAATGAAGACGTCAGTGAAAATCGGATAAAAAGGATGGCTTTACTGTGGCTAATCGCCGCCATGCGCTTCTCAAGGAAACGACGCATTAATGACTCACTGCTTCAGGTGGCAAAGAAAGGCTGACTGAGAGAAAGAAGCGAGAAGAGATATGAAGCCGTTTCCTCCTTGCAGGAGCGACTGGAGGGTATTGAGAGAGTCAGCCATGGCGTCCACCATACTACAGTCTCGACCAGACCGCTAGTGATGACCCAGTCAGACAGAGGGGCATCTTCTGCAAGCCGTGGCTTTGGGCTCACAGTGACGAAAATGTAAACGCAGACTGGCTCGGAGATGAGAGGATCTCAGCCTCAGAGATGAACACAAAGCGCTGAAGCTTCCTTTGGGCGAATATTCCCCGACACACTAGAAATGCAGCGACCCAGCAGGGGGCGCTGCCGGCACTCAAGCTATTTGCTTCCTTCTGTGTAAAAACCACAGATGCTCACAGATCAGGGTTACAGGGGCCTGGAGATGTGGGCCATGACTTTAGAGACATGTACAGGGCACAGCCAATGATGAAGAGACACACTCTGAAAGTCCGGTGAGAAACATGGACGATGGTGCGAGAGCAGTACGATCTGGGTGTAGGAGTTGGCCTGGACGGTGTCAGAGGTGTGAGATCTTAAACTACTACACACCTCTTTGTCTCCTGCTCTGGAGGTTGTGAAGCTCTCCTACAAAGAGCTATTAAAAGTATATCTCCTCCATGTCTGGCCTGAGCTGACCAAGGTGCCTAATGAACAGGGTTAGACCCTTACCCACTTACTGCTGCAGCTAACATTCCGTGCAGGGAAGGGGCCATTTGACCTTAAAGTAACGTGAGATAAGAAAAAAGGGAAAACGCAATCAAACTAAATCAGCCGATGATGGTAAAGGTCCTCATATTGGATAATGGAGTCTTTGTAGTTTCAGATGAATGGACTTCTAACAGTCAAAATTACTGGGCTTTTAGCAGGAGTAATTCCAAGCAAAGGCCGGCTGCAGTTGTGTGCCATTGATGGGGGGACAGCAGACAGTCAGGCCTGGGATCTCCACGCCTCCGTGGTGATCGAGGCAAGCTCATTTCACTGGGTTGTCTCGCCATCTCTCTGAGGACACTCGGCGATGCAGGATGTGACACCTCAAAGAAGCTCTCTCATCTGAATCATAAGCCCGGAGAACATCAATATCCCATTTTGTTGTAAACTGTAGCTTTTGAACTGCAGTATTTGTTCCTTAAATGTGACACGCGGGGGTGTAGCTCTCATCAGAGAGCTGGGGATTGTGGGAGCAGGCTCCGAGAATGAGGAAGAGAGACAGAGGGAGGGAAAGAGATTCAGAGAGAAGGAGAGAGAGAGAGGGGGAGAGGGAAGGGATTTCTGATCTCCTGCTAGGTGCCATATGGTGGCTGTTTGATCATGGGACCAATGTTTATCGGCAGAGCTGGTTGGAAAGCTGTCTGCCAGAGCCTCCCGCGTGCAGGGGCAGTCCGGCCTCCCGTTACCACGGTGAAAAGCAGAGGGATGCCAATACCGCATCCGTACAGGGCCACCATAAGCCCAAAGCCAGATCTGCGTCCCCGCAGGACCCATCTCCAGCTACGGAGCTTGGGCTCCGTAGATCAGCGTGTTTGGAGCAGGGAGGCACAGTGAGTGTACGCTAAAGGCTTTGGCATGGCTGTGGTAAGCGGCGTCTCCTCACGGATAGAAAGGAGAACAGTAAGGACTGGGACGGTGTTTCTCCATTTACTGCGGTGTGGGGGGGGGTGCGTTTGGGTTAATCCCTGTGTAATGAAGTATCCCGACTCGGTTAGCCACACCAACTCAACAGTCGTGTCTAAAAGTATTCAGATATATATGGTGGGATAATCCTTAATAGCTGGATTCTGCGTCTTTTTCCATCACATGCTGATGTCCCCGTAAGAAACAAAAAAGCTATTTTTGGCATTACGCCGCTTCCACAAACCTGCTGTTCCTTGAGCGACAAGAAGCAGCCATTAAGTCGCCAGGGGCCCAGAGCTATTTGCTTTGCTTATCCCCGGATTTCTTCATCCTCCTCGAGATGGTGCAGCGAAATGCCAATTGGTCATTTTCAAATTTCATGCTGGAAATGTAGCGAAAAGGTTATGTGAATCCGACTCCGGCTGCACTCGCCCACCGTGACCGACCACTAAATCGTCACTCCAGTAATTTCCTCTGGGCTTCGGGGAAAGAAACTGTGTCCTTTCTGGCCTAATTTTGATAATATGAGAGCTTATAAACAAAAGAAATAACAAATTACTACCCGTTGTGGGAAGAATGAAACGTTCTAACAAATGGGAGCATTAGCTAACAGGCTCGTACGTGACAGTCACACTGCGGCACAACACGTCATGGGATCTGAGCATCACCACAGACAAGACAAATAAATAAACACAACAGGCCTACAAGGTATGAAGTTCAATCAGCGCAGGTCGGGATGCATAGCAGAGTGAGGGCACGGGGGCCACAGAGGGAAACATGAGCCATGTGGAACAAGGGGGGGCCTTGTTGCAGAGGGCGTTGTGTTTTATCTTATCATTACCATGCTTGGGGGTGGGGTTGGGGGGGGGGCGGTTGGACTATCTTTCACCAGTGATTTTCACTCACCAATGAGTGACTCTCCATCAGTGGATCCAAGCCAGGCTGGGTGACCTCGTTCAGGCGCAAACTGGGGAGAATCATCAAGGGAAGGAGAGATGGAGAGATGACTGGGGTGGGGGGGGGGCTGTGTGGGTGTGTTCGATGAGGCCTGGAGGAGAGGAGCCGTTGTGTTTATGGTTGCTTGGGGTGGGGGTCTTCTCAAACCAGCTCAATATGTCCGGCACAGCCCACGGCTTGTTTTCCCGCCCTGCAGAGCAGGACAGCAGGATCACGGGGTGAAAAGTCGGAGGGAGGACACCATGACGGATAGGAACGGGGTGACGAGGTCGCGGAGAGCTGTCTGCCTCAGACGCGGCCTGGGCCATTTCCACACAGATTATTATCTCTGTCTGTTAACACAATGCACCACCTGGACACGCACACACACACACACACACACATGTACACACAAACACGCACACACATACGTACACACATACGTACACACACACACATGCATGCACACACACACAAATTTTTTGCAAAACTCTTAATAGTGAAGGCGGGGGAATTTACAGTCAGATCCAATCCGACGTTGAGCAAATTCAACATTAATGAACACAAACAAGGCAGACTCTAAAAATCGTATAACAGCACAAACAGTCTCTCTTCTTTAGACGGACCTCAGATCACAACATCTCCACATGGGGAGGGGGCAGTAAACCCCCCTTTCTAAGTTTGCAAAGCAGATGACTTTCGTTCTCCTGACAACATTGCTCAACGCTGGATCGCAATAAAAAAGACACAGATGCGCGCACACACACACACACATGCACGCACACACACACACACGCACGCACACAGCCATCTTCAGCTTTTCAAATGTGGAAGAAAGCTAGGAGTTGAAAAAAAATGTTAGAAACAAAATACTCATTCTTCCATCTGTTAAGACTTAAAATGTCTTTTTGATGGTATAAAATAGGTCTTGAAAGCAAATACCACAACTGCAAAGTCAATATACAACACACATTTTCATATGAAGCGTTTTAAAAAAAAAAAATTGAGAGAAAAGGAAAAAAAAAAATCAAGACAATTATAGTCTTATTATGGGGTTTTATGTAACTCATTGGCACTATATTGAATTCCAGTCATGGGGAAATGTTCACTAGTGTTTGAAGGAAGTTAATCTAAAATACAATAACAAATTGCGGGGACCCTCCCTTTAATCAGCCATTTATTCATATCGGCCTTTTCAATTCGCTCCAACACCTGAACTAACAATATCTGGCCACTAATTCCTGCGAAGCGCTCCTGGTGTAACAATTTGCATTGTTAATGGGCGAGATTGACTCCACTTTTTCCACGTTTTCTTCCACCAGAGCCAGCATGGATTTTTCTCCCTCCCATTGTTGGCTTTTTGAATTAAGGAGTTTGAATTTGATTACGAGGTGAAATGGAAATTTCTTTCGTTAGCGGTATTTCCCTCCGGACAGTCAGCGTTGCCCTGTATATTATTGTCTGGATTATCAGCAGCACCATCCTGGAAAAAGCAATTAGCGGCCGTCCCCGCTGGAGCGGCCCGCCCGGCTGCATGCATGCACAGCGGCGGTGCTGGGGAGGGCTCCTCCCCCCCTGTCCGCGCCACACGCACGGCCCACTTGTTGATCGCATCTAACGTTATTTATTTTGCAGCGCTAACCCTAACCCATTAACAATATTACATGCAATCCCAATTAATAAACAGCTAATACCGAGTCTGTTGGGGCGTCCATGACAATCACATCCATCACGCGCGAAATCCGCACACACTCCCACAATAATGCATTTTCATAATAATGTGGTTTGGTTAGAAAAGTGTAACACGGATCATCGCAAAAAAAAAAAAAAAAAGGATCGCAACAGGAAAGTGAGAATGACAAGACGCAGAGTGACATTATCTGAAGCCGGTAAACCGGGGGGGGGGGGCTGACACAACGATAACGGAATTACTGCAGGATGAATACAAGGCAATGAAACACAACCACACTTTTTCAGGCTCTCTGTCACTGCTAGTAAGCCGGATGATAAACAGGTACAATTCAGACAACGCTACAAAAAACGGAAATCATATTTATTTGCGAGATGAAGTTTTACGTGTTTCTACAGATTTCGCGTGGAGGTAGTGAGCCTTACATTTAGAGCCGCTGTCAGCGGTGGGAAAAAACGTTAGACATCTGCTTCCGAATAAGAACCAACAGACCTCAATAATGTCAATCGCCACTAGGACGTAAACCTCATGCAGCAGACTTAATGAAGGTCTACGCAGGCAGAGGAGGCCCCGAAAATGTACATACCAGTTATGACACTCCGGATCCTTGCTGGAGCCGCGATTTCCCCTGGCATCCTGGAGAAATCCCTCCTGGCAGGCAAGGATGCCGTCTAATCACATCAGCGGCCAGTATTAATGCTAAGTGGGGCCTCGGGCAGCCTCGTGTAGTGTTTCCCAATCCGGTCCTCGGGGACCCACAGACAATCCACGTTTTTGCTCCCTGTCAGCTCCAAGCTTTCTGGACTTTCTGGGAGGCGGCTCGGAAGAAGCAAAAACATGGTGCGGCTATGGATCCCCGAGGACCAGACTGGGAAACACTAGCCTAGCAACTTTGGCCCAGTGATGGTAACCCAAAGCTATGAAGCAGATCCTGAGGGCCACTCCAGTCCCTGCGTGGGCCTTGAAGTCCTATCCTCCGCCAAGGTGCCTCACCTGAAGTCCTCCATCTAATTATCTAGCAATCTCAAGTGGTCTGGTAGGCCCTCAACCAAGCACACCAACGTCACGCCTCAGCACCTCATGTTTTGTTCAGACCTCTTCACGCCACGCTCTAGCAGCGGAAACGTTAGACACAAGGAGTAACAGTTGGTCTTACACCCGGCGGCAAGGTGATAATGAACTACCGCATACATTATTGTACGCAGTGGTTAAGGGGGGGGTACAGGATGCCTCTCATTCCTTAATCCAGGCATTGATTCTCAGCATGCTACAGTAGCACTTTCTGTTGTTGCTGGTAAATGGAGAATCGTGAGGTCAATTCCCCCCCCCAACCCCAAAATGTGCTGTGAATAACCGTAGTGACAGTGAGTTGCGGCCCTACTCGACTTGATTATATGCTACTTCTACACCACCCTTAACTTCGCCACTGCCCCCCCCAGCAACTAATCCCCACCCCACCCCCCTCCACCCAGGCCCGTTTCCTGACAGGCGTCTGGTGCGTCAGCGGCCAGTAGAGCGTGGCGTTCCCAGGAAACCGCTTCTGCACTTGGGGGGGGGGGGGGGGGTCCATGTTTGCCATCACCTGCTCAGGAGAGCAGAGCTCTACAAGATTGATGATATCGCTCCAGAGTAACAAAGGATCTCCTGACTGTGGGAGCCTGCTTATGAGACCTGATAGACTTGTCATCTCTTAATAAACATCGCTGATGTGTCACTGACAGCAACCGCTGCCGAGAGAAAGGCGAAAATCGCCGGCGAAAATCACGGACCTACCTCCGTGCCGGTTTCCAGCGTGATGCGGGAGTCTGGACCCCTTCCTCTCACCAGACTCTTGGTGTAACGACCCTCAGCTAAACATTTCCACCTCCTTCGCCGAACTCATAAGTGATAAAATTCACAACGCTAGCTAGCACCCTTAGTACCAGCAAGGAAAAGGCATGGGTTACGCTCCTATTTACGCAGAAGAAATATTACAGCTTCCCCGCAACTAAAATGGGTGAGTAGCACGAATGCAGAAGGTTCCATATTGACAGGAATATTTTCATCATCTGCAAAATCAATGGAGGTATTTCTAAAAAGCACAGTCCGATCCAAAGTAATAAACCACTCACCATCATACGCATAAGCGTTAGCCCACACAAACAAACCATCCACAAAAATATCGAGGAGCAACGTACAGTGCATTTGGGGCTGCGAATCGAGAATTAAAATGTAAACATAGTGCATTTGACAGGCAGCCTGGCTGCAAGCCCCCTTCTGTATTATCTGTGTGTTCCTACAGCTCCGTTATTCTCCATCTAAAGTCTCTCCTCTTTAGTGTGAGCCGATCATTTCATTACTTCATCTGTCAGTCCTTCCCGGGCTGTTCGCTGCCTTGACTGCAGTTTAATTGGCCTCGCCGGATGAAAATCGCCCGTGACGCAACACACTAGACACGGGGAACGGGCCACGAGAGTCGCACGCGGAATTACTGGAACGTCAGCCGCTCAAAGGAGCCGCATGTCTGTCTGCAGTGAAAGGGGAGCGTGGTGTGTGCATGCACGTGCGTGCATGCGCGTGTGTGTGTGTGCATCCTCGGGTACAGAGAAGATCTTCACTGAGAACTGGAATCACCCCCCCGCCGCCCGACATCAAACAGGGGACACTGAATACTGTTTCAACAGTCAGAGTCGTGTTGGGGACCAAGTTGCAAATACAGAAAAAAAACACGGCAGGAAGGAACAAAAACTATGATTGTGAGCTCTGCCACCTTTACGGAGTCTGCCGTTTACAATATTCTGTATTTTCAGTGGGAAAAGCGTTGTTTCTGTCACAATTCAATCTCCCAAACTCTCCCTGAACACTGTATAATACCTAGTTAAAGCCAGCAGGGTGTGAAATGGTATTTTAAAATAAATGAAACCGACTAGGAAGCGGAGAAGTGGTGGGATATTGCAATGTCAGGCTGACAGACAGGCCCCGAAATGCGGCGAGAGTTATCATCTTAAAGAAAACGGGATTAAATAAAAACCCACACCCACCGGTGCATTTCCAGCTCTGATATTGACACGGCAGTGGCGGGGGCCATTTTTCATTGTCTCATCAAGACAAAGCATTATGGGATATCAATCCTGCCCTCGCCATCTGATGGGCCTAGTGCAAAGTGCTGGATATATACATTTCATTATGCTACCTCGTGTCAGTGTCCAGAAATCAAGCGTGAGGTGGGCCATCCAAGCGCAGCCTGCTAAGGGAACCTTAGAGGAACATCGGATGGGTGAATTGAGACAACGCAACCCAGCTTCAGGCACAGTCTGCTACTCATGGTCTGTGGAAAAACACATCTCCAACTACTGGGACCTTCCCATTACCGCCGTGGTCCCGACAGTATCCTTGGCGCGCGATCCACTGACCTGCGCATCGTTAATTAGTCTCATTAGCAGACATGACGGAGATGCGATTAGTCTCTGCTCCTGCATTTCTGTGGCATCTCCTAACCATGCTTCGCACAAAGCCCGCAAACCTCACCAATCCGGACGTGCGACTGCTAGCTCCCTGTAACTCTTGGTCACACATGGGATCTCCTCGATTAGCAAACAGCGGGGAGGGTTTTTACACAGCGGCTCATAGCGTGTTTAAGCCCAAGTTCTTCGTCGAGGAAGCAGTGAGGTCAGCATGACGGATGTCCCACGGGGCCCTTCGCTAACATCGATCTAAGTGTCACACGCGGCCTTCCACAGAAACACCGCGAAACGCCATCAGAGGATGATTTATTTTGCCCAGTGCAGTGAGAGTAGCTTCCCACAATTACCATTAAAACACAAAAGCGCACGTCGCACTTTTAACCTTGGGAACAGGTGAATCGCCGAGGATCGTTAATTCGGGGAGCGGGCTGCATTAACCTGGGGTTACACTGGGAGGGGGGTCCTGTGACACGCTCATGCGTAAACAGATGGTGGGTGTGTGGACCCAGGGGGGTGGGGTGCTCGCATGTGGGTATTCCTGCAAAAACAGGGGCCGGAGGATCAGCGCATCCTGGCCAGAGTGGGCAGAATGCAGCATGTGCCCGGAAGGCATATTATGTTTGTATCGGCTCTAGGGGGCGCCTGTCGCACAGCGAGTCTGGGGCAGGTTCCAGGGGGAAAATCCGATATCCCCGATGGGAGTTCAACGCAGGGCTGTCCGTGCTGCTTGCTTCCCCATGGAACTTTCCGGAACATGCCTCAGGCCCCCCAGAGCAGGCACCACATTCACTTGGGGCTGCGATCAGAAAACCTGCCGTCAGTATCCAAGAATGCAAACCTACAAAACTTTCTTGAAATTAAACTTAAAAACAAAAACGTGGGGGTAAGTTTAATGCGCACCTAAATTCATTTTTAACACATCGATTTTTTTTATACATAGATTTTGGAAAGACTCTTGAAAAGACCCACATTCATGCACTGTTGCCCATGTGAGGTGGACAGAAAATAAAGCCCCACATTCAAAGGGAACGCTCTCCAGCTGACTGCCAGCATCCCCTTTGTCCCTCTCTTATAGCAGCAGAGAGACAAAACCGGCCACGTTCCCAGCCCTGTCTCTCTCCTCTCCTCCTTCATCTCAAGTATTTGCTTAGTCAAGCAAAAATCAAAACGGGACCTCACCGAGGTGAGACCTCCCTTTTATGGTTGAATAAACTGGAGATATCAGAGCCAAAACACGAGCCACTTCTCCTTCCTTTGTTATTTAATTTTCTATTATGCTTCTGCCTGTAATGAACAGTTCCCCCAATAATTATCCTGAATTATATTACCCTCTTGCCCTTGCTGAAATGCAGTGTTACCGTAATTATGTGCAGAATTGCATACGGTTAGCCTTCCAGCACATTCCGACTTGACCAAGAGCAGAGGAGCCGCTTCCTCATGATTTTTATATTAAAGGAAGGCGCCCCGTTAAGCATGAATTTATGGGACTTTGACAAATCTAGCCTGAAATGAAAACAGCCTTAGAAATCGGGGGGCTGGCATGATTACACTGGCTGTTAACAAGCAAATTTACTTACTTTTGTGGTGTAGTAATTTTTATAACGCATAAATGCAAATACATATACAGATGCACATTTTTAAAAACTGGGTTTTAAATGCCTTTTGCAAAAGCAACAATAAAAAAAGAACTATTCACCAAACAACGAGTATAAATCTGTCAAACCACCCCCCCCCCCCCCCAAAAGTTGGTATCGAAAACCAATCGATGATGAAATGATTAACAGGTTCGGCTGTAGGGCCACCAACTGAAGAGCCACACAAATACAGCGCCTGCACCCCCCCGAAGGTGCTTCCCTCCACACGGCCCACCGCGAGGTGTCAACAGGAGGGCATTAATCACAGCGAGAGCGGGATCCCTAAGCGGGACCGCAATAACAGCCCCACTGGCCGCTGCTGCCTTCTACAGCCACATGGAAGAGTTAATCCTCTTCAACTGTTGAACTCTGGCAGGCTTCCTGCCCCGCGGGCCGTGCAAGACAAGGGCGCCTTTGTCCAAGCCGTACGTGCTTAGATGACACATACCTGGGGGGGCATAGACTTCAGACCCTTGGGGCGGGGGCTTTGCGAGGGGCAGAATTAGGTGCCTTACAGCCAGAGTGCCAGAGCCTAACATTTCGCCACTGAGACCCCAGCTCTCCTGCCCCTATGCTGGGGTATCGCTCCCCTCCAACCCAGCACTGAGGTCAGAGCCATCCCTCACAGGCCACCCTCACTGCGCACCGAAGCTCCGCGACGCTCCTCAAAGCTGCACACGCCTGGGCGGCTTTCTGGAGCTCTGGCTCACAGCGATTCAGTGCTGTAGACCTGCTACACTCACCTCTCACGTGTTATCATTACACGGGACCTCAGCACGATCCGTGTGACCAGGGCGACTTCCCTCGTTCAGCGTAATGAAATAATACAGAAAGGGAGCTTGAGGGACCGGACCCTATGAGGACCCTACGAGGTGTACAGTGGTCAAAACCCCAGACCCTATGAGGACCCTACATGGTGTACGGTGGTCGGGACCCCAGACTCTACAAGGTGTACGACGGTCAGGACCCTGGACCCTACGAGGTGTACGCCAGTCAGGACCCTGGACCCTACGAGGTGTACGTCAGTCAGGACCCCGGACCCTATGAGGACCCTACAAGGTGTACGGTGGTCGGGACCCCAGACCCTACAAGGTGTACGCTGGTCAGGACCCTGGACCCTACGAGGACCCTGCGAGTTGTACAGCAGTCAGGACCCCGGGCCCCATGAGGACCCTATGAGGTGTATAACAGTCTGGACCCCAGCAGTTCAACTCGTGCATTTGCCTTTTAATTAGTTGTCAGTCCTATAGTTTACAAAATATTCTAGTTGCTTTATACACAAACCAAGAATGTCTTGGTCATTTTGTAATTTACACCACAAAATACACATTCCAAAATTGCAAGGATACAAAAAAAAAAACACTATAGCATAATACATATTCATTATTTCAGTTTGAAATAAATCTTTACCAAAATGGTAAAATAAATTACCTATGTTAACCAACGGGGCCCAAATGAAAACATGAATTTCAAGGGGGGAATGATACATATTTCGAGAGATGATTGGCTGGAGGGAATTTAAGACTTGCTGTACAAATATTAAATCACTTTGTTGCTTTTTAAATCGAGTCGCTTGCCTGTCTTATCATTCCTGCTAAATCACTAGATATTTTTTTATTTTTTTTGTCACTGAAACCACGGGCCCAGCCCGTCCCCCCGGAGCTGAACATCGACATGCCAGAGCCCCAGGCCCTTTCGCATGTTTATGCGCTCACTAACTGCGACCGCATTCATGCGCCTTCGCGTTCATTAACAAACACTCACCGTCGTTGTTCTAATATCATTTCTAGTATAAATCTGAAAAGCACAATAACCCTGCTTAGAATACTCACCACTGCAAGTAATTATGTGCATGGAAAGTGTTTAGTCTGGCAGCGTTGCAGCGGAGTCCAGCTTCAAGGGGAGCGTGTTTCTACGCGGAATAATGCAGCTCACAGGCCTATGCGGTTACAAACGTCGCAGTGGCCAAAAACCCAGAACCAAACCGTTCCTTTCGAATTTTTGAAGCATATTCTCAGTATTTAAAAAGGTCTGAATATTAACAACATTAAAAATGTCAGTTCAAATTAAATCAGCCTATTTATTCAATAAAAAGAAAACATAATAATAATAATTCCAATAACAACACAACTGAAATTCTCACCGGATGAAAGGTGTCACAAAAGTCGAAAGAATCTCGCGCGCCTCTGTGCAGCGAGCGGGGGAGGTCTTGTGTGTGTTAGGTGAGCGTGCGGACAAACGCTGCGCACCCAGGGCAGGGTGCTGCACACAAACAACCTCCATGGGCAATGCGCCCGTGCCCGGCAATCCCTCTGTGTATGTGGGGGGGCAACTTATCTTCTCAACATTTCTCGCTCCCACTGTAATGTTTGAGTGGGTGTTAAAAATATTCCATCGAAACAGGAACTGAAGCCTGACATAGTTCTAGATGCATAGTTTTACAGCATTGGGTTTCACGGAAACATTAACAGCTCCTTTAAATGCCCTATAATTACAAAGCCATAATAAAAGTACTTCTAACGTACCCCTTAATTACAGGGTGAATACAATTACCTTTGGCTCTCAGCTATTCTATTCAGAACGTGTCACGCAGTCAATCCACGGCATGTCCACAAAGTTTTTAATCCCATCATCCAAATGACGTGACATTTAATGTTTTTAAACGGATTCTAACGAGTGGAATCACTTCATTTACTTTCATAATTAGAAACCGAGTGAGAGACATTTTATGAAAACTTTATAAAACGATTAATTAGTTAAATCAGAAAAGCATAATACCAAAATGAGAATCAGGTTTATTTGGCCAAGTACACGCAGAATTTTTCCTCTGGGAGTCAGTGCTCTCATATATACAGCAGGTACAGACAGTTAATGCAGATCAACGGTCACATACAGTTCTGGTGATATATATAATGTGGAACTGCTACTGATTGCTACATTGAAAGTGCAGGAGTGCAAGGGCTACAGGAATAAACACAGTATGTACAAAACAATGCAAAAAAGCTTTTTCTTTACTGTCAGCCACTGCTCTGTGGTGACACCACGCCCACCAACACGTCAGATTATGGACGTTGCTTGCTGCGATTAAGCCCGGTGTAACATTTAGGCTCCCGGTACAGGAACAGTACTCCACTGTAACTTCAGCAGCTGGGTCTGTTAATTATTAATTAACGGGATCATTAAAAGACCCCGTTGTTAAGAAAATTTACTGTAACCTCAGACATGTCTGGCGCTAAGAAGCGGAATTCGCTTACCTAAGTAACGAAATAACAGGCTTTCCGGATGCCACCTATCAGAGCTGCAGGGGCCAGCCCTCCGGGTGGGAAGGGCTCCCCCCAAAAAGGCCGCCGATCCCACGTCAAGAATCTGACACAAAACACTAAACGCTAGCATAGAATTCCTGGCCCGTCAGAACAATCCGTGGCTCCCGTTAATCCAATTTGCTCAAGGCCAAATGTCTGATGTTTCAAAGCAATTTGTAAGAAACTACTTTAGAAACCAACTTTTTTTTTTTTTTTGGGTGTGGTAGTGAGCAGGTGTGCCCACATGCAGAAGTTACCACCCCCCCCCCTTCCCCCCAGAGCGAAAATTAACTGATAAACAAAAAAAAAAAAAAAAGACAACAAAGGAACAAACAAGGACAGCAGCCATTCAGGGGAAGGACAGCAGTTCATACTGCAGATCTAAATCTGCTCTGAGAACAGAGAGGCCGGTGACACCCTGAACACGGGGCCAAAGCCACGGGAGGGGGGAAAAGGCGAATCCTGATTAAGTACAACGGCTTGCACTGCATACACAGACCCACAGCCAGGAGAAGCATCAGGATCATCCAAGGAGGAGAGACTTTCCTATAGCATTCTCCAGGCCTCCGAGGGCTGATCTGTTAACATGTTTGCATAGACTCTGCATGAACAAAGGAAAGGCCCCATCTGCTTGGGCTCCACGCACCTCCTGTGACCCTGTGCATTACTGCCTGACGTTACTGCCTGACGTTACTGCCGGATGGGGAGTTTTACGCGTTTCAGTTGATTGGCAGGGCGGCGCGAGCATTAGAAGACGCACACATGCGTGGAACAAGAAAGATGTCGTTAACGTAAGGAGGTTAAGAGGCCCAGTGATTCCCTCCCGCTTTGTGCTTTGTTTGTGTCTTCGGGACGACTGAAACCCTTGTTTGAGCAACACTGCCCTCTGCTGGGCCTTCTGCAGAATGCCACTGCGACAGGAGGCAGTTCTCTTGAAGAGCACCGCCCAGAAGGCCGCAGGTGAATATGTCCACATCCTGGACATTCTGTGGAGCGGCTTTCTGCAGCTGTGAAAGTAGGAACCGTGTTAGAGCTACGAGTTGCGCTCTTAGATATCAGGAATTCACACCTGACTAAGTGCAAAACACGTGTAGATTCGATTAAACCGGTCAGCCACTTTCGAATAATATCAGGGTATATTTTACACAAATTTGATGCCAATATTCTTAAGATTTATTAGGCGAATGCAAAATGCAAAGCTAATGTTGAGTCCATTTCCCCTCCGGGCATGGCAATGATCAATTATTTGATATATTATTTACAGCAACAGGAGGCACTGTGATTAAGGACACAGACTGACCGGTTCGAGGCCCATTGTAGACACTTAACCCGAAGCATTCCTGTAAATATCCCACCAAATATATAGTTAATCGCTCCAGCGAAGGAAGAGATGCTCCCTGACCATAAATAATCAACTGATCCAGGTTCAAATGGAAATTTCTGGAGGGGGGGGTATCCACTAGCCACACAGCGACAGATATGAAACTGCACGGGTCACCATTGAGCAGGAATCGAGAACCAAACGTCAGTAAAGTGTCTTCTTCAAAATTAATTCTGGCTTTATTCAAATGATCATGAATGTTCCCCTCTCCCCTAAATATCTAGGTAGCATCAAGGCTCTGAAGATAAATCAGGTGATGTCCTGTTCTTCAACACTCACCTAGAGTAAAAAATATAAAAGCATGTAATTCCAAAATTTTGTCCCTGGTCGGCCTCAGTCCTATTAAGCTCTACCAATGTTTTATTAATGCAAAATCCCCAATATATGTCCCAAAAGACCAAGAGCACAAAAGGGGCCACTCAGCAGGCTTGCCCCCCCCCTCACCCCAAAGGGGAATATTGTGCAGCCAATGCAAATGGTCGAGTCCCTGAGAATATTTTCCGAGCCTGGAGGAAAAGTCGGAACAAAAGAGCCCCGAGTCCCGAGAGAGGGATCAAAGTCACCGTCAGATGTCACAAAAATTGGTATCGTGTTAAATCTCTAAACAGGCTTGGTCATTACCGAACAGTTTTCAGCATTAACAACTCAGCTCCAATAAAACATTGCATGCTTTCTATAATGCTACGTGATTACTTCAGTGTTCTGGTGAATATTAACATGGATATTTGTCACAGGCTATACTGCATTGTTTAATTTTAAGGATGTTTAAGGTTTGAAGGCCAGTTAGATTTTATGACCTAGAAACAGTGATAAATGTCTAGAAGAACACTTACAGTAAATGCATTAATTAGTCGACCGGCTCAGTCTATTATCCTATTTTATCATTAAGATCGCCTGTAAAAAGTGCTTAAAAGTAATTGATAGTGCAAAAGGACATCATAAAATCTACCTAAATCGCGCAGAGGGGAAAAAAAAAGTTAATTAGCAGACGTATTACATTTTCCAAATCCACAATAAAGAATTACATTCTGAGAAACCTCCTATTCTCATTATTTTCTGAGGGCTAATTGGATTTATAATAGATAAGTAATTAGAAAATCAAAAAACGTTAAGTTTCCAGAAAATAGTCTTCTTTAATCATTTAATTTTTTTGGAGGTGAAAAGTGGAAAACATGGCTGGGACAAGTCAAACCGTACAACTGCGGGGTTTAAAATGAACACATGCATCACTCACACGTCACTCCCCAGGGGGGTGACACCAAAAGGTGAGACTTCATCTCCTGTGTGTTACACATTCATTGCATTTGCACTCTGCAGCAGATAATTCCCACTTACTGATTAAAAGAAAGAAAAAAAAAACCACCAAGGTTTCTTAGAGTCTAAATCCTGATGTTGTCAATTTAGTCCCAGAAACCTCAGCCAGGGCAGTAGCCGGCACAGCGGTTAAGGAGGTAAAGCTGCAACCACACATCCTTTGGCTTAAATGGGTGGCTTTTCTGTTGTACCGCTGGTTAGCGTGCTTTGCTAAAATACCGAGCAGCAGAAAAAGCAGGAGTCACTTTGGTGGAAAACAAATAAATTATCGGTTCACACAAACATAAGTGCTTGTGTTTACGGCGATGCCATGGAAACCATCAGGATCTGTTTCACGTTTCCCAGCAAGAAGCGGAGCAGCTCAGCCTTTCTGAAGGCCGCTCCATCAGCGGTGCGAACTGCTGAGATGTTTAGGGCTCAGGGCCCGTCTCTGCCAGAGAGCCAGAGTCAGCTCGCCTCTGCTTCACAGACACGCAGCTGCTCTCCACGTAACCTTTGGACAAGGTGGTCTTATTCTCGATACCCCTCCAGGAAAAGAAAACGGGAGCAGAGGAGAGCTGCTGATGCGAAGCCGAAAGCGTCGAGGAGCCCCACGATAAGAGTCATTACTCTGTCAGGCCAGAAGCCGTACTGACATAATTACAGCCGTCCCTCCGATCAAGCCAATAGTGAAATGAACACCTTTCACTTCACACACACACACACGCATGTGGCTCCTCGGGACTGAATGGCTGAAGCCCCACAGCAAGCTCACGCGGAAATATTCAAATATAAATACAACAAAAGGACGACCAAAAAAAAGCAAAGAAAGCCCATTTGGGCGTGTTTTCATCTGCCAGAAGAAACAGGGCCAAATTTCTTTGAAGGGAAAAATGAAGGACTTCCTATCAACAGCCACAGCGTCTGACAACACGGGCCAGCCTTGGCGGGCCGGGCCGGGACAGGCAGATTTATTTGTGCTGCTGTCATATTGTTTCGCCATTTGGCACAGCTCTGTGGAAACCGAAAGCGCTTCCCTTTCTCCCTTCTTATTCCCAGAATAAAGCCAAACATCTGGGGGGGGGGGGGGGGTGGCGTGCAGCCTGCGAGCTCTCTGCTCAGAGCGTCGTGCCAATTTCATCAAACCTGGAGAAGGCATCCCATAGGCAGGTAGCCGTGGTAACGGGAGGCCCAGCGCCTGGGGCTCCATTCAGCCTCTCCCCGCGGCTCCCCTCTGGAGCGAGGCCATTTTGTCTGTTCCGCCGGCACCCCCCCCCCCCGCCCCTCCCCGGCGTACGGCCGCCATCTCGGTGCTCTTCGCTCCCGCCGCTCACCTCCCAACAATGTGGCCCACATATGTTTGGACGGACTCCTGCCTCACTGCGGTCGACACAAAGAAGCCCAGACTGGCCTGGGACGCGACACGATTGGCCCCGCCCTCATGTGGGCGGAGCATAACCAGCACGCCACACTCGTCACTCCGCCTCTGCTGTACGAGTTCGCAATTCAGGCTACAGGGAGATCATAATCGTCTGCATATTTCATCGAAATGATTAATTAACACTGTAGCTACCTATGACCACTCGTTTACCTATCTTTATGTTTTCATATACTGTTATTAAGTCCGGCATTTTGTGGCACCGGTACCTTGTGTTAAAAGGGTCAGATTTCAGATTGACGATCTCATTAGAAACAGCCCTGAGAAATCGAAGACATATAATTAAAGTGATTTCTGTGACACGGGGAGATAAAAAGCCCCCCCCTGCTAATGCACTGTCGCTGCTCCTGTTCCCAGGGTCCTTTGCATGTAGTGACTGGTCTGGCCTTCTGCGACAGACGGTCTATTTCAGGTTAAGCTTGACGCTAACGTGACAGTGCCGAGCCACCAAAAATACATCCGCATCTGCGTAATGGATAGTGCCAGTGGCTTTGATCTGGGGACCTCCACACTAAGTGAGATAGGCCGCCCCAAAGAACAGACGTCAACCAGCGGCCTGGGGACCCCAGGACAGCCGCATATATACACCCTGACAGCCACCGACGCTGCTCCGAATCTCCACATACACTCGCTTTGTGGGAGAACATTCTGGATTCCAGTTCAAAGCGTAGGCTGTTTTTTTCTTTTTGGCCCCAGCGTGGTAATTGTCCGTACCCTCCCTCGCCACCGGTCCCCTCATTTACGATACGATGTGACAGGCAGGCCTCTATTCTTAACTTCCTCTCCCGGGGCCACGTTCTGCGGGGCGCCGCGGCTGGTCCTCGCCTCCAGAAGGACCATCTGACTTGACTCGCGCGCTCCGCTCCTAGGCAGCATCTCAGACAGCTCCAACCATCTGTTAGAGGCCTCCGCTTAGCAGCAAGACGCATCCACAGACAAACAGGCCAATTAGGGGATTTACCGCGTTAATTACAGACGCACGCCAGCTTCAGCGGGCTCGTTCTGGATTTCTGTACAGTTACGGGCGAGCGTGGCATGCTGGCACTCTGTGTTTTAAATCCCGCTCCCTCCAGGAGATGCTGATTGAGACTGAAGGCCCTCAGACAGCTGAGGAGGAGCGTGGAGCAGGGACTGGACTGGATGTCCCGGAAACGTAGCTGAGAACCCGGAGATGTAAACCAGAGGAATTTCGGGAATGCGGTGGCGTGATTCGGGGGAGGAGAGCCCTGCCACTCTCAAGCCAACAGCTTTTGTTCCAAAACAGTGTCAAACTTTAATGTTTGCCCATAATCTGCCCTCGCCGCAGCGCCGGCAAACGGCGCTAAATTCAGCCATTCCCAACTACGCAGCCGCTATCAATTATTACAGCCTTCTGATGAGAAAGGAAGAACCGAAATTACCGAACAACCACAAGATGTAATTTCTGTCTCCTAGGCCCACATTTACAACGTAAAGCATTAAAAGCCGGCATCAAAGTCAGAAAGTCATTAAACCTTATTTAAGTCTCTGTTAAGATCACGTGACCTTGCCACTCCCTCTGATGACACTGAGGTAGAAGTTTTTTTTTTTTTTTACCTCATTTTTATTGTGCCAAACACAATAAACGTTGGACTACAGTGAAATGCAGGGAGTTGGCAGCAGGCCGTAAACTCCGGGAGTCTTTAGGTGTAAGCTTTACTCTATGATGTTCCACACTTCGCATCCCTCAGTGCCAGCCTGCCAGGACTATCGGAGCAGGGAGCCACTGACTACCAAGACCTGGGGTTGAAGTGGCCCCACAGCTACCAGAACACATCCAGTCAAAGGAGAAGAAATCCCTCCACTCGGCTCCTAGAGGCTCCAAATGGGTTCAGAAAACCGTTGCCCTGCGATTCCTAAAATCGCCTGGCCGTGGATCTTTCACCTTTCCTTGGGGAGGGAGGAGGGGGCTGATGAACGGTAAGCAGCTCATGAGTAGAAGATAGACGTGCAGCCACCAGAGGAGAAAGAGCCGGCCAGGAGGGCGCCCCCTACTGGCTGGGGATGCAGACACACTGTGGCCAGCGGCCTGTCCCCAGAGACCCAAGTCGGACAGCTTTATGGAGCGTCTGAAGCTGTCCGTCTAATGGGCGCGGTGGCCTTGTCGGAAGGGGTTGTGTTTTATTTGCTCTGAGAGTGACAGATGACTGCAGAATGTGGGGGGGGGGTGTGCACAGAACTCCACCGGTCACTGTGCCCCTATCAGCCCTTCATTAACACCTGCAACTCTGGCATCCTCACTTGGGTCATAACAGGGCTCTCCATGGTATCACTTTGGTGGGACACAGAAACACATGCAGGTGGGGGGGTGGGGGGGGGCAGACCGTGGACAGCTTTTACAAGCACAGTGCTGGGGCCCCATGCTTCATCCTTGATTTTAAAAAATATATAGCGCTTTTAACGGGTTTCACAGCGCGGGGCGTTTAGTAAACGCTATAAATCGCTCTGAAAAAAATAGCCCCTGCCAGGCGAATAAATGAAATAGAGATAAACGCAGGAAACATTGCAGCCCAGAGATGAACTATAAAATGACTTCCAAACTCATGACAGGAATGCAGAGGAAACACAGCAATGGCTGCGATGGAGCGCGTCCAACTCGAAAGGACTGCTTGCACGGCCGTGTACATTTAATTTGGAGAATATGGTTCTCAAGGCTGCCGTTTGGTGACCCGATGATTCCCTCTAGTCACCGGGGCACTTTGAAAACATTTTGTTCTCATGTTTCGGTGTCTGTCAGGCCGTCAAACTGTACAGAAACATCACAGCAGCGATCCAGCAGCGGCAACGCAGACAGGTAAAGGGTTAATGTCATACGCTGTGCAGAGACGTCACATGAAAACACTGAACATAACTCTGGATTCTCTAACTAACCAGACTAACACTTCTGTCACATAATAAAAACAGAACTTCAGGCAGTTCGGAGGGAAAAAAAAATCAAGGTTTTACACTCTGCTGACTGTCATATCTAATAACTGTAACACAGTATCACATATACTGATCTTCCCAGGAACAATGACTTGGATAAACAGCATTCCTGTCACAAAGCATTAATAAAATACTTTAGCTATAATCTCCAAATGTATTTTTTTCCCCTCATTCATACGTTTAATTCACAGAGACACCAGTGGAGAAAAAGCCTACTGTTGTCAGCCATACGTGAACTAGAGCGGACATGTGACTTCGGAAAAAAGGGCCCCACACTGAGAGTTTCCTTGAGAATAGAAACACACCGAGTCTCTTTTTAATTACTTTCCTATATTTTTAACAAAGGGGTAGTCTAACAATGAGAGAGGATTCTCAGCTGGCCTGTCCCAGTTATTTGATGGTGGAAACTGCACTTATTTCAAATTGCTATGTAGATTAATTTTCTGATATGTAAAGCATTGTTCCGCATACTAATTTGACACCGTTCTTATTGTGAAAACCAAACCAATTTATGGACACGTAATTAATGGCAGAAAGTTCACTTTTGTAAGCAGCTTGTAACCAGAATGGAGGTAATTATCTCCCTCTCTCTCTTTTTTAAAGGGAGGAGGGGGGGAATTATATAAAAAGCCGGAGCAGCTTACTGCACTCAGGCTGGGTTCCTAATTGCTTTCAGCTTCCGGGGGCATTTCGCAGTGTAAAGACACTGTACAAAAGAATAAGCAAAGTCAATGCCTGGTTACAATAATCAGCACTGGGCGAGCGATAAAACAGAAGGAAGACTGACACCTCAAAAACAATACTAGCAGCATAAAGATTTGTCTTGGAATGATTGTGGGTAATCACTAGAAGGGAAAATGTGAAACAGCCCAGTCTCTTTGAAACCAGTACGCTTATTTGTGAGAAATCGAGCTAATCTCTCCCGATCGCTTCAATCCTCATTACGATTGTTACGCTGTGATCGCTCTCTGGTGGTGACAAGGCAGAACTGCAGGTAGGCATACAATGCTCTGCTTTGGTTGGACACAGACCAACGCACAAAACACTGGGCAGGAGAGACCACAATGCAGTCAGAACTGAGATTTAGAAATAGTTCCAAACAGGGGCGTCAGAAGCATTTTGAATGTGGGGGGAGACACTGGCATAAAACTAATATTTTATGTTAAATATGAGGGGGGTCCAAACGAATAATTATGAAATGTGAGGGGGCCGTGTTGGTGACACCCGTGGTTCCAAAGCTGGGTCTTCTGCTTTTCTAGAGGCAGACAAATAAAAATGTAGCGGTCACTTCTGACAGCCAACAGCTTCTGGGACAGGGGGTCACACTGGGACACCAATGGCCAATGTTTGGGGGTCTCTGGGGTCATTCCAGACCATCAGGCATTCCAGTTCCGGACCTCCAAACTCCTATAATCTGGGCCTTGGCTGCCAGGCTCAGACTTACCCTGCGACTAATTCAGAAACAACACGAACGACCATCATCATTGATCAACCTGTTACTGGTCTGGCAGCTTTATGTCGCCGTATCAGATTAAATTTTCCATCCATCTCTCCACAACTGCTTTAATTTCTGAACTGGCATCTGGCCGACCGGTCGCGCTATTGACTCATTTTAACGCGCGTCTGCATCGCCCTGGCGATGGCCGTCCTCGTTTCAACCTGCTCTGCTGACTGGTGAGCATAAGCTCGGGAAATTAAAATCTCTAGGAAGCTGCAGGACAGTTCTAATGGGGGAGCTGAGGACATGCTGGGACCAGCCTCCCCAAACACATAACACCTCGACTGCATCCCACGGACTCGGGCCCTCAGTACGAGGAGCGCGGGTGTGGGCTGGACGGTCCACATGTACCCGGCTACAGCTGACCCTTAACGAAGCCACGTGTCGCGCCAGTCAGCAGAAGCGTCTCTCCCACGCCGCCAATCTCCATCATCCTTCTTGGAATCAAGCAGCAGAAAGTGGCCTAGATTCGGACTGTGCGCCCCAGTCATTCAGACCATGTGTGTCCATTTCTTTTCAGCACCGCCCACTTCCACAGCTCAATCAGCACCCAGGGAACGTGCAAGAAAGCTACCATCATGCACTGCGTCATCCTCCTGACATGGTCGCTGCTCATGCAGGGTTACACCAGCAGAGAACCGGAGCACGGTACAGCTGGCTCCGCATCCGGCTGCTCCACGACGATGGAAAACAGGAAGGAGCCTGAGAAGCAGGGGGAAAATAAGCCTAAATTGCTACTTTGAGGTCATAAAGCCCTAGTTGTCGAGGCTAAGAGAAGCGTAATATGAAACCAGAAGCCAAAGCTCAGGCGGATCTCAAACCAGAGCAGCGCCATGTGACCACGTGTCTCAGTCTTGCGAACAATCAGTGTGCATTTCACCGAGAGCAAAGCAGAAAGGCTGGGGGTGGGACGGGGGGGGGGGGGGGCTCGCAGGCCGGGTGAAAGCTGAAACCACGTCACCGGGTGATATTTCACACCCAGTCATTTATTTACATTATGGATTCGCCCATTTAACCAATTCCGCACTTTTAAAAACCGCTTTATGTCTTTGCACGTCTGTGCATCCGTCCTTTTCATTTTAACTTCACGCAAAATGTAGCAGGGGTAAAAAATTTACAAACGTACAATGATAAAAAAGATATTCTACTTTATTTACCTTTTGTACCACAACCCCCAGTCAGCCAGAATCACATTCTATCGTGTGACTGAACGCGTGTCTCGTTTAGCTGGGAATCACAATAACTTGAACTTTGACTTTGATTTAAACAAATGGATATTTTACTGGGGCAATTTAGGTCAAGTGCTCTGCTCAAGGGTATGACACCAGCGTCTCTTCTGGGAGCGGCAGCCCTCAAATTAGACGTCCGGATCATTTACCACCACGTGTCCCCCGCGGACCGGTGCTTAAAACAACAGAGGACCCCAGCCCGCGGTGAAAACGCTGACAAATCAAACACATTGAAAACCTAAATGGTGCATAATTGTTTCGAGACAACATTCAAAACTAAAACAATCATCTTGAAAGGGACAGTGATAAAAGGAGTTTCTCTGGCTTCAAACAGGGCACAAGACGTCACCAGTGTGGCACTAGTGGTGGAAACACCCAGAAGGTTATACCATCTTTAAACTGGAAGGTGCCGTCTTTATGGTCCGAAACCGAGGTCAGCTAATGCGAAACCCCTTAGCTGAAGGCAGCAGTTTTCACGACCAGCCAACTTTTTAATGGTTTGCATACATCAGCTCTTTAAAATCGTAACGACGGAGTGAAACGCTGCTGGATGCCGCTTGCCGTGATCCCGGCCCGACAGACCTGTTCTATGGGGCGTATGAATCCGGCGTTATAGTGCACAGAAAGCTGGAAAACATGGCGAGAATAATAAAGTTTAAGGGCCAACATCATAGATTATAGTGCATTTAACAAGCCCTACAAGGACTGAGAAAATTAATCCTCCATGTGCGTTTGAATGCCAGAGAATGACATGACATGAGCCTAACCGTACAATCTCGCATCGCCAGTGAGAGGGGCCCAGCCTGTCGCCACTGGCAAACACTCAAAGGAGTCGCTTTGTTTCTGCGTCACATTTTTCAGCCTCTGCACCGCTCGCATGTGCAGTGCGACACAGTGACCTGCATCCCTCCAGTGGGAGATCCTTCAGAGAAATGCACCATTTTTCCCCACATATGTTTTCGGGACGCAGTTCACAGGGATGTGGACCATGTGGGGCTTCTTTCCCCAGGGGCCGCACAGACTAGAGACGCATCATCTCGGGGGGGGTGTAAGAAGCACGCTGCCGCTTCCGTCCCATTACGGTGGGGTGACACTTTGAAAATGACTTTTTGCCAAGAGGGAGACTCCCTGCCAGACAGGCACCGTTCTCACCTGCATTCATTCCAGGTGTGAACAGACACGCTCCTCTCTCAGCCCAGTATGAATGCTGATTTTCATGCACAAGTGTACTGTGAAGGACAGGACCTATTTGATCACGACTAACGATTAAACTGATTAAAGACTGGTTCTGGACTGTACCTTCTGCTCAGCCTGCCTGTCTCGTAACGCAGGAGATAAACAGCATATATCCTTCTCAATGTGCTCTAAGCTCACTTCACAGCAGCTACACCAGTAATGCCAATACAGTATATATGTGATGTGCACGTCTGTCTCTGGTCTTTATTATAAACATCAGGCCTAAACCGCGTATGGTCTTTTACCGCAAGCACTGAATTCTGCATAAATATTTGATGTCGGACAAACCGCCAGAAAACCATCCCAGGGACACAGCTCACCGCAAAAGCAGATAAAGTACGTAGGACAGAGATTTATTAAGAATGCATTTCTGATTTATTCACCGTTCTCTGCAGCGCCATCTAGTGGTGTACCCCATCCACACCAAAATAAAAATGGATAGACACCATCTGATGTGATATTTGCTCTTGTCTTCAGTGCAACTTCTCATTGTCTGGGCAGACCTTCCAGGAATAGCCAAGGGGGGATCAACCACTCTCTCCTTCAACAGTTTCATTCACGCTGTCACAACCTAAAACATCGTCCCATGGTCACAGGAGGACAAATACAAGGCGAAGGTGTTCCCCAGCCTCCTCACCTGTGTTAATGGCCATTGACCAGATGGTGGCACTATTTCGCCGACTTTGCCACTAATGAGGATAAACCCAGAAACCCCAGAAGACAATGGAGCTTAGTGAGGGGAGAAGAAACGACTTTGATGTCACGGAACATAAATATTCTGTTATATCGAATAGTTGGTGCAAGTTACGGTAACCATACGTAGTTTTTGGGAGCTAACAAAATGTCTGAAATGTACATAATTTCGCTTTGTTTCATGTTGACATTTGCTTTGCCTTCTACAGTCAAAATACTTACCGTGTG
This sequence comes from Brienomyrus brachyistius, assembly GCF_023856365.1. Classification (NCBI taxonomy): domain Eukaryota; kingdom Metazoa; phylum Chordata; class Actinopteri; order Osteoglossiformes; family Mormyridae; genus Brienomyrus; species Brienomyrus brachyistius. The sequence continues at coordinate 2,167,141 of NC_064553.1, forward strand.
CATATTTCTATACTTCGACGTCTCTATTTTCTCGTTTTCCTCTTTTTTTGCAAGTAAAATATACACATATTCCCAGCGCAAATAGCATTTTAATAGGAGCCACTGCAGGCAGAATTTGGTTTAATTACAGACTTGGTACTTACAGCAAGTTTTCCTAACGCTTGCATATTCTTGGACTTGGAAAGGCAGGAGTTAGGAAAGGTAAATACGATTGTGAAATGCAATCTTTCAGCAAACATATTATTGCTGATTCGAGGGCCAGGGTCAGCTGATCAGCCGCACGCCTGATAAGATGGGAACCTCGGAAATACACGCAGAGAAATTAACAACGGCACAATCCTGCTTGAGCAAAGCAGAAAAGCCCATATGTGTGGCTTTCGGCGCGTCCCCGACAAGAAGCTATTATATAAGCCGGGAGACTAAAGAATACAGATATATCTGCCATGTATTACACTTAAATACGCAAATAAAATTGCTTTATTTTCCAACAAGATGAAGTAACCAATTTATATTTTGACCGGTTTTCATTTGGTTACGTGAATACCGTTAAAATAACGTTATAAAAACTTGACCCTACACGATATTTCTTGATGTAATTAGAAAATATCAATAGGCCTACATTTTCAGATCAAAATATTAATATATGAATGTTGACCCGCAACATCTCCGAATATCTGAGTTGAAAATACGTTAATGTCTATAAACAGGATTTGTTTTCGACGCAAATTGGGAACCACAAACACTTACTTCATTGCGGTCTGTGGTGACCAGCAAACTCTGAGGTAAACTGGTATACAGCCGGCTTGGCCGCTCTTCCCAATTTTAAAATATAATGAAATGTGTGACTAAATTTTGAATTATATTTGCCAGGGATTTCGTTCCACCGGGGGAGGGGGCGTACTCAATTATAATTATCACTGCGGTACTTCAGAAGACAGCGCAACTTTGCGCCAGAGCGCTCTGCGGGAACGATGGTAGACTGTAGAGGGCGCTAAAGGTTCTAAGATTAAACATCGCGTGCAGCGAGCGCAAGGACAGTGACGTAATCGTGGACACGAACCATGTTTCGCTTCCTTCGGTATTTGTTACATTATAACGAGAAATAATGTCCATCTTCACTGTGCATTTTACTATCCCAGGAAAATCATACCTCTCAGCTTATTTGGATAGTTTAATTGATTCATTGATTCCAATTGACTTAAACGGGAACAAAGACTGAATGTCTTAGATTCGAAGATAAACAACGTACGGTCATGAAATCTCACATAGCTTGCAGCCTGCGATTATATAAAAAAACGCACGTTAGATCAATGTCGTTGTAGTGTTATCTGGAAGATTGGTGTAGACCTCATTTTCAGCGTGTTTATTTGTCCGATGCTTATTTAGCAGACTGCCACGAGGCCTTTTAGCATGTAATGATGGCTTCTGGCAAATCTTGGACTCATACCTGCCCTTCGGGTCTCAGAAACGCCGAAAGGCACTGAAGCCCCAGACAGGAACCGCAGCTCCTGTACATTTCGGAGAGCTGCACGTGTTCTCTGCAGTACAGTCTAGGAACAATCTAGGTCTAGTTTTACCATTTACCATTACAGGTTAGTTTACGCGTCCTTTTTTAAACATTAAGAAATAATTTAATTGTTGTTTGTAACAAGGCCTAAGTACTCGGAAGTTAATTTTGGTTTAATTTGTTTACTCCAATGCAGAATAGTTGGGTCTTGAATTAATCCAAAGAATCTACTTGAGGCTCAAAAACATATTTTTTGTCCTGCTGCAGTGACAAACAAGTAAAGATGTCTATACCTCTCTCTATTCGCGAAATTACACTTCAGGTAAAATGCAGAAGCAATTTAGCGTCTTAGAAATAGCTGCATTTTTTGATCCGATATCCAGTTGTCTTGGAATTTCATGATAAAACCACTAGGCGGCGTCTGAGGCACCGCGAGCCGCTGTTCTTTTGGAAATATTTTAGTTGTGCGTTGTTTAAAGTGTATTTCATCACTGAATAATATTTTGTCCTAATGTCCTTCATTATACATAGCGGTGATTTACATGTTAGATTTCTAGATGTACGTCTTTAAGCTCTAAATTGAGAACTATGGACAAACACTGATCAGACAAAGCCGCATGATACTCGCAGTGTTTTATGAAAACTGTAGAGGGAGCTATCACCGATTTGTCTGCTTGTCCAATGGCTCTGCCGCATGTGCTTTCCATCGCCTGAACACGAACAGATCATGTTTCGCCCTGACCAATCAGATACGCCGAGATCTACTCGTGGACCTTATAAATAAGAGCGATGTGGCGAGTTCGGGGCTAGATGATGAGAGAAAAACAAACTAGACATCTAAGAAAATATCACTGGATTCACCAGTCTCTCTTCTTCTATTTTAATTTCCACTTGTCTCCAGGTAATGTGTTTTCGCCTTTTTCTGCTTATGAACGATTTTTTTTAGTTCGATACCTGGCTGTAAATAGTAATACATCATCGTCTTGGCTTTGTTATACAAAGGATTGTTTTATGTTACTTTTTATTTAATGTGGGGCGAACCGTATTTTATTAATCGTATTTCTGTACATCTGTTTTTTTGTGTGTCCAGGGGTTCCCGAGGTCTTGTATTTAAACGTAGTAGTCGCATGTTGCATCATTCCTGATTATTGCGATACGGCGAAAGCTGAATGCAGCCGGCTAGGTCACGGCGGTGTTTGCCTTTTTAACGCCTGCCTTCGCGATTGCTCTAGCTTGCTGTCGGTATGGTTACTGCTCTCATCATAAAACCAATGGCGTTAGAGCTCGCGCCGTTGCCGGTAGTCACGCGGAAGCGTTTTCGGAGTCTCGTGCGGACGGGATTGGGCACATGGTGCAGCGCGTCGCATTGTTTTAAACAAAAGTGACGTTCCCCATTACGTGTCCGTTGGGCTATAAGCCCGCATCGTCCTGCCGTTTTTGACAGTCGTGGTAACTTCTGGGAGTTTTGTCTTGTGTCTAAAGTGCTTTCCTGGTGTTTCTTTAGGTGTGTTATAGTACACAATTAAGATGGCCACCTCTGCCAGCTCCAAGCTTAACAAAGCTGTGAAGCAGAAGTACATGGAACTCCCCCAGGGAGACCAAGTTCAAGTCATGTACGTCTGGATCGACGGAACAGGAGAAGGGCTTCGCTGCAAAACCAGGACTTTGGATTCAGAACCCAAGAGCATTGAAGGTAGAAGGTTTATTGCAATTACTGATTCTCTGGGGGGGGTGGGTGGTGGTGTACAATTGCAGTAATTCAAAACACTGTCTTTGGGTGTAGCATCCAAGTCTGACCCACGATTACCTTGTTCACAGAGCTGCCCGAGTGGAACTTCGATGGCTCCAGCACTTACCAGTCCGAAGGCTCTAACAGTGACATGTACCTGATCCCGGTGTCCATGTTCAGGGATCCCTTTCGCAAAGACCCGAACAAGCTGGTTCTGTGTGAGGTCCTGAAGTACAACTACAAGCCAGCAGGTGAGGGGTCCCCGCAGCTCAGGTCTCTCTCCCTAAGAAATGTTGCTGGGATTAGTTGATTAACTGACCCGACTCCCCCCCTTCCCCCCCCATAGAAACCAACCTGCGCAAGTCTTGCAATAAGGTCATGAGCATGGTGGAGGACCAGCACCCCTGGTTTGGCATGGAGCAGGAATACACCATCCTGGGGACAGACGGGCACCCCTTCGGCTGGCCTTCCAACGGCTTCCCTGGTCCTCAAGGTACGAGAACCCCAGAAGTCCACTTTGAGACCAATGTACAGCACTCGCAAGAACGTCCCCTAAACAGTGAAACTGAAATCCTCCTTGCAGGTCCATATTACTGCGGTGTGGGATCAGACAGGGCCTTCGGCAGAGACATCGTGGAGGCTCACTACAGAGCCTGCCTCTACGCCGGCGTGCAGATCTGCGGCAGCAATGCTGAGGTCATGCCCGCACAGGTCAGTGTTCAGCCATAAGAGTATGCGGCTTCTTGGTGCGTTGAAGCATGTTTCAGTCAGTTTAATGGTTGTGCATTTCCGCTTCTCTCAGTGGGAGTTCCAGGTTGGCCCATGTGAAGGGATCAACATGGGCGACCATCTGTGGGTGGCCCGCTTCATCCTGCACCGGGTCTGTGAGGACTTCGGCGTGGTCGCGTCTCTCGACCCCAAGCCTATTCCTGGGAACTGGAATGGCGCTGGCTGCCATACGAACTTCAGCACTAAGGCGATGCGCGAGGATGGCGGATTGAAGTGAGCGTTCGCTGTGCAGCGTCCTGTCCTGCTGCCTTTTGGCTCTGCGGCTTGATTTCTGACTCTCTTTTGTTTTTCCTGACAGGTTCATCGAAGAATCTATTGAAAAGCTCGGCAAGAGGCACGACTACCACATCCGGGCCTACGACCCCAAGGGGGGCCTGGACAACGCCAGGCGTCTGACTGGGCGTCACGAGACCTCAAACATCCACGAGTTCTCAGCCGGCGTGGCCAACCGCGGAGCCAGCATCCGCATCCCGCGCTCAGTGGGCCAAGACAAAAAGGGTTACTTCGAGGACCGCCGTCCTTCTGCCAACTGCGATCCCTACGGCGTCACGGAAGCAATGATCCGCACCTGTCTGCTTAATGAAGAGGGCAACGAGCCTGTGGACTATAGCAAATGAGTGTCTCTTGGACAAACTCAGATCCCTGCCCCCCCCCCCCCCCCCTCCCGTGATCAATTTCTTAATGGAAGATGGGTCTACTAGTACTGTATCATTTTTCCCAGAAGGTAAATTTTAAGTTGATTTTAACAAGGAACCTTAACATTTTCCTAGAACTTGCTGAGAACAGTGGCACCTCTGGTCCTGTTTAACAGTGGCTTTTTATAAACGAACTTATGAACTCATTACCTTTGCACAAGTAAGCATGCAGCTGAAGTCTAGGCCAGCCACTGCCATGTGTCCGGCAGAGGTTCTTTAATGTATATTGATCTGATCTGAGCATGTAACTTTTTAATGTAACTAACACTGCAACCATAAACAACTTGAATTGTTAGTGTCCAGTTTGCACGGTTGGCTCGTGCGATTGGTGCACTTGGATTAAGGGTCCAAAGTCACACTTGTGTATATGTGGGTCCCTTGTCTACCAGTTGTATAAATGTTATCCATCTCAGAAGTACCTGATTCTTGCTGTCTGTCATTCACAGATACATGTTTTAATCATATTGCTGAACCTGGTGTGTGGGGTTTTTTTTTTTTTTACAAAGCATTAAAGCTTTTATTATATTTTTACCAAAACCTGTTATCTTTCTGACCACAGTATGAGCTGAAAGCCAAAATGGCTCCATGTGGCAGGACCAGGCTCAGCAGGCCTGGAGACACTTGGCGGACATTAAACTCGCTTTGGCTGATTCAGACTAACCTCTAGCTCCTGAAGGCTATCAGAGGCCTAATTAACATCCAGCAAAGATCATAGTGACTGCAAAAGGGTTTCTCCGAGTTGGTCTTTGCCTTAATCATTCTGTGGATTTAAATAACCTTCCTGTGGCTGATTTAAGGTCATGCACTACTAAGGGAACGCAGGCCTGCTGTTTAGGAATTTGCATAAATGCTGGGTTAAATGTGAGAAGGTAGGCCTCAGGGTTCAGTCATGTAACATGCTGTATCTGGATTGCTGATGTGGTGAAATCCGACCTTACGGTTCTAAGCCATGGACTCCAAGTCATACTTTATCTGCCATATTTGTCACCCTGGGGGGGTTTTCCAACTTTCCTTCCTGACTTTCCCCTCCTTTTCCTGTGCCTGGGGCAGACAGATTGGCAAGACTTCAAAGTTCAGGTATAGTGTTTAAGCCTTTCGACTGAAGGTTGTAGTATTAACTCGGACTGTAGTGGTGGGAGGTTACTCCCGAAGAGTGCCCCACTCATACAAAGCCTCTATGACCGTAAACCTGCAGACTACCTGGGAGGCGACGGCCTCACAGAGGGTAATTCCTGCTGCACTCAGGGTGCCGTCACAGGATGACATGGTCACGTGACAAGGGAGGGGGACCAGAAGATTCAAAACACACCGACTGCTGTTGTGCCCTTGACGGTGATCATGGAAAACACAAGGATTTCAACATAAAACATCCGTCCAGAAACGGTGACCAAAGTGTCTCCAGCCATGCTGGGCGCTCAGCGCGTTCCTGTCAATGCGCGTTCCCGGAAATTAAATCGCCTGAAGCTGCATTCTGTGTTGCTGGCATTTGAGGACTCTTGGCAGCAATGCACTTTTGTGAGTGGATTACAATGGAGGTTTTACATTTTGTTTTTTAACGAGAACAGTCATTGACGAGAATCTGTTTCAATGATGCACTCCTCCAAAATACCTTAAGTTTGTTTTTTTTTTCTTGCTCTACATTATCAGTCTTGCCTTATGTTTCTAGTGCGGACAAAGGCCCCTCTATCAGAGGAGTCAATGTGATCTCGCCATTCCGCTAGAGACGGGAGACGATCTACTGCGCATTCACCGAGGCCAGGACAGCACTACAGACAAAGCAGAGATTTCAGGCTGCAGCCAAACTTGACCTTTGCCTTGTGACTGATGACCAAAGCTTGTGTACAAACCCAAGATTGGCACTATACAGCATCGCTGCAGCTGAAAAGAACATAAACATAGCATGAGCCAGCTAAACCCATCCTAAGAGCTCATGTTTAAAAATAACTCAAGCCTCGGTGGCTGCCAGGGTGTCTTATTGGTCTCACTGTAAATACCTGCATACCTAATCGAACTGACTCACACCTCTGTTTGTAAAACTGAAAAATACATTTATCATTGATACCACAGCAATAGCAAGCGAGGACCTTTTGGACATATTTATGAAAAATGCTATTTAAACCCAGATGTACCGGGGGAAATGTCCACAGAAACAATTGATATGAACTTCGGCAACACGAACAGCTGGGTTTGCAGATAACAAGCAAACCTTCAGTACGACACCACAGATTTAAGAAATATTCAGAGAAGAAGATTAACAAATATTTTTGTGGATATGTGCAATGTAACTACAATCACATCATTTATTTATCAGAAACTAGGCAGATAGTGCAACTAGGCAGGGCCTGCAACCTCTTTCATACAAACAGGTCTTTTGTTGTTGTTTAAATATCTTTGTTTTATTTCCTGTGAAGAACTTTGTGACATTTGTTCTGAATGGTGCAATACAAATAAATGCCTTATTTACATTGCAAGCATAACAATCATCACACAAGCATCATTGCATTCTAACTAAGGAAAACAGCAAACTGTTAAATCTCGCTTAAACAAAAACGAAAAGGAAACCCAGCACATTCAGGATATTTCCACAATAAAATACGAAACTTTCATATATTATTCACAAAATCGGCCGCAAAATGCAAGACACTTGTAAGACCTTTGACCTTTAAACGTTAAAAATGCTGCAGAAATACAAATTTAGTAAACATAAGAATTATATGCCACATGTCCCGCCTAAGGGACTGTCAGCAAATGCTAATCTTTACAGCACTGCGAAATCTGAAGAAGCAAGCCACTGGTGAACAAGATAAACATTTACCAAACGTTTCACCACAAAATCGACAACTAAAAATGGGTGATATGGTGACAGCGGCTCGGCGTGCGGCGCTGTCGCTAAGAGACGCATGTCTACCAATCCGTGCCTATGACCCCGGAAAGGGCCTGGACAGAGCGAGGCTCCTGATTGGCCACATTAAACATGCAGTAAATTGCCCATAGTGTCTGATATAGTACATGCATATACAGCATGTGTCCTCCAGGCCAGGCTGCGCCTCGGCCTTGTGTCGCATTCTCCCTGACAGGGTTAGCGGTTACAATGCGAAGGGGTGGATGGATACGCATTCTGGAGCATTCAGCATATTCAGTGCAACACTGAATGATTATTCGGTAACACTTTACTTAAGTCCATGTTTTTAGTAATTTGTAAACGCATTCATCACAAATAATAATGCATTCATAAAGCATTGTAAACAAGGGTATTAATATTTATCAAAAGGCATACCACATTATGGCCATGTTTATTATGCATTATGGATGCTTTATGAAGCTCTATAATGCACTATAAATACCTTCATAATGCATTATAATGGTCAGTATAACCATCAAGAATGCTTTGTACTGTATTATAAAGGTATTAAGGTCCTAAGTGAAGTGCTTATTCGATTATTCTAGGAAAAACGATCAGATAAATGACCAACTAACAGATTAAAAACTGCCTTTTAGTTCATGGGGTGTGCATTGATATCAAATATGATGATGGGAACTTATAACGTCATTCCACACGAGAACATTCATGAAAAAGCTGCACTGTCATTCGCCAATTTGTTGTACACTTCTTAAAAAGAAATGCACAGTCACCTGGTTTCATCTAAAGCTTAGCATCGCCTATTCTGAACCTGTCAAGTGAATGTCACACATGGGTCCTTTCTGGTAGCTCCGGCACCCTCACTGCACATAACACCTTAGAAAACTGCTGTATTTCTGTGAAGCAGGTGCAAGTAGGACACTAAAAATTATAGTGAAAACAAAACCTGTTTACAACTTTTATGTTCGCTGCCGTCAAGCGAGTCGGACGGCGGTGTCTGCCAGGGTTTCAGGGGGACAGGAACGTACCCTGTTTATGGAATAAAAACATCCACTCACTCTGCAGAGGGGGCTGGGATTGGGAGTTTGTTTTGGGACCTTTTACCTACATCTCCATGCCTTAACAACAGAAAAGAACACGGAGACGTGATTGGTAGGAAAATCGTCCAATCAGAAAACAGAAGGGGCCTTTTTCCTGTCTATGAAAAAGGAGCATTGAATTGCTGGGATGGAAGCCAATAGCTGTTTTTTTTCCCCTAAAGTTCAAGTCCTCGGGATTAATCCTAAAGCGAACATTTTGTACTAGGACATAATCGGGAAAGAAATGCCCTGTATCTGGCTGTGGGTAATTTACATTAAATATTGTTTTAAAAATAGCCTAACACTCTTAAAAACACATTTATTTGTGAAGAAGGCATGAACGTGAGTAAAAGACTTTGAGGAAAACACTCATGTTCCCCATAATTACAGCTTTGCCATGTAGCCACAGTGTAAGAAACGCACAACGTGTAATGTAATACTGCAGGGTATGTTTGTTTATAAGTGCACATTTCAGAAGTCTACTATTACAGAGAGTGCAGGACCATGACAATGCGGCACAAATGCCCATCTCTCTTTTTGTCTCTAACTTCGCAGCCCCGGGACTATCCTGCGTTTCTGTGACCAGTAAATTTAATGAAGGCCATCGGAGTCAAAAACATACTGGAAGGGGTGTCATCATGCTCACCTCGGAGAGTCACAAGGCCAGCAGACTCCAAGCGCCCCCTGGCCAGAGAACTGTGTTCTTTAGCTCAGCACACTGTGACAACATCCCAGTACCTATCAAAGCCTATGTGATGCTCTAGGCCAGCTTCACCACCGGCGCCCCCTGTCTGAGACTTACTGAAATCAGCATGCTAAGTTTGCACCCCCTGAGAAGATGGTGCCCTAGGAAACTGCCTATGCAGCCCTATAGACCTGATCATAGCAGCAGAGGGAATGCAAGTCTGAGAAGAGCTGACAGGCGTAGCTGGATCCACATTCACGCAAGCAGATGCATCTTCTGAGGCATGACTCAGCGACGAAGTCCTCCCAGATGGAACTAGATGCCTCGTCTCCAACTGATCATGGAGGTGACCTAACGACACACGCCCTGAAGCCGAATCCTTTGTACCTTTGATCCAAGTTGCATTTATCGTTCCAGTGGGAAACCTTCTTCAGGCGCGTTCACACAGAAGTTCCGGAACCTGGTCATTGGTTACGAGTCCCTGGGCTGTCGACCTGGAACTTTTGTAGTTCCTGGCCACTTTCATGTGTCGCTTTCACACCACATAGCAGGAAATGGAATCTTTATGCTAAATAAGCACTGGAGACACAAAAGGCTTGTAGGTTAAACCATACGTCCGTTTTCTGCACCCACTTGTCCTATTCAGGGTCGCGGCGTCTATCCCAGAGGCGACAGGCGCAAAGCAGGAGACAACCCCGGATGGGGCAGCAACCCCTCGCAGGGCAGTGTTGGGGGGAAATGGAGAAAAGGTCATGATGACATGGGGAGAACATGCAAACTCAACACACATGGAGCCATGGCTGAGACTCAAACCCGGGCCCCAGAGGTGTGAAGCAACAGTGCTAACCACTGCAGCACTGTGCCACCCCTTGTAGAATAAACTTCACACATAATTTGAGACGACACTGCCACCCCAAAACAATGGAGGATGCAGAAGTTGTTTTGCTAGTTATTAGGGGGAGCGATCGTTATTAAACCGGGACAGCACACTTCCGCGTAACTTCCAAGTTAGCAGTGATGCTTCTGTTCAACCAATCATCAAGCTATCGCAGTAAGCGCTAACCAATCATCAAGCTATCGCAGTAAGCGCTAACCAGTCAGCAATATATTGCTGAAGTGCCTACCCAGTAGTTTGAATATATAATACCAGTCTGGAGTAGGTACTAAAATCAGGTTCTGGAACTGCCTCCGAGGAACTACAATCAGGCCAGGTTCCCACGGTATGAACACGACAAAAATTCCTGGTTCTGGTAAAGGTTCTGGTTCTGCACAGACGTTCCTGTGGTGTGAAACCCCCTTTTGAGTCCACTTCTAGAGGCCTCCTGGGCACGTTTGTTAATGAAGGATGCTTGATTCAACCCTCTCCTCATCAGTAGTGGTATTTCTTCTGCAGCCCCAGTAACCAAAGGGCCTTTTGTCTGGACGACGCTCCAGTTCCGCCTGGCCTGTTGACACATGTGACCACTCCTCAGGCCGGAGTTTTCAGCCAGGCATTTGGCCTATTAGATGGATTAAGGTAAAACTGGCAATAAGTGAAATATTTAAGCAGCCTACTTACTACTTACTATAATTGAGCTTGGCACATGGTTTGCAAAATTGTAGGTTCTTGTCCTTTCAGTGTTACTAGTTGGTAAGTTTCAGAGCAGATTTGTAAGATTAAAAAGTTAATGTTACATAATATTATTACCAGTGCAGATTTCAAGTGTGAGTGACCTGGAGGCCATAGTGTGAAACGCAGTAAGGACGCCGGCGAGAAAGGACACAGGCGAGTAAGGACACAGGCGAGTAAGGACCCAGGTGAGTAAGGACCCAGGCGAGTAAGGACCCAGGCGAGTAAGGACCCAGGCGAGTAAGGACACAGGCGAGTAAGGACCCAGGTGAGTAAGGACCCAGGTGAGTAAGGACACAGGCGAGTAAGGACCCAGGTGAGTAAGGACACAGGCGAGTAAGGACCCAGGTGAGTAAGGACACAGGTGAGTAAGGACCCAGGTGAGTAAGGACACAGGCGAGTAAGGACACAGGTGAGTAAGGATCCCGGCGAGTAAGGACCCAGGTGAGTAAGGACCTCAGCGAGTAAGGATCCCGGCGAGTAAGGACCCAGGTGAGTAAGGACACAGGCGAGTAAGGACCTCAGCGAGTAAGGATCCCGGCGAGTAAGGACCCAGGTGAGTAAGGATCCCGGCGAGTAAGGACCCAGGTGAGTAAGGACACAGGTGAGTAAGGACCCAGGTGAGTAAGGACACAGGTGAGTAAGGACCCAGGTGAGTAAGGACACAGGCGAGTAAGGACCCAGGTGAGTAAGGACACAGGCGAGTAAGGACCCAGGCGAGTAAGGACACAGGCGAGTAAGGACCCAGGTGAGTAAGGACACAGGCGAGTAAGGACACAGGTGAGTAAGGATCCCGGCGAGTAAGGACCCAGGTGAGTAAGGACCTCAGCGAGTAAGGATCCCGGCGAGTAAGGACCCAGGTGAGTAAGGACACAGGCGAGTAAGGACCTCAGCGAGTAAGGATCCCGGCGAGTAAGGACCCAGGTGAGTAAGGACACAGGCGAGTAAGGACCTCAGCGAGTAAGGACCCCGGCGAGTAAGGACCCAGGTGAGTAAGGACCCAGGTGAGTAAGGACACAGGCGAGTAAGGACCCAGGTGAGTAAGGACACAGGCGAGTAAGGACCCAGGTGAGTAAGGACACAGGCGAGTAAGGACCCAGGTGAGTAAGGACACAGGCGAGTAAGGACACAGGTGAGTAAGGACACAGGCGAGTAAGGACCCAGGTGAGTAAGGACACAGGCGAGTAAGGACACAGGTGAGTAAGGATCCCGGCGAGTAAGGACCCAGGTGAGTAAGGACCTCAGCGAGTAAGGATCCCGGCGAGTAAGGACCCAGGTGAGTAAGGACACAGGCGAGTAAGGACCTCAGCGAGTAAGGATCCCAGCGAGTAAGGACCCAGGTGAGTAAGGACACAGGCGAGTAAGGACCTCAGCGAGTAAGGATCCCGGCGAGTAAGGACCCTGGTGACTAAGGACCCAGTACGGACGGCAGAGACCCTGGGTCGGATCTATCTGCGGGCTCCGCCAACTGGGAGGGGAAGCAGACCAAGCTGGAGCAGAAAACAGAGCTTGAGGCTCAGGGACTGTCCGGGATCAGATGTTTCACAGGATCGCACTTGTCTCACCGAAGAAGCCCCGAAAAATTTCAGCAATGTTAATCAGCTTCTCCTTTCATACAAGAAGATGAAACGACAGCAACATTACCCTTCAGGTCAAACAACATTTCACTCGTGCCTCTGCTGAAAAACGCACTTCCTAGCAGACATACAATGTAAAAAAAGACAAAATGTTGCGCAATAATTCCACATGGCCAGAAACAACAAAAGAGGCAGATGGTCATCATTGTTGCTCAACCCTCAATCTCTTTTACATCATACAACATGCCAGCATGGAGAATCAGATCCATACTGCTTACAGAGAAACTTCACAGCCGTGCTCACAGCTCAGAGTCAGAGTGAGCCCGGTCACACAGTCTTAAATCTGTAATCAATGTAATCAAACCCATCAATCAGTCGAGTACGGAACCGTGTTGTTTCGCTTTCCACTATGGGCGGCACCGGATAGGGCTCCACCCCCACGTAGCCGCAGGAGAGGAAACGATCTGATTTACAGCATTTCAATGCAGACACACCTGCCAGGAAAGATGCTGACGTGGTTTCTCCCGCCAGTCGTCAAAAACCGGACGCCTAATGAAAGGGGAACCCTCTGCAGAAGCAGTGCGCGCATTCCCAGCGTGTCTGTCATGCCATCTCTAACACACCTCTGCTGCTGACAGTAAAGTGGGGGCAGGGGCACATGCACTGGGCCGCGAGGTAGAACCCAAACGCCCTGCGTGTGTGGTTGCCTGCGGGAACATGCGGATAACAGCCACGCACCACAGCATGCGGCGCATGTGAGCGGGGGGGGGGGGGGGGGGGGGGGGCGGGATGCTGCTCTGTTACCATGACGACAGCAGGAACGTTCCGGCTGAGCCGAGATCGCGCCTGTCTGGTAAGAAAAAAACCTCACAAGTTACGAAATGCAATGAAGTTCACATCTGCATACAGACACCGGCGGGATTTTGGTACAACGTGCTGCACTGTGTCAGTGCCTTGAAACATGGGGGTCCTGGGTCTGCTCACTTAAATAAAACGATTTTATCATGCAGCAGCCAGATCCAGGTTAATAAGGTGGTTGGTACGCTAAGCACTGGGTGTTAATTTGCCTTTGGGTGCCTGTTACATAATGAGACCGACCGAGGGCTGTACCCCCCCCTTCCCCCCTCACCAGCAGAGCACCTTAGGCTATATCCACACTAATACGTAAACATTTTTTACTGGAGTTTCTTAAAGTAAACGTGACTTCACTGAAAACAAAGGCAAAGCATTCTTCATATAATCAATAATAATCAATCGGGAAAAGAGACGTCGAAACACAGAGAGCTAATCGCGGGCTAAGTACGAACCAACCGGAGCTCACTGATGTAGGAGTAACAAAGTATTTATGCTTATGAGTGTCTGCACTAATGCATTTAGAGAACGGTAAAATTTCTATCCATCTCTGGAAAAAAAAAGATCCGTGGTAATGCGAACGGAAGATTAAATAGGAAGATTTTTTTGTGCTATTTAACGAAAATGCACTAGTGCGGACGGGCTCTGAACCTAAACAGCCAACCTTTGGCTTAACAGAAGAACAAAGACCGTTATCTACGAAATCACCGATTATCACTTGCAAACCCTTGGCTTCAGACAGGGGATGTCTTGAGCCTGACTTTTTAGGCCCCCTAAGCTGCACGATGCTTTAATCCCTTAGGGGTTGGGGGGTGGTTAGGTGTACTCATACTTGACCCGGTTGCCTTGTGCTATGCCCTGTGACTGCCCCCCTCCCCCGCCGGTCCCGCAGACCACAGCTGAGGGATTTTACGTGCTCCCATTTACCACAGACACCGGCGCAGAAACCCAGAGGAAATCTGCATTTACTCGTCCTGCAATTACGTATGTCTTGGGTTTCACCTCTTGTACCTCGTCACAATGCAAGCCACATGGTTTTATATAATATAATAATAATAGTAATAATAATAATAATAATAGGATAATAATCAATATAGTATAGGAAAAATAAGAACAGTCATACAGAATAAGCAATGAGAGTAACAGACATTGCAAATATAAATTATATAAAATGAAAATACTATAAAGAACAACACAGTCATACAAGACAAAAGTAATAAAAGGTGAAATGAAACATGGATATGAATTAATGTGTAGAATAAAATATAAAGGTGTAAGAACAAAAGAGATAAAAATATATAAAAAAAAAACTAGCTAAAAATACATGACAGCTAAAGGAAAGTAAAAGACTAAAATATGCCTAAAAGCTCGAGTAAAGAGGTGCGTCTTCAATAGCTGTTTAAAATAAGGAAGCGATTCAGCTTCTCTGATTGCTACTATTAATGTGAACATAATGCAGTCAAAACAGGACAGACACATAGAAAACATCTGACAGGTTTACATTCACAGACAGATACAGCCTAACCCTAGTGGAAGCTGGGTGATATTGCAACAGTCCGGGGCTGCATGGAATGGAAGGTCTGAGTGGGAGGTGAACCGGGGGCTGGGAATAGGCTGCAGGGGACAGACCAATGGCCGACACTCAGGCGTTGGGAGCAGCTCAGATAACACTGTGCTGACCCTATGGGGGGAGGAATCTCTGCAAGAAATCAATGCTCACCATCGACATGCAACAGAACAATAGGAGGGGGGACCCTCCCCCTTCACTGAGAGCCAGTAGCATGTAGTACTACCCCGTGTTTTTTGTAATGTAGCCCCCAGAGCCCCAGAAGTCTGTGGTGCAACCAAACAGATTGCGAGCAGCTTCCACCCCGAGACACACTAATCACGCTGGGAGACAACCAGCCTTTCCAGAAAAGAGTGACCAGTCATTATGGTTTTCCGTAATGACATGGCTGAATCCCTGAGTGCTCCGGACTTCACTCCTGAGAGCACGTCGGGCCGCACGTTCACACGCTACACAAGCTTAACCTGGGGACCTTGATGAATTACACTCAGTTCTACTGCCGTGGCATAGATTAACATCCCGGCAAGGTCTTCAAATGTGTGAACACATGTTACGAGTGTAGAAGCCAAAAGCTTAATTACATTTCACCTGCGCAAAGTGCCTTTGCACATGTAGTTATATATTTGGAAAAGCACGGCTGGCCAGGTCCTGGAGCTACTGGGGAGTTATGGGCCTTTGCTCAGGGGCCCAGCGGTGCAGGTAGTACAGGTTTTAATGCAGGTTTTGAACCGGCAACCTTCCAATCGCAGCGCCCCAACACGCTGAACCGAACACCGCCCTCCTGACATTATGCAGTGGGGGCGACGCAACAACTTCATATTCCCTTTATATGTTTTCGTTCCACATATTCATTAAATACAAGATCGCAGATCAGTCTTCACTAGACTTGGCGTAGATGCCTGGTGTTGTGGCCCTTTGTGGGCGTTGGACTGAATGGAGCTGACGGCCATTGTTTTCTTTGATGCATTGACCTTATGGTTGCATTGGTCATTACTCCCAGGGAGGCCCAAAGCAGGCTTCCAGGCAGCCCCCCCTTCAGTGTCACCGTCAATCTCATGCTTAGCTGCCATGACAAATGCTCAGATGTCTCCTAGGCCATGGTTCAGGGCCGACCCCTCTCCCAGACCTCAGGAATGCACAGAAAGTAAAAAGCTGCAAGATTACTTCATCATCCTCACACCGAGGGCACAGTCCTCCGGCAGATCACTGCAAACCATAGCGACATTTTCTGATTTATAGTCAAAGACAGAAAAAAACACCACTAAATGTAATATCTGCAAACGTTTGTGTGTCAAGAAAACACATACAGTCACACATTCTCTTTGATGATTCGCTCAGGGGAAGCCCATTTATATAGTGCTTATTTTCAGCCATGTGACCCCGCCTTCCTGTAGTGGATCAGGCCATGGCATGTCTGTCACTGAAGACAGGCTGTTTCCTGGGGAGGCTTCTGCTGCTCCCCCCTCCATGAGGTTCTGGGAGCCCCTGGAAATGAGGCAGCATGGCGAGCAGGATGCTAATGAACGTCTGCCTTTGTGCTGCCGGCGGGAGTCACGAGTGTCAGGGGTATCTCAGCAGCCTGCCTGCACTAAGGCCCTCCAAATGGAAGACACATGCCGCTCATAACCCCCCCCCCCCGCCTCCATAAACCCAGAAACATTCAGAAAAACAACGCCCCCCTCCCCAAGTCCTTCAATGATTTTTACACCCCAATTACCCACCCCCCTCTTGTCCCAGTCCCACTCTCCCAGAAAGTGGAATTTTCCACACTGGAGCATGGCTGGTAATTTTGGGTGGGGGCTGGGGGGCAGTTGGAGGGTCACAGAGGCGTTTGCTGCAGAGTGTTGGGTTTCAGATCCGGGTTGGGGGGCCGGGCACTAAGTCCTCCCTCGCCAATGAGCATCTGCTCCCTGTCGGGCGTCTCCATGGTGCCCATTAGGCTTCTGCAAAGGGTGTCGCCTCGAGAGGAGCATGAAGGACCTCGCTGGAGTTAAACAACGTCCTCCTGTAGTCATTTCAGCAGAGTCAGAGCCCGTGACTCACCTACAGAACCCAGTGGCTCTTTTCTGTTTCAATAAGGAAACGGCTGCTGCATATTTATCTAAACTACTGAAATGAGACAGTAAATGTTACATCAGTCCAGCCCTCCAGCTACTCGTGTCTCTCCCATTCAGCAAAGCTGGTGCACCGGAGCTCCCAGAGCAGAAGGCAACCCTGAACTGCTTTTTCTCCGTCTTTCCACTTTCAAAAATAGAGCGTAACTGGTTCACTTAGGACGACGCAGAACATGGCTTGCCAACTTTAGCTATTGCTACCATACATCCAGGTTTCCCCGGACAGGTCCTCTTTTCGGGAGCCCGTCTGGGAGTCCGGGAGGTTTTTCAAAAGTCAACGGTTTGTCCGGGTTTAGCACTGCAACCCGTATGACCCAGTGGAGTACCAAGGGAAGGAAAAGGCACCAATTTTCAATATACAGCAGCCACACAGTATCACCTCACAGCGTTTGCATGACTCATGCACACATTTACCTAAAACATTTAATGATATGCAAATCCCTGCGTGTCACGCTGCACGCGAGAGACATTAACTTCCAGAAACCATCGGCACTTTGACATATTGTTGTTAATGTGATCAGTGCTCAGTGAACAGTGAATCGTGCAAATTTTCGTTTTACAGGGTGGCTAGGGGGGGCTCATTAATATTCATGAGAGAAATGCTACCTGATTGGTCAGTGAATGAGAAAACTCATTAATATTCTGATCTCCGGACACGTCTTCTTTTTCATCTCACCAAATATGGCAACCCTAACTTTGGTCAGCTGGCTGGCGTGAGATTTTCAGTTCCAGACAATTGTGCACACGCATGCACACGCATTTACATGTATGTCACAGTTTTATTACCTTGTAAATAGTCCGTAGGGTTTGCAAACTACCCCAACGCTTTTGATGTAGCTCATCTAGGTTTACGATGAAATCATACGGATTTGCCGCAAGTTTTCACAGGAGACCCTGGAAAGTGTGAGTGTCACTCCAGATAAAGAGCTGCCAGCCCTAGATCTCCACAGCTGGGTAGCTTACAGGGAGAAAAGGTGGGAGAAGAGTCTTCAAACAAATCAGCACGCGGCATACGCACATCTGGGGGGCGGCAAGGGGGGGCCGTGGACACCCTAGACTGAAACCTGGCTCCCCTATTGGCCACCCCTGTCATTTTTGCATTTTGGTTAAATCAGACTTTGATAAAAAAAACTTCTGTTTTTATGTAACTGTGTCCCTGATGATATTCTGATAAAGAATGAGCTCACGGCGCCGTTGAGTTAAACATGTGCTCTCAGAACAGGAGTCATGCAGGAGCTTATCAACTTGAAACCTTAACTGCAAGAAATTGATACGTTAAATTTGTATTAAATAAATCCACCACTGCCCGAATTATAAACAATGTAGAGTTATAGCATTGAGGTATCTTAAGTATTCTCTTATTTTCTAGATGGCTTATACTCATATTTAGATTTATTAAACATACATTAGATTCCCTCCGACTGGCATGCGGCCGGCTTGGCTGCCGGCTTCCTTTGAGGTCATCGGCATCCTAACTACGGTACTGCTGGATCATTTAGTACGCAGCGAGATAACAATGAATGCATCAACCGGGGCAAGATAACCTGCTTAAACTCTCTCCTTTAATGGGAGCGTACATTCAAAGAGTTTTGCTTGTGGATTACGGTGCAGTGGAGCGTGACTGATTGCATTAAACCGAAGCGACGATAAATAATCGAAGGCCCCGATAAAGCAGATCAAAGGTGTCTGCCACACACACACCAGCAAGAGAGAGAGACAGAGAGACTCTACCCGATCTGCTGACACGGCAACATAGGAGGGGTGGCATCCCCCTTGACAAGGAGAACAGCGAGAGATAGGAATGAAAATGACAAGCAGGTATTATCAGAGCAGGATAAGGCAGCTATGTACAGCCAGTATGGCCTGATAGGGAACAATAGGGGCTGATGGTTTCATTGTTCTTTTACAGATGAATTTGTGTTCACAAGGCTGGAGAGAATTTGCCTGGAGTTTTAATCTTATGCAACATTAGGAACTGAATGGGTGTTGACACACTAAGTGAGCTGCTCTCGTTCTCCTTGGCACACAGCTGGGTCTGCCCAGATATACCGTGAAGGTCAAGGTAGGGCACCGTGGGGAACATCTGCTGGTGTCCTGGACATTCAGGACTGCATCGCTGCACAGAGAGGACTAAAACCGCACCGAACATCTTTTACTAATATTTGCACATCTGTGCTGCCCTTCCTTGTCGGTCTCGCGCTCTCGGAGCATACACAGATTCCTAGAAGACGGTAGAACCGTCAACCTTTGGGTCGTGCCTGAAATGTGTGGTTTGTTGCACGGAGAGAGGGAAAAGGGATTTTGAGGAAACAAAAGGCAACCACACAGCATAAAAGTATTTGAGGCCAGAGAATACCGAATGAAAACGGCCGCGTTAAACTTACGAAGCAGGCGAATCAGAGCTGGCCAGTCATACATGGCAGCAGTCGCCAGGCTACGTAGCATCACTCGGGAAACAAAATCGACAAGTTCTGGTGGTGAAACCAAAGTGAGGGATGGAAGACCTGAGTAAGAAGGTCAGTCTGCAGTGGAGGCAATTTTGCATCTTACAGTACAGGAAGTCATCGCCAGTGGCGAGCTGCGCCAAGCTGTACCCTTAGGGAACATTCTTACCACAGACCCCCAGGCTGACACTACAGTTCGTACCTCCCCCTCACTAACACATCCTGATTAACCGATAACTCATTGTGATTGACTGATGCTTCAACATACAGCTTCGTCTTGCATCAAACGCTTTCCTGGAAGAGCTGCATGCCAAAAAAGCATCGTATGTTCATTCAAAACAGTACCACAGTTCAAAACCCGTGCATCACAACACATGACCCGGCCCAGTACCGCGACCCAGTCCAACAGCACAATCCAGTCCAGCACCATGACCCGGCCCAGCGACTGGGCAAAACGCAGTGAAACAGCAGCAATGAAGCTCCTTCATAACCTTTCCTGCAGCTGTCAGGTGACTCACTAATCATCTCACTCACTTTTTTATTAATCTTCCTTTCTGCGGTTACATAACTTTACCATCTCACCCGTGAGGTCAAAGAAAAGCTTTAATAAAACAAAGTCGGGAAGGTGGAGGAGGGTCCTCCCACACGATGACGAACACATAAAATACAACTGCAGCACAACTTTGAACCAATTCCCAAACGAAAAAAGAAATCCAAGTGGAAGTTACTCTAAAAGCAAAAGTGGGGGGGGGGGGGGGGGGGACTCAGTGCGGTTACAGGGGAATGTTCTGTTTCAGGGTAAGACACCCTGGAGGACCTTTCAGAACGGATCCGGTGAGCTCATATTCATAATGACTACCCAAATTTCTGAGAACCAAATACGAACCGGGACACTTAGCACATGCCGGTTACTCCTGAGGGAATGGAGCACTGAGGTCTCAGTGTCCAGCGGTTACTGCCCTCTGGAGCTTGCTTAAAGAATTGCTATTTTCAGCATTTGCTGCAGGAATTGATGGACTCTTCCATGTAAGTCAATTAAAGAAAGAAGCGTCGAAATTCCTGTATAAACCTGGGGCCATTTCCCACATCCATGGGCTGGAAGACCTTTCTTCCGAAATACGATCGGAATGAAGCCATGAGTAAGAGCACCGGGTCACACCACCATGACTAGCAGGCAAAGCCTTCTCCTGCTTTCCACAGGAACAAGTCGGCACACACGGACATCATTTGAGGTTGTGTTGGACAGGAAGTGCATCCTGCAGGCCTCTTTTTCCCAGAACAAACAACCTTGAGTAAACAGCGTCTTTACTGGGGGGTTGGCAACTACCTTTAACATGCTGAGGTTTGTCCTGCCATTAAAGAGATGTGAGTATACATTTTATGGAAACTATTCAGTGTATGATGCCAGTATATATTGCATGACGTGCATTTTTTTGGGCTATTTCCAGTCAGCAGGCTGAACAAGCTGATGGTGTCGGGTGATTCAGGGGCTTACCCAACAATGGGAGTGACGCAGCAAGTCACGATAAACAAGATAAGGATAGACCTTACAGGTGGGACCGGCTGTTCCGTCTCTCCATTAAGGCGCCACATTACTTCAGTCAGTTTGCTAGGCAACCAGCCTCACAAGACCTGCGCATACGGGGCAGGCTGAAAGGCGCAATGCCCGGGGTCACAGTAGCGGCAGACTGTTCCTCCCACAATGCACCTGGGGGTACCCTCTCAGCTCAGACGCTTAAGCACACACACCAGCCATCTGTATGGAGAACATCTTAAACATAAATTTTCCATGTTAAACGAGTGCCACAGTCAGGCTTCATTAGTGGCGACTTTAACCGAATCGTCTGCGTCCATTCAATTGAAAACACACAGTGTGGGGATCTCATAGTGAGTATTATTCTGAGATTACATGATGCGGCCATTGTAGCCATGAACGTGGGTGTATTTAACCTTCTATACACCAGGCTGGGCCAGTTAAGCAGATCTTTGTGACATATTTATAGAAGTTGGCGTGCTGGGTTTTCTGTGGACAGACACGTATTCCTGGGTAGTGGGATATGATTTAGACCCTTGCAATATTTTTTAGGACTTTGCAATGTAGGACTATTGTGTTTTCACACCCCGATTGTGTGGTACCTTTGCTATATTAGGAAAAAAAACACAAAATGCCTTCTATCACATCAAAGCAGGTCGGTGCCGAACGTTTATTTTGCAGGACAAATCGTCCAGGCAGCCTTTTTCTGGACTAGATGTTTAAAAAAAGAACAAAATTAATCCCTTACTACATCCATGGGTGGAAACAAAAAAAAATGTTGTTTTATGGAGAAACGCGTGTTACTTTTGCTGAAAAATCTTTGCGGATAAAAAGAAGCAAATCACAGGATGCATTTGACAGTCTGGCTGCATTCAGGAGGTAGAGAATTGCCCCTCTGGCAGCCCATCACCCAGTGGTCCAGTTCTGGAACCAGAATTTTCCAGATTGTTTCTCCACAGCATGACTATGGACCGATTACTTACACTGTGCCTTTTACCAGTGTGGGTCAGAGGAGGGAAGGTGGACGCCCGCTTTCTGCTGAATCACCGTGTGTTTGTCTCACAGTGTAGAGAGTTCCGTGCTGGACCAGGTGACTTCAAGAAAAAAAGAAAATTCACGCAACCACACTGCCTGCATCACATTTTGGGTGGGTTTACGTCTAACAAGAATAACAACCAAAGACTTGTTTAAAAGCGGCCTGTCTGCCGCTGAGAGTTCCGGCAGTGAATCAGCCTTTGCTATTCTTCCTTACCAGCGCACAGGAGGAGCCTGAACATTAACAGTAATTAATGGCTTCAGAATACGCATTCCTGGGAAGGATTTACGCAGAACCAGGTTGCCCCAGTTCACATGCGCCACATGCTAGAATAGGGACTGTGACTCACCCTAAGCTTCACTAAGCAGACAGTTACTCAAAAAGCACAATGGCGGGATTGTGTCTTGTCTATTACAACTCCTGGCACTGCAGGTGTCACAGGTCATGAGCAAAAATAAGTTGCAAATCAAACTGCAGATACGCACCCCAGTCTTTGGGAGGACACACCCTCTGTGTCTCTGGGTTAAGGTCAATGGGCCTACAGTGGCACTGACTAAGAGAGTCCCAGGGCCAGGCTGAAGGTAACAACGCCTTACGCCTTATGCAGAAAAGCCCAGAGACCCCAAGAAGAGCCACATAACTTCTCAGCTTTTAAACTATATTTTTCTATCCTATGTCCATGTTTCCGCATGTCATAGATGTTTGGAGTCTATTCCAGAGGCCATAGGCACAAAGCAGGAAACAACCCAGGATGGGCACAAGACAGGGGACAACCCAGGATGGGGCGCAAGACAGGGGACAACCCAGGATGGGGCGCAAGACAGGGAACAACCCAGGATGGAGCGCAAGATAGAGAACAACCCAGGATGGAGCGCAAGATAGGGAACAACCCAGGATGGGGCACAAGACAGGGAACAACCCAGGATGGGGCGCAAGACAGGGAACAACCCAGGATGGGGCACAAGGCAGGAAACAACCCAGGATGGGGCACAAGACAGGGAACAACCCAGGATGGGGCACAAGACAGGGAACAACCCAGGATGGGGCACAAGACAGGGAACAACCCAGGATGGGGCACAAGACAGGGAACAACCCAGGATAGGGTGCAAGACAGGGAACAACCCAGGATAGGGCGCAAGACAGGGAACAACCCAGGATGGAGCGCAAGATAGAGAACAACCCAGGATGGGGCACAAGACAGGGAACAACCCAGGATGGGGTGCAACATACACCATTCACACACACAGGCACACCTATGGACAGTTTGGTAACTCCATTTAGCCTCAGCTTGTTTTTGGACCCCCCCCCCGACATGGATTATCTGGTCATCCCAGAGAATATTACATGGGAATTGTCCAGCAAAGCCCCAGTGAGTCAGGGTTGGCTGCCTACGTTTGTGCGCAGTTCATTTAAAGGTTAAATACCCTGTAAATGGGGCATCGGGAACGATGGAAGTCATTCGTGCCAAGTCTCTGCAAGGCAGGGCCTTATAAACTGCACTCTGTTTGAATTACATAACTCTTTAACAGTGTAAGCTGTCAATGGGCACAGGTTCTCATTTGTCAATTTTATTTTGCAATCAATTATTCAACTGTAGGATACCCTTGAATAAAAATATCCCTGGGTTTATTGTGACATGCATCTTCCTGGACCATCTCAGTATGGCCACTCCTGCAGCCCTGCAAACCCACTACCGTAGAGAGCTACCCGCCGTGTGACTATTTATATTTAACATATCATGCAAATTTCAGCAATGAGAATCGGGCCAATCACAGGCCAGAATCACGAGAAATGGCATCAGGCCTCACGGATCACCGCAGACTGTTGGGGACTATAGCTTCCTCCGTAATGCAGGCCGTGGGCAGCAGGCCATTTCTCTTAGAACGACATGTGATTTTTAAACGGATTTCACAGAAAAAAAATCCGAAGCAATTATCAGTTTCTGAATCTAAAAGGATTCATATTGATACGTTTAAAAAGCAGAACAAATGAGCCTGGATTTGGGCACCAAAGCAGGAGTCTCTGGTTAGCCTGAGCAGCTGAACATTCCAAGCAAAGGAACTCAGGACGGGGGATGGCAGAGGGGTGAGGAAACGGCTCAGGCCTGAATGCATGGAGGTGTGAGGCAGCAGCTCCTCCCATTGAGTCAGCAAGTATGACTGTACAGACACAAGCTGACCATCTTTCCAAATGGCATCGGTAACCAAGGCCATCAAACCAGTGAGCGGTTAGCTTTGACAACCACGAGAGAAGGACAATCCTGTGCTGGTCATATGCACACGCAACAAACTCACAAAAAAATGTGAGGCGCAACCTTTGAACACTGTCAAATTCACGATAACAGCAGCTACCAAGCAGGGCAGTCATGTTAACAGTTAACGAGAGTAAGAAATAGGTGCTGAGTAAGGATCACGCTGGCAGAGGTGCATGCCTGGAAATCACTCCTTCAGGGGACACGGGCAAAGATGATTTATGTGGGGTAAAAGCTCACATGAACGATGAGTCAAACTGACTTCCAGGAAGCTGAGTAAATTGTGGCGGGGAAAACTGCGACTTGAATAAAATACATAAAATTATTATGACAAAAATACTAAATTTGACTTTGTCTTTAATGCAAAGCATACTGGTTTCCCTTGATATGAAATATCAAGCACCAGTCACGTCTCACCTGTGTGTCCATAGTAGTTGTACTTGTGAAGGCTAGGAACAGCCACTGTTAAAATAAACACACTCCTGCAAGTCGACAAAAAGCCGCACGTTCTTTCATTTCTCCGTTTTCCATCCCAGCCAATCCAGGGCAGGACCTCTTTGGATGAGATGCCACATGCACAAAAGGGAATTTGTAGACATACGGAGTCATGTGATCCATGTGACGCAAACACACCAATGAGAAGAACCTCAGAGTTCATGTCCAGTGTAGGAATGTGGGATCAGAGAGCTTCCACGGACTGGCTGGGGGTCCTGACCCTCTCAACGGTGCCGTAGGCTAAGGTCGGACGTCTTCATTTCAGTGCTAATTGACAGCTGCGCTTCCTATACCCATCTTACAAACTTTACTGCCACCGTTAACCACTGGACTTTTGACTTCCCCAGGTGAGCTTCTACATGAAATCTCAGCTGACGTCCTCCTAAAGCCAGATGTCATACTTTTATTGCCGTCAACTGACTCATTCACCCTTGGTGAAATTGTGTTTTCATTTAATGAGCGATTATATTGCAGCATCGTCAGGACTCCTTAAGAACAATAACTCAAGAGAAAAAAAAGACAGAATAATGCATCTAAAGCTGGTCATAAAACAGACAGGACAAGAGCACGCTTGTTCCCATACAGCGATGACGGAAAGCAGCGATAATGGGACCTAGGGACACAATGGCCGACTTTGTACCAGATGTGGGCTAGAGAGTGAACTGAATGTGACGGCGCCGGTTTGCGTATTTTCGTTGCGTGCCTCAACCTCGACCGGCATGCAAATTGTTTCTAGTCTGCTGACCTTTCCTGAAGATGTCTGGAAAGACAAGGCCTTCACCTTGGAAGGATAGGTGGCTTACATTGTATTCAGACATAATACTTCTCACTGGGGCAACACAGGAGAATCATTTATTTACTTCAAAACAGCTGAGCAAGGTTGTGCGTTACTGCCAAACCCTACAGGAGGCACGAAGGGCAGGGGAGAGGCCACTGGGGTGCAGAGCTACAAAAGGCACTGCTAAAGTCAGTCCTCACTCCAGCCGAAATAATCTGGCTAAGCGAAACCTGAAACAGGCATGACGCAAGTGCAAAGTCACAGTACTCTGTTTACATCTCTTAACACGGTATGAGTATTGTTTGGTGAACCGGGGGTGTGTGACAGAGAGCGTCACTCTTCTTGGGTGGAGATGGGTGAGCTATCTGCTGGAGAAATATATTCTTGCGACACTCCTAAGATCCGCAGCCAACAGTTGTTCCAGTATTCCCAGAATGCACCAGGACAGCAACAGAGACCAGTACATAAGGAGGACTGACTGTGCATTATACTGAGAGTGCATTATAAATTTGGTTTGTTACATAATAATATGAGCTTCCTATTACAGGTCTGTTTTGGTTCCTATATCCACCACTTTTTGTCGATACTCTCCTTAACAACAACAACAAACAAATTTATTTTTATATAGCGCATTATCACAACATTACATTGTCTCAAAGCGCTTTACAGTATCCTCACCCAAAGCCCCCAGTGAGTAAACCATAGGCGACAGTGGCAAGGAAAAACTCCCTAGAAGGAAGAAATCTTGAGAGGGACCAGACTCAAAGGGGGAGCCCATCCTCCAGGGGCCGGCAGGGAGAGTCAAATAGAGAGATGGTTAAGTGCCAGAGATGGGCCAAGTCACATTGTCCCCAATAAGATTTGGACAAGGTCACAAAAGGTCACAAAGTTCTTAGGAAATACTGTGTACATCCAGCATCCATTTCTTTCACCGTTCAGAAGTTTCATATGAGCAGCTCGTCAATTTATAAGCCTGGGAAAGACACACCTGCCTCTTACGTTTGTCCCTGACGGGAACCACAGGGCTCCTCGCTGAATCAGAGTACTGTGTTGTACAGCCTCCACATCTTGTTGTGTTCTCGCCCCCAGTAGGAGCTGGTGAGCTGGCACGGGCACGGCACCAGAACTGGTTGATCGGCTTTTCCAAGGCAACTGACTCCCATCTCTGTGCCTATAGTGGCTCAACTAATAACACCCAGCTGGTACAGGCTGATCTAACTGAGCTGTTTGACTTTAAAATAAGGTCCTGTGTGCATGCGTCTGTAAATAAAGACATGTGTGTAAATATACATAGATGTCTTACTGTCTGTCGATTCTTGACTGCTAACATGTATCTCTGTGCTTTCTGAGCTCTGCCTGGCTAACCTTGGCTTATCTAAGCTCAACCTGGCTAAGCTCAGCCTGGCCTATCTAAGCTTGGCCTGGCTTATCTAAGCTCTGTCTGCACCCATTCTCTGACCCCTGGTGATAGAGGAGTGGAACTGCCAGCATTTTAATGCAAAAAAAACAAGATATAAATGGACTTAACTGTCGTACATTGAGGACCATCCTTGTTTTGCAGCATATTTTAAAGCAGGTATGTGGTATCACTTTCCTTTTTCATTGTAATTTCTGGATAATACAAGCGTCTCTTGGCCGTGTGAACTTGCGCAGGTTAGACCCTCTGTGTCTGAGAACAAAAGCTCGGCCATCTGAGCCCTGGCTTCAGCAGAATGGTCACATCTCCTTGGGGCCCTTCAGTGAGGCCCTTAAGCTCCCGAAATGCTGCAGGGGCCCCGGGTAAATGTCTGATCTGTGTCAGATATGGAAAAGAGAAGCATTCTAATGTACCTGTGCAAATGTCAAATGAAACATCACTCCACGCACCTGCCAATCAACCCATACATCCATCCTCTTGCTGCTTTGGGTCACCGGGGGCGACTCGAGCCTGTATCCATGGAGCCAGTACCATAAAATGATGCCTGTTATATTTAACACACCAAGAAGCTAAGAACAGTGAGTACAGAGGCCTCTCCAGCTCTGTAGCTCTCGCAGTTACTCTCATGTTGCTAATTACAACCAGCGACACAGTGAGCAGCGGCTGGACACGCAGTTACATGAGCAGGAAGATTCCCAGGAACAGCCGGCCCCGAGTGCCAAAGGCGGAAACATACAGCAAGCCGAGGTGCCTGGATGCACAATCCGCAACCGGCGCCAATTTCTGAATGTTTACTAAGTGTTCTGTTTTTCATTGTCACTGTCGCGGGAAACACAGGGACTCTCTGGACGGGATCCCGGTTCCTCGCAGGACAGACTCACACAAGGAGCAATTCAGAGGCATTAAAACATGTTTGTTTGTTTTTTTTTTTTAAATAGAACAGAACAGAATAGAACAAAACAGAACAGGACAGAATAGAATAGTGACACTTCATTCATCCACACGAGGGAAATTGCCTGAATTGCAACCTCGCCTTCGTCTGGGTGCGACACACATGCAGACGGCAGCATGCTTGGGGGTGACAGCACCAGGTTGGCCCGTGTCCAGCACCCCGGGAGCAATTGGGGCTAAGGGCCCGGCTCAGGGACCCAACAGCACTGTTGGCCTCGAAATCCGAACCAGTAACCATCTGATCACAGACAGAACCTGCTGAGCCACACACCGACCCCGAAGGTCAGGCATCTTACGGAACCAGGAGTGGGACTCGAACCCACAGCACGAACCTGCTGGGCCACACACCTATCATTCTTTAGATCGGTGTTTCTCAGGGACCCTCAAACGGTCCCCATTTTTACTCATTCCTAGTTCCAGCTTGGGAGCTGAGAGGCAGCAAAAATGTGAACTGTCTGGCAGGGAGCTGGGAGGGAGCAAAAACCTGGACCGTCTGGGGTCTCCAAGGACCGGATTGAGAAATGCTGCTCTAGGTAAATTCATGTGCACTGTAGCTAAGAAAACTTTAGATCTTGGGTCACAATCAGAAAGAAACTGCATCTCCTCATTAGATTTCCTAAAGAAGCCAGACGCCTACACAGCTGTCCTGGGGAAAGTACATGGTTACCCCCCCCCCCTTTTTTTTTTACTGAACAGAGCTTAGATGCAAATAAACATTAAAGGAAAGTCAGATAGGTGTCAAGAACAAGGATGAAGTTGACATATATAATTAATAATTCTGACCAATTTTTGCCAAGATCCACAAATTTGATACAGGAATAGGCTCAGGGAAAACATCTGGGATCTGGCCCAGCAGGGATGGCCCCCCGAGGGCACAGCGCACGGCCTGCCCCCAGACGGCTCTCCCTTTCCTGCAGATGACACAGAGCTGTCACAGCTCGAAAAAGCTCCGTGCTCCGACTGCTGCTGCGAGTCTGAAGCCTGCGTTTTTTTTTTGGTGGAGTTTTCCAAAGCCATTGAATCCATCATGCGTCTTTTTTCTCCATTTCATCTCCTCACGTTCTTATTTCAGTGGAGCCTTAGTTACAAAGAATATATTCCTGCCCAAAGTTACCTAAAGAGCCAGAATTCCACGACCGCACATAACCGTATAGCAGTACCCCTCCCCGGGAAACTCGAGTTTCAACTGTTCGCAAGTTTGAGATTTTAACGGTATCGGACAAACGTTCAGCTCTACTGGAGGCCGGATCGGAATAACCATATGTTTAGTTGTCTGCCGTAATTTATATGGTTTCAAAGAATGCATAACTATTTTCCAAAGAGAGAGAACACCACATGCTTATTGTGACAAAATGATTGAACGCACAACTAAAACAAACTTGATATAAACAAATAAGGAAAGATAAATGTCACGCCAGGCTGTCAGTGCAGCCCACTATAAATCTGCGGCGGTTTAATGAACAATAATCATATGATAAAAAGATCGTATTATAGATTGGATCAGCGTATACAGATTAACATATTACCAATTCACTCAGAATGATTTCAAAATATCTAATTATACAGGCATTTTAAAAACACAAGATGCCATGCATTCTATGCTAAATATAACAGCAGTCCAGATGTGCTTTATATAGTTCATACACAAAGATTTTAAAAACTTTACACTGTGATTTATTAATAGGTGAACCGCATTAAAGCACCTTGTCTTGTTCATTTGGATTCTGAAGCCTGTGAATTTGAGGTGCAGAGAGATTTACTGTCGAGAGGTTTTACTGTCGCAGAGTATTAGTGTGTGCAGGAGAGAATTCTGTCTTGATGCCTTGAAGAAGGTGGGCAGGTTCTGCTTAAAGCCGCCGGCAGCGTTTCCATTCGGATCACATGCTCGCAGGAGGTGAGCCTTTTCAAATCAGAGAAAAGGATGGAAAAATAAATGCTGCCTCTTGGTCTCCTCTGCTCATCTTGTTTTTGTGGAAGTCTGAGGTCTGTGGTGAACTGAAATCATGCAGATTATTTAGATGTCAGCTGACTTGTTTCTCAATATTCTAAATGCATTTTTTGACAGCTGTGAGTGTTGTAATAATTACCCACTGCCAGTGTTACATTGATTTTCTCCTCCTCATTACAGCTCTCAAACTTCTGCTCAAATGTAGTAGAATGTTGCAAACACGTCTCACCTTATGTCATTATCTCTGCACACGTAATTCACCATTCATTTAACACGTAATTCAACAATAATTCAGCAGGTATCAGAACACAGGCCCAAGCACCTTCTGGACAGGCACCAGAACGGACAGCCGTGTGGCCTGGAGTATGGGAGGGTCAAAGGTCACAGAGCGACGACTCAGTTCAGCGCTGAGCGTCTGGCTTACTCCACAAGCAATGTGATCTGACTCACCTTTTGCGATGTGAGGAATGGCATACATCATGGTGTTTCTGAGAAGGAATAAAATATCACAACGACGAGAGACAGGACTTACCGTAGTTAGTCCAAAACCATGTTGCCACAATCCAAAGATGCAAGATATTCGAGTTGGACACAAAGCAGAAGAAGGTAAACAGAGTAAATATAGGATTCAGCGTGACAGCGACCTAATCATGTAATGTAAACATGCCAGCCTTTCAGGCCGATTTAAGGGCGACGGATGTGACCTGTGTCTGCCTGCCCGTGACAGTAACTCTCAGTAACAGCAAACTGCATGCATGACAAGCAATAATGAGGTGAAGTCAGCAGTCTGATTACAGCACCAATTCCATTAACTGACGGTATTGTTACTCAGAGTCGCCGCGCAACTGCTTTACTTTACGATGCATAATGTATTTAAATGAGTATTTATCTATGAGAAAAGCACCTCATTTCAGTTACAGATGAAACGCTGAGAATACAGGGTGCAGATGGGCGAGTTTATGAATTTTACTCCGTTTCAACAGAAAAGACCAAGGAGGACGTCTGTCAGGCATAGGGGGTGAGGCAGTACCTCGCCTGCCAAAGCGGCCCTTGAAGTCGGCCGCGCCTGATGCTGGTGACGTGCTGCAGGGTGGGGCCTGTACCGTCACACTGTTACTCTTGCTGTCAGGCCAGTCGCACTCGAATGTGACAGAATTTAACCTTTCTGTCACGTTACTCCCATCCTCTTTGTGACTCTGGCCAGGACAGCATCTTAATGCAAAAGCGGCACAGAAACACTCCCGCTCTATTAATGCGAGAACGCAAAGTCTCGGTGTAACCGAACCGAATATAGCGTCGACCTCCCTGGGCACAGAGGAAGGAAATGAACACGAGGCCCTCAGAGGACGAGAGCGATCGGAGCCTGGATCTCATCCAGGGTTTGATCGGACAGTCAGCTTTTGTTGCCGAACAGCAGGCCTTGGTCCCTGGTCTCGGACGGCTCTCCCCCGTGTCCCAGTTCCTACAGTGCTCACCTTCCCGTCCACCCAGTGCCCCTTTGTCACAGCGCCCCCAGCGCCCCCCACAGGTAATTAGCCTGTACCTCTGACACGAGTCACGTTTTGCTGGTTGATGGTTGGGAACAGGTGTCTGCAGTTTACCTGGAAATTAGCTGGAGAGCTGAATAAGGCGCGTTTGAGCAGGATGGGTCACCGGGACCAGAACCGGGCCACCCTGCATTACACAGTCAGGTGGGTGGACTGTGGACTCCGTCCAAAACCACGCCCCCCCGGGCCGGGGCCTGGCTCCAGGCGGGGAAGTAGGTCCAACATGGGCAAACAGAACCAGAACATCAGAACAAGCCCTGAGCACGGATGAGGCCACAGCCTGCACTCACAAGCCCAGAGGGCAGTGGTGGCATTTGGGGGGGGGGGGGGGGGGGGGCTGATTATGGCGAAACAGGGTGATCACATGACAGGAGACCAGCAACAGCATCTATTTCATGGCATGAAGGAGAGCAAAAGTAGGTTTGTTTCAACCATGACCGGGATAAGCGGTTAGATGGTTGGATGGATGGATGGATGGATGGATGGATGGATGGATGGATGGATGGATGGATATAGATAGATGGTTGGATGGATGGATGGATGGACGGACGGATGGACAGATGGATATAGATAGATGGTTGGATGGACGGACGGACGGATGGACAGATGGATATACAGATAGATGATGGATGGATGGATGGATGGATGAATGGATGGATGGAAAACCTCGAAATGGGCTCTTCTGCTAAATAAGCAGAGTGGCACCATGGTACCAGGTGAGCAGAGTGTTCTGGAACGTCGTGTTAGCTGTGGAGGGAGGACGACATCACCCTCGAAAATCACAAGACACATGCGGGGGGGGGGGGGGGGGGGGTTGGGCATCATCGGCAGTGTATCCAGTGTCAACAGCAGGATGACGCCGTCCACATGGGTCAATGCGGCCTTTGATGTGCATGGGGGGAGGTCGTCCCCCTCTTCCTTAGGTTGGCAGCTGACCCCCCCCCCCCCCCATGTGACATCGCCAGAGCAGCAGCAAAGGGGCAGCAGCCCAGTACTTGTAGGGAGATGGGGCACAGTGCTGCCCAGCTGGACTGACAGCTAACAGGAAGCACAGAGCCGTGTGGAGGACGGAGCCGATTCCCGGCCCAAACCCCTGGGCTCCGCTTTCACAACTCTGTGTAGCGTTCGGCCCCCTGTCCGTGTCGCACTGCCCTGGCACCCAGCCCGGGGGTGTCCCCTGGCCTCCAGCTCACGTAGCCCTGACTCATCAAGCCGCATTTCATTACACATGGATGAATGGAGTAAACATTAAAAAAAAAACACAAGTGGTTAGACTTTGTTATAAAGCCCAAAGCTGCAGAGTCATATACGTAACATATGTTGTTTAATTATTCTTTTTCCATATAAGAACTAAGCCATGAACATAACACAACATTTGTGGCTTTTTAATAGCTAATGTGTGCTACCCCTGTATTCCAGGCATGGCTGTTAATACCTGCAATGTGTCCAAAATCAGCCTGTTACAGGAACAGGGAAGATTTAACCCAGCATGGTGGGCGGGGTCACCAGACTGACCAATAAGAGGTGACTGAAGCACACAGGAGCCCCGCCCACAATGGCTTCCTAGTGTTACATTGCGCTGGAAAGAGACTGTGGCTAATTGTGCATCTGATATATGGTGAATGTGGGTGAATATCAGCCAGGAAATATCAAGCAGGGTTTGGTGGCCAGGGATCTGTATGGAGGAGAGGGGGGGGGGGGGGGGGGGTCAGATGAGACCATAGTGGGCTGGTCTGTATCTCCAAGAGCCGCACAGACCGTGAGCGAGGAAGATGTACCAGTTTTAATGTGGTTCACATTGTTAGTTCAGGCGAGCAAATCCATGACCCCCCCCCCCACACATCCCCCACGCCACCACCACACCAAGGTTCTCACACTGAGGGCCCTGATGGCGAGGGTGGGGGGGGGGGAATCAGGATAGTACAGCTTCGACACAAGGACAGCTCGAGCCGCTGTCTGAACACTGTGTCCTCCTTACAGAGACCCAGATTAAAAATGAGCGTGAAAGGGGAGGGAAGCGGGGGCTTCTGAACAAAGGGAGGGGGAGAGAGAGTGAGAGCGAGCCAATTATATAAGGAGAGATCCCTCCCTGAGCCACTCAGGATGCAGATCACAGACTCCCATCAGCTTACTCCGGCAGGCTGAGAGAACATACCGCCTGCTCCACGAAACAGAGCCCTCCGGCAGCGCGGTACACTTCACAGGAGTCATTCCCCGGCCTGCTCCCCCCGTTTGGTAGAAGGTCCAGGGGCCTAATTACGGGAGATGCATGAACTTGTCAGCGAAGGAGAGAGGTGATCCTGGCAGTGCCAGTGCCGGGCGAGGTCTGCACTGCAATCGCCACTTTCACTTTCCCTGTTAAAAAGCATCCTTTGGTCCGGCTGTCCTCCGCGGCTTCTCCGCAGTGCTGAGAGCTGGGGAGGGGGATCTGCTCCTCAGAGTCTGAAGGGGGCCCAGCTTCACTGCCGCCAGACCGAATCTATCCGAGCAAATCAGTGCCACCCGACACCGCGCCCTTAAGCCGAGAGCGGAATGGGAACTCGGCATAAAGACAGACACACACCAGGCTAAGGAACAAACACCCAAAGACACGATGTAAAGCTAAAAAACAAAAACCAAGACTGGCAGGATCTGGAGCAAACCAGCCCCTGAAGCCCCGCCCCCCATCCCCATCCTCTGGCTCCTCCCTCAGCTCCGGGGTCTGGGCTGTCAGGCTCCCCGATTCCCAGGCCTGCCGCACGGCTTCCAGCTCTTCCGGCTTTTCCGGCCAGCCAGCCCGGATTGACCCGCCCGTCGCCCCTGATGCATGCCGGGGCCTGGGGATCCTTCCCGCTCAGCTCGCCCCCCCCGTCGGCAAAGCCAGCTTTTCTTCCCGCTTTTCGCATGATCGCCAAGGTTGGCGGGAGGCTGCAGCGGATGCTGACTGGTTCCCTGGCGACCGCGCCATGTACAGTGGTCCGGAAACGACTGCTGCAACTGTCACTCTGTGGTGCTTGGAGATCATGAATAGTCAGAGTTTACTCAAGGCCAAATCAGGGCCCCGGGGGAGAGTCTCAGTCACGTTTTTACCATGGTAAGCAGAAATGGTTACACCGTATGGTTGTGTTTTAAGCCACGCAATGCAACAGACACTGTTTACACTGTGACACGGTCACCCCAGAGCATTGTGGGTAATAAGAGCTTTTCCTTCACTGCCGCAATTTGAAGGAGTGTGGACCAAGAGATGCACAAAGAAGCTCCCACAGGCGAGAACAACCAATCTGCGGCTCGCATTCGACCCCCCCCTCGGCTCCTGTGCCCCCACTGAGCCGCGTGCCACACTGAGGCGTGGACACCATGCAGTTCCATTCCAGGGGTTGGATTCCAGTGGATTCAAATGTTATTTTGATGCAAGACTTTGCAGCAATGATGCACTGCGATACATGTAGGAATGTTCCGGGGCTTTCCAGGCCATACTTTCATTTTCAGGGATCACAGACATAGAAAGGGTGCCATTAAAGACAGGCCTGTGTTTGATGTAAAACCAGTCTGAGATGTGTGTGCATGGTATGAATCTGGTCTGAGACAGGTATGTGTGGTGTGAGACCAGTGTAAGACCAATGGGTGTGGTGTGACGCTGGTATGTGTGGTGTGATACCAAAGTGCCTGGTGTGAGACCAGTGTCAGGCCAATGTGTATGGTGTAAAACTGGAGTGAAACCAGTGTGTGTGGTGTGAGGAGATGAGGCTGACTGCTGGCTGCTGGCTTTCTCTCTGTCAGGGAGAGTCTGCAGGGTGTCCTGCCCTGCCATGCACACCTGCTATGCTCAGACATTCGAGTTTTAACCCCCAGTCGCAGGTCTTGGGAAAAGCCGTTTCTTTTTCCTGGCAGTGGAGGGTGCCCCTGGCCCGTGGCCTGCCCCCCAGCGGGTAGCCCCTGCACTCTGAAAGATCCAAACCCGCCTTGAAGGAGGCGAGCGTGAGACAAACTCTGCGGCCAAGTTCCCCTCCTAAAATTTCCAGTGATTTCATTATGACATAAAACCACAGCATCACAAAATTTAACCGATATTAATCTACGTCAATCATTCACCATTAATAAGAACGGGTTTCCAGTTCAGATTAGCAGTAAATCATATGGACTCGAAAGTGATTATGCAATAAAAATATCAAGTTAAATGGCAAGAAGCCAAGAGAGGGAATGAAACAGCCCCCCGGACCGTGCACCCCGTAAGGAGCGGAATGTTCCCGGGACGAGTCGGAGCGCACATTCGCTGGAAAGGCCAGGCTCAACTTGCCTGTACAGGAATCAAATTGCAGTGGGCAAATCTTTTTTTCCTGTGATGTTTCACACAATGTTTTTTGCGCCAAGCCAGTGCCAACACATTTGAACTTGGGTTTTATATTTCACAGACCACGCCCCCCTCATTTGCAGAGAGACACGCAAGTCCAGTAAGCTGATTTGACGAGGATTACGGCCCTGTGTTAACGCACAGCACTCCACAGGCACCCAGAAAGGGACTCCAGAAAGAGCCCTTGAGAAAATACCGGATCTTTGTGGACTAGAAACTTGAAAGAAAGAGGAAGTTCAGCGAGGAACAGAGACTCAGGACGGCGAGAATGGGCCGGTCTGATGGGGGTGTGGGGCTGTAGCTCCAGGGAGTTACGTAATTCCTCCAGGAGTCCCCAGCTCCAGAACGGAACACGTTGTACCAGGGCGACACAATAACCCTTTTGGAGGGAGAATCCTAGTGGAAATCGAGACCTATGGCCTTAATTATAAGCAGAAAGCGTATTGTGGACAGCCGGGGTTACTGAATACATACTGGAGGACATTCAAAGGGAAGGACTTGTTTGGTTTGAATGAAAAGACAAGCTCACATAATAGCTGACCCTCTACAGCAGGACTATGATTTCCACAGACAGCTTTAAATCCTCCGGCCAGGGCTGCCCACTGAGATATGCAACCTACCCAAGGCAAATGCAACCCACGTGTTGCTTGCAGGGGTCCCCAAAGCCGTTTCCTTGCTGACCTGATCTCAGACCTGATCTTGGCTGCATGCTTTATGCAGGGTTTACTGCCTGCCTCGGCTCTTTGTTAGAAGATCATCTTCCTGTTGCCCAAAGCCAAAAAGACGTTCAGAACATTCCAGAGGCCTGAGGGACTGGGCATTCTGGGGCACAGTGTGAGGACATCACCACAAGGGCAGCGAAAACCCGTTTTCGGTTAGTTAACCGGAGATCACCAGACAGGGCAAATATCGCACCAGCTGGGCGGATCAGCCAAGGGTGAACGTGGGCGGGGGGCCGCGTGGGTGCCAGGCAGTTTACGTCACGTCCCTCGTAAAGCGCACTGCTCTGCCCCTGCACTCCCAGCTGAAGAGTTACAGCACAGTGTGCAACCAAGGCGGGACACTTCCAGATAAATCGAGGGGGGGGCTCATCCCCAGCAGCCATAAAGTTCTGAGAAAAGCCTGACTCAGGCCGCTGCTGCCACAACAAAGCCAGAATGTCGCGTTTACTGGCCTGCCAACCCTAAATCACCTGCTATACAGCAGCCTTCACAGTGGAAAGGTCACCCACAATTTGCCCGGGTTCGAGAGTGCGCGCCCAGATGTTCAATCGCCTGCCGTTATAGAACGACTACTGTGCACATTACAAGCAGCGTTGTGTGCTATGGTTTAAAACAATGACATAAGTCAATCTGAGAGACCTGAATGGATGAGACAGGAATCCTCGATACGCCACACGCCCAATGCCAGTTTCTGCCAGCATGCAGGACCCACCCTTCGCCTGCTGGCGGCACACGGCCCACGTCTGACCTGCGACCCCGCCGGCAGATCCTGCTCTGCGACCCCGTGTGACTGGCACATGTCCAGCATCCTGACTACCAAACACGACACCGCACTCTGAGTGCTGAGGCGTCGTCCACAGGATGACAAAAGTGTGGATGTGGCTTTAATAAGAGAGGTTCTCCTGTCACACCTCCCTCCACCTACAGAAAAGCCTGGAAACTTCCGGAAATATGCCCTCGATAATTGAACGCATCTTAAATATCACCATGCCCATCGCCGCTGAAGGGACCTTTCAGTTTCCCACAGAAGGTCCTCCAGAGTCCCTTTGTACCCAACACGTCTCAGTTTCATACCCGTCCAGAAGTACGGGTCACCTCTGCCAGCTGCCCCCCCCCCCTCCCCCCACGGCCAGAACATGATCAACCGTCCACAACAGAGAATAAAGTACGCAGACAAAACGGAACCCACGAAAATGAACCTCTAAATTGGTCCCAATCCGGTCCTCAGGGACGCATTTTCAGTCCATGTTTTTGCTCCCTCCGAGCCCCGTGCCAGACATTGAGCTGGGAGGGAGCAAAAACCTGGACTGTCTGTGGGTCCCCAAGGAGCGGACTGGGAAACACTGCTCTGAATGCACACGGTGCAGCCGCCTGATCCTGGGAAAATGCATGGCAGAGCCCAGGGGATTTACCTCCCCGCTGGATCAGGTCACGCTCTTTGGTTGGAGAGCTACACTCATTCGAAGAACGGGACAAAGACAGGGGGGCTCAGGGACAGGTCTCCCAGCACAGGTCCGCAGAGCGAGCTTGAGATGACTTAATATTCCCAGAGTTTATCAGCCAAGGGAAAATGTGTACAAATTCAGGGAGAACTGCAGTAGTGGAGCGGTAACAGTGATGTCGATATGCTTCGAGCACCGTGAAACCTCCACGTGCAACTCGCAAATGTGACCGGCAAGCTGTACGTTTTCGCAATAGACTGGCGACATCAGAGTATTTTAGCTCTGTGTACCTGCTGCAACCTCATCGGACTCCCATGCTTGGCTCTGAAATTCCCAGCAAATGTTCTGTACATGGAAACATCCATTCATCAATCCATCCATTTTATATCCCCAATTGTCCTGTGCAGGGTCCTGAGGATCCAGAATCTATGGTCACGGGGCAGGAAACAAGCCAGGATGGGGCACCAAGCCGTCACAGGGTACACGCACACACGCAGCCACACTTACGGGCAGTGTGGTAGCTCCAATTAACCTCTGCATGTTTTTGGACTGGGGGGGGGGCCCATGACAACAAGGGGAGACCATGTAATCTCCACACACAGAACTCTAGAGGGGACCTGTACACCAGAGGTGTGAGGCGACTATGCTGAGCACGGCACCTTATTGTGCCCTGTTCTAGGAAACGCATAGTTCTCAGAGATGTTCTGGAAGAACCATTTCTTTCGCTTTTGCTTTGGTGGACCTGACATACTAGAATGTGCTCATGCCAGTAACTGCTTTTCTACACTTAGGCATGTTGTTTTGACATGGCTTACATGCCAACATGCCAACGGAACTGTGAACTTTCACTTGCACTTCTGCAATGAGAGGCTGAAACATGCAAAGACAGGAAGGTAAGACAGTTAAAGAGAAAGAGAAAGAAAGATGATCTCACACGAAGACACACGGCATCTCCGGCTGCTGGTTCATCGCTCTTCTGTAAAGCTTTTCGCAAAATTGAAAAATAATCCGATTACCCTCCGAAACATTCCATTTAAAATCTTCACATTTAATTTTCGTCATGTAGAGGTACAAGTGTAACACAGTTTTAAAATGTGATAATTATCCAATGACATGGTACTGCATTTATAAGCATCACAAATCCAGCAGGTGAGGTTTCAGGGGAGACTCGGACATCAGCAGCATAGATCCCTGCTTCGGGACCCATAATTTTCTCCTGTTTAAGCAGCAGAATTTGTTTCACAAAGCGCTTCACCTGGACGGCCTCAGAGGCCACGCTTGCCCCCAGGAAACCCGCACCCCGTCCCTGAACCACCGTGCTTTGGATCTCACATGCTAATCTCCAGTAAAGGTCACAGAGCAGAGAAGGTCACAGTTGGGGGGAGCGGGGGGAGGCATCCAGACTTTGAAATCATATCTATGTGGGGACTCTCCATTAACTTCTATGGGGAAAACCGTAATCCCAACATCACGATCTTAACTCCCACGTAACTTTCATTTTTTGATTGCATTCACAGATCTTTGTGGGAACCTGACAAATAACATCAAAATAACAGGTTTTTATCACATTGTGGGGGGATATTTGGTCCCCACAATGTAATATAAACCTAATACACACACACACATGCCCACTCCTCCTCTGCCGGTGTTGGTAAGGTCATACACTCCAAGGACAGGGCTGCACATCCTGGCACTCGCCTTACCGCTCAGTCTTATCTGCTTCATGGCCGGGCCAGTCTGTTCCCAGGGATGCAGAAACACAAAACCTGAGAGCGATGTAACCGTATCACATCACACTGGCTCCAGGGGCCCCAACCAGCTGGGCCACACAATGGAAATGCTGTCCAGCGGCCCCCGGGCACATAAAGCACAATTATTCTGTGCTGGCAAGGCAACAGTTTGTTCTAGTGGACAGACAGGGCCTCTGTATCCGCGGCTCGTTACGGTCGCCGCGGCCGCCCAGCTTCCATCGCGGGCTTTAGAAATAGTGTGGGAAAGCCCCCCCCCTTTCATCTGCCTCAGGAGACCCCGCGGACAGGGACCCCAGCCCCCGCTCACTCAACTGAGAGCAAACAGACCCCCTGCCCCGGGGACGTGGATGGGTCTGACATGAGCACGTGGGGGACACGCCGACGTGTGCAGGGGGTGGGGGGGTCACACAGACACACACGAGTTCCGCCACACATGGCGTAGCGTAACCTACACAGGGTTCGGCTTTTCTGACCACAACTGTCTATCAAAGAAGCAGAAATCACTTGTGTTTTCCTCATTTATTTACAAACCATCTAAAACAATTATAATAATGTCGAAAGCACGTCATCTGTCTTCCATCTGCTTATCCTGGCCTGGGTCACAGAGGACAGTAGGTATATATATATATGTGTGTGTGTGTGTGTGTGTGTTTGATACATAATAAGTGCAACAAGTATATTTGTGGTTGGGTTGTACAGACCTCTGCTGGTCGCTGGCGGTACTGCACATTGTTTACCAGTCGGCTCCAGTTCAAGTACGCTGTGAGGATACCGGGTATAGGAATTAAAAGACACTGCATTGGTCTCTTACAATGTGACTAGAGCTGTCACATAAACGGGATCACCGCGTTCCCCATTTCAGCCGCTTGGCACATTGGGATAAAAGTCATCCAAAAAGCCGGCAGACCTGAATGGTTCCACCAAGGGAAATGTATGAGAGTTAGATAAACTGCTATTCTCCCACAGTCAATCACCATAATCTCAGAACTGGTGAACTATTTAAATACAATTTCAAATCTATAGTCAATGCAGTTGATTTATCTGAGGAAAACAATTCTGTCCATGGGACCTTCAGGTGAGACAAAAATGAAGTTCTTGCTCAATTCCTTGAAAGTAGGTCAGGATGAAAAGCGGAATGTTATGGATTATCGGAGCCTGAAAGGAAGCCCACACACTGGAGAGAGCCTCCCGTCCTTTACGCCACTGGCAGGCTCCATTATCTCCTGGGTGACATGGCCTATTTAGCGCTGAAAAGGGCAAGATTCACTTCAGAGACATTGCCTCTTCGCGATGGGCAATGCGATTTCCATTGAGAGCACTGGTGAAAAGCTTGAAAGGAGGATTACGTAACGATCGCCAAGGATCCCACAAGATGGAGAGGTCCGGTTGCACAGGAGGTTTTTTTTAACAGGACTTTGGTATTGTGGGTTTCACGGACTCCTGCAGCCTGGGTCTGACCGAGAAGTGCATGCTGGGTACGTCAGTGCTGCTGAAGCAGTGAGGTGCTTCGTTCTGCTTGGAAGGATGGCGCTGCCCTGCAGTCAGGACACCTGCCCCTGCTTAGGGCGATTATTCACTGCACAAAGTACGGTACGTTCGCTTTTCCATTGACTGTCGATTGGTTATGCAAACAGCCTGCCGCTGAAATACAAAATACAACCGGCATCGTTTGAAACACACAGCGATCAAAGAAACAAAGTAAAAAGTGGCAGAAACAAAAATATAAAAAAGTAAAATGGAAGGATGGACAAAGGAGGAAACCAGGCTTTAATCGCCATTTGGTCGGATGGACAGATCCAGCGGGATTTGGATGCACGACTCGAAATGAAAAAGTATTTGCCGTAATAGCAAGCGGCTTGGAAGAAATGGGGCAGACGCGAAACACCGAACAATGTCGCTTGAAAATAAAAAAAACTTAAGCAGGACTACAGGAAAGTAAAGGATCATAATAACATGTTTGAATTCAGCGAAAGAAATACCGCTCCTTGTGATGATGTCAGTCAGGGGCGGTCACTGATGATGTAATTTGGCACCGGTACCAGTTTTTATGCCAGTGGAAAACCGACACAAAAGTACCATACTTTTGGTACTATATAGAAGTACCGAAAGTACCGAAAGTACGGTACCTGGTGCGGTGTAAAAGCGCCCTTAGTCACTTTGGTGCCACTGCCCATCCTAGTGTAGTGATTGTTTGTGGCCAGCAGGGGGCCCGACACAGACAGACGGTGCAAGAGGTGATAAAGAGGACCGCTGCCCCGGTTCACGCCTGGTGGTCCCCTCCAAGTCGCAACATGGCCGCCCTCGACATCCTCCCCAGGTCGCAACATGGCCGCCCTCGCCCTCCTCTCCAGGTCGCAACATGGCCGCCCTCGCCCTCCTCTCCAGGTCGCAACATGGCCGCCCTCGCCCTCCTCTCCAGGTCGCAACATGGCCGCCCTCGCCCTCCCCTCCAGGTCTCAACATGGCCGCCCTCGCCCTCCCCTCCAGGTCGCAAGATGGCCACCCACGCCATCCTCTCCAGGGCTGAACATGGCCGCCCACGCCGTCCTCTCCAGTGCTAAACATGGCCGCCCTCGCCCTCCCCTCCAGGTCGCAAGATGGCCACCCTCGCCCTGCTCTCCAGGTCTCAACATGGCCACCCTCGCCCTCTCTCCAGGTCTCAACATGGCCGCCCTCGCCCTCCCCTCCAGGCCGCAAGATGGCCACCCACGCCATCCTCTCCAGGGCTGAACATGGCCGCCCACGCCGTCCTCTCCAGTGCTAAACATGGCCGCCCTCGCCCTCCTCTTCAAGGCTGAACAATCCTCTTGCCACTGACCCATTTACCTCAAATGAGCTGAAGTAGGCCGCAGTTGCATAACGGCTCTCAGTTCACTCACAACTCAAACTCTTCACCTTAGATGGCTCAGAAGCCCTCTCTCCCAATCCTCATAACACTCATGCTTGCTATGGGGGGCGGGTCTCCCTCACGGGCCCTCAGCCACCCCTCCTCACATGTATGCATGTCATGCCTATAATGCTGCATATGGCTTGGGGGCTGCTTATCCTCAGCTTCGGAGTCTGAGCCCTGCCTGCAGTTACAGGACCTGACCAGTGGGGGGCATGCAAATCACAGCCTTCGAGGTGCCTTTTCCTTCCTGGGAATTTTTGCATGCAGTATGCTGTAAACACTCAGCGTTCTCACACACAACATTCCTTACAGGCTTC
Organism: Brienomyrus brachyistius; assembly: GCF_023856365.1. NCBI lineage: Eukaryota > Metazoa > Chordata > Actinopteri > Osteoglossiformes > Mormyridae > Brienomyrus > Brienomyrus brachyistius. Next base: position 2,210,057 of record NC_064553.1, read on the forward strand.
TGCACTTTCGTCCTCGGGATAGCTAATGCTTCACTGGCTCAGGGCTCATCGGCCAGGCAGTCCGACCTGCAGCGATTTACGCTCACTGCCCTGAAGGTGTCCTGGGCCAGCAGTGGGTTACTGTACCTGCAGGATAGTGCGCCCTGCTCTCTGTAGAAACTACCTAGAAAAACAAACCAGCCCAAATGACACAGCATTCACATCCCATTCCCGTTAAGTTACGCAACAGTTTCCCAGCTTGGGGCACCGGTTTCTCGGCACTGGGAGCCACAGCACCTGCAGTCAAGGATGATATTGCAGGGTGTGTCACACAGTGTAAAGTGGGCCGCTGCGTAGTCAGAGCACGCAACACGAATCTCACGGACCCGAGCACGGAAAAGGAACCTCGGCATCACGATATGGGTCATTATGTCCTCCGAGTGCCCAATAATCTGCCGGGACTCAGCACATAAGGAAATGCAGGAGCCACATGAGCCAGTGCAGCTTGAGACCACAAGCTGCTCTCCTGTCATCCAGCTGAGATTATATCAGTGAGCGCCCCCATCAGGCCAGACCAGGCAGCAATCACTGCAAGCTGAACAGCTCCAAACGACTTTGCAAAAGCACTGGGGCTGCAGGCCACTGGAGGCCGACCTGCCCTGATATACTGACCTTTACACACTGCCTGCAATGCACATTGCATGTAATGGCATTTGCAAGTTAGACCAGAATAACCACGCACGTGACAAATAAAACTGAGTCCTTGAATCTTTACTTCTCTTAGAAAAATTATGCTTATTGACACAATTCATGTGGAATCCTTTAAGGTTACAACAGGTTCCTGTTGCTTGAATCAGTCCCTCCAGGAGCACGACATCCCTCCTTAATTGCTATGCCACCTACTGACCAGTGAAATATTGTTTTGCGTGTCACAGAAAGGCATGAATCAGCTGTATCATATAGCTAGAGGTTAAAGGGTTCGTATTTTATTGACGCTCCATGAATGCTTTTAGAATAAGATCCGGACACAAACAGGCCTGCATTCCATTACTCTGGCAAAGGTGCTGATGATTCAGGTAAAGACTATGCAGGTGACTATGGAAAGTGGCAGCCCCCGGCGATACTGTCACACCCCACTTTTACAACCGCATTCCTGGGCCCGAGCCTCAGCTGACTTCAAACAGGTTCTCCCGGTGTTTAAAATTCAGAATTGGAGACACATGAAAATCTGAAGATGCCACCTGAGGTTACTCATGCATTGCTAGGGCAGTGAAGCGGCACGCTAGTCTATGCTGTTTACTTTTAAAATGTCATTAGCCGTTTAAAACGCGTGGAACACGCCTGTAAACAAAACCCTACGCGTAAAGGAATGTGTCAGTCGCTGAAAATAATGCCTCATCAAAGCGCCAGCAAGCTTCTTGAACAACATGCTATCATGGCTTTGAAATGCTTTCAAATAATAATGTTGGAATCAATAAGACAAACGCAGCTAGTTTTTACGTACAGCGAAATTAAAAAGAAATTAAATACGCTCAAGAAAAGCTTAAAGGTTAAACAAGTAAATGGTGTGATGCAGAATTTCAAAGCTTCAATTCCACTATAACTGTGTAACTATTTCAGCAAATCCTATCAAATTCTCCTGGCTGGGTCCCCTGATCAGACAGGCATGACGACACACAGCTAAGGGACGAAACTGTCAGAGATAAACTCGGCCTGATCATACACCACATGAAGTAATCTTCTGACAAGTTTATCTTTTATCTTAACTCTGTCTGCTACCTCAAATGCCACTGACGAGGCTGCACCATTCATTTTACCAGCAGTGCTCTGTCTCCCTCTAGCCGTCTAACTTGGAACTACAGGGGGAAAAAAAGAGAAAACATCCATCCATCTATCCATCCAAACGAGGACTGTGGAGGTCTGGAGCCTATGGGTGCAGGGAATAGCTCAGGATGGGGCACAAACCCATTACAGGGCAAACATACCAGTCGCACCTATGAACAATTTCATAACTCCAATTCACTTCAACAATGCACTTGGAAAGTAGAAAAAAATGAGGAGTAACAGACGGAAACCCCAAGATGACACATGAAGCCAAGACTCGAACCCTAGTCACCGGCAACAGCACACACCACTGCACCACAAAACACTTCATTCACTCGCCTATAAGTGTTCATCCACCACAAATGCCATGAAAAACCCCCCGCAATTGGAAGCCCACAACTCGTGTGGCCATCAGACCAAATAGCGACACAAACTCAAGGACCAGGAATAAGGCCTTAGCACCTGCCACCTGGAGCCGCACCACTTCTAACCAATGCTTGTAATTCCTATTGTTCTGGCTCCTCCTGCCCTTTTCCTCCATCACTGTAATTTCCAATGAAACGCTGATCTGTCAGGAGCTGAATAGGTGAGCTGGGTGTTGTAACACTCCCCGAGTGAGAAACGCTGACTGTAAACAGAGAGGTTTCTGCTAACGAAAGGCTCCAGCGTGAAGCTCACTCCAAAGGAGTGTTGGCATGTAAGGAACCAACAGCAGCTGGACATAAATGGCCTCATGCTTTCATAACTTTGCGGGTCTCCAAATGCGCTTTGTCATGCTCTTAATACTCTGCGGGTCTCCAACCACGCTTTGTTATGCTCTTAATACTCTGCGGGTCTCCAAACGCGCTTTGTCATGCTCTTAATACTCTGCGGGTCTCCAAACACGCTTTGTCATGCTCTTAATACTCTGCGGGTCTCCAAAACACGCTTTGTCATGCTTTACATTTCTTTCGTATACAAGTGCCCGTTTTTCCGGAAGAATGTCACAAGGTTTGCGTGTCAGATTTAGACAGAATGAGACCAAACACGCCTGATATTCGATTCCTTCAGTTTATGTAGGTGTAGTTCATTAACTTACTGCAAGGTCTTGGCAGCTCTTCCATGTAATACTGTAGATGATTTAAAGCAATTATGTATCAATTGTGTCCAAACTACAAACAGAGAGTGTTAAGGTATATATGTTACCATGTTCAGTCATGGCAAATTCATTCAGAACTCGATTAACGACACCGAGTAACTTCAGGTCAGGATGACACTATTTCATTAAGATAATTAGCCTGTTAACTCCCAGTTATATAAACACACCTTTAAGGCCAGAGGCCAGCCAAAACAGTAAGGGACTTGGCAAAAAAATGGCTCAAAAGACAAATTAAGAGCCAACAGCAAGTAAAAACTAGTATGTGAGATAGGGTTAGAGGTCCACATCTGGACAGCTGAGGTTAGAGCACTCTAACTTCTAACTTCTTCACCTGTCCTGAACTTCCTCCAAAGACGCCTGTCAGCCAACAGGCGAAGGATGTTCGATCCGACTTAATCAGTGACAAAAGTATGGTCTAAAGATGAAGTTACGCACTCGTTCGGACAGGTTTCGGGAGAGCCCGACCCCAAGGGTCACATGGAAGCGAGACAGGACATCATGCAAAAAGCAACATACAATCACGCATTAGGCAGGAAAAACAAATCATACTTAAAGCAGCACATTACAAACCGAGATGGTGAATGTCTGACTGGATACATTCATATACATAAAATACTGAACATGTAACACGGCATGTTTAACTTTTTGCTCTAAATGTCCAACATGTATTTTAACCTGTAATTAATGCTGAATGGTGACATTATTGGGTGAATGACCAGTGAATCATTATAAACAATTTTCTGCTACATGACTTCCTGTCTGCCCAAAACACCACTTTGGGTTTTCACTGGTTTACATCTGAACTGGACTGTATTACACACCAATACACTCGTGATTTTGGGTTGGGTGGCACCAGGGCCTAGACCAGTATGCCCACCAGTACCAGATAAGTACAGGACCAAGTACGACCAAGTTCAATCACATATGATCGAAACTGACTGACTCCACTTGTCAGGGTTTTTCTTCCGGGTTTCTATCGAAACTTCCACTAAAGTCATTAAAGCAAACTGTTAATATGCTCCTTACAGATTAACAGCAGCAGGAATGTCGGGGATGTGACGTCGTTACAACCTTAATTATGTTACGGCTAAAATACTACTGCTAGTGTAACATTTAAACGCAATTTAATTGCCCGGGTGCATAATTTCTCTCGTTTGCCACAATGAGCTCAGTGTCGCATGTGAACTGAGACCAGCATGCGAGCGCAGGGCGCCGAGCCGAGACGTTGCATCTTGTCTACATGGGTCTGAAATGTCACATTACCGCCCGGCGTCCCTGACTTATTTTGGGATTGCTGGGCAGCCCCTCCCAGCCCACACTGCGCCGTAACATAAGTCGGCTCAGACGAAGAAATCGCACGCAGGGGCAGCGCAGCGGTGATGGGATTTATCGGGCCGGGATTTTAAGGTAAGCAGCCCAGTCGTACCTGTTAGCGTTGGGGAAAAGCCCCAGCAGACAGAGCATGAAAACAGCTGGAGCTCGGCGGCACGGGGCTCTGGATCAGTGGGTCCGCATTAGTCATTAAGCAGGTGCTGGTCCGCCGACGCGGTACTGTGGCCGTAACGCGGGGCCTGGATCAGCGGGTCCGCATTAGTCATTAAGCAGGTGCTGGTCCGCCGACGCGGTACTGTGGCCGTAACGCGGGGCCTGGATCAGCGGGTCCGCATTAGTCATTAAGCAGGTGCTGGTCCGCCGACGCCGTACTGTGGCCGTAACGCGGGGCCTGGATCAGCGGGTCCGCATTAGTCATTAAGCAGGTGCTGGTCCGCCGACGCGGTACTGTGGCCGTAACGCGGGGCCTGGATCAGCGGGTCCGCATTAGTCATTAAGCAGGTGCTGGTCCGCCGACGCGGTACTGTGGCCGTAACGCGGGGCCTGGATCAGCGGGTCCGCATTAGTCATTAAGCAGGTGCTGGTCCGCCGACGCGGTACTGTGGCCGTAACGCGGGGCCTGGATCAGCGGGTCCGCATTAGTCATTAAGCAGGTGCTGGTCCGCCGACGCGGTACTGTGGCCGTAACGCGGGGCCTGGATCAGCGGGTCCGCATTAGTCATTAAGCAGGTGCTGGTCCGCCGACGCGGTACTGTGGCCGTAACGCGGGGCCTGGATCAGCGGGTCCGCATTAGTCATTAAGCAGGTGCTGGTCCGCCGACGCGGTACTGTGGCCGTAACGCGGGGCCTGGATCAGCGGGTCCGCATTAGTCATTAAGCAGGTGCTGGTCCGCCGACGCGGTACTGTGGCCGTAACGCGGGGCCTGGATCAGCGGGTCCGCATTAGTCATTAAGCAGGTGCTGGTCCGCCGACGCGGTACTGTGGCCGTAACGCGGGGCCTGGATCAGCGGGTCCGCATTAGTCATTAAGCAGGTACTGGTCCGCTGATGTGGTACCGCGGCCATAAGGCGAGGCCCGGGATCAGCAGGTCCACACGAGTCATTCAGCAGGTGCTGGTCTGCTGACGTGGTACCGTGTTTCCTATTTGGCCAAAACGCTTTGCTGGCTGTTTTTATAATATGCCTGCAAAGAAGCAGATTTAAACAAGCAATACATGAAAGGAAAATGTAGGAACAGAACAAACTAAACCTTTTTAACCTCATCTAAGTTTTAGAAACAAATTGAAGTTGTTAAATCTCACTGAAGTTATATCATTTATGCAACTGTTATGAAACCATATTTTAACTGCAACTTAAAGTCATTTCATTTTCAGGGGACCAAGGAGTAGGTGCAGAACGACCTCAGCAATTTTGGAGACCAGAAAAACAGAGAGAGAGTGCGGTGAGATGGCTGGCGACACTCCACCACAGCATTCGCAGGAGGATGCAAACCATGAAGACCAGTTTCCACTGGAAATGGAGGAAGGAAACGGAAACAGGGGGCTGGGAGATGGAGTCTTTGGCGGCACCAACAAGGATCACCCCGTATTTTCAGGGAACTCAACAAGTGGGTCGGACAACTCCACCATGAAGGAACTATCCATGAGGAACCTTTCAGAAAAGCCCAGCCAGACACCTCTGACAAGCGAACACAGTTTGTGTTTCACAGACCGGACGTCTACAGTGGTTGTGCTTGAGCCAGCAAAGACCCCTGCGAAAGGCAGACAAGCCGGTCTGGATGGCACAGACGTTCCCGCAGCGACTGTGATGATCAGGAGGCTTGCAGTGGACCAGGGCACGGCAGACCGGCCTCACAAGTGCCGGCAATGCAGCCGGGCATTTAAGAAGGCCAGCAACCTGCGGAGCCACGAGGAGACGCACAGCGGCCTCAAGCTGCATGTGTGTGAGGTCTGCGGCAAGGCCTACTCCCACCATGGGACGCTGCAGCAGCACCGGCGGCTGCACACTGGCGAACGACCCTACCGCTGCCCCTTCTGCAGCCGCACCTACGTGTGGTCTTCCGACTTCTGCAAGCATGTGCGAACGCACACCGGTGAGAAGCCCTACGCCTGCAGCGAGTGCGGAAAGGCCTTCCTGCGGCCGTCCGACCTGCGCAAGCACGAGCGCAACATGCATGCTAATGATCGGCCGCTGCCCTGCCCACAGTGTGGCAAGACCTTCAACAAGCCGCTGTCGCTGCTGCGGCACCAGCGCAGCCACCTGGGCGAAAGGCCTTTCCGCTGCCCCGACTGCGGAAAGGACTTCGCAGTTGCGAGTCGCATGGTGGAGCACCAGAAGGTGCACATCGGGCTGCGGCCATACGCCTGCGACATCTGCTCCAAAGCCTTCACGAGGGCCTCCAACCTGGCCGAACATCGCACGCTGCACTCTGGCCTGCGGCCGCACAAATGCCCCCAATGCGGCGTGGCCTTCGCCCTGCCCTCGCGACTTGCCCGCCACCAGCTCGTCCACACTGCCCGCTAACCTCCCAGGGAGAACCTACTAGAACACTTCCCGCATTTCATGGGAGAACGTGTACTTCACGCTGGCGGGGGCTCCCTCTCATACCCTCCCCAGGTCCATTTTGGGTTCCCTGGGGCAACATGACACCTCTGGTGAACCGTCCTTCCCGGAGACTGCAGAATCTCGCGGCTGTGGATGTTCCCTGACATCTCCTGTAACCGCACTGTATGCTCATGTGTCCATCAGCTGTGTGTTCTTCACAGAGCTTAACAGAAGCCTGCTAAGCAATGCGGGCTCATGCCGCCCTCAATCACTTCCCCCTGCATTTGCAAAATGTAAATGCTGAGCTCACACTGTCATTCTTAATTTACAGCATCAGTCCGCACATAAAATGCAATTTTCTTAACCTGCATCGGGCGCATTAGTGAAAGGCAGAATTCAGTAGGAGCTTCTGCTGAATCTGGGCTTCGTGGCTCAGTTTCCTGTCACTGATGTAACTTACAGTCATTTTTCTGTATATCTAAGTGCCTCAAGTAAAGAACGACTTCCTCCAAGACGTCAGTGCATGTTTCCTGCCTGCATGTAATTACGATCTACCCAGATTACTATGGTTAAATTCTCAGAAGTGAAGCCATTTTTACCACCGGATGGAATCTCAGACTTAGCAGGAATTTACGAGTCGAAATACAACCTCTTCAATCCCCGAAATTTAAGTCATAAAAAGAAAGTTGATGATAAAGGAGCATGTAGACATTTCCTGAGACCAGTAGAACAGGCACCACTCTTGCTGTCGGCAGAGAGCCACAGCTGAAGTGCTGATGTCCTCTGCCGATCCATCTCACCCCAGCGTGTGAATTTATTCTCCTCGGCCAACTTCAGGTCAAGTCGAACCGTATTGCCCTTTCAAAATATGCAGACATGCAATGAAATGAAATAGTATGTCATGTTAAACAAATAAGATGATAATTAACAAATGAATAAGCGTGTGCCTTTGGATTAGGGCTGTGCATTGGCTTCGACTCCACATTATCGGTGCAGAAACATGCATGCAAACAGCTTGCAGTACACGGTGAAGTACAAAGCTCTTCCAATGTTATGTGCATCTTGTTCAGAATGAGCTCGGAGCTGACGACCAATACGCAGTTATGAATTTAAGCTGTTCAATGGAATTCCAGACAAGAGCACAAATGTGCTGAGTCTGATGGTAACTGGCTACAGCCCTGAGTCCTCCTTCACATGCTGCAGAGTCCTCTGCGGGATTCCTTTCACCCAGGAGAAATTCCACACCAAGTCCCGTCTAGATCTGATGCTCTCCTGCTGCTGATGACCTGCTCAGGCCGCCTCTCCAATTTACCCCACTGGCAGGTGCTAGGAATGGCCGAGTTTAAGTTACTCGCGATGGTCAAGGCAAGGACAGTGATACAAGCCTGGCCCTTTTACAACCCAGGGCAGCAGAAAAACAAACTTGCTTGCTTCATAAACTTGGCACATCGCATGTTTTACTGCATACAGCACCGATGCCAGGTGGCGTGAATGACTGCGCTCTCCGCAGCAGCTCAGCGTTACGCAATTAAAATAAGCGGGTATGTAGAAAGACAGGTTTACGGCAGAGACGGTAAGCAAGGATAATCCTCGAGAGTCACGCCGTCAGAGTGGGATGGACTCTCGGTCTACCTCAAAACTCAGGAACTCAAGCACCATCTGCAGCTCTGTCCCTAATGCTACCAGGCACAACATAAAACAACAGAGAGGTCAGATTTGACATCAAGGAAGACAGCCTGACTCCTTTTTTCTTACTAAAATTACAGTTTGCAGAGTCTTGTTTGAAGTCTGTGAAATACCAGCAATTCTGCACTGACTGTTGCATACCTTCCCAGAACATCCCAGACCTGTTAAATTCAGTCCCATTTGTCAGTGGCTTAACTACATTCCCACTGTCAAATTGCACATGAAATGTTAACCAGCTTCTACCACATTCCTATTACTACAGACACACCTGATGTCCTGCACCCTTTGCCAAAAGACAGCCCAAAACCCTGGTGATGAGCTGGGCTCCTATAAGACACACCAGCATGGAACAGCAGGTGGTGCTGTTTCACACACCTTAGAGTTCCTTCCTGTTACGGTGACCTGTGTTACTACGGCACCTTTCAAACACACGGCCCCCCACTGCTTACACCGAGCGGTCTCCACGGAGACTGTGAGCTGGGAGACATGGATATGGCTATGCTTCTAAGGAAGGATGTTTTTATGCACTTACTGTTAGGAAGAACCTACGTTAAATCAGGGGTGTTTAACCGGAATAAAAACCAAAACAAGCTCCGCTGCATTTCCTTATGGCAAAGTAATGCACAAAACAAATAACGAGGGTTAAAATCACGCAACAGAAGCAAACTGACTTAGACTGGACTGCTTCATTTGGCTGAGTTTGTCAGTCAACACAGGTGATAGAAAAGATGAAAAATGACTGTATGACCTCAGAGTACTGAGAGGCACGAGCCCCGATCTCAGAGACACGCTCCCCCGGGCCATATCAGCGCGGTGTGTTAACTGGGGCCCCAATCGCTGAGTGTGCTCACTGCAAGTTATAACCGTCCACATGTTTCAGTCGACACAGGCGATGCAGATACCGGTTCAGTGCTGACAGAGATTCGTCTCATGTTTCTCCCGTGATGTGGCACCTGTGGTTGGACAGTATGGACTCACACAACCACTTGAAGTGCTTAAACACAAACACACGCACACACACACACAGGCACAGCACAGCAAGGCAGCGTCCCTCTTATGTGTCACAGGGAGTCTTGCTACCAGCTTTTTTGTATATGTCCCTTGTTATGGCGTAAAATCGTTTTTTTTTTTTTAAAAAACACCCCAAGTATAATTCAGCTCTCAATCAAATGAAAACCAGAAAGGTCAGATGTGTAAACATGCCTGAACGGTTTGAGGGATATGATCTGATCCTGAGAAAGATTTATACCAGCCAGTCACGATAGAACAGATACCGAAGTTTCGCATCCACTAAACAGTGAAAACTGACAACCATAAAGGGGGGATATTGTGAGTCGGCAGGAAACAAAAAGACCCCCCCCCCACCCCCACGGCCTGCTGCTCTCCTGTGGTTTCTGTGCAAACATTAACCAGCAGATACACATGGTGTTTGTATTCCAAACACTAACGGCCCTGAGTCGCCTGTATGTTTAAGAGCAAAAGGATCATGAGACCCCCCCACCCCAAGTACCCCTGGCCAGACTCCCCCCCCAAAAAGGTCCCAGAATCCCTCCTTTTAAAAGGAAGTCCTGTGCACCCACAGATCTGCTTCGCAACATGACTGACACGGTGGATAACATGTAATACATGACTAACCAATCAAACAAACAGCCATCGTCTCCTCCAGCCACTCCTACCCACGATGCTCATGAAATGACGCTTTAGATCTCAAATGGAGGAACAGGTAGGTACATCCATCCATCCATCCATCCATTTTCCAAACCGCTTATCCTACTGGGTCGCGGGGAACAGGTATATCGGAATGTGTGTTTTTTTTTTGCATCCCATTCTGTTCTCACTCTAGCGAGAATCATAACACTAGACGAGCGAGTTGTGCTTTAACAGCTCCTGCAACTCTGACACATGCGATGCCGCATGGCGGCAGCGCTACATGCCGAGCTTCAACTGCAATGCCGCATGGCAGCAGCACTACCCACCAAGCCTGAACTGCGATGCCGCATGGCAGCAGCACTACCCACCAAGCCTGAACTGCAACGTCGCATGGCAGCAACCCTACCCACCAAGCCTGAACTGCAACGTCGCATGGCAGCAACCCTACCCGCCGAGCCCAAGCCATGGTGTTACACAGCTGCGGACGCCGCTGACTGATTACTGTGGCAGTGTCTACACGTTGGGTTCCTGACAGCGGAGAAACACGACCCCATCTTTCTGACACGTGCTCTGCTCTCCCAGCATGTATATATAGGCCTGGCTGAGTTAGTGACTTGTCTAGGGTTACGTGGTTCAGTTAATTACTTTAAGTCCCAGGCCACGATACTCCTCCATATATCTGTCAGCACGCCGCAACTCAGCAAATACCCCAGCGGAGCAGATTCCAGGACATGGATGACCCCGGAAATAAAGACGGAGCAGCACGGCTCTGCCCAGCACACATTCACGCGTGTGTACGCACTCCGTGTGACATGCTTTCACACGTGTATTGGTTTACACACAGCCCCCTCCTCTGGTAAGTCCTGTAGTAGCTACCATGTAAAAGAGATACACGAGCGACGCGAGTACAGCGCACACATAAGTGTAGGGTGATCTGCCCCGCAGTGCTGTTCCCCACCACTCAAACACCCCCAAAGTTTGGGCCCCAAACAGTCACTATACTAAATATTAAAATGAGGATGGAGCAAACTTTGCAAACGAAACACCGGTCACCTGGTAACTAGACATGCACCGATTGTATCGGCCAACTATCGGCGTCACCCGATACAGCAACAATTGGTTATCGGCTGATGGTTAAAAATGAGTCTTTATTTAACGCCCGTAATTCCCTTAAAAAATGGTGCATATATATGGCTTTGCGCACACTCGTTCGTAACGTCCGTCAGTAATGCAAGCGCTTCGTAGCAATGGAAAATTCAGCGCAGACAGTGCGAAACCAAAAGATTAACTTACACTTATCTACGTTAAATTTCATCTGCCAGGTATAAGCCCAGTCGTTAATTAAGTCGAAAGTTTAGTATCTGCTACAGCACCCACCTTGGTGTCATCGGCAAATTTAACCAGTTGGGATCACTGACAATGAACCTCTGGCCACTGGGCTTCTGTGGAGACGTGGTGAAAAGAGTCGGGTCTCTAACCATCAGAGCCGTCTGAGGTCTCCACAAAGCCGCCTTTCTGCAGGCTCCTGTCCCACCGGCGCCCGCGCTAACTTACACGCCAGCACACTAACCGGTTCGGTGCACCACCAAACGACCTCTGACCCAAAAGACCCACTCAAAATCAAGTCACACTCTCCATCGGTGTGGCTCTGTCCCCATCGCAGTGTCGTGCACTTAATTTGACTGTTACACCGAGCCTCCAGGCCAGAGCTAGTCAAAGACAGCTTTATAAACACACACATACTGCAGTGTCTGCGCTGAGAACGGGAAACTCTCCGTGGGGCAGACAGACACTCACGTCTAGCATGTTAACACCTACATGCACGATCCAGCATCAAAATACGCAAAAGCCGGAACGTAACCGGCTGACATGCATGGATTTGGCGAGCACAGCGAGTACACCTCTATCCGCTTCATACAGCCGACCGGCTTCCTCAATTCCTGTACTGAAGGACAACGAATTAAGAATCGAGATCGATGGTACAACAGCAGGTCCCCTCAGCTCTGCTCTAATTCATCAGGCTCTGTTGTGCTGTTCACGTGTTAAGATCTGCAGGCATCACAGGTGAGCTGTTTGCCAGGCTGTGGTACGAGTCTGCAGCACTATGGGCCACAATCAGGCACCACGAATCCTATCTAATGAAGTCACCCACCTCAAAGCATAGTGAACCCAGTGCCACAAGCTGAAACACCGGACTTCATTTCCCATAATGCCGTTCTCAGTACTTCCATTACAGTTATTAACATGGCAGACACTTTTGACCGTCGACTTAAAAGGCTCAGTCAGGGTCCCTGGGGCAATTGGGGTTTGGCAATTTTTCCAACTTTCTGGACATGAGCACAGAGCTGAAACAGACTAAGTTAGTCCCCCCCAGCTGAATGAGATGAATTACAGGCTAGCAGTGGCTTGGCTGAGTTATGCCTTTTTCAAAGGATACTGGACAGGGTGTGGAGGGAGGATGTTTTGGGTGAAACCACTCTCATCACCACTAGTGGTTCTCAACTCAGTCCCCCTCCTCCCCTCCCCCCAATCCAGTGCCCATTTTCCCCCCCAGAAAGAAGTACTAAAGGGAACAATGGGAGCAGAATCAGCTGCACACCGGTGGAATGGAACTAGCACTGCAAAATTCTTGGAATTTTCCTGTTAATTCCCATATATCCCTGGTAATTCCCATGGAAAGTTTTCAGCGTGGAATATTTCCAAAATTCCCCCAGTTTAACCTCCCATGCAATGGAAATTTTCTGCCCCTTAGCAACCCTGAACGGAACAAAAACACGGACCGTCCCAGAGGTCATTTGGGACGATAAAATAAGGGTCCTTAATGAAAACCGCCCCTGCAGACCATCTGAGACTGAGATTACAGCAGGAGAAAGGAGAGGTTTTGGTGGCGGGGAGTAGCAGACTGGGGATCCGGGAGGCTCATTCTTCTCTGGCAGACTGATGGGGTCCTTCTGCTTCAACGGACAGATCATGAGGTGCCCTGTTAAAACTTTCAGTTTCGGTCGATGCAATTGTGAATCAGGGCTCCTGGATGCCACCCTCTGATGACATCATGGTACAATCCTTCTGTGTCAGGCTGATCTTTTTATAGAAATTTGGGCTGTTGGACACACAGCAGGAGGGGTGTGTCCTTGCCTACTGAGCCAAATCCCTTGTTAACCCAGGGGCACTCTACCAACACAAATCTTGTTTCGGTGTGTCACGCACAGGATATCAACTCCTACGCACTGATATGCCAGCAGAGGCTAATGTAGACCTGCCTTTCAGGCTTTGGGAAAGATATCCACGGATCATCCTCACTGAAGAAATGTGCGGACATGCCATTTGCCCGGCGCCTCCCGATCCGACGACGATCGGAATGCGTCTGTTGTGCCGATACGCTGTTTTAACTCCAAGCGAATGGAAAATCGACATTCCCAGGCACCAGTGAGCCACATTCCACAGCACGGTGCAGTTAAACGAACGGATCTGAAGCGATTAGCTGGATGTAAATTCCTGCCAGGTTGCACCAGAGTAGCCACCTGCACCTATCTGATCAGAGATCAAGCTCCTCAGCCCATGGGAATGTTATAAAAATGGGGGTATCAGCACAAAGGCAGGACCATTAGCAAGAAGAGTCGCGCGGTGACCTCAGGGAGCCTCTGACCTCTGAACTTTATATGCAAACACACACTCTGTGGACGGCAGCAGCGCTGGGGTGCAGCTGTGCCATTAAGTTGGCACTGAGCGAGTGAGCAGAGACAGGGAGGCGGGCGAGGGCGAGATAACATCGGACATAAGCAGCATGCAGTCCTGCACTCCAGAAGTTCTCTCCTTCCCAACAGGTGTGACTGCCCCACCCAAAAATCTGATGAAAAGCAGTCAGCAGTTTCACACGAGTATCTGAAGCGCATATGGACATTTCAAAAGGGTTTTATACCACAAGGCTCCAACACAACTGAGTCAATTACCTGGGATTGTGTGGGAGCAAATACCTGTAAAAACTTGCATGAAATGGGCCGATATAGCGAAGTACACAGGAGGAAATACGTCCAAGGTTAATATGGGGTACGCAAGCTACAGTCAACTCGTGCAGAAGCCCACCATGAAGGATATCTGAGGAAACTTACATCCCTACTCGAAAACTGTATGGTCGTGCACTGCCCCGGCATTACACACGAAACCACTGAATTACTCAGGCAGAGCAAAGGCCAGACCTCTGCACAGAAAGAGAGCTGCAGGGAGGGGTGAGCAAGCTTAGGGAACCTAGGGAGCCAGCCAGGGCTTCTGTGGAGACCTGAACACAGCGTCAAACAGCAGCTTCTCTGGTGACCTGAACACAGCGTCAAACAGCAGCTTGCGTGGTGACCTGAACACAGCGTCAAACAGCAGCTTCTGTGGTGACCTGAACACAGCGTCAAACAGCAGCTTCTGTGGTGACCTGAACACAGCGTCAAACCGCAGCTTGTGTGGTGACCTGAACACAGCGTCAAACAGCAGCTTCTGTGGTGACCTGAACACAGCGTCAAACCGCAGCTTGCGTGGTGACCTGAACACAGCGTCAAACAGCAGCTTGCGTGGTGATCTGAACACAGCGTCAAACCGCAGCTTGCGTGGTGACCTGAACAAAGCGTCAAACAGCAGCTTGCGTGGTGACCTGAACACAGCATCAAACAGCAGCTTCTCTGGTGACCTGAACACAGCGTCAAGCAGCAGCTTCTGAAACTATACCAAGCGTCATTAAATTTTCACTCAAAAACACCCACTACAGTCATTCTTTTTTTGGTTTAAAGATCTTGTGTGGGACTTTGTGAAAGCATACCTTCATTTTTACATTTTACGCAGCCCCACACACATCTTCAAGGCAGCCTGGACCACATCAAGAGTCCAAATGCAAGACTTCTGTCGGGCAGAGGCAGTAAAGAGGCCACAGAGAGCAACATATAAACTTTACAACACTGCACACAGCTTCAGACAGTGAGGCTTCAAGCAAGGATATTAATCATCTGCTCTGACATCTTGGTGCTATTTGATGTGTGGTACTGACTTGAGGCTTTTCCAGCCCCACTCTGGCCAGTGGCACTGTGTATGTGTGTGTGGGGGGGGGGCATTACACAGAGAACTTCCCTGTCTTTCGGGAGTTCCTCATTTGTCTTGATCAAGCGCCCACTGCGGTTTAACTACCTTCCCACACAGCACATGACGCAGATCACAGAACCCATGTTGACATACCCAGCCAGGGTCAGCCAACTGGACTTCTACTGTTCTGCCAGCAGAAGGGTTCAGTCCGGATGGTTATGCAAGGCCAATCGGTTCACCATGCACATCGAAAGCATTACACAACTTTACCCAGAGTTCCAGTGAAGACCAGCAGGATCTGTTGCCAGCACATTTACGCGCGAGAGCAGTAGTATGTACATGGAGCCCCTTAGACTGTCAAATTAATTTACTAAGGTCATTATATCATATATATGTTTAAAATGACACTGATAGGCTCACAAATACAGAGTTAGATAAAATGTGCAAAGAGTTCTTAATAGATTAAGCTCAAACAGCTCCTTAGTAAAAGCCGGGGGTGATTTCAGGATAGCAGGAATACTGAAACTCAGAAACTAAGGGCTGATGTGCACTGTAATGCAAACGCCTGAAGAGGGGAGAAACTACTCTGGGGTAATCTCAAAATCTCACTGCTGAATCCAGACAAAGATGTGCTCCAGGCAAGCACTGCACGTTGTTTCTGACAACGTTTAGCGCCGTTGTTGAAGTAGAGAGGCGCGCAAATCACACCTTAGGAGAACAAGGCATGGATTAAGGCGTGACTCATTAAAAGTCAAATGCTAGCTGCTCCTTTGTTTGTAAATTGAATGTGCGCAACAAGAAAAAAAAAATAGACACCTCAATCCCCCCCCTCCCCCTTTCTGTACGGATCAGCAGAAAGCTTTGGATTCTGCTGATTTGCATCAAGTCCTGAATACAAAATGTCTGTACATGCATTTCTTTCGTTCTAACTTAAGTGTAAGTCGTGTTTCCAATGAAATGATGCTCTGTCGTTTTTTTTTTTGCATAATCAAGAAGCATTTAAAAGGCACCCAAATCCACATTTTAAGTACATCGGTTGCAGAATTAGTACTTTTAAAGCATTATTATTTTTGCAGATAAGAACTCTGAAGCTGCCCTTCACATTGCCGTGCCTTATAAAACGGCCATTTCACCTTGGAGTTTACCTGAACAGTCTGGCTATAGTGACTCACACCTATTGGAAGGCATATAGCTCTAAACGTAACTGGTTTCCACTTTCCATCTTTTGCACGCAAACAGTTAGTAAACAGAGATCACCTTGCCACGAGACGATGTCTTCACGTTGGAGGTTGACGTCAGTTGATCACATGACTTCTCGCGCACGGACTGAAGCGTGTTATTTTTGGCCGCAATCCCGTTTGCGCAGGTTTGGTACGACAGTCAGTCTATATGCAATTCCTTAAGTGCACACATTAAAGACGTGCGTTGGTGTTTCACTTTTGTCTGATAGCCTTGCTTTACACAACACCTTCGGTTGGTGACTTTGGCCCCCATGGCCCCAGGTTTTGTCTAATCAACGGAGACGAACTGGTATAATGCAATAACGCCTTCCGCATACACTCATAACTGCTCACCAACGGATCACTTTCTCAAGGTCATTGGGCAGTTTACTTCACATTGTTTCTCTGTCACTGACTAGATGAAGGGAGTTTATAGATGCACGTGCACGGACTGTTGCCCTCTTGCATTTTAAGGGTGCGTTTAAGGTGTTTGCATCGTGGCCATTACAATTCAAATAATATTTACATATCAAATAAGTATGTCACGTTTGTCCACCAGGTGTCGCGATTTACCATTATTTGTGTTCATTTCTCACTTTTACCTAACGTTAATGAACACTGATTTGTGGAACAAATTGTATTAAATGGGTCTCTCAGACATATTATCCACAATAAAAAAAATACACAGACGTTTGATACAACTAATTGCATGCATCAAACATCTAAACCTGTAGCTTTTCTTTTGGATTATTATTATTATTATTATTATTATTATTATCTGTGTGTTTTCTTCTTTGTAGGTTCCTCGCGAGTGGTTTGCTGGTGTCATGCACATGTAATACCTGTGTAATCCGTGCGTTGCTATGGTTTATGGCATACATTGCCAATGAGTAACAGGCCACGCCTGCTCAGCCGGTTGTCTCCAGTCACGTCAATGCGATTGTGTACTTTCCGCTTACACTAACCAATCCCTATCGGCCAAATGCCATCTCCCGCCCCATATATTAGAATACGACCAATGGGACTTAACATGCAAATTAAGGGAGAATAGAGACGCTGTAGTTGTGAACCTTATCTTTGACTACCACTTTTCGCTCCCTCAGATACACGGATTGACGTACAGAGGAGGTAATATTGTTGAACCGTGGATAACGCATCCCGAAGACTGCTGATCCTTTGCGGAGTTTATTCTATTTGGCAGCCTGGGAATATCGACCCTTTAACTGGATTTTATGTGCAATATGACTTTTGAAGAGTTTAGTGGAGATCACTCTGCAGAAAGGTAAGTTATACAGTTAAAAAAGACCTTCCAGCGCTCTCGGAAATAGATGCACTGGCTGACTGTTTTAGCGCTCCGTGCAGTAAATAAATAGTAATTAACGCGGCCCTTAACATGCTGTTTTGTAACGTAAAGTGTCCATTTTACCTTGCATGTCTCCCGGACTTCTGGGCATATTAGTAATTTATGACTATTGAAGGAAACGAAACTTGAACGGAGGCTGCTCTCTACTTTACATCTTTCACGACTGGTAACATCTGGGGTGGCGTTGCACGCGCACCGGCTCGCGTGGCTGCTGCGGCAACACTCTCGCGCTCAGCTAGTTAAGAGGGACCGCCGGGCTGTGGGTAAAGTCACCTTAAACTAGTGATCGCTAACTCGCCAACCTCACGGGACGGTTTAGGTGCGGATCAGAGAAAGTGTTACTGGAAAAGGTGGGGGCTGGGGGCTGTGGGGGGGCCGGTCGGTGCGTTACTGACCGGGGACTGAAACCCCGGCAAAAAGACGTTAAACTAATTGGCGCGTTACAACGTGTGTCATGTTATTTTTTGTCCTGTGCTTTAGGATGGATTCGGTGGCCAATGCTCTGGAGGAGGTCCTCAGCTCCGCGGCGCCGCAGGGGTGCGTCACGGTGGGGGTGTACGAAGCAGCCAAGTGGCTCAATGTGTAAGTAGATGGCACCGGATCGCCGGCCCTCTGAACGGCCCTCTGCGGCTCCTCACCTCCGGCCCTAACGCGCATGCTGCTCCCTGTGCAGGAACCCGGACAACGTGGTGCTGTGCGTCCTGGCCACGGATGAGGACGACGTGGGGGACGTGGCTCTGCAGATCCACTTCACGCTCATCCAGGCATTCTGCTGCGAGAACGACATCAACATCCTGCGGGTGAACAACATGCGGCGCCTGGCGGACATACTGGGAGACTTCGGCCCTGGGGGCGAGCCGGCCGACCTGCACTGCGTCTTAGTCACTGTACGTGCCTTTCGCTTCGCTTTTCCCAAAGAACCCCCCCCCCCATGCGATCGGGCCGCTGGCTTCTCGCACCTGTTGTGAACTTGCCGGTACATGCCCCCCTCCTCCTACATCAGTCGCTCCCCGGCGTGCGAAGCCGTCAAATATCCTGCATCCGGCTTTTTGTTTCTCGGAAATAGGGGGCTCCCTCCCTGGGATGAACGCGCTCCGGGCTGCGCGCAGCAGTTTTGTGCGCATTTACGCATTTCTTTAGGAGCAGCGTTAATGCGCTCTGGGGGTTAATGAGAATTGGGGTTTCATGGCATTTGGAAAAGGCCGAGCTGGACGGATTACCTATGCGGAGCCCGGCGCTTTGAAGATCACAGTCTGCACGCTTTGCTTGAAGCCCTTTCATGTGGCTGCAGACTCGGCGCTACTGATGTGGATTGTGGGCAGGAGCGGCAGCGATCCGGAGTTGTGCTAATTGGCCGCCAGGCGGGTGCCGCATTCCCGCTTTGGGGATGGATGGAATGGGGGGGGGGCTGTTCACATCCTGTGAGACACTCCTGCAAACAGCCGTTACAGGAAGTAGGATGAGTAGTTTTGTAGAACATGTGAATTCCCGAAAGTAATGCCCCCCCCTTCCTGCCCTAACCTCCTGGCTGAAACACTAACCTCAAGTGTTGTTCAATCCAAATGTAGTTTACTTGCAGGATTTTTCTCAGAATCTGCATGTACTGTGCCTGTTGTACCCAGTGTTCTCTTTAGACATTCTCGGTATGCTAACCCTTTCCCCCGTTTCTCTTTCCAGAATCCTCACCCTGCAACTTGGAAGGATCCGGCTTTAAGCAAGGTGAACCGGTTCTGCAGGGAGAGCCGCGGTTTGGATCAGTGGGTGCCCATCATCAATCTCCCCGAGCGATGATGGCGGAGCTAGACCAAGGACTCCAGCACTGGAAGTGATGCACTGGATTTGTGTGACACAACAGCAGCCCACTCAGGAGAGGACTCCCACAAACTGATGATGAAATTCCCAAAAATTAAAAAGGGGAAGCATTGACGGACAGAGAGACAGCAGTATCGGTGAGAGAGGGGTGGATTTCGGCTTGACTGGAGGAGTCACATTCCTAGCCTGGCATGGGGAGCGGAGATTCAGGAGGAAGGAATCCATGTGGCCTCAGGAAGAGGCGCCGCACAGGAAGTGGGGGCAGGTGGGCGGGGGGGGGGAGGGGGGGGGGGAACAGGCAGGGCCCGGGAGCGGACCAGAACCTGCGGATCAGGACTGAGCCCCTGGCTGGATTACAGGGCAACCAGACGTCATATGGAGATGTTCAGATGTATGAATGCTGTTTTGTTGTTGCTAATATTATTATTATTTAAAAGGGAAGATCTATAATGTCAGTGTGCAGGACAAGTTATAGTCTTTCATATTTTACAGGAACTGTTTCACAAGTTTTTTTTTTTTTTTGTCTAAGTTATTTTGATTATATTAATTGAAATGTATTTATGTTGTAGTCACTATGAAGCCCCCTGTAAAGCAGTGACAATGATGCATTTTGTCGAATAAAATATTTTGCACGAAACCCGCAGCCTACACGGTGATTAAAGCATCAGAAGACGGGTGGGGAGGGCGACACCTGGTGTAGTTGTGTGGCGTAGGGGCCAAAATCTGACACACTGGGGCCCCGGGGATGTCACCTTGTCACACTGTTAATGGGCCGTCAGCCTGCTCTTTAAGTAAGAGGTGCTATGTGGGGGTAATGTAGAATGAACACCTTCCCTTATGCCTCTGCTAGCTTTCCTGGTAGGTCTCAAAAAATACTTTTACACTTGTGGCCATAGGTGGAAATTAGCGGGAGAACATTTTAAACTAGATTTAAGAAAGCACTTCTTTGCACAGTGGGTAGTTAGAGTACAGAATAGCCTTCCTGTTAGTGTAGTGCAAGCTAATGCCCTGGGTTCCTTTAAATCAGAGCTAGATAAGATTTTAACAACTCTGAGCTATTAGTTGAATTCTCCCCAAACGAGCCTGATGGGCCGAATGGCCTCCTCTCGTTTGTAAATGTATTATTTTCTTATGTGCTATCATAAAGTAAACTCTGTGTGTGAAGCAGGAGGCTCCTGTTCCTCAGGGCCCCGTGGGTATCTGCGTTCTGACTGCAGGCCCGCACAATCACGGCACGGCCAGGATTCTCCCAAGTCTCAGGCCGCCGCCTTCCAGGAGACACCCTAGCCGAACGGGTGCTCCCTGGCAGCGAGACGGCCTGCACACGCACGCAAGCCCTGAAGGCCGGCACCTATTGGACAGCTCCAACGCGAGAGTGTGAGGGTTTGGTCTACGGGTCAGCGTAAAAAGTCAGGCATTTGTCAGAGCTGGCTTGAGAAACTGCATCACACCCAGCCCCTCAGGATGCCCCTCCCCCCTCGACAGATCCACTCATCCGTGTAGATGTGCCCAGATGTGCTACGGTGCAGAAGGTCCGGTCACAATCCCCCCCTCCCACCCGTTTCCAGCTTCAGTCCAGGGTGGGGGGGCTGGGTGCTGTTTGACCACCCAACAAGACAGCAGGACGTGAAAAGTGAGGGAGGAAACAAAAGAGAGAGAACATGTTCCATCCCAAACCCGACGGGGACACCTTGACACCAGCTGCATTTCAGAAGCTAGAAAACAAGCAGCTTGCTTGGAGCCCCCACAGCAGCTGGGGCTGGCAATGACCCAGGGGAGAGGGCACATAAAACAGCCCCTCACCACCTCCATCAGCACATTTAGGCAATTTAATGTAAGTTTTTGCAATGCATTCCTGGATATCAAATATGACAAATTTCTTCATGAACAGGAAGCCACTGAATTTCCACATAATGCTCGATTTGTCAAGTTCAGATGTAGATCTTTCTCTGTTTCTCCCCAGATTGCACATGCTCCTCTCATTTGCAAGCAATTTGCATCTGTCTGACCCCCAGCACTGGCCTTATCTGGGTGTGTCATGTCCTTCTATATCTCCGAACGCTCTGTCTTCTTCCAGCTTAGAGAGCGGAGGCTGCAGACCTTGGGCTGGGCCGGCACCCAGCGCCTGACCGTTTCCCAAAATAGCTCCCCTCCCTCAGAGTGGAAGCCAGAATTCCTGCCGCAGCTATTTTTAGAAAGCAGCCCCCACCCACTCATCGGGGAGCTGCTGACTGTTGCCAAGCCATAAATAACCCCCCAGCAAGAGCCCACAGAGTGCGGGGCAGCGGGGCTGATTCAAAAACGACTCCGGCTGACACACATCCCCCCCCTCCCACATCGGACCCTTTGTGAGGTGGGCTGGCGGTCCTGATGAAAGGTGGCAGCACATAAAACACTGGCTGAGTCAAGGTTGTGCGGCCCAGCAGAGAACGATCCGGAAGCCAGCCTCAAAAGGTCGGGCCCCGCTCACAGAGCATGATTTATGCAGCTCGTTAGTGACCCGCGGTCTATGCTGGGGGGCCCATCAATAGGTTCCCCGGTGTCAGCGCATACCCAAGCGGTGATGCCTCGCGTCGCGTGGGTGGCTGGGTGGGTGGGAAGCAGCCGGGCTGGGCGAAAAGCCCGCTCCACCCGGAAAGCCTTCAGAGATGCCGGCGGACGCGAACGGGCACACATGTGAGGATGAGTAATGCGCAGTAAGCAGATTCAAACAGGCCACTCTGAAACACAGCAGTGTCATGCTTCAAAAGCGCCTTGCAAGTGATGTTTGTTGAGCTGGAAAGAAAAAAAACCTGCAGCTGCTACCATCCGGTCCAAAGAATTTGGGTGGCGGTAGGATCAAGGATGAGGTTCAGAAGCGCCAGACCCAACCTAATCCGGGCTGGGAGGCGGCCGCATACAAGGGCAGAGTTGAGGAATTCCACATAGCGGACTTTGAACGGAAAGTGCTTATCTATCGTCCTACCCCGCCCCCCCCCACACACACACACACACACACACACACACACACACACGCTATTCCACGTGCCTCGACCCTTCGGCCAACTCCAGGTAAGGTTCCTCCGATGTAAGAACGGCTGCTTGTTCACCCGGCACCCATACAAGTCACACAGTATCGAACCCCAGCTCAGGAAAGGAATTACCCGCAGGTCGTTTCCCTAACTGCCTGCCCGTAAATCAGGTGCCGCGTAAGAACGTGAGGCACGCAGGCCACTGAAGATAAACACACCTGCTATTTAGCCAACTAATGTCATTCAGATAGTGTTTATTGGTGAGACATTAAATGTGTCCCTTTGCAGAACACTATGTACAGGCAGGAAAGTCAACTGCCAGCAAAATAACTGGAAAACCTTTGGCGGCGGGGGGGGGGGGGGGGGGGGGGGGTGGTTCTGTAAATGTGTCAGGGCAAGCAAGCAACACTAACAGGAAGAGCCAGCCGTCACGGCACAAAAGGGATCCTGTTCTCCCCGAGACAGTGCAGTGCTGGCTGACTCCGCAGGTCAAGAGCGCTACGGGGTACGGGCTCGTCCAGCGCTCCTGCAGCACCACGAAACTGCTCAGGGGTCGGAGCCACAATGGCCAGCAGACACACACCAACCTAGTGACCCCTTGGACCTCAGCCTCTGGGATGCTGGTGTAACACGGAGAGCTTCCCAGCCACATGAACCGGACACGGGATTAAGGGCTTGGCAGAGCCAGGTTCGCTGAGCTTCCTTAGAGGGGTTAGGCGAGGCGTGACGTCACTCGCGACACGCTATCCCCATGAAAGAATTTTCTTATCTCAATGACACTATATATAACCATATATATACTTTCCGGCATCATAACCTTGAAGAGATATCACACCAGAAACAGTTGGCAGGCCCATTAATGTGTAAGCTGGCAGGTCACGAGGCATAAAGGGTGGCTTTGGGCGGTGAAAGCGGTAAAAGGTGAAGTTGTTTCGTTTGGCCCAGCGATGGGGGGGAAGTGGAAGGCGAAGCGGACCCTGGGGCAGAGATGGGAGGGGTTGCAGAGAATTGCCCGAAGCTCTCTGGGTCAACATGACAGCAGCTTTTCAGAAGCCAGGCAGACAAAGGGCACCACCCTGCCTAGCACTGCCAGCAGAATGTCACTTACTGCTCATGTTACATGGCACCCCACAATGTGCCAGACAGTGCTAATCGACGCAGGTAATATGACATCACTTCCTGTTTGGATTCCGTGCTGCACTCCAGGTCACAGATAACTGAGCCTGACACACACACACACCCCAATCACGACACCCTTAAAACCCCTACCCAGCCCTAACCTTAACCATAAGTAACCAACCCAAATACCTTTTGGCACTTTTACATTTTTGATTGCATTAACAGATTTTTATAAAATTGAGGTTATCCAAATCGGCACCTGAAGAAGTGTCCCCACAAGTAAGGAAGTTTCAGGTTTTACTTCACTTTGGGGACATTTTGGTCCTCAAATGTGATCTATGCAAACCCACACATACACACACACACACACACACACACACACACACACACATGGACACATGCACACACAAACACAGACAACATAAGCAATAGCAACAGATTTATGTTTAATAAAGTAAGAGCAAATTCCACTTGTACAGTACCAGAAAAATGTTTCTAGACTTTATAATTAAGAAAAACCTAATATCTAAAAACGGTTTAAATCCACCACTTACAAGAGTAGACTTGGCAAAAAATTTCATTCAAGAAGCCATTATTCATTTGTTAAACAAATACAGATTAACCCCCTCCCCCAACCCACGCCCCCAGAGCACAGTGGAGTTTCGTGAAACTGCTGCCTAATTCCATGAATGACTGCTGCAACGTGGAACATCATAAAGACGGCGGTTTAAAAACATGGGGTGCGAGTGGCTGCGATGCTGCTGGGTTTACGTCGCTGTGATCGAGGGCCGCTCCATACGGGTCGGGTTCGAGGAGGATGACGCGCGCCGATAGTAAGGCCATCGCAAAGGTGGTCAGATCACATGAAATTGGCGGCAGGGCTTGTCATCAGTGGTCAGAAGCTGAATACGACTGTAAACATCAAAACGTTAATACTCCCCGTCACATGGGGGAATTCTGAGTCGTGGAGAGGAGACAAAACACCTCCTAAACACCAAGGAAGGATCCCTTGGGCATCAAGAATGCTGAGGACCAGAGCGGCATAGAGCACTGGCTGTGAAATACAATCAGACATTCAGGATGTTTCGGTATATCCAGAACGAACTGTACTCGAGATGGCACACGTAGATTTGAGCTCCGTCACATACGCTACGTAAGAAGACATCAGTTATTAACAAACTGACGGCAAAGTTATCCTTCATAACTCTGTAAGGCATCTGCATTTAAAGGGTTAAGGTTATCCTGCCTCTCGGAAAACTGCACACAACGCTGGTTAGATCAGCTAAGCTAGACGTGGAACAAGTTCTAAAAGCAGGTATCAGGAGCACAGAATGTATGTTACGTTTCCATACAGCACTTCAAAACGTTCCCAACGCAGGTCAGCATTGTTAAACAGGCACCCTACAGGCTCTCCTGGAAAGAAATGACATATTAATACAGTGAGCAGTTTCCATCAGGAGGACTGAATACAGCGGTAAGTAGTGTCCTGATCACATTTTAAAAAGAAAGTACATTGGAAATAACAAATAAAGGTTTAGTGGTTGAGTAAGGAAAATCTGAAAAAAGCAGCCAAATAACTTAGAAAGAGGACACCTTCTGGGTCAGCTGTTACTCTCCTTCCAGACGAGGTTCATGTTCGTTAACTAACTGCTATTAGTGGTTTCAGGCTTAATTTTTACCGTTTTGATGGCCAACACTTAGCTTTTATTGAATTATTTAACAGAAACAGACATCTGGACAGCCAGACATTTCCATTCAGACTGTGTCCAGCCTGCCTCTGAAGGCCACAGCTTAGGAAGGGTTAGGGTCTCCAGCATACGCACGATTAAACGCCCCACTTTGCACAAACATAACATCTTGAGGTGTTTACTGGTTGGAAGCGACCTTTTGACCCGACAGATCACCCCCGTAACTTATGGTGACACAGGCCTTCCTTACCAAAGCAGGCCTCTTGTGGGAATGTGCTCGGTTCTTAATCTGGAAACCCTCCCCTAAGAGTAGGAGCTGCGCTAATTGCCTACATAAACGTTTGTGTCACTAGACATGAAAGGCCTCGGTTTTTCAAATGTTCCTCCCAAACCAGCACTCATTACTCATCCCTTCTGTGAGAATTGCTTCCAGAATAATCCGTAGATCTTCCCTCATTCCGACAAGTGTGAATGCAGAGGATAAAGGGGTGGGGTGGGGGCACTCTAGCTGCAATTTAACTGGGATATTCACTTGTTAAGTGTGGGGAAGATTAGAGCATTCTTTTAATCAGATTGCTGATGATAAAATTAAAAAATGACAAAAAAATGCAGGAGAGGCATGTCATTACAGTATAGTGCAGGGTTTTTTGTCCTTAAAGGGGTTTTCTGAAGCAGGAATTCCCATGAGCAGTGGGTCGTACTTGGCGTGCTCCCCACAGTAGCGCATCAGGTCCGCGGAAGCTTTGGACACCTGGGGGGGGGGAATCACAGGCCGTTAGGCGGGGGAGAACTACGCCTCCCAGAAGGCCTGTCTGGGATGCTGTTCATCTGGGCCAGGATGCTCTCAGTGTTCTTGGAAGACGCCCTTTGATCACCCCCCAGAAGGTATGCAGCCTGGAGAGGGGGCGACGGGACCCTCACCTTTATCCGCTCAATGTTGGCCTCTATCCTGAGCTGTTGAACAGCCCTCCGCGCGTGGGCAATGTTGTTGGAGCTGGGCCCTTTGGACGACATGCTGGCTGAGCACACGACCTGCCCAGAAGGAGACACAGCTGGGGTCAGCGATAGTCAGCTGGAAACGCCGGGAAAGGTGGGGAGGGAACCGAGCAGGTACGTACCCTCCTTCAGCACTGTGAAATCACCTCCTGCGTCTGTGGTATGTTGGATCGGAGTTACTCCTGCAAAACAAGACAGGGCGGCTTTCAACATGGCCGAACCCCCAAGGCAGCCATTGAAATAAAAATTTTTTTGGGATGTGAACTAGCAACGTACAGATCACAGCCACAGGGTTCTAACCCGCCAGACCACACACCACCCAAACATTCCTTGCGTTCCACAGCACCAGGATACATAACAGCACCAGGATGGAGGAGTCGAGCTCTTAGAATTAAGTACAGAACATGCCGGACTTGCGAACATGCCACTCCTCCTGACGCTCTGAAAAGGCAGGACCTGCCTGGAGGGGGCACTCTCTGCCTCGCCTCACTGCTCCTCTCCCACTCCCTACCCACTCAAGGGTCCTTACGGTGACAGCCAAGCCTGGGGCATTGCAGGGCACTCCGGCCAATGGTAACGAGCCGGCGGCCACATGCTTTGTGCTGAGTCATGCCATGTACACGGCAAAGGTGACGCGGTCGCACAGGCCCAGCCGGGCAGCGGGCTGACTCATCCGGCCAGACATGTGCACTGGGTTCACGGCCGAGTGGGCCCAAGGCCAGCACACTCTGCCAGCCACACAGTACTGCCCCCTAATGGACAGGAACAATAGATAGAACAAAAATGCAACAAAGATAATGACAAAACACCACAATGCAAAGGGAATGGTTCAGCTTCCCAGAATCACCATAGCAACTCCACACCAATGGCGGTGGTGCCGCCTTGCAAAGAGCATTCTGACGTTATCCCGACATTTTAAAGTTCACCACCCACGTCACCGAGCCGTGGACCAGGCAGAGTAAATCTGCTGTGAGCTGTGAATGGTTAGCGCTGTTTCCTTGGAGACAGCAAATGACACACGTGATTGCCTTGGGTTGGGGGGGGGGGGGTTTAGTCAATCCAACCTGGGAATTCCCATCAAAGCGTTTTCTACTAAAGCCCCCTTGGCAGTTGGGAAATAACACTGTGGGGGGGGGGGGGGTCAAGGGTGTAGTTCAGATAAATCCAAGGCCCAAGTTGTTCTCGACGCTTCTGGAAAAGTCGGGGACACATGTGCGGGGGCCTAGCCCTCCCCATCCCAGCCCACTAAGCATTTTCAGACAATGCACATTCAAATTCCTCCCAAAGGCTATAAATAGTCCACGCAGCCAGCCTGGAGAGAAGGAACAGGACGCAGAGCAATTCAGGCGGGCCGGTCGATGGGGGCCCCCAGACCGCCACCGCTGCTGGGTAACGTCAGGTGGCCCCCTCAGTCATGGTGACAGCCCCCCCACACGCATCTGGGGGGGCTCATCAGGGAAGGATGATTAGAGATGCGTCTGGGCCGAAGGGCTGGCAGAAGAAGAAGGGCAGTCAGGAGGGCATCGCGGACTCACCGGAAGGAAGGGGACGGTTGTACTACAAAGGAGTTGGTGGCTTGTTATTAATATACATCCTTTGTGGTGTTTCCTACACAACAAAGGCAAGGAACTGCTCTGCAGGAAAGCAAGGTTCAAACTAAGCATGCCCATCTGTGTCAGGCATGCATTCAAACACCAGTGAATTTTCCAGTGCAGTCAGACTAACACGGGTGGGCGGGGCCAAATCGCGGGGGCCAGAGACCTGGCGCCAGTCACGGGGCAGCTTGCGTCAGCGCGACGCGGGCATTGCCGGACTCGGCCCCGAGAGAGCGCTTCAGTGAGCCCTGAAGGTCGAGGCGCGCAGCTGAGCGAGGCAGGCGGTCACACACGTTAGACCAGACGCGCCACAGCAGGAATCTGCTCTCACACCCCACAGGGCCAAAGAGTTCAAACCTCATAGCCAGTCCTGGGTGATTCAAGGTGCTACTAGAGACGGTGACTGGTGTCAGTTCACACGAGTGCAGAGCCAGACGTGGCTGCCATCAGCTAACGTGCAGGCTCCTTACTGGAAGCAGAGAGCAATCCTCATATTTCTGCTCACATGACTTCAGGCTTCAGAGCTGAGCCAAATTCTTTCCGGGGACCCAGAGCGCTCCTCATTCCGGGAGTTCTGACAAATCCAGGCCTTGCTGCGGGGTGGGGGGAGGATCTGACGTGGGACGCCGGCATGTTTTGAAGATCCCATGAGAACACGAGGAGGAGGAGGAGCAGCAATTTCCACCGGTACCCACGTTCAGAAATTCCTCAGAAGTCCCGGTTCCTATCCAAGGAAGTCCCAGTAGGACCACCTAGGCTGTGAGGGGAGCCTGGCTGAGGGGGCAGACATCATAGAGACCACCTCAGATAGGAGACCCTGCAGCAATCTGCAGGTCGTATCACCAGCCACCTGTCTGGCCTGTCCTTCAGGGATGCAGAAGAGGGCGCCGGTGAGACATGTGATACCAGTTACCCTGCACACTGCATCATGTGACATCAGTGATCCCGTAAGCTGCACCCTCAGTGCCACGACGGCCATTGGGGGCCCACTGACAGCCATAAAGCAAACTGACCGGCAGAGGGATTCCGGAATACGCTGACAGCGCCATGCAGAAGCCAGTGGGTTGAAAGCTGAGGGGCATCCATTTAGGGAAGTTCGCGAGTTACAAGTGTAACAATCTGGGCACGTGGCACCTAGCCCCATGGACATGTGCGTACACACGCACATGAACACACAGAGACAACAGAGACACGCACAGAGACACACGCACGCACACAAGCATTCAGACACACATGGATACAATCACGCTCAAACACACATATGCACAGGTACGCACATGCATGCACACAGACACACACAGTCACACACACATACACCAAGAATAAGCTGACCATCACCAGGCTCCTGATTTCCGTCAGACCTTTGCCAGGCTGGCTGATTGCTTATCAGTCACTCAGACCCTCTTAGCTGCCTAGCAACAGGATAGCCAATCGGCTATTGCTGGGGGTAGCCATACGTTAATGGGCTGGGAGGCTCCACCGTGGGTGGGGGAGCTCTCAGACAAGGTACAGGCCGTGTAACACCCCCTCCCCCGGCTACTGCACACATCCTGCCAATGTTTAGGTATCAGCAGCAGAGCCCCGGGTTCCAAAGCAAAAGTCTGGCTAACCCTTATTAGCAGTAATCTCCGTGACCCTGATGCTATCTGGGGGCCAGACGGACGGAGACGTCACAGTAGTCACGGGAGTATGGGAGACGGGGACGGGGGGGGGGGGGGCTTCATTTCCTACACAACTTGTACAAGCCGCACGGGCGAGAGTGGCTCAACAAAATCACTGGTCTGACACCCAGGCCTGCAGATCGTGACCATTTATTGAGAGTGTGCGAGTTCACTGGGCGCGAGCACTGTGCTAACGCAGTGTGCTACAAAGTTTTATTTACTCTGCATTAGTCCAGCGTGTTTTTTTCTGAGTTGATCTCTCCTTGCAGGTCTGCACACAGCAGCACGTACATACAATTTAACTTCCTGTCAGTGGGTGCGGGAAATAAACAGTGACAAGTGATCTGGAGATCAGATCCTTAGTCAATATCACTCACCACAGAACAGCACTAAAACCACTGACCAATCACAGGAAAGCTTTTACAACACAGGCATTCAGTACGTCCAATGGCCTTCCAGCAGCCCGTGGAACTGGCACCTATGCGTACACATATGTGCACTGATAATAAAAAGCACGGAACTATCCATTTAGCTGCGGTGTTAACATGACTATAGGTGATTATTTTAAAGATTAAAGGAGGCTGAGAAAGGTCTCGCGACAGACACAGGTGATGACGAGAGTGTGGGTGCAGACAGGGAGAAACTGACTGAGCCAGTAAAAAAGTTTTTTCAAAAAAAAGGGTGTAACCAAATCATGTGCTGGTGCGGCCAACTGAGAAAGTTGATAGTACCAGTTCTACCACTGGAAAAATTAGTCTGGAGCCCTGCGACCTTCTGCAAACTGCCAGAAAAAAAAACAGTTAAAATCATACAGAATCATACAGCTTGAAGATGGAAAGATCTTCCTTCCTTTTTTTTTTGCTCGTTCCATCTTTATCCTGTTTAAAGCAGGACATGCTGTCTGCATAAGCACTCACGCAGCACTGGCGCAGGGACGGTCTTGGCACAAGCTGTGAGATACAAGGACTCTTTCATCTACGATGAAAAAAATGACAGATATTTTCCCGGTTGCTCTGACGTGCTGCTGAGTCAGCGCTCAAAGCAGCCTGTCGTGACTGCCAGTACACAAGTGTGCATTTGTCTCGCCTGACCCACAGCGGGGCAGGTAAGTGAGCCGTAAAATTAACGGCCTCCCCCCAAATGGGAGCGGGAAACAGGGTCGCCGCTGCAGATGGCGCCGCGGTGCAGCAGGGTGTGGGCACCCGGGGGGGGGGGGGGGGGGCATGTTATTTTCTTCCCACCGCACGCCCAGCACCCCCACCCCCCCAGCGTGCTGTGTGGCCTGACCCACAGATGGGAAACTTCAGCAAATCAGGAAGAAAGGAGGGTTTTGGTTGATTTTTTTCTTGATAGCAAGTTGGGCAAAACACCCAGGACTGTAGATTAGGCAAAGTCAGCAACCCGCTTCTGGGGAATGCTGGGAAAAGAGGGGGGCAGGGGGAGGCATGATGGCCCCCTAACTTCCTGCCTGGTAAGTTTATGTCTCCTCGCATATCCTGTCCAGGGAAAGTCACATACATCCAAAGATCAAAGAGCTACTTTCTAGTGTTTAGACTCATTCGGCCCACAGTATCCTTCCCAGACCATGAAATTTGCAGCAGGCTGTTATTTATAGAGGTCCAGACATTGTCGTCCTCTGGCCAGCTGGAACAGAAGCTGCTTCGGGTTCTGGGTTCAAACCCCAAGCGTTCTTCTATCCTCCCTGGTCCGCAGCCGTAACATCGACATGTGACAGCCTGTTGCATTTATTGCACACGAAACCAGCCAGCTCCCTTGTCTTCCTGTACTCAGGGACTCTGCTCTCATTTGCACAGCAGGCACCAGGCAAGGCTGCCGATTGCGCTGCAGCAGCTTCGCAGCAGAAACCCGCATCAACCCATAATATGCAATCCTCTCTCATGCTCCCCACCAAGTGCATGCTGGGAGACTGGAGGTGGGTTAGGGTTAAGAGGTATCCAGGACCATGGAGAGTTCTGCGGCACGGTACAGGTTGAAGGACACCCCCGCGGGGCCAGGCTGGGCCAGGAGCAGACACACGGAATGAGCGTCTGAACTTGCGGCGAGTTCATTTGAGAACACGCTGAACCTCTCCTGGTGGCCTGCCCTCATCTACACGCCACACCAGAGACTCCTGGCGGACATGAAGTAACTTATCTCTCAAAGCTACGCTTGTTCACGGCGGCCGACGACTCGGCAGGTCTCCCCTTTCTTTTGGGAGGCGTGGTGCTTATCGGCAGTGAGGCATAGGGGCGGCGATCAAAGGCATCTTCCACCTTTGTTTGGGGTGGCAGGAGGAGCAGCCACCGGCGTGCCTGAATGTGTCTGCCCCCCCCCCCGATCATGCGCAACCCCCATGACCACAAACATGATTCCCACGAGAACGGGCCCATCTCATTCCGACTCCTGCCCCACACAGCGCCCCCCAGGGGCTGATGAGATTGTGCACGTGCCCTAGTGTGAACCAGCGTCATGTCGCAGATGTCGGCGCCGCCCCCCCCCCCCCACCCCCAACGCATACCGATTGTATCCTCCTACGAGGACCGATAACAGCGACGCCACGGACGCATTCGCGGTACAATGCAATACACAACACCGTCTGGGAGGCTTATTTAAGTGCACAGTGGCAAGCCTGCATGAGAGAGCGAGAGCTCAGAGCTCGATTTCAGAATTTCAGGGGCGAGTGAGTGGGGGTGGGCAGGGGGGGAACAAAAACCTCATAACAGACAGAACACTGTTGCTTCAACAGGAAAGGAAAACAAAAAAAAGAAGGAAAAAGAGCCCTGCATGACCCCACCCTGCAGGGCAGAAGCACGACCCAGCCCTGCGGGGGCACACTGGCAGGGCACCCTAAATGCAGATAGTTTCCCAACCGCGGTACAGCCGCCGCCTCATTCGTCACCCCCCACAGGGGCATGGCGGCTTCTTGTGGCTTTGCCGGCGGCACCACTAGCCGACCACGTGCCGTAACCAAGTCTCTAAGACGTCTCTCACCGTAGACAAGAGGGGGGATAAGGCTCCACTGCCAGAATCCAATCTCTGGGGAGGAGGCTATTAACGGAAAAGGATGTCTCTCAGCCTGTGAGGGACGGGACAGGACGGCACGAGCTCCTGATGCACCCTCCGACACGCACGGCTGCACACACCCACAGCAAGGGGGAGACAGGCGGATAACTTCCTGGCCTGCTCCAGCTTTCCGCAAAGGAAGGGGCAGCTTCCCCGTCTAGACAGCAGCCTGGGCTGGACTCGTGGTGGAAGCTTCCAGAGAAGCCAGAGCTGTTGCAACCAAAAACACTCGCCCCCAGAACACTATTTAAAAAAAATAATAATTGTACTCCACATCTGTGTGTGCAAATGACATGCAATATAAGTGTAGCACTAAAAAGGTAAGTTAAAGATGTTCTATTGCAAAGTAGGCAAGTGCACCATGCGAGGGTAGGAGGATGCAGACAGTCACCTCTCAGGTATGTGCTGCACCTGCAGAAAGGCACCCTGGACTCTTATCTACGATCCAGAAAGAAGCACATGACCTGCAGCTGTAGCCTTTATAGCTGTGCAGTGGGCCGGCGCATGCTCAGCTACTAATAAGTGTCACTGCATGCATCTGGGCTGTGCCAGGCGTAGCTATGCTTCGAAATGTAGCCCACAGAGCTGCACTGTCGCAGCTTCTGCACTGAGTCTAAACCATGTTTTGATACTTTGGGGGGGGGGAGATCAGGATTGGACAAAGGCTCCCTTTATTATTCTGTTCGCGACACTAAAACTACCGATATCCCCGCCCCAGCTGAGCCCCCCCGGCGCGGATTTCCGCCAGTCAGCATGGGACGTTCCTTGTAGCCCTCCCCGGAAGCACTGACATGCAAATTGGAGGGGGCGGGCCTGCAGTTTCAGTCAGGCGACACCGATACTCGCGTGGCTCGGCAAACATTCCACATCGCGTGACTAAAAGTGCACCCATTCGTTCGCACGGTGCCCGAGCGGCATGCCGCCGGCGAGGGAAATCCCAGCCTCTCGCTTTCGGAGCCAAACCAATGACCCAAATGACAAAAGCACAGAGCCGGCCTGCAGCAACGTGTAGAACCGGCTGAGTAGAACTTCTAGACTTCGCCACCTCTCTGGGTGCTGGCACTCCTGGCTTCCGGCCTGGTTACAGATTAATGCAAAAGGCTCCCGGGCAGGGGGGGACATTTAAGTCAGATGTAAGGGGAGGGGGGGGAGGGGGGTGTGTGTGTGCTCATCCCAGAGTAAAAGGCTTCCGGCATTTTCCAGAGATCCGTCTGGCATGCAATGGGTGTGGCTGCAACTGAAGTGCAGTTTTGTTTTTCACAGTTCAGTATCAATGGCAACCCTTACGCCAAATCCCCACTACGGGGGGGTGGGGGGGGAGACACGACACACCTTATCTACGCCATGTTGGGGAAACGAACCCAATGCACTTTGCCCTCAGTCTGCACTGCAGATGCAGCTACACATATGTCGTGGAGGATTACACCCCCTCATTCATTATGTATGAAAGGCTGTCGTGCACCTCAGCCTGGGGGCACGCCTGACACTCACGTGCGTCTCGCACGGCCTTTGAAGACAAAACAAACTCTGTGTTTATTAAAGGCGAGTCCTGTGGAATGGGGCACGAATCCCTTGGCAGCAACACGGAGCACGGCAGCATCGGGAACGCTGCCCGGACCGCGTCAGGCAGGCCCAGGGTGCTCCTGTGTGCACACCTGATCACAGATGCCTCATACATCTGATCACCCTACGCTCCTGCTAACTTACTTTATCACCCCCTACTTCTGCTCAAATATCCAATCACCGTGTGCTCGGGTTTGCATGCCTGATCGCCCTGCACAAGTTTTCAGGGATGCGATCGGTGGGGAAGATCAGAAGAGTGTTTGACGGCTTTGCTCCCAGAGGGAAAAGTCCCTAATCCAGATGATGGTGAAGGACAAGGCCTGGGCACCCTGCTCTCAATGGGCCCCGTGCTATTGCCCACCCCACACCGCCAGCCCCCCTGCTGCCTCATGCAGGCATGTCCATTCTATAAATTTTGATACCTTTCACCCATTTTGCAGCTGACTGTTTACCTGCTGAAAAGGAGCAGATCCCAAAAGCACGCTTCCACACTATGGCCAATAGGGCACGTTTGATTCTTGCGCTTAGGAGCTCTGCGTGTAAAAACGGACCAAAAACAAGCTCAGAGGCGGTGCTTGGGTGTTTCCGATCGCGTGCGCGTCAAACACACACACGCCTAAAACAACTACAGCCAAAGCATACTCACTTATAAACAGATACTTCCACATAATTCATTGCACAATTTGTACACGCATGCTAACCGGTGTAAACGGCAACGCCATAGTCGGAGTTCTGTGTGTGTGTATGTGTCTGTGTGTGTGGAGCAAACCCCACAATCTGCCTGCGGATGCGAAAGGCCCTGCAGGGTGCCCCCCCCACCGAGGGGGCCAGGGGCCTAGCGGGCCCCTCAGAAGCCCTGCACAGTCGGGGTCAGCCCCCACTGTGCGACGATGACAAACAATGGCAGGCCTCCACCGCATTCCAGGTGTCCGGTTTCACACAGATGGGAGGGGGGACCTGCAGCACTGAGCTGCGAGTCACTAAGTGTTTCAAATGAGAAAAAACTGAGAGGCAGCATGTAAGAGACTGAGATTTCCCGCTCCAGAGACGTGGGGGGGCAGTTGGAATGATCTAACCCGGGGAATTAGCATTAGGCATCTGGACCAAGGCCACCAAGGGCCGGCTGTAGATGAGATCACCACACGTCTCCTGATCAGCCCATATAAGGGAGTAGAGGCACTGAGCTGCTCTTAGGCCCCGTGTGGAGGGGTATGGGCAGTTACCCGACTGTCTGACGGCGATGACATCAGCTCAGGCCACTCTGTGGGCCAGTGACATCATCGGCAGTACCGTCATCAGGTCACAGGGGCCGGAGGGAGGGGGGCAGGTTAGCTGCTGAGGATGTGTGTGTGTGTGTGGGGGGGGGGGGCACACATAACGGCAGGCTTGTCCCATGGCAAACGGTTTCAAACCTGTTGGACTATCATCAACACAACCAGGAAAAGGGAGATAGAGACGAAAGAGAGCGGGTGGGAGACAGAGTGGGTGGGAGAGAAGAAGAGAGAGAGAGAGAGAGAGAGAGAGAGAGAAAGAGAGAGAGGGAGAGAGAGAAGAAGAGAGAGAAAGCAAGAACTATACAAACTGTGCAAAGATGTTTTCCCAGAAATGAGCAGAGCAGTATCAAGAGTTTCCATCCCCCAGGGAGCCGGTATGTTTCATTATACTTGCAACCTGCAGAAACTCTGATCATAATTGTGGGTGCAACCTGGCCATGCATGAAAACATGTGAGGCACCATAATGTGGTGTTGAAACCATACGACCCTCTTGGGCCTAAGCCACCGAGAACGAGCGGGATGCAAACACCAGTGCAGAATTAAAATGGCAGCCAGAGGCGGTCCTGCACCATTGCACGCTAACCTGCAGTAGTTCTGCAAAACTGTCAGCTGCTGTGTTTGCCCCCCCCCCCCCCCCCCCCACACACACACACACAAACATACACCCTCACACTCAATACGGGCATTCACCCCCGAGTGCACTCTGCACAGGGCCACTTCGTGCTGACAGAGGCCCGTCTTTGTGGCCCCCACACTGCCCCTGCCTCTCCTGACCCACAGCCAGCCAGCTGCATAAGCATGTCTCATCGCATGAGTCCTGTCTAATTTGCTGTGGACAAAGGCTGCCAAAAGGCCACTCCCTAATTCGCAAGAAAGCAAAACTGAAGACTTGCAATCTGATGAAACTTAAAAAATGACGGCTCGCCTGTCTCCGTGTCCTCAGCACGTGCCAGACGCCGTCTCTGCAAAGCACATTCGGAAAACTGAGCAAGTTGCTTTTTCTGTCATGCACACGAAGATTTCCGAGGACGCATGAGAAAATACACAGGATAGACTGAGGCATCTGAAACACTAACAAACACTATAAGCAGATTAACCCCAATGACACGGCACTGTGTGCACTGCCACTGTACAGGGGACAGGCAGGGTGAAGCAACCCCAAAGCAACACAGTACCAGCAGCCCCTGGCTCCGGCCTGCATCCCCTACACCTATTTTTAGATGTTCCAGTAAAAACACCAGGAACAAGGCCAATGTGAGCAGAGGAAGTTTCTACGAAGTTCCTGCAAAGCGGTATGAGGAAGGTACTTGGAAACCAACAACTGCTTGGAAATAAGCACCACTCTAACATCAAAATCAGCAGATCAGTCAATGTGCATTTGTGCACGCAAAGGAGAGTGCATGCATGCCCTTCTAAAAGAACACATTCAGAAACAGTAACATGCCCAAATCATGGCATGTTCTTCCCATGCATTGTGCATATATTTCGCTTTCCCACACGCAAAAGCACAGACCCGCCCTTTTATATCAGCTGCAGCCTCCTGTCAGCATTTCAGCCGTGCCACTTCTGCGGTGCTGTTTCCGTTTCGGGCGCGCCACACCAACGTCACGGATCACGGCCGGCAAGGAAAAAGGGGAAACATTCATTCAGCGATAGAGCGCGAACTTCACCAACCTTCCCGTTTCAGAGAGAGCCCACCTCAATGATTCAGACTCACAGAGTTCTTCAGAAGGGCTGGGACTCTGCTCTCTACTGAAGCCAGTGTCTACATTTACCCACAACATGTCTGTGCAGCTACAGGGTGACATTGGGGGTCACAAGGGCGCAGTTTATCTCCAATCAAT
This sequence comes from Brienomyrus brachyistius, assembly GCF_023856365.1. Lineage (NCBI taxonomy): Eukaryota > Metazoa > Chordata > Actinopteri > Osteoglossiformes > Mormyridae > Brienomyrus > Brienomyrus brachyistius. The sequence goes on from NC_064553.1 coordinate 2,247,478, forward strand.
CCCACGTGAGCAGGGCTGAACGTTAGTAGTGCTGCAGCCATATGACCTAGAACAGAGATTAAGATCAGACCTTACTGACACGGGTCTTCCAGAAGTGGGAGGGCACACTTGGGGGGAGCTACCAGTGTCTATTCATCGGAATAATAGCAGACATGAAGCACATGCGGCGAGGCACGCCAGGAATGCGCCTGCCGGAAAGAATCCCGACTGCATGAAGCCAGCAAGCCGAACCAGAGTCCACAGAGTGATTTTCCATGGATCGGACGCCAAAAACTGCCACGTGCGTCATGACAGCCCATGTGATCGGCAGAGATGCCAAACGTGCTCCTATTCTCACAAGGACACTCAACTGGGAAAGCAGATCGTTGGAACTTTCCAGAACCAAAATGCCAGATGAGGGCTGTTTATGAACTTGAACTGGGGGACAGAGGGTTAAAAAAACATCAGTGATGGGGCAGACTGTTCCGGGAACAGGAAGTAGCATCACATGCCAAGAGTTTATCTGGAAATCCCACTTCCTTCTGAGATTTGCTGCCTGTAGAAGGACCTGATAGCTGAGCTGGGAGCTTACAAACACAGACGCTGCAGGATTTAACAGCACAGCACCTGGTGGGCAGCCCGATCACCTGGTCACGGTCAGCCTGACCAGACAGGGGGCTGTAGGGCATGCACACAAAAGGTGCTGGAAAATACCAGTGTTACAGGCAGGCCCAAAACGGGATAAAATTAGCATTATAGAAAAAGAAAAGTAACGGTAAACAGCTTTGAGGAAGCAGTGAGGAAGTATAAAAGATAATATAAACAGCCCTGAGGGGGTCCAAGCTGCTGCCAGACCCCCCAGAGGATATGCGGCTCTGTCCTAGCACCTCCAGCCCGGTGCACAGACTGAGCTTGGTGCCCAGGCTTCTGGGTCTCACACCAGCACCCAGCAGCTACGATCCAGAAGGAGGCCCGTGGAGAGGGTGCTCAGACGTGTTTACATAACCGACACCCACAGACAGGAAGGCGGGAGTGTGGCCAGCAGCAGTGGCAGCAAGATACACCCCGACCCACTTCTGCAAGTGACATGGGCAGGGGCAACCGGCCCCCCAGGTAAACAAAGGCAGCCCCCCGGAGATGGCTGATATCGGGAGCAGGGCAATGGGTCAGTGGGCCAGTGGGGCAGTTACGTGATTCACAGGGGGAAAGAGCCACAGTTTACAAACTGCCACCCACTGCGTCAAAAGGAAGTATTCCAAGATATATTTGGGAGTAAATATTTTGTGTCAAATGGAAAAAGAACCTTCTAGTCCACACACACAGGGCAAGCACACATTCTCAGGTAAGGAGACATTCTGTTCAAGGCTTCTTTCCCCACTGATACTAATTATCTTTAACATTGATTAATCTTTTACAAGCACTCTGTGTCATATGGGAGCTACATCCACCATGATTTGGTTCTCACTGGTGTGAAATTTCCTGGAAAAATCCCATGATTTCACCCTGACCCTCAGTACTGGAGGACACGCTTCCTCACGCCCACCTCGACCACAGTGACTGACCTACCCCGTGAGGGGAGTGGAGATCGGAGCAGGATGACGCAAGGCAGAGTAACCAGCGTGACGATCAGAAAGTAAGAGGGCCTTGCACGAGGGGAAAGTCCGAGCAGAACCCACCGGAACGAGAAACAAAGCAGCCGGAACATGTGGGTGATACACAGAGATCCAGGTCCTACTATCGTCCGACGCGCTTCACCAGGAAAGATACTGGCTTCGTGAATCGGAATGTGCTGTAGTTTCTTATTAATTCCAAGGAAAATCTCCCAAGTAGCCAGAGGGTCAGAGTAACCAGACCTGGGTATGTTCTCATCCCACGACCAGCCAGCTCACACCCGCACTAACCCGTGGTGACCAGCTGGTGTCAGCTGTAAGTAGATGGTATCGTGTGAAACCCACGTCCCACCTCCCAGCCACCTGGCCACCGGCACAGGCTGCAGTCTCCCCTCACCTGTCAGCAAACCTCAACTGGGTAGCTCCTCCTGGCTGGGAGAAAGTGGTAGCATCAGTAGCAAGTTACCAGTTACCCACTTCCCAAAAATCACTCTGCTTGGTTTTACTTGTGGGGGGGTGGGGGGTGCTGAACACAAGCTCCATATTTACCCCCAGTCCTTTTATTCAGGTACAGTGACCGGTTCCCATGGATGACTACAAACAAAGTGCAACGAGTGTTCAGAGACTCAGATACAGGGTGGCAGGGTGGAACAGCAAGCGTGCCAGTCCATCAGGGGGGGTGCGTGCACTCATGCCCAGACCAGGCGAACACGCTAGTGGTTTCCAGCGTCTGAGATGTGGCTGAGAAAAACCCCAAACAGTGTTGCTGAACATCAAAGGTGTGAGTGTGGCTGCCAGCCCGGGGTGCATACGGCTCTAGATTCCTCTGTGGGGGGGCTGGGGGGGAACAGACAGCGAGTCGCACACTAATTCCTGGTAACTGAGGGGCCTTATAAACGCACGGGTGGCAGGACGGCAAAGCATCGCGGGAGGGCAGCCCAGGCCACCTGGAAGGGTGCCCGTTTACACAGAGAGTGTCGGGGAGTCAGCAGGGGGGGGAGCACCGGCAGCTGTAGGGCGCCAGCGGGGCAAAGTCTGCCGGCGTGAACCTGAGGTTGGGCCATTGGGCAATGAGGAGAACTGGAGAGCGCACGTTTCCTGCCATCTGTGCAGAATGACAAGGGGCCCGGGGGAGCACACCTGTCAAGCAGGAGAAAGAGCCTTTGTAAGAAACCTGTGAGGCTTAGGCTGCAATTAGTGAGCGGACAGGGGGCCAAAACGATGCAGTTTATTACAGAGGAGAGGTGGACCTGGTCGCCTGTGTCTCTCTCTCTCGCCGGTAATGGGAGCAGCCTCTGACACCAAACAGGAAGTTCACAGTGGGTGCGGCCAGGACAGTGTGTGCGCTACACGGGAAGGGAACATGTCGAGACTTGTACTGTGCGCCAGAGAGGTCAGCCTGCTTAAAAGCACAGTCTGCACAGCTGTTCTGCAGGAGCACCACCTAGTGACCAGAAAAGCAAAAGCACAAGGTGTGCAGAGTCATCGGATGTAACATACTCATATGACCAATGAGGCACATTCTGGAATTACTGTACTGAGCAAATGTCCCACATTTAACATCCCACTGATTCATTTTACAACCAGTTTCATAACCGGAAGCTCATCAGATAATGACATGACCTTGAGGAATAACTCTCTAAATGATCGGACTTTATCTGAACGATCTATTTATCTTTTTAAGATGACTAATTCATAGGGAAACTTTTAACGAACAGAAAAATAGAGCATTTATTACAAAATTATTTCACTTAAATATTTTACCAATGTAAATGTGAAAACTTATATAATAACGTTGCATTAAGGCAGCAGGTATTTACGGACTTCTTTTCTTCTTAAATCGTCTACACACCATTTAAACAACGAAGAACAGAAGAGCAATGTTCGATGGAGTTGCAATGGAAGTCTATCTATCGATGACATCATAGAGAGATATGCAGCCAGTGACATCAGGGCAGTTGAGTGCTCGGTGATGTCACAGGCGCATAATCTTCCAGAGGGCCCGCACGCACATGGACAGCATGCCGGCATGCTTGGCCAAGTCACCCAGTTGCCAGGCAGGAAAGGCACCAGCCGGCTGGCCCAGTGACCAACATAACCCTTAATCTCTCAGCAAACGCATCGAGGACTGAATCAGTATGCAGTTTGCCATATAGGTCAGCTGGGTTTAAGACACATGCTTACAGCATAACATGTGACGCATCCCAGCAATGGCAGAAGCTGCACGGATGAGTTGTACTCCCACCTCTGTCATCATAACTCTAACCCCCCCCCCAAGCCCATCTAACATAACAGTTTCTTACCCACACACCCACACACACGAGCCTATGAGGCCTTCCTAACTGCTCTGACAAAGATTCCGACTTTCCTATATTTTCCCCAAAGGCAGTAAATTAATAACCTGCATGAGAGCAGATTGTGTTTAATCAACACTGCACTGGCACAGTCCTCCAGATAAGCCCACAAAATCCACAAAATGTCCAGGCTTTACAGCACCATAACTTTCAGAAGAAATGGTGAGCCGTATTTGTATTATAGTAGCATAAAATCCAACTCCCCACTGCCCCAAGGGGAAGGATGGAGGGGGGGAGGGAGAGAGAGAGAGAGAGAGAGAGAGAGAGAGAGAGAAAGAGAGAGAGAGAGAGAGAGAAGGGAAGTACTCCGAACTTGTGACCCCTGACAGCACATTGCACCATGCAGTCAGTATGTCTGATGGAGGCAGGGCCAATGACAGGAAACACAAAGGACAGCACTCTGACCAATGCTTACGCTGTATGAGGCCCTGTGAGCTGGTGGTGTTCTCTGCTGCCCTCTGCAGGACAATTGATTTTGTCACAAATATACAGCTGCAAAATTGCCAACAAGAATTAGACCAGACTTCTCTTATGGTTAAACAGCACACACAAGCAAAGCATTCTGATAATCCCATCTCTGATCTATTTCAGTTGTGGATACTGAAATACTGAATTACAAATACAACCATTTCCTATGTCTGCTTAAATTATTAATTTATTATTATTGCTATCAATAATAATATTGATTAACTGAAATATTAGTAAAGACAGCATGAGTTCTGCATATTCGGGCAAATTTGTTTTCATAGTCAGGCTCATACCATCACCTTAGTGAAAACGTAAACCACTCTGACAGGACACCGTTAGCCCTTTCTCACCAAGGCCGGTGCCCGTGCGGAGCCTAAATTTCGGCTCGGTCACTGCATTCACACAGCGGTGCCGAGCCGATATATCTGGGCCGGATTTTTCTGACCGTGACGTCAGGAGGCTAATTCCTATGACTATTAGCAGAATGTCCACAAGAGGGCGATATTATCTAATTATAGTCTAATGCACTGGGTTTACAGCAGAGGTTGGTTAACGCTATGTGGCAGAATATGAGATTCTTAAGCCTCACAAAGTCTCTGGTTGCTGCAAATGACAAGCTTATCAAAGATCAAAAGTTACTACAAACATTTCCATGTACCCTAACTAAACAAATGCATTTTAATGTCACTTAGGGATGTCGCAATTAGTCGACGTAGTCAATGACGTCGACGCTGAAAATGCGCCGACATCAATATTTCAAATCGACGCATCTTTTAAAAGTAATCGGTAAAAAATGCCGATAGATTAATCCATAGACAGATAGTCGTTAGTGGCAGCCCTAATGTCAATAATAACAATAAAACATACGATTATACTTATATAAATATTCAACAATTCGTGGAAGACTCATTAAATGTTATCAAACTGTAAATCTTATTCACAGGACATTGCGAGTAGAGACTAGGAACATCACCCAAATATACACTACGGAAACCTCAGAAATACTCAAACTGGTGTAATACACAAAATGTCAGTCACTGAAGGCAACATGCCACAATCATCACGAAAGAACTGCAAAGGTACTTGCATTTTCTTGAGTTTTTAAATTAATGTAATTTTAAAAAGACTGCTAAAATGTTTGGCCAACAGGGGGCAGGAGACGACCAGGTCTACAAGAGGGAACACAAAGAGAAAGCAAGGCCAAGCCCAACCCCCTGTGAGAGGCAGATCATGTTTGAAGTGCCTTGGACTGGTGGAAATATACTGAGCATTGCACAGAGTTTTTTGGCTTTTAGAAGAACGCTTGTCACCTTTAAACAAAATTCTTCAGCAATTTTAATCATTCCCCTCCAAATTCCAACAGAACTAGTCAGTCCAGGAAGCAAAACACAGTCTAGATAGTACATGACTCCGCTCAACTGACACGCTGTCAGTCATGTGACCATAGTGAAGACACTATCATGCTCCAGTCATGCCCCAAGGTTACCGCACAGCAAGTAAACATTTACCTAGCAAACCAGAACCTGACCCATTTGCAGCCCCAACAACCCAGCCACCAGCTGGGTGGGGGGGGGGCACTTGCAGAGCAGATCCATTTGCACCTTTCAGCTGTCTGAATAAACACGAGAACATCAGTTAGGAATCTAACCAAAGCTCAGAGACTGTCACGACAGTAACATCCAATAGTCACCGAGAGAGGACGCCACAGAGAAAGGGCAGCTCTCACACCAAAGTCAATGAACTTAAAGAGCTCACAGATGATTCAAGCCGATCTTTTCAGGAAACACTCCACATAAGACAGGTGTATATGCAAACTGCGCCACCTTGGGAGGTATAGCGGAAGGGGCATGACAGACACCCACTGGGGCAGAACAGAACACCAAAATCCACAATCATCTAACAGTGACACATAGCCATTTGTAGGTAGGCATCTGAGGGGTCACGCCCACTGGCATTTTTACATGTAGACGACGTCTTGCTCCTCCTAAACAGGCCGACAGCCTAACCAGACGTCTGAGCCTCCATCCAAATTCCCTTCGGAGAGTCGAGTTGAGCTGAACGGATATGGAGACCCCCGGTCGTCACGCCAGAGGGGTTCAACATCTCCAGTGTGACACTCACAGGCCAGAACTTGCTCCTATATAGTAATTCTTCCAAACTGACGTCAGGGTTTTACACGTTGAGGTCAGTACTGTGCCATCCCCTTGGGGTGAATGTGAAGTGCAGTGCAGTCACTGACAGAGGTCAGATGGGTCACCAGGCAACAGGCTGGACACCAGATGCAGATCCGCGAGAAAAAAAATGATGGACAGACACAAATATAATATTTATATGAACGTTAGTCCAACAGTGAGACAAAGACTGTCCAGATGAAATGGTCAGACCCAAACAGGGCCACACTTAAACTTCCTTTTTAACTTCCTTTTAAAAGTAACTTCCTTTTACTTCCTCTGTTCACTCAAGCAGCTCCCTCTCTACACACAACCTCGAGCTGCTGAGCTCCTTCCTCATTAATATTTCAAACATGAAGGCAGCAGCATTCAAACGAGACACACGGACTGCCACGGGACGCTCAGGGAAGACGTCACACCAGTACAGCACCAGCCGCCCCTAACACCCACCCCTCTGGGCACTTTGCGAGGCCTCAGAGATGCGCTTCCAGTGGAATAAAACAAGGCACAGACCAGTAACATTTTAAAAGTCTTCCTTTAGTTGCATGTCCAGCCAGGAGGGCACTGTGACCCCGCAGACAAATCCCAGCCTTCCTATGTATCCAAGGGCTTCACCGTTTCCCAAACAGCCGCGCTCCATCCGACTCCGATTAATCACGCCGACAGGCTTAGCTCGCGGCCCAGACAATGCACGGTTATCACGTGACTGATTATATAAATTTGCAACAAAAGGAGGACATTGTTAGCCTCTTCAGAGCGTTGTGCTTGCCCGTGCTGACATTTCCCAGAAAAGCAAAAACAAAAGCAGAAATGTCTTATTACCTACTGTTTCCTGCCGTTGCTAAGCAACGTCGATCTCCCCTCGCCATTCTGTTTGCTATGGCCTACTCTATCCTCTGCTCAAACCATGTGCAGGATACAGTCAGCTGTCACGGTCCGACACGGAAACTGCCCTCACACGCAAATACACAAGCTGGTATCCCGAGCAGACACCTCTACAGGAGACCTCACTATTGTCACCCCGAGAGCCCGCTGACCCAGTTGTGCTCCTTGCTAGGATGGTCCGCTCAGTGCCAGACGGAAACCAACTTCTGTCGCCATCGCCTAGCACACATGGTCGCTGCGGCAGTCCAGACCCAATTCCATTTGGACGTCACTCTGTTGCACCTTCATTCCACTTTCCCTCCGCTCCTGTCAATCGACCCTGAGGTTTACCAGTCTTAGTTACAAAAGTAAACCAGAGTCTCCCGGTCTCTAATGATGGACCCAGATGGCTTAGGAAGACAGACATACTCCAGGGTCCGTAAGTTGACTCTATCAATTTCACATATGTTTTCAGATTCAAGTCAGAAAGCAATATGATACTTTGTGCAACACGTAGGTGTCTCACGCTATTCAACAATTAGAGGAGAGGGGCAAAAGACCTATCAGGCAGTCTCCTATACACTCAGCATCACATAGCAATCGGTGGGTGTAATAAAAACACATGTCCTTTCTGCATGATATACCCAATTCAGAATGCTACTAAAACCTCCTGCCACATGAGGGCGATGTCTGTTTCAGCACTTGTTTGTTTGTTTGTTTGTTTGCATGGAGTGGTAGGGAAACCTAACATTACTCCGCATATCATAACAGGAACAGGCAGAAAACGTCAGGCCAGCACAAGACCTAACTGCTCTACTTCAGCTTTATATAATAAAAGCCTATGTTGGCACCTACATCTGTAAGTACTATCACGGTGTCGTTTACTTTTCCAGGCCTCCGCCAGAGTTGAGGGAGCCCTGAGACGCCTGGTGCTCTGGTTAATTAGTGACCTCGGCACGGAGCTAAACTTGGCACGTATCTCCGGGGAGAGTTAGCGATCTCTGCAGTAGACGGACCTCGCCCAGCTCTGGGACTGCCCACTGGGAGTAGTTCAGGTACAACAACTCTTAATTACCGCCCCAGGCAAACTGTGAGTATTATAGACGGTTCGCAGGTCAGGGCTTGAACACCAGTGCTGAAAAACCATCTCTCAGTCCATCTGTGTTAGAGATGCATTTGAGCACCCAGCTGGGAATGGTACGGCAAGGTGGGTCTATAAATAGCTCCACATCAGGACAGTGACCAGCCGGCGCCCCCTGTAGGCTGGACGGGGCTCTCCTGCCCTGTTGAGTTCTGAAATCGTCTAGCCCTCAGCAGACATCACAGGCTAAGTAAAGGAGTCAGTGCGGGAAAGTTGGAGCCAGAGCAGAGCTGTACCAGCACCTTCCCAGGGCAATGGCCTGTGAGGTCAGAGTAGGCACGACTGGGGTAAAGCTGGGACCACCAGAGCCATGGGGACACAACCCCCAGACTATGACCTGAACCCCCCCGCCGCCCATGCACACACCCCCCCCCCCAGAGGAGTTGCTCAGTTTAATACGATTAGGAGGAACAGAATGTGATTACCGCTGGATTCTCTAAAAGCCCCCACCCACGGAAAGGTGTGCAGGATGCTTAAACCGGCCGGCACCTGACAGAGGTCCGTGGAGGCGTGCTGGGTATCTGCATCACCATAACAGCACATGAAGAACAGAATAGGACCCTAATAATGTTGCAGGACCAGCAAGTTTCCACAGGGACACCAAAACTCAACACTTTGTGGAGATTTATGTAAAGACTCCTGGCACCATAGCAACCACAGCTGTCCACCAATCAGAAGCTTGCCTTTGCAGAGTTAAGTCCGACTTTGTCCAGAACGAGTTGACCGCACCAGTCAGGAAAACCAGGTTAAACGTTGACCAAGGAAAGGCTCTTCAAACCAGAAGGAATTCTACTCCGGCTGTGAACTAAGACACAGGTAGCACTGATAAAGACTCACAATCGTAGTTAAATGTTAGAACTTACCACAAATCGAACACCATATTTAACTGACTAGGGTCATTTCATTGAGCTCTTATTTACCAGAAAAGGTTCTTGGTTTCAGAAACCAAACTCTACGCTACTCTAAGAGCAGTAACATTTATCAGTTTCCCTGATCTCTGCCTCAACAGCCCCCCCAATACTGTTTGCTTTCACTCAATTAACAAATTAAAGTTTAACAACGCCCACGCCCACAAAAGACCCCTACTCCATCAGCTCGCCATTTCCCACGGGCCCACATGGGTACCGAGCGACGGTGAGACCCAAATTCAGAAAGGTATGACACCGCCAAATCCAGACCGTGAGAAATGCACATTTTATTGCGCTTTAAAAAAGGACCATAAACACATCCCAAACTTCCTCTTTAAAGAGGCAAAAGCTGCAGATTTCTGATAGACGACAGGAGACCAGCAGGGTGCTTAAAGACCATAAATTCACCCCCAGCCTCTGTGTACCACCAGACAGAACAGGAGACCCTGCAGCGTGCAACACTTTTACCCACGATTCCACTTATTCTATTTGGTCTCCATGGTGACGGTATCTGACGTCAAGCCAGTGATGCCCCCCTCCCCCCAGAGAAGCAGCCTGTCTACTGTGTGTTACTCCTTACCAACTGTATTTTATTTTCGAGGGGGGGGGGGGGGTGGCTGAGCTCTGCTCACTGAGCGAGAGGGCTGAGGTTACCCCTACAGAAGCTCCGAGACCCCCGACAATGACATCGTACAAGAGCAGCACCCTGGCACCCATACTGCCGGCGTCATTTTAAAAGGTGGGTGTGACCAGCGAGCACCATCGAGCACCAGCGAGCACACCCAGATCCACAGGTGTGTGACTCTCAGACAGGGGGAGCAGTAGGCGGGGTTACTGTCAATCAATGCTCGGCTCGAATGGAAAGTAAGGGGGCAGTGACTGACAGCATGTGATAATCCCACCTACTCAAAAGGTTGAAGAACGACCCCCGTCTTCATTCCTCATCTTAAAAATGACCAATCTGAGCAAAGCCGAAGGTGGCAGATGGCCCTAGGGTCCTGCAGATAATTTATCACATTTGGTTTCCGTAGCCGAATGTTTCGGAAAACCCAGAAAGTGACTCTACAGATGACAGAGAAAAAGAGGCAATTCGAGAAGCGATTTCTGAAGCTGGCATCACTGACATGGCTTCCTGTCAGGTAAGAGGAGAAGCACCACATCACTTCCAGTGTTGTCAGGTGCATCGCGATCCCTGTGCCATCACATAAAAACATAAACAAACTATCCAGGAGTTTTTCCTGCTTTACTGACCACACTTGACACAAGAACTGGAGCATGACATTGGGATCCTGAGTCACTCAGACAGACTATAAATGAAAGAGTGATTTAAAAGGGGAATTCTTCCTGTTCCGTGGCCGTTAAACCTGATTGACCTGTGGGTGGGTGTACGTCTTCACCCCACCGGTCAATACTCTTTCATGGAGCAGACATTGGTCCTCCACTCCAGCATCACAGAGAGAGGGGCTGTTGGGTTCAGCTCCGCTGTCCGTGTTTACATGAAACAGCAAGAGATAGCAATCTAGCCACATGACCACTCCTGGGGCCACGGACTGATAAACGACAGTCTGAGTTACATTTCTAGTCACCCCATTCAGACCAAGATTTTGCGTAAACCAGCTGAGTAGTCCGTGACTGTGACTGTTTATACTCATTTGGTTGGTTGAACCAAAATCTTGGTCAGGATTTTTACTTTCTGCACCTGAAATTTACACCTGCTTCCCAGTGCCATCCGCAGCAGTAAATAACAGGCCAGGAGAAAGCAGCAAAGACGAAACACATCTCACGCAGCCCGCCCATGATTTTCGGCAACTCATATCGCCACATCCTGCACTTAGGCAGGCTGACCACATTTACGGCAGAGGGCCACCGGGGCAAGACCAAACACACATCCAGGACGCCCACCCTGAGGCCCAATTTCCATTCCGCTCCTCCCTACCCAACTTGACAAGCTGGGCACCAGGATCCGGTCAACGACAGGTTAACAGCGAAAGGGAAAGCCAACCCCTAGCTGCAAGGGGACTGGCTGCTGACAGGCTGGTTCTGGAGCTCCATTCCGCTTCAGAGCCCGCCCTTGCAAGGGGCACCGGCAAGGTACCAGGAAATGTGTAGGGTACACAGACCGGGATTAAGTTACTCTGGAGAAAAGGACACACAGGTGCTATTATTTCATTTGGAAGCCTCGTTAGGCAGCCATCCTGCAGTGGAAACTCCTGATAACAGCAGCACATTCTCCCTGTACCCTGATACTCGCATCAGGATCCCAGCAGACAGGAATGTAAACACCGCCCTGAAAGACAATACGGCCCTGGTTCTGTCCCATTTCACGATCTGCTCCCATGCACCGACCTGAACGAGTCACAGAAATAATTTCCCGCCAAATTTCAAGAGGAAGCCCAAGGTGGTCCATCTAATGCAGAGATTTTGTGGGAAAAAAAAAACCCTTAAATATCACCAGCCCAAATAAGCAGCATTTTTCATATCTCACTGTTCAGTTATAAGAGTAACCATTTTAAGGAGGTGACACCAGAAAAACGAGTGATGACTAATGAATACAATCTGAATAATTATAGTTGCTGTCTAAAAACAGCAAGCTGGTTGATCCGCATTGTGCCTGTGCGCGCCTGGGAAAATGTCACCTGTCATTCAGCAACTGCGATCACCAGAAATGTCACTGGCTGCAACATGTCTAAAGCGAGAATCAGGGACAATAACGTGGTCGAATGTGAATCATTGGTGTTCCCTGTGGTTCTTCCCTCTCAGATTCTGCAGGCGTGCCTCAATGGGCATTAATTAATTCATCTGGGAGCATGGTGCAAAGCCTCCACATCCGGACACGTGAATCCCAATCCTCCGTCAGTCTCGCTTTGTGAAGCTGCCCAACATTCCGGTCTCCTGACACAACGGTCCAGCCAATGGGAAGCTGCTGAGTTACAGGGCCAGACTCCTGTCACTTTAAGCCATGCACTCATCGGCCCCAGCAACCAAGCGCATAGGCAAGAAAAGAGGAGGTGCAGGGTAAGAGAAGGAGGAGGTGCGAATGGGTTTCTGTGGACACTGTATAAGGAATAGGGTGTCGCCGAGCTGCGCTGCATATGACCTCACACAATATTCACCATTCATTGCTTTTTAAATATCACAGCGTTTCATCTGAATCAACTGTAACTGTGTCATAACTTATTCACACTGGGAAGTTCACCATCGATGGTATAACTGACATTCCCAAGGAGGATTCAAGGTTCACCAGCCAAGCTCATCAACTAGCAGACTCGTCCCCACCTCAGCTAACTCACAGTGCAGCTCCCTGCCTCTAAATCAGTAACAGTGTCTGGCCAGAAGCACGTTTTGGACCTCGGGGCTTGTCCTCTTAACCATTGGAGTACTTTTGTTTATTTTTTTTTGTTTTAAATAAATCAAAGATAATGAAGCAGTTCCCCAGTTTTACTTCATAGTGGCAGGAGCGATGGCCTCAAAGAGACACTTAACTCACTGTACTGTGGTAAAACACTGCGGTACACCAAGACTCGAAAGGGACGTGGGTATGAACCTTGGCCCCTACTCTCGCTCGCCCAGCTCGGCCACATTACTGCCATTTTTCACATTTGTCTTCGGACTCACGACCTGTGAAGTATACACAGCAGGCTGATGTGGCTCCCGGGTCGAGTCCCTGGAGGCCCCTGACTAAACAGTGGGCGAAAGACCTAACTCTACTCCTCTCATACAGTAATGCACCTTCTGCTCAGCAGCTCCCCACATTACGAGTCCCGCCACCTTAGTAGAGGGCCTGTTTACAGCAAATAAATACCCTCAGAAGGTCACATCAGCACCCCGGGGGGCCATTCACCGAACAGGACCCATGGTGGCCCGTTTGCACACATCTCCTCCAGAGACACGAGCAAACTGAAGGGACCCCGGCAGCAGACCTTCGCATGTGTGTTTACATTCTCCAAGAAATGGCAAATGCCCATCCAATCAAATCAAATTCCGCTCTCACAGGTCTGAATAAAAACGTCTGCCCTCACTCGAAAATCTGGTGAGCGATGTAGACAGGAATGCAGCACCAAGCCCTTCCACCAATGGGAAATCACACACACACACACACACACACACACAGCTTACCCCATCTTTTGCAACATATTTCAGGGTGATTAAAAATACAGAGATGAGTTTTCCGATGGATTCAAGGTGGGGGGGAGGCAGGGGTAGGTGAGGCCTTGACTGTCTCGTTTACCAGCCAGGGCTCAAGAATGTCAAACGCCTGAATGCCCTATGGCACAATCTTATGGAGCAGGTTCTGATGGAGGCACTCCATGATGCGTGATCTAGTGGGCCACGGGGTGCTGGGTAGCCAGAGAGAGTGGATGGGGCGCCCCTGAAGCGGATAACGTAAAAAGCGTCGCTTCTTGTGAGCAGAGAGGCAGCAGAAAGCTCAGCCAAGCCGCAAAGGGCAAATCTACATTCCGGCCTCACTCGCGCATACCCCCCGTGCCCCCCCCAGCTCCACACAGTGTCACTCATCGCTGCCAAACCCCCCATCCCCCCACGGTGAAAACAGTGCCATCCTTTCACACGGGCCGTGGCCACTCCATCAACAGGCCACCAAGGAGCCGCTCCCATTTCTCCTCTTTCAGCGGGGGACTAGAGGAGACCGGGTATAAAACACAACAGGCTGACCCGGGCAGGTGGACCCGAGTTTGTGGGAGACTCCCCACGGACGCGGCTGGCCAAATGCTGTGTTTACATTTTTATCCGAAGTCTAGAACCCTCTAAAAATACACCTTATGGTTACTCTGGGACTGTTCAAACAGAGAAAGAGAGAGAGAGAGAGAGAGAGAGAGAGAGAGAGAAAGGGAGGAAACAGAAAACAGCCTCTATGATTTACAGCCCCACGGAAGTGACTGTGGTCAAAGGTCGGCTACGTTCCAGAGCTCTGCAGCTTATGCCCCCTCAGTGTGGTGGCCCTACACACAGGAATTCTCCAGAAACATTTTGGAATTCCTAGAAATGGATGGAACATACAGCTCATCAGGAAAATGAACAGATGTTCTCTGTCTGTCAATCCTACAGGACTTCCTAATGAGCATTGTGCCCACAGACATGATCCCAGCACACGTCAGTAAATCCGAAAGTAATTTCATAAGCTCCATTGCACCACCCCACCTTGCTCGGGAAGGCATGCCAGGGGCCAGGTGGATGGGTCCGCGTGTGTCCAGCTAGCTGGCCCCCCGGGGGCTCTTTCCGGGTGCCAGATCAATCCCAGAATTCTCATTGGCACCCAGGAAGGAACAAAGAGCTGTTGTTTGTGGAGGCGGAGTGCAGGTCACATGCAGGACTCTAAACGGGTTTGTCGCCTCCCACTTGCCGTCCAGCGACGGCTGAGGGCTTTACAGAGACGCTATAAGCACCGGATTTGCGGCATGCTTTTCCTGTGCTAGTAATCCAGCAGTGTGCAATCCCCCCCCCCCCCATTCTGGGACAGTTTTTATAACAGTATTCATCTGCTGCTTAACATTATACATGGACAAGGAGAGAGGGAAGGGGGAGAAAGAGAAAAAAAGAGAGACAGACAGAGATAGACAGAGAGAATACAGACATGTGAAATGGAATAATGCTTGGCTGAATATAGCTGCTTTGCTTTATAGTTGAATATAAATGTTTTAAACTCCAGGAACGCCGATAAACATCCTAAAGGCTCGATAAAAAATGACCTCTCCATGTGACCCTATAAGGCTGTCCACAAGCAACTGACAGAAGATGCTCAAACTGGAAGGATCCATGGCAGAGCAAGGAAAAACGAAGACACGCCCTTATATTTTACAGGCATATGTGACTGTAAAGTGCCAATTCCACTTTCACGGTGCCTAATATTTAATTCTGCATTTTGAATAAGAGCAAAGCTGAGGCAGGGTGACGGGGGAAGGTATAGAAGCGGAGGTCCGTTTTCATACAGTGAACAAGGTCCGCGGAAAACTGCGCCGACAGCACCAAGAATCAATAACCCGCTGTAATATGAGGAAATGTGTGTCAGGCTTCAGGAAGCACGGTGTTCTAGAGAAATCACTTCGATATTTGTTACTTAAATACAATTACACCGCTCTATCACAGTAAATTTAGGTTAAACTGTAGGAGTAATCATTAACTATTACAATTATTACTATTATTATGATACTGTAATATCAGGAAATGTATATCAAACTTCACAGAGGACGCTGTCGTACAGAAATCACTTCAGTTCTACTGTTCTATTAAACATAATAATAACACCTGTATTACAGGACATTTTGAATAAAACAGAGGAACTTCTTTATCATTACTGTTGTTGTTGTTGTTGTTGTCATCAACATCATCACTCTTCGCGCCCTCAGACAGCCGTTAAAAAGTGCCGCGCGCCCAGCGGCGGATCCCCTCGTGAGCCCAGTGGCGGCGCAGCTCCTACCTGGACGGCGGCCGCGTGGAGCGTGACGGAGCCCCGGGCGGGAAAGCGCCGATGTCCGCGAGCCCCTTCCTCAGCGCGCTCACGGTGCGGCCACAGCGGCGGCTCTTTGCCTGTCTGTCACTGCGCTTCCTCGCTCCTAACTTTCCTTCTCTTTCTTTCTCTTTTCCCCTCCCTTTGGCGCCGTGTCACATCCTCAGCTCGCACCCCACTTCGCTACCGCGGCTCTCCGCCGTGACCTGCCGGGACAGTGCTTCCACTTTGCTCCGCCTGAGACACGGAATGGTGGGAACGATGGAGGACTTTTCGGGCTGCCCCCTCCCTCCCGCCTCGCGCCTCGCGCCTCGCGCCGTGTCCGCTGCAGTGGCGCCCCCTGGCGCTGGCGATGGCGGTCACGCGCCCTTTTCTCACGGCGTCCTTGTAATCGCGGCGTTGGTAGTGAAGCTCCGCCTGAGGCGCTTCCATGTGTCGCATCGCTTTTAAAAATATTTGTACTGCATGTACGTTTTTTAAAAAAGAATCTAAATTCATCTATCTGTGCACGAAGATCTTCAGAAACCACAGATTTATTGTAGAAAGGTTTAACCCCCAAATTGAAAACTGCCATACAAACAGCAGGCGGTCTGTGTATTCTCGCACACTGGTCTTTATAAGATCTGACACCAAGGCATAAAATCCGATGGGAAGTTTTTTTTATTCGAATCAAAAGCAATAAAGGAGCTGGTGAATGGAGACAGTCCCAGCATCTGGGCAGCAGCCTTCTGAAAGCATAAATAATATAATGAGTCCTTGAAGACAAAATGAGAGGCTGACTGGGGGGCATGGATTACTTTGGGAGAGCGGTGTGAGTACAGAGGACGGCGGTGGTCATTCTACAGCCTTTCATTTGTTGTAATAAATTATGTAATGTTTTGAAGATTGTCTTTTCTTGGTACTTTTCCAGACAATTGGCGGTTGCCGTCTACTAACTGTACTGCTATGGATGGCGTTCGCAGACCTGCTCTTTGACGCCCCCTTGTGGTTATAAGTGAGTTTTGGTCGTGCAGCGCGCTCCAACTGGAACATCTGGCATCCAGAGTGTGGTATGTCTCATTTTTGCAGAGTAAAACCAGCCGCGTAGATACCAGCCAGTGGTGCTGGTCCAAAACATTTATTGCGTGTTAAATATTTCTTTTCCCAATTTAGTGTGCCCAGACCGACATAATGAAATGGCTGAAAAGGGAAGGAAGAAGCAGGAGGAAAGAGATGTGTAGGAAGAGACTTATGGTGAATGACTGATGGTTTATGAGTAAGGTCGCGATATTTCCGTGGGCCAACCCAAAGGAAAGAAGGGGTGTCTACCTGGACAGAGGTGCAGGGACAGGAAAGGCAAGGCAGCCAATCGCCCAGGACCCTCCAGCTGGGCTGATTACATCCCATGATTGTACATAGTACAGTGCAGCAACAAATCTGTTCCATTTTGTGCATTTTGTTTTTCACAGTTAAGAGAAAATAAAGGATTTGTGTTTATTAAATTCTCTTTGTTGATGTTATTCATTTAGACATCATGCTAAAACAATGGTCATACATTTCACCACATCGGGCAGAGTGCATTGCAGGGCCCCCAAGTGTCTCTAGAATCGCCTCTTCGCCCAAACAGAGAATGAGGTAGAGTTTGCCTTGGTTCCACAGAGACTTCCTTAGAGTCAACTCACAGATGTTAATGTCTCCTTTGGGCTGATTGAAAAGTTCCTCAGGATTTGCTGGCCTTTCCCTGACGTCCAGTGTACGTCCAACGGAAATTTATCCTAATATGCTCCAGAATGGTGTGCCAGAGTAGAAATACTATGATCCTGTTAGAATCCTAGAAAACATATGCAGTGCATGTGCGTGAGGGCATATGTGGTGAATGATTCCGTAAGAAAACCATAATTTAACCTTTACTCATTGTTGAATGTTCAAGTGTATTTTAAAACTATTTCTTCTACATATGAGACAAAAATGTTCAAGATTTTAAATGCCATACCACAGAATCTGTCTCTACGCTACCATTTTGAAGTCATCATCCCAGAATTCTTTGTGGCACAGGCTGATGACGCCAAACTGTGCACACATCAAAGCAGGAGGGGAAAAGCAAATACACATTCATGGTTTTTCCAATGCTCTTTTTCTGAAGAATAATTACACACTAAACTACATCAGCTTAAGTTAATTGTAGCTAGTTACTGCCACCTTGACTTTAGCATGCATTTAGCAGCTAGTTACCGACTTCTAGCTTTTAGGGACTCATTCCACAGACTGGCCAGCAGCGTATTCCACAAGTACAGGTTAGGCCACGCTTCCCAGAGCACAGAAAAACACCAGGAAGGAGGCTGAACAGTAACAGGTCAATGGGTTGAGCCGATTGATCAAATCGTAGAACTATTCATCACGGATGTCATGAAAGCAAGCAAGTAACAGGGAAAGCTGCATTCATTGCGTTTATTTAATAACATTATCGCCCCCCAAACGGCACCCCCCTCCCCTCCCCTCCCTCAACATCGTTAGCCCTCCACTTTGGAGGCCTTAATCCTGAGGGCGAGATGGTTCCCACATGGCTGCCCCCAGCCTCCATCAGCAGCACCGTCAGCTCGCCCGCTCCGCAAAGATGCATCAAGGTTATGGTCCGTCATCACATGGAGGTACAGAGTGGTTCGCTGGCGTCAGGATCGCGTCAGATAAGTGGGTTAGTCATGCCTGCTTGTTTACTTTTCTTTGTGTTTCACGGTCATTCATGGAATAAAGCCAGAGAGGCAGCACCTGCTCTCTGAAATTTTTTATTTTTTTTTGGAAGACCATGGACCGGGGAAAGGCTTCCGTCAGTCGCCTAGCAACACCTCGCATGGAGACTCCTGCCCGGGTCCAAGGTGTCACTGCCTGCCTTCATTATGATGGGAGCAAACACGGGTCTTAGCATGAGTCATATTGAAAGCCGCCAATTAAAAATGGAGCTTCTGTGGAAAAACTATGATGATGTAAAACCCTGAATCACTTGGGGTATTTTTGGAAACACAGTGTATGTTCAACAGAGGGAAAAGATGGTGTGGTGTAAAAACTTTACCTGCGGAGGAAACACATCATCACTTTATAACTGCTTCTCCTGGAAACCTTCACGGGGGGGTGCAGTCTATTCCAGGACGCACAATTTTGGACAATTTAGAAGCCTAGATGTCAGTTAGCCTAACCATACATCTTTGGCCTGTGGAACATGCTGACATACAGGGTGGAGGAAATTTGCACACCTCATTCTCAGAGCTATTTCACCTCTTCAGTGCTCTTTTGTGCGACACTCTGTAATTATGCAATGAATTTAAATGAAAGATGTTGTGGACTTTGCCAGCCGTAAACTGACAGTGTGATAGATAAGGGCTCCACGCTATTTGTGTCATTTGTGATGCTTGAGGGATTTTGGTTTCAGGGGATCGATTTTGTGATTTTTACGAAGCACCATGGACATAAATTATGGGGGTGTATGGGGAGGGGGGGGTTGTAACCAAATTCAATCAAATTCAACAGCCAATTCAACATCTTGGACGCCGCGTTCTATCCGAAGCAGCAGCAATTCGCTCACCACGGTCCGGAGGTCTAACCAAATTATAAAATTTTACACAGTGAGCCATTTAATCTTTTTTCAATTCAGTAGTGCATTTATAATATTAATATTCAAAATATGTAACTAATTCCTTTGGTTAAAAATTAATTTATTGACTTTATAATAATGTAAGAATGTATTGCAAAAAGGCAAAACCATTGTGCTAAACGTGTCTGACAGATCGTTACAACATCAAGGACAATAAATGACAACGTGGCGCTCACATTAAATCACACTTGCCCTTTAGCCGATCCGTGGACGGCCAAATCCCGGACTTCTTACCGTCCACCTGCAGGCATACCGCCCGCCGTTTCTCCAGGTTGAGGAGCTCTTGGAAAAGTTCTTGTACGTTATGGTTGGTTTTGGCGGAGGTCTCCATGAAAGAACACTTCCAGCGAGCCGCTAGCCCCTCGCCCTCGCCGACGGCCACTTCTCGCTGACTCTCGTCGCTCTTGTTACCGACGATCATGATGGGTAGGCCTTGCGCGTCACCGCTCTTAATCTGACAGATCTGCTCGTAGATGGGCTGCAGCTCCTCCATGGACTGGCGGCTGATGACGGAGTACACCAGGATAAAGGCGTGACCCCGGGAGATGGACAGACGCTGCATAGCGGGGAACTGGTGACTGCCAGCCGTGTCGGTGATCTGCAGCGTGCACACGTTGCGGTCGCAGCTGATCACCTGCCGGTAGGTGTCCTCCACGGTGGGTTTGTACGTTTCATGGAAGGTGCCTTTGACGAAGCGCAAGACCAGGGAGGTCTTACCAACCCCACCCGCTCCAAACACAACCACGCGGTAGTCGTTGCTCTGCTCAGGCATGGTCTAACTTCGCCAAGCCTCTTACGGGTCTTCTTGGTGTAGCTGACCTTACATACCCAGATGGCTTGGCACAGCTGATGAGGAACTTGAGAGAAAAATAAAAGAAAATGGATTAAAGTAGCATACACTAAACCGAGATTTCGCTGCGTAAACTACAATATACGTGGATATGATATATATAGATATATTTTAATTCTATTGAATGAATGAGTATTTAAATTAAATAGCCCACAACTGAAGGAGTCTAATACCCGTAATGCAGATCGGACCAACAGGTACATTTCAGTATATTCTCGAATCCATGCACACCTGCTTTTTATTTTCCTGGTATAATATTTCCTATATTATACCGCATACATACAGAAAATACCACAATGCAAAGATATTATTAAACATGGAAAATGCAACCATTGCGATTGTCGTCACAGATTAAAGAATCAAATAGTTTTTAATGAGAGGTGCATGTACGACATTAAATTTTATTATTGAATCGCGTGAGAGGGGTTGCACACAGACAGCGAAAATCCCTCCGAAATGGAAATCACACAATTAATATAGCAACACGGAAGAGCTTTTTCTGTACTGTCGGGCATTCCATGAACCCAGCTGTTCTCCCTACAAGCGATGTTTGTATTTTTCCATATCGTCAAGCGTAAAAGAGGTCAATTCAATGTTGGGGGAACATTCATTAGAAACCCTTTTCAAAGTACGTTTTTTATTTAAAAAAAAATTATCAGCGGGGTTGGAAGAAGATTTTTTTAGTCTAACAATTATATACGTTGCTTAAATAATCACTTGTTTTAAACAGCCACCAGGCAAAGCAAGTATCTTCCGAGGGTAAGTTTATATATGTCAGAGTTACAATGCCGTTAAAAATAGACTTACCTCTGAATGGGTTCCCGCGGAATCCTTTTTATTGCAAATGGAAATTCCAGTGTTGTAGTTATATACAGACCTCCGAATGGATTATACCATCCTGTAGTAAAGGGTGCTTTCCTGATATAGTATTTTATGCAGATGTTTTTTCAACGAATTATGTTATGCTTTTTAAAATCACCATTTAAGCATTATTAACTTTAAACTTCAAGTTACAAAGCATCACTAAATCGCCTCCCTTGAGAAGGCACTTGTAAACAGCTCCACCTCTTTTTCATTCATTTATTGGTCATGGACTCGCCTTCCTCCATTCATACCACGATACAAATCAACGTGACACTTTACACAAATACGATGCTGTGTATTAATTATAACGACGCATTGCTTTTATGGTATGTGATTGGAATATGAACGTCATCATTCATAGCCATTAAAACAATAACAAGCGCAATTTTAAACACACATCAATGTTTATTACTCCATGTCAGTGCTTACAAATGGTTAAATATGAAATCTGACCTCCGTACTACTCCCTCAATACTACGTACGTAGTACAGTAAACGATCAATTCGTAACTGCTGTAAAAATCCCGAGATCGATTACCGCCTGTCCTCCCGCTCGCCGTTTTACATAAAAAAAACTCTTTCCACGATCTAGGTTAAATGTAAGGTGGTAATACCAAGGGCGATGGAAGGACACTATGCTATATCGGCCTCTTTTCAAACTTGGCTGTGTTTAAGCGGATGCTTTTGGATACGTTTCATGTATTCAATACCTCAAAAAGAGGTGTATGTATACTGCTGCAATATGCGCTCTTAACAATAGAGGGAGCCAGATTTCCAATAACACGCAGGAAGACTGGGGGAAAAAAAATCTGAAACCATGAAAACGTGAAGCAAATGCTTTATTTAAATTAGCATAAAAGCAAACATCTATACTCCCAAAATGTGTAATACAAACATCTTAATAGCATCTGGAAGAGATGGTCAAGAAGCTGTCAACCAACAAATGGTGATACATCTACACGAGACTTCCCTACACATACAAATGAGCGATTTATAAAAATATACCTCTACACTGCAACATAGTGAAATTAGCACGTATCATAAGTCATCGGGGCATCAGCTAATTCGGGAAATACACACCATCCCCACCGCCCTCCATGAAATCCCGCTAAAACCTCAGCAGCTAAAGCTGATGGGGAGGCTCCCGTACATACCTGTGCAGTACATTTCAGCTTCATTAGGAGACTAAAAGGGGAAACAGAGCGACAAGCAGGTGGAACTGTATAAAACGCTGAAATCGACACCACTGGGAAAAGGTTTGCTGTACAAGAGATCGGCAATAACCTCAGTCCATTAGAGGAGGGGTCCCGTTAAAATTGTGCAACTCACATGCAAGGCTTTTACTTTCATGAAAAACTGCGCATTTTTTCGCTCAAAACCTTCCCCACCTGGAAGGTAGTTAAGCAGATAATAACTGCAGAAATTAATTCTGTCACTCTCTTCAGTTCCATTCCCGCTCCCACCCCCCTCAAAAGCACATAAACACTTCCCTCAAATGGAGCATGAGATGACCGGACACAGATCGGCATGTTTTTCAACCTCTCAAACCACCACTAGATGGCGTGATAAAACCTTCTCAACCTCCAGGTGAAACTGCATGGCATTTTCAGGTGGTTGGGGGGGGGGGGGGGGGCTTAGGGGTGTGCCAGAAAACGTAAACTGCTCGACAGACTAGAAAATGTTTAAAAACATTTTAGGGGTTTGCAGTCGGGCTGAATGTGGGCAGTGTACAGGATTAAACGTCGCAGGAGTGACAGTAGTAGCTAATAAAGTTTCGCGCATGGTGAAATCTCCAGGACACGGCACCTCCTGCTGGGCGGGGAGGGCAGACCGCCGGGCTACTCATGCGCCTCCTTCCGGGCCATTCTGTAGATCTTGGTGGGTCCGTCCACATGGGTGACCGTGGTGGTGAGCTGCACGTCCTCGCCGCTGTTTGCGCCGACGTCACCTGGTCAGTACAGCAAAGGCATGAGGCCAAAGGGCGACGGGCTCCCCTCGTAACAGCTCACCTCAGAGCAACCTCACAGCAGTGTCAGAGCCCACAGAGGATGTGTGTTTAACGCACCATGGCATCGATTAAACAACCAAAACAAACGAAAAAGTGCTTTTCCACACGCTACAGTATCACATCCCATTACATGACTGTTGGCCAGTTTTGTTCATCCGTTTACATCTTACAGATAATGATGACGACACCACTTCATTGATCAATTCTCTTTCCGCCTACTCCATCTTGTTCTCCATGACACACAGACATATATGCAGGCGAGAGCAGAAGCCACCTGCAGCAGCACCCATGGAGCTGGGAGTTAAGGGCCTTGTTCGGAGATCCACCTCTCCTCATACTCATCAGAATCTCACATCTACCAGCGAGAAATGGACAGGCACTGCATGGCCAAAAGCACTGGGAGACTCGACCACTACACCTACGGTAACATGACATCACACTCAAAATCCATAGACATCAATATGGAGTTGGTCCCATTTCATCCAAGACATTTTGGACTATGCTTCCAACTTTGTGGGAACAGTTTGGGGAAGGCCGTTTTCAGTTCCAGCATGACTGCGCCCCAGTCCCCAAAGCAAGGTCCATAAAGACATGGCCGAGTTTGGTGTGGAAGAACTTGACTGGTCCACACAGAGCCCTGACCTCAATTCCATCAAAACCCTTTGGGTCGTGAGCCAGGCCTTCCCGTCGAACATCAATGCCTGACCTCAACAAATGCTCTTCTGGATGAATTAAAGAAAAGTCCCATAGATATTCTCCAAAATCTGGTGGAAAGCCTTCCACCTATTACAGCTGCAAAGGGGAGATCATATTGACATATTCTCCATATTGATGCCTGTGGATTTATGGGTGTAATGGGTCTTATGGGTGTAATGGCCAGGTTTCCCCAACACCATTGGCTATATAGTATACAATAATGATGCGATCATGTGATCGTCCCCTAACCCCAAGCTCTGTCAGACCTGTAACAGGAACAGACAGCTCATGGGGCAGCTGCCGAGTGACTAACTTCAGCTACTTTTGGGAAAGAAAACCCTGGGAGAGGTCAATGTCAAGAGATGGATGGTTTTAATCAGGCTGTCTGGAAGGACGCCAGCCCACATTAGGAACACCCATCTACACCCTGCCCCCCTCCTCTCCCAAAAAACAAAAGGCCTGGTTTGCCGAGTTCCCTGTAAACAGATCCTGACGTGTCCAATAATTATAAAAAGGGACAATAACAGCGTGACAATGAAATATCAGCAATTATGTGAAATATCACAAGGAAAAGAGGTGGATCTTGCTGATGAGCATAAATTATGGATGTCACTGCTAAAAATGCAGAATTTGTCTATATACACACACACACACACACACACACACACAATATACATAAATATTCACAAGTTCTTCCACCACTCTGAAAAGCTCTACACAGAAACCACAATTTATCGAAGCAATTCAAGTTCTGTCCCATCTGTGGATCTGAACCAGACCACGTCCTTAACCACAGCGGCTCACCTTTAACCAGCAAGAAAGGAGTCTCAGCGAAAATGGAACAGGAAGCATACCATTGGACTGGTCGTTGCCATAGCGCTTGTGGGAGGGTGCGTACAGGAACATGATGGCAAAGACGTAGAGGTTCCACATGCCGTAGATGCCCGTGAAGAAGGCGCTGTTCACCTGCACTGTATAATCACCCCAGTGCCAGTGGCCTTCGTTTACCTGACAGGTGGGCAGAGAAAGATCACACACATCATGCAGTAATGAACGGAGTACATCCCATCACCCACCTCCAGTGAAGCTCCCCTATATCCTAACCATCGTATCAGTCACTTTCTCATCACAGATCATGACCGGAACACACCATGTTCGCTTCCTGTTCTGGGCTTGAGTGACAATCCCACCACAGAGAAACTTAATAATTCACAGCAAAAACCTGTCATCTACACCTGGTTCAGTACCAGCAGATCAACACAAGAAACCCACCTGTGAAAACAAACATCCCCCCCCAGTGCATTACAACCACAAAAACACAACCTCAGGTCCCAGCCAAGCCTTCTCAGGCTGACGGAAAGGCCCCCCACCCGGGACTCTGAGCAGGAACAAGGCTCCGGGTTTGAGGGAGTAGCAGGCTCACCTGGCTAACGATGAAGAAGATCACCGTCATGGCTGCACACGTCAGAGTGACCAGCATGAGGAATTTGAACCTGAAGATGAGGCCCTAAAGAGAGGAAGAGATACCCGATGAAGCAGGACAGCAGATCGCTTAGCAGGACACCATCAGCTTCCATTCATACGGACAACAGAAGCAGATTCTCATCACTTGAGCCCAGAAGCGTAAATCTTAACCATGCTGTCAGACTGAATTTGGCAGTTCGATCAGGAGGCTGACACCCCCACCTCGTAGTGCAGGCGCCGGGCTTTGGACATGGCCGGCAAGGAGCTCCTCTTGCTACTGATGTTGCGGAAGACCTGGAAGACCATGAAGCAGAGGAAGAGGAAGTAGAGGCAGGCGCAGATCCCCGCCACGATGATGAAGGCCATCTGAGGCAGCGTCAAGGAACGTGTGGGAACATCCGGCTGGTTCACGCATTCCTGAGCGGGGGCCCCTTAATCCGCGCTCACCCGGCTTAAAGCGCTTGACGACCGCCAGCCGACCGCCGTTCGTCTTCTTCCAAAACGCGGACGGCTGGAAAGAGTTTCCCTCCGCACCCACAGGTACCGAACGGCCAAAGTAAATGTTACATTCCTGGATTAAACTCAAGTGTCTCAAGCTGTAAAAGCCTCACTCTGACGACAGGGCAGCAGTCAGGCAATCGCACAGGCATTCTCCCCGGACGACTTAGCCCGTCAGGTGTCACCCCACGGAGATGCCTATGCTTGTCCACCTCCAAACTCTTCTCCTTCTGCTGTGGATGACATCAAGCGGCCTGGATGTGTAGCCGGGACACAGCAGCCTGGCACGGAAGGGCTCCCCGGGTGGGGGGGTCACAAATATCACCCCTTTGTGATCCTACCCAGAGAGCTGCCTCCTTCAGGCCCAGCAATACAGATTATAGGGGGTTCAGCAATTGTACAACAACACACAGCCTGCACAACGTTTTGGTGGGGAGGGGGGGAGAAAAATCCCTCATAAATGCTTTAAAAAAGCAAACAAATGTGTCATGTTACACTCGGCTGGCTGTATAAAAGGCTCCTTTTATGGGGCTTTGAACGTGGGCGGCGATGGGGGCTGCTCTCGGGGGGGGGATGGGGAGGCGGGAGACAGCGCTCTTGAAACTTGTCTTTAGGGAAGAAAAGTGCTAATTAAAGTTGCATTAAAACTGGTCTGCTGCCAGCTGTCTAACTGGGAATCACCGGCTTGTCACCAGCAGCGTTCCAGGGATTAACGGAAC
The DNA here is from genome assembly GCF_023856365.1 of Brienomyrus brachyistius. NCBI lineage: Eukaryota > Metazoa > Chordata > Actinopteri > Osteoglossiformes > Mormyridae > Brienomyrus > Brienomyrus brachyistius. The sequence continues at coordinate 2,274,159 of NC_064553.1, forward strand.
GGCACCCACCACCGGACACACATCGTCTGCGAGTCACGATGTACTGGGGATGGGGGGATGCAGGTGAAGGCCCTGAAATGGGGGGGGCAGGACAGTGGGTGTGGGGAGGGAAGGTGCATGTACATGCAGATGAATAATGAGACCGATAATGGGAAAGGAAGCGCATTGAGACCCAGATGTCTGCCTGCTACCTCTGAGGCAGCCACAGTCCACAAGGATACAGCCAGCTCAGTGCCCACATCCGTGACCCAGATACTGTAAAACGGGTTCGTCAGCTGGACCCCCCTGGAAAACAGAAACAGCCTCCTTAGTGGAAGCAACCGGAGCCTCGTCACCATAACAATTACAGCCGTTAGTCACATTCCCCAGGATTGGGGACGTCGTGTCCTGATTTGATTTAAAGATTAACCCTAGACGTGCCTGCTTGGCTTTTGATATGAAACTCATCAGAAGACCTGTACATGATCCTGAGGAGCATCTAAATACCTGTCGGTGGGCGGCTTGACTTTCCCCACCAGGTGGACCAGAGACCTTGCTGAGGGCAGACAGATATCTGGCCCGGAACTGGAATAGCGCCGTCCCGATACAAACCCCATATGCCAGCAGAGGTGACTGGGCACTGAGCCAGTCAGCCTTCAGACAAATACATTTCAGAACGGCCGCCCCGGAGGTCCCCTGGCTTGATTTAAAGCACCAGAGAGCTCGGTGACATTTCATCCAAAGCCAGGATGACATCATGCCCACAGAAAATGCAACCCGGCCCCTTCCCCCAGCCGCATCGGCCCAGCACTCAGTGTCCAGCTCTCTCTCTCCCCTAGGGCCGCCTTGCTTCCCCCCATTCTGGGCTGCCAAGAGCCATTAATCCGTCCGCTGGGTGTCAGGGCCGCTGGAAGGCCGAACCCACCACCTCTCAAGCTCCCCCCGGACTGAAAGGGCAGCATCGCTATACTTAACTTCTACAAGGTACCCAAACACTCTTATAAAGCTGATTAATATCATAAGAAAGAACCAACAGACAGGTCTTCCAAACACAGTTATTCTCCACACTGAGCAAAACCAGAACCTTTTTTTATTGCATATTCATTCGGGTCATTTTCACCCAAAGATTCAGGCATAAAATCTCTGAATCCACCCAAGATGGTGAGCTTCCAGAACAGTCCGCAACGTCACGAAGCATTCAGCGAACAGAAGGATGCTCACCTCTCACACATGTCGAAGATGAAAAGGCAGAAGGAGCCGAAGGCGATGGGTCCAATCTGCTTCCAGTACACTGTGAATCGATTCCTCTCCATCTGGTCCTGGGGGGGGGGTGAATAAAACACAGGAAATTGAGGTCCACGAGGAGACAGCTTGCTATAGGGGGGTTAAAATCTCAGGGGTGATTCTAGGTGATTCTTTGCAGGCTCAGTGGTTTAGCTACACCAAGGGAAGGGCTTCCCAAAGCCCACCCTACCTCCCCCCCAAGAGGAAAAGGGGCACCCACCATCATGTGCTCTCCACAGAAGATGATCCAGAAAGACAGCAGCATGGTGTAGAAGATTCCCTGCCGAATGTCCCCAAACAGCAGCATCCAGGTCCAGTTGAAGCCCACAGAGAACCACTCCACGGGAATGTTGATGAAGGTCATGGAGATACCCAGAGCAAAGATTACCCTGGAGAACACACAGCCACAGGGGGAGGGGAGGGGGGGGGTCACATCTTGCTTAAGAAAGATTGCAGGGGTATCAGTGTAGCAGCCTTGGGGCAAGTCTAAGCACCCACTGGTAGAAGATGAAAGGCACTGCATTGGCAGAGTGCACCTGGGTATAAGCTTTCAAATGCTGGGCAATCCAGCATGAGAACACACTGTGGAGTCGAGAGAAGCCACACTGTATCGGTATGCAGTGTGGAGTCGAGAGAAGTCACACTGTATCGGTATGCAGGGAATGACCTGTGCTCACGAAGGGGGCATGAGGCATGGCAGGAGAAGTAATGCCCTGACCGAACAGGCAGCAATGCCCGGCAATGCCCAGTTTCCAGGGTCCCCGATTGGGACCTCCCAAACTGGAATGCCAAGGAGCCCAGCTCCACAAGAGCTCTTGGCCTCCAGGCAGGGACAGAGGCAGCCTGTCGCTGGGAAACTGTCCTTAGGTCCCCGATGTTCTCAGAAAGCCGCTCTCACACAGGACAGTTACAGAGCCATTTGGTAGCACTTTACCTCAATGGCCCAACGGCACCTGCTTCCAATCTTCTCTAAGCACAAAAACATAGCTGTAGAGACCCTGTTGCTTGAAGGACCAAGGCTAGTTTAGAAGGCACCTCAGTTACAGAACAGCGTAAAAGCTACACCTGCACGACGCCACAACGCAGGAATCCCCACCACGTGTTTTTTCAGCTAGTTGGGCGACACACATTTTGAAGAGCCTTCTGACTTGGAGTTAGACACCAGTCCAGTTGGGTTTTGGTTGGTCTCAAAATCAATTAGTAGATTCTGGTGACATACTGGTTACAAAACACACACAAAGACAAGTCAATTGTCCCAGGTAACTCAGGAACCTTAACACCACTTAAGCACCGACAACAGACTAACACCAAAAAGATAAAGCTTTTTGCCACCTACTGCTCTAATTACATGAGAACTTCCCACATTTGCACTAGCAACTAGGGTCCCATCACACAGGAAGGTGGGCCCAAGAGAAGGGGCGTGGAGAGCTCACTTGCTTCCGCAGCAAGCCTTACTTCTCGAGGAGGACTGGGGGCCGAGCCATGAGGGTGATGCGCCTCCAGTACCACACCATGATGATTAGGATGCTGGGTGTGAGGAAGGTCTTCATGGCGAACCACACCTTGGTAAAGCCGCCATTTTGGTGGATGCCCTGAAGGGAGAATGAGAAGGTTCCTTTTTGTGACACTGGTATCGGAACTCCAGATGATTCACAGTTGAGTCTGGGGCCGTGCTGGCTCCCCCCACCCGACCCCACCCCACATCACACACCACTAGGCGGATGTCCTTGATCTCCCCAATCCCCACGTTGACCTTCCTCCGCTCATTGACAGGCAGCCGGATATTCAACAGGTAGTACTTGTGAGCCACGCTACCGATCTCCATGAAGGGCATAAGGTCACACTCGTAGTATCGGCCCTCATTATCAGGAGTCTGAAAGAAAATCCAAGAAGTGAAACTCCTCCCACCCCTCAAATTACCCAGTCAAATTCAAGGGGTGGAGCTTGCGGTGAGGAAATGCAGAGTAAGGCTCACCTTGGCTGCTGTGAAGTTGCAGTTCAGCTTCCGCTCCTCAGTGGATTGGGCCATTTGCGTCCACTCGCTGACAGTGTCGTCCCTGTACCCAAGGCGCACGTCGATGGTCGCCACAGCGCCCTCCTCTGTTCAGAAACAGAATCAGAGCATTTACAAGAGGACATTACCACAGTACAGGTGCAAAGCCATGCATTCAGCTATATTTAATTCTGTAACATTTATCTTCCAACGGTGTATCGCGGTCTGGCTGAAGGATCTCCCAGATCTGCCAGAACAAGAAAGCAGCCGTTTAATACCTGCTCTTATATGAACTTTAATTTTTTAATCTCAGCATTAAAAGATACATCACAGGTGCTGGAACAGAAGACACACAGACCAGCTGTGTTGGGGGGGAATTCTGGGATTGGGCTGACATGTGACTGCAATATATCTGGCAGTTTCTTTGTAATGCATGAAAAAGTCTTAAGAATCCAGCATTGACCTGAAATGACTTCCTGACGATGGACAGGGAGCGCTCTGTGGGAAAGGCACCACAAGCACCACACAGGACAACTTTTTAAACCGCAGAAGAACCTCCGATCCTCACAGCATCCAACCGGCGATACCACTCGTGCGGTTTTAAGGGCCGACCGAGCATCTCTCACCAAATTTGAGCTTCAGAGAAATTTAAAAGTGGAACAAGGATCAGAAACAGGTTGTGGAGCCTGCAGACCCATGAAGGGGGGGGCAGGGCAGGCAGCCAACTGCGAGCTCAATCTCCAACAGCCAAAGTCGACAAGAGCTGCAGGAGAGGATAAGCCTGGGAAATCGTGTCCAGGTCCTCAAGCAACTTGGGCTAGCCTGTGTCCCCCCCACCCACCACTCACTGCCACCAAACCCCCCCCCCCCCCCCCCCCGTGGGCCAGGGCTACCAGACCCCCCAGTTTAGATCCATTTTCAGGGCTGCACTTCTCATTACTGAAGAGACTCTTGTCTCTTTGCAAAAACAGGCAAAGAAGAGAGAAGGTGTGCTGAAGATGGGGGGGTTGGCGAGGTAGGGGGGTGGTTTTGGCCGTTTCACTCCTCAAGGCCCCCACCAACTCTGCCAAGAGGCTGAATGTCATCAGACTGCACACAAACATTCCAGGGGGCACAAGGACCATTGCCACGGCGACGGAGGCGGGTCAACAGCTGTGTTATTGCTGGCATGCGGCCAAGGGCATGGCATGCTTGAGGGGGGGCAGTCGGGGGGGAGGGGGAGACTCATGTCAGGAACAGGCTTTATGGGGCAGGGAAGGAATTTGCTTCTCTTTACAGCTGTGTTAGCCAATGTCACCCTAACCCCAAACCTTCAGGATCACACAACCATTCCCTGGAAGCCTGAATGTGGCTTAAGCAGCAGATTTGGGGTGAGGGTTCCATTCAGGAGGGGGGTCCACCTAAATCATCCAAGACCACATCTTCAAATTGGTTCACATCTTTATTCCCAAAGGCCCCCAGAGCCTTTTACCCCCCCCCCCCCCCCCCCAACATCACACAAAGGAATGTAACAAGTTCTGCTCTTCAGTCCAAATCTGGACCATTGAACGGATTTCCATCAGTCTCCTGTCCAATTCTAAAGGCCACAGACCAACCAAATTCACAGGAACGCTGGACAATCCACTCACGACCAACATCAGCGAGCCTCAAGATGGACGCAATCCACCACTTTCCCAAGCAGCTGAGGTCGAACAATGCATATTCATCACCATCTTGTGTGATCCCTTAATCCCCACCACTGAAAAGAGGCCTGGGCCAACAGCACTACCCCCCCCCCAGAAGGCTTAAAGGGCCAGGCTATGGGTGTAACCATCTCCAGTATCTTGTTTTGGCACGGAAGAGGCAGACTCTATACAGACATTCACTTCCTGGTGGCTCCTGGGCTATGTAAACACTTCCATGTTGGTTGCAGAATAGTGGTCAGTAATCCTGCTTCTCTCTTCTGTGGCCTGTAACATTTTTTTCAGGCTATTCCGAGTTTTGGGGTCACTGGTGTTGATCAAGAGCAAACTGCTGCATTAATCATGAAATCACTGAAAAAGAGATTTCATTTAAAAACACCAGGCAAACCGCCAGGCGCCCGCATCCACGTCCACGTCCGCGGCCACGCAGTCCTGGCAGCAAATGCAGTGCATTCCTACAGTTGCAGAAGCCGGACCGAGTTGTGAAACTACAGGAGCCAAGCGATAACTGAAGCTCAGCCCATCGTGTGGACCCTGCTGCCCATAGTGATGTCCCAGCTTTGGATGGAAGAATAGAAGCGGTTTGTGTATTACAACCCCTCCCTTGAAGGAAATACTTAGCCTGGAAGGACCATGCCGGTGTTCCTGCCATGACCCCCCCCCACCTCCATTTACTTGCAGCAGGAGAAACTGGAGGTAAACGTACAAAGCTTCGGCAAGGAATGATGGTGGCCCAAATATTTGGAAAAACCTTCTTTTAAGAATCGAGATCTCTCAGCTTCTCAACAAGTAACTCTAAGATTTACTAGGGTCAGTGAAAAACGGAAAAAAGAAATAAAAACCTGCAAAATTACACCAGTGCTTTCACACCTCCAGGAGTGACTCTGCAATGCGAGTTTGATATCTAACTCACAGTTTAAGGTCATGAGAGTAGAGGGTGCCGACACACTCACCTATCTGGTTGTTGAAGTTGAAGGCGATGTCAAACTGCAAGATGACAAGCATGAACTGGAACCAGGGACTCATCTCATTCTTCTGTGGCGGGACGTGGACAGCAAACACAATGTCGTTGGCCTGCACCTTCATGGCCATGGCCTCGCTGAAGTCGCGGATCTTCTGACACTGGTCGGGCCCCCAGGGCATGAACCAGCCGGTATGGTCCTTACTCCCATCCACACATTTCATGGCGACGTAGGGGACTGCGGTCGTCGGGCTGGGAGCTGTTTTTGTTTTTTGGGGGGGAACAAGCAGACAGGTCAGTCATGGAGTTCCTTCCTTAGGGGGCCCCCAAAAAAGCTAATATGCAAAACCCAGATGAAATCAATAAAACGCACCTCTGACCCCCCCCCCCCCCCCCCAGTCGCCCTCCCCCCCCAGTCGCCCCATCCGCCAGCACTCCTGAGCATAAACACAGTGTGAGTGTGAGCTGGAAAAGAGTCAGATATTCTTCGACTCCCAGTAAACAAGGCTGCATTCCTGAGTAACAACATTTACGTTTGTCTGGGTGGGGGAGGGGGGGGGATTATTCACCTCCTAGCTCCTCATTCACTCTACTGTCCCCACCCCCACCTCAATAAACGAGCCTGCAAAGGTGAAAACCTGCTCCTTACACCATATACAAAGCAAACGTCCGAAGCCTCCCGCCGTAACATGTGAGGAAGATGGCGCCCTGCAAGTGGGCTGCCGCTCGTTAGAGAATGACATCAGAAGGGAGCCATTAGCCTTCCAGAATGCTTCAGAAGATCTGTTAGCTTATCATGAACAAGCTCAGAACAAGTAATCACACGGACTTGATGTCAGGGGCCGGCTTTGTCAACACAGCCTTCAGATTATCAATGTGTTACATTTCAGGCAGGGTAATGTCTCAAATGTCTCATTCGTTAAACTTTAAGTGGCACCACTGCATTGCACAGACACTGAAGCATTAGCATTAGCAAGCGGTAAGGGGCTCCACTGCCGGGCGAATTCCTGGCACAAATCACCACTGCAGAGCCTCCGGTCTGACGCGCCACATCAGACACAAGCAGCGGCCTGTTCCTCAAGATGAGACAAGTCCTCGTCTCCCCAGCTCCCCACGCAATGAACAAAAGATCAAACGCAGCCACTCAACGCTGGAAGATCTCAGCACAGGAGAGGGGACTCCCGCGGCCTCAGAAGTCCAGTTCCTGGGAAGTTCGGGTGTGATGTGGCAGGGGGAGGGGCAGCTGCTTTCTTAAGTAGCAACTAATGGAAGTCTTCCTGAGACATTCGGAACACCCTGAGGGCTATAAATGATGGAGAAGTTAAAGGAGATGTGGGCCGTCGCCCCTCCCCCGACTCCGGTCTCTGGAGACCACAGGGGCCGTGAGCAGAAAGCCTTTGATCCAGGGCGCAATCTGAATGTGACTGGATGGGCACAAGCGGAGAGGAATCGGCGATACCCAAAGCCCCGCGGTACCAGATTAGCAGTCAGGATGCGAGTTCAAAGTGGGGGAAATGGCAAAAATTAAAGGGCGTACAAAAACATTCCGCCATACTCCAACTGGGTTAACTGGGATTCCTGTTCTGTGGGTATGTGTGTTTGTGAATACAAAACGGTGTCCACGGCAATACATTATGCACGGCACTTCCAAAGCCAACCCAATTAAAAATGTATGTATACGACTTCCACAGTCCTGTGCATCTCACAAGTGAGGGGGATTCTCACATACTGGCAGAATGGTCCCAGACAGCAGATCGTCCTACATGTCAGGCAGGTAGATCAATTAAAAAATTATAATAAAGAAAAACCAATCAGGGACTTTTTGGGCCAAACTTCACCCATTTGCCGGTAAAAGACTCGCATCAAGTTATTTGCAAATTCTATATATATATATATATATACACACACGTTATTTCCCCAGGGGTCTCCATTTCACCAGATAACCGCAGAGTCTCAAAACACCCCACAGCATCTGCTAGACCCTTAGCGTTAGTCTGTTAGCGTTAGTCTGTTTTTACACGGACTCTGGAGCCGACAACCATGAAAACGGTTCATCTTCATTGCGGCAAGAAAAAGATTAAAACGCATCAGAATTCAGGAAAACCAATCCCACCGCAGGCGAAATCCATCTGCTCGACCCAAAATGCAGAACAACAGACATCCTTTTAAATTCCCACCCCAGTGTGTCTACAGCTTCGGCTGCCTGCGTCTCCTCCACCTCATGTGGTGTTTAAAGTTGTCCAGTAATGAGAAGAGCAGTATGCTCTTCTACTCAATTACCCTGGCCACCACCAGCCAGCAAGCAAATACAATGGTGCTGGGCTTCATTAAATCAGACGCAGATAAGCTAATATCTCAGCACTGACCCAGGCGGCAGCTAACAGGGACACAGGCAATGGCAACAAGGCAGCACCAGCAAAGGCGTTTGCTGTGTAGGTCCATTAAGCTGCTATGATACCACACAGACAGAATGTGACCATGTTTTGGAAGAAACGCGAGTACAAAAAGGCTCCAAACGCAGCACATGTCAGCCAGGTCAGGGGAATTTCACTGCTACAACTAATTACAAGTCATTAGTGGCTCAGATTAATACACCAAAAGACAGGGGACTCGCGCTCGTTTTCTCGTGCACAGTGACGTTTCCGGAACTCACGAAAGGCGAGCCGTCCGAAGGGGGAGAGCAGAGGAATGCGGCGAGGAACGCGGGAGCGCGGAGATAAGGGTGCGGTGTTTTGCCCCCCTTTCGCGCGCACGCGCATTCTCAGTTGTTTGAACCGCTTTTAATTCACATGGTTTGAAATGAACGGTTTAAACTAAATCTGAGGTTTCCAAATGTAATTGCCCAAGTATAACGCAAATTATTGGTCGTGTCTGTCACGCTGTTTTATCATCTCCACGTAAACCTCCGTGTTATGGCAGTCAGCCGTAAGCAAAGTTTAAATTAATCCTACAAACAAAATACTTTAATACGCACTGCTCTCGACTTCACACTTCTGACACTCTCAAAATGGTGACGAGTGAATACTTTTTTTCCATCTGTTGCATGCTTTCATTTCACCTAACAATGGTTTTAATTAAAAAGTGCCTTTATTAAACAAGTCTATGTAAAATGCGTGGTTATACAAGTGCAACATTGCAGTGAAATGTGATTTTCACCCCCCCCCCCCCCCACCCAGATTAAACCCCAGAAATTGCAAGCGTGTAGCTGCCACATATCGGTCCATATAATCCATATTATAAGGGAGGGGTTACTTTGACCGTTCGAATAAACCTTGAGGATTGAATCCAGTTAAAACACCGCGGTACTCAGAATGCGCGTGCACGCGAAGGGGTGGGATTTCGGCACAACACCGGCTGCAGCGGCATTTGGGGACTGGATACGTGGCCTTCAGGCGGAGGGCACGCAAAAACTGAAGGGGCGGCCGCCTTCTGACAGCGATACAAGCCTGGCGCTTTCATCTCGGGATTTCACCGTGTTCAACAATCCAGGGCTCCGAAATTCCTCTCCGATAGCAATGGGGGCGGGAGGGGGGCACTGAAAACCATCCCTTTCATTATAGCGCACTTCGGTCTGCCTCGTGTTATTCGGGAGACATTACAAAAAAAGACGAACACAAAGAATAGGGCTAATTACAATGTATTATGCATAATACATTTTGTAAGGCAACTTGTAGTAACTGGGGGCAAAATATTTTTGCAGCTCTACGACCGACTCTAAGCAAGAATCGCAAGCATGTAAAAATATAAAAAGTAAAAACTACGTTAGCCCAACTGGTTTAACCTTTTAAAATGAATATTCAAATGCTGCGATTTAAATAAATCTGCGATTTCCTGAAAGTGTCCTGGGTCTGTTATAAAATATTAAAAACGTGAAATCCACTCACTACTTCGCCATGGACAACACACAAAGACAAACTGATCTTATGAGATGGATGTGTGTGCAAAGCGTGCAAGTCGCACCCGTTACGCAGTAACACTGCACTCAGTGGTCCTTAAGGTTTTACACAAGGTACAGACACGCAAAGTATCCACGGTTAACCAGCAAAGATCGGCAAATATAACTGCTTATTCAAGTTAAGTAAACGTCGCGAAACTATGCACAACAATCCTGTACTGCAATCGCCGCTCCATCTGATAAGAGCGTCCTGTAAAGTGCCACAAATATTTAACAAGGTAGCTTATTAGACGGGCAGCTGGGTTTAGTGTGGAGACCAGGAAAGCAAATGACTTTCCCACTAGACATTGGCTGGGCACAGACGTGCTTCCTGCGTATGGTATGAAGGACATCTTTACATGCTGCTGTGCACAATGACCTCATGGCGAAAATGAAAACTTTAAAACCTCCGATCTTCTCAACTTTTCTCCCTGGAGCAGTCGCCATGATATAAATACTGTTGTTGTTTTTTTAACTTCACTAGAGAAAAAATGTACTGCGTTATAACTAGGCCAAAACTTTTCTGTTGCAGCTAAAATATGCGCGTAAATGGAAACTCGCCAGGGTTGATGCCTCTCCAGTTTTCCCAGTACAATAGAAATCTAATTAGATCATAGCAGTCGGACACTGATACTGTAACAGGGATAACAAAGGACCCGGCAGCGGAGAAGTCGTAGAAAACAAAACTTACCAATCAAACCTCCCACCAGGAATGAAAACACTTGAAATAGGAGCAGAATAACTCCAACGATCACCAGCTTCTTCGTGCTCATGTTTTCGATAATTGCCCCGGTCATGTTTAAAGTTTGCTGAAACCTCGCAGTTAAAAGAAATACGTGCTAATGGAAGAGAAGAGTGGCCGCATCCAGCCACCCCGGATCCCGAGAATGATTGTGGCGACTCTCTGCTGCCTTCCAGCTTTCTGTAGGTGAACTATAGAGGAAAAGGGATCATCACATGACCGCCGTATGGGGAGAGTCGCGCTTCACACTTTCTGCCCTTTTAAACCTTCGCTGATGGAAAATCAAGCCGCGTTTCTTCTCTTTTTATCGATAGTTTCACCGTTTAACGCCTCATGGCGATGTCATGGCTCAGTGTGATATTGTAGATCTGCCACTAGCTGCAGGCGGCATGTGCACCCCGTGTTTGCTCTTTACCAGAGCTGTACGACATGAATACTTGGGACAGTGAATGCGAAGCTTATTTTTATGATGTCCGAATGCGTTTGTTTTTCATTATTTATGAAATGCTCCGATGCACTGAGATGAATTCCATTCTCCATGTGATCTTTGTCCTGCCACTCTTTAAATATAGAGTAAGAGCCTCTCATAGAAGCCCTCTAATGGTATTCGTGCCTAAAATTAAGCGAAAACATGAATTTTTCAGATGCTGGAGGCTTGCAGGGTTGTGCTTCTGTCTGAGTATTTCACAGAAAAATGCAGCAATAATTCACACAGCGTCTTTGACTCTGAAGTTGTATTGCTGTAGGGACACATAGAACAGCGTTAATATTTGAAATCCGTCATTTTAGCCGGTCGCAATCTCGCACAAAGTCAAGATGGATGTAGCATTTCTTTCATTTAAAATGCACGATTAACATACCAATTAATTTCTCATCCGCCATTCACATTACTAAAGTTGTCTGTTTTAAGGCCCTCAATCTGCACAAATAGTGTGACAGGCCAGCTGTAACGAAACTCTATTTATTTATTGAAATATTTTTTTAACACTACCAGTCAAAAGCTTTTGCGCACACTGAGATTCTCTACAAGCGCGTGTTACGCAATTAACATTTATTTAAAAAAAAATACACTCAATATTCTTTGCTAACAAATAAATGTACGGTATGTTCACCATTTGAGTACCTTTATTAGCAAGAAAATGTCACATCTTTGATTCATCAAACATCCACTGGCAGTTATAACAGCAGAGCAAATATAAGGCGTTCTTTCCACAAAAGACATTCAATACTTGCCCCACCCCCACCCATTAAAACCCTGACCTTAACCATAAGTATAACCAAACAAAATACTAGACTTTTGGCATTTTTAGTTTTTTTGATTGTAGTCACAGATTTGTATAAAATTGAGTTTCCTCTTCCGGGGGACCGAAAACATGGCCCCCACAAGATAAAAAGTTACAGGTTTTTAATCACATTGTGGGAAAACCTGGTCCCCACAATGTAATAATTACAAATACAGACACACACACTACCAGAGCTACGTCAGAACACTGCTGTGCTGTTTTGTGGGAGTGGTGGGATGCTACACAGCTACACACAGAAATGAAAACGACAGTGACCGTCCTGTTGTTGCTTCAGTTGTGTTTGTATAGACGCTGTATAGCGTATTCCACGAGCTTTTTATTCTGGACGTTCTACAAGAAAATCAGCGCATTCAGTCAGTCGTTTCAGAGTCATTAGGGCCCTTAAATGCATTGTGACAACAATAAAACGTCTTGTTATTAAAAATAAAATGTAAAAACAAATGAAAAATTAAGTATTTTTGAAATCAAGTACATTAACTCGAGTAAAAATCTGACTGAAAAAGTTTCAATTGTATTTCAGTATTATTTGACCAGGAGTATTTATACTCACGCGCTGGAGTTATGTACTTTGTCTTCCACTGGATGTAGGTTTGGTGTTAATATTAGTAGGGACCAAATCACACCTCACCCTCCCCCCAAACACAGGGTACTCCCACATTATTGGTAGTTACATGGCTATACCCAAATCTATGCCGTTGGATTAGGGAATGTAAGATCAATGGCTGCTAAATCACAGATGTTGATATTTCTGTAGCTGATAATACAGAACAAATTAAGTACAATCTGTCGTGCTTGTGGTCGTGTAACTCAGGATACTGTAACTTTTCAGTATCCCTTTTTCAGTATTAGCAGTATTGAATGAAACATTGTAATACCGCGAGTAGGTATGCACACGAGTGTAGTTATTCGTTTACACTTGATGCCAGTGCATTTCATGACTCACCTGAACTGTCACCTTCACGCACAGGTGCGCAGAAACGTAAAGATTGACCTGGACGTTCCGTGTAGAATTGCGGTGCTAATGCTCTCTTCACCAAGTAATTAAAAAAAATGTATTAAATGCGTTTTGTAATCAGCCTGTTTATTAATTTCTCTCATTGATTATCGAAACTGGATGTTCCGCATTTGCCGTCAATTAATTCTTTAAAACGGTCTTTATTGCCATTTTATTTCAGTTCATTAGCTACCTCACGTGCATTTTTATTTGAATTTAAGCAGGACAAAATCATGCTACATTACATTCATCTGACGCCATAGATTGCTGCCGTAAGTAATTTTGAGTAGTTGATTTTATGGTTATCGATAAACGAATTCACTATTAAACAACATAGAAACTCTACGAAACACAAATTAAAATTCATTTTATTTTTATAAGGTGGTCTTCAGTTGCATTCGCCTTAACAGGAAGTTTACACTGTGGTGTAAATAAGCGCTCTTTTCTTCCATTTGGGTAAAATAAGCATGTTTATTTATTATGTGTCCATGTCTGCCTGTGCAGTGAACTGAAAGCGTAGTTCTGGTTTCTCACTCGGGCTATTGAAAGCCTTGGGACCCCTTGGCGCACACTGAGGCCACTAGAACCACTGGAATGCGGCAGTGATTAATCCCTCGCCGCCCCCAGCGGTAATTCAGCACATTCTGCTGCGCTCACCTGCTGCGGTCCTCAATGGACGGGGCTGAATAGGCCCTGATATGCGTCCCCCTTCTTCCAAAGCGGCTGCGTGGCCAAGTCCTTCCATGGAGCGGAAAAGCCGCAATTCTTTGCGCAGTGACGATTTGCCTGTGGCCTTATCGGTCATACACCAGAAAAACCAATCTTACAGCCACCGAGGGTCGGAAGCTGCAAAGACGAACCGTGGAAGATTCATCAGTCGAAGCAGAATGCAAATTGTGGTACACAGTGCAATATTTATACTCTAGTGACAAATTCAAGATCTCTCAAATTATTAAGATGTACTTTATTGATCCCGGGGGAAATTCTGGAATTGTTTATATTCAGCACTATTTTTAAATAGAATCACAGTTCATTTTAATTCACAAAACGTTTATAAAATGGAAACATTTTGAAAATCTATGACGGAGCATGAAAAACTTCGAAGGTAATATTTTGAAATTAGAAAATGTTTCTTTTCTGCATGTTAGACAGGCTGCGACTGCCGTGTGGTTAACAGAAAGCGGTAACAGACGGTGATTTTTTAATCCGTAATTGAAAGTGTAGCGGCTGTCGACAATTGATATTGGCTAAAATGACTGAGGCGACAGCAGGCAGGACGGAGCATTTCCGAATAAACTGCACTTAATTCGGGACAGTGAACAATTGCATTAGAGCTAAGTCTAGATTTTTCAGTTGGTTTATCAGCAATAAAGCTTCTGCTAATTACATATAATCATTTTATTAACTATTATATTTTTCGGTTGATATTGTAATATTCAGGTCTACTCATGAAGTGTAATTAAATTAATAGTCTTTTGTTGCAGTTCCAGTGTTCCATGTATGTCGCTGTTTCATTTATGTAGTTAAATAGACATCGTATTGGACTTGAATGGAGGTAGGCATCGTGGAAGACAGGATCCAACACTGCCATCTGCTTGTTTTCATTATTTCAGCTGTCATCAATTATTCATCTCCAGCACCAGCGCTTTGTGGTACGGAAAATGAAAAGCTTTTATCACATAACCTCTGTGAACCCACTCGGGTCTGAATGGCAGCCGGACGGAGCAAAGATCCTGCAAACTGTCCCAATTAAATGTCTTCCCTTGATAATAAAGACTCACAGCGACAACATGGATTTTTTTACTTCAAGGAACTTAGAAAATGTTGAAGTTCTGGGCAGCTGGGTATTGACGGACCAGCGATCCTGCCAGTGGGTTATAATCGTAGCGCCCCCCTGTGGCTGAAGCCAGGAACACAGCATGAATGATTTTCTCAAAAATGTGCCCCAAGCCGCCCACGTTAGAAATCACCGATGATCGCTACTTCTGCCATCATGTTCGATTACATACAATACAACATATAAGATTAACAACTACAAGTACACGAAACTACCTGTATTATGCGGTCATATCTGAAATCCACCGTGGTCATTGGCTTCAAGTACAATTGCACAAATCATTTTATTCAAGTTCACAGTGTATGTCACTAACCCTAACCCGAGCCATGACGTCATCACGGACACGCTCTTCTCAAAATACACAAAATTGCATTTTATGTGCTTTATCTAATTTTCAACACCGAAAAGTATTTACTTTGCCTTAAAACATACAACATCAAAAAATAAGTAAAATGTCCACGTTATAAAACATCAACTTTATTGCTCAGAGTACAGCTTGTGAAGAAACAGGGAACAGGCATTGCAGCAAGTCGTCTCTGGGCGTTTCTGGTCATATCCACGTGCCTTAACATCACCTCAAACAGGATATGCCCAAACACTTCTGCGATATGAAACGTACATTCCGCTTCCATGTGGCTATACAGCGGGCCGCCTTCGGCCCAGACGACGCACCTTGACAGTTTCACTCCTTCACATGTGAAACTTCCTGTCACTAAATTCTCAGCTATCTTTGGTTCTGCAATACAAAGTGTACTTCCTACGTTCTTTAGGTTTATTACTGCAATACTGAATTGAGAGGGGCAGCTAAACCCTACATATACAATGATGACTTGGAAATACATAAGTCACATTTTAATTGTATTTTATTTTTATTTTTTTTTACAAAAAGGGAAAAAAACTGGAAAACACCCCCTTTTCAATAAGAATGTCTTGTTGCACCAGTTAATACAATTTAAAGCAAAAAAGAGAGAGAGAACAGGGGCAACATTGGAAGGCGAGTGTCCTCCCGCACTAAGCACTCACCCAACGTTGGAAGGCGAGTGTCCTCCCGCACTAAGCACTCACCCAACATTGGAAGGCGAGTGTCCTCCCGCACTAAGCACTCACCCAACGTTGGAAGGCGAGTGTCCTCCCGCACTAAGCACTCACCCAACATTCAAGAGTATCTTCTAGTCTTAAAATGAGTGTCGAATCATCCTTCAACGTGACAATTCAACAAAAAACTGCACCAAGTATTTATAAAGTAGTGGGGAAAAGGGATGAAAAACTGACCATAATTTCAAAACTGGTGTTAACCACAAGGGGGGGGGGTGCGGGGTACCAGAGAGAAACTCTGGAAGAACAAAGAGTAACAGAAAAGCCCTCGGAGCTAAAGCGGACAAGGCAGTTTGGACTAAGACAAAAAAAAAACAAACAAAAACATGGTAGAGATGGTAGGTCCCGGCACTGGCGGACTCTCCGGTCAAGTCATGGGCTCAGGGGTCCCGGACCGCGGCGACGACCTCGTTGGCTAGGGGTGGGGCAGCCTGGGGGCCAGGTCACATGTCATCCTCATCCTCTTCCTGAGAGGAGCCGGCCTGCTGGGCAGCACTGGCTGAGGCTGCAGCCAGCTGTGCCTGCTGGGCTGCCTGCTGCATCTGTAGCCACTCCTGCTGAGCCAACTCGGCCTGCTGCTGCCGGGCCTAAAACACACACACACATGGGTCCGTGTGAAGGCAGCGCAACCAAGCACCACCTCACACGCATTTACAACCTCATTTCCCTCACCTAACCCAGACATGCTACGCAATCTATGACTGAGTTGAAACAGTACAAATTTACACTGGTACCATAAATACTAACTCATCCAGGGTTCCCTCAGTAGAGGGACAAGCCAGACCGTTCCCCAGACCACCAGGAGAGGATACTTCACAGGCTTTACCTTGGCAAATAGCTCTTGCTGCTGTCTGAGCAGCTCTTCCTCAGGAATACCGAGGTTTTCGAGACGAGAGCTGGCCTTCCTTCGCTTAAGTGCTACCGTTTTACACTCTTGTAAGACATCCTTCACTTCAGCGATGTAGGATGCAAAGCCCAGGCTTTCAAGTGCTGCAGGATTAAAAAAAAAAAAACACACACACATTATGAAGAGCTATGGGGGGGGGGCGGGATGGTTGTAAGGAGCACACGGCCTCTCTCATGCATGGTGGGAAATGCGCTGTTACTAACAATCTATCAGTTTGATAACATATTTATAATTAAGATGCGAGCATGAAGACAGTATGTCCTGCGTCTGGGTTGCCACGACCGCTGCACGCCCTTACCGTTTATAACATGCTCCGGGGAAATGGTTTTCTTCTCAGACTTGTTGCAGATTTCGTTCGCTTCAGAGGAGATAAGGTGAATGAACTCAGTGCAACAATTCACCACGAGTTCCCGGGCATCGTTGGCCACCCGCACGTTTGGGAGAGTTTCCTTGATCATTTTGTTAATGGCCGCCCGGGGTATCGTGAGATCGTCGTCGTTTCCCGACGAAGAAGCCATTACGGTTTTATTTTAATAATGCTAAACAGAGAAATCCTCCTGTGATTCCTTCGGACAGCAGCTCAGCTGGATGCCGGAACGCCTCTGCGGCGGCCTATAGGGTCAGACTTGCCGGCTTCACCCCCGCAACTACGGCGGAGTTCCGAAAATCAAACAATAGGCGTAAATAAACGCTAAAAAAGCAGACCTGCGATGCCGTGTAAGGAACGCAATTCGTCGGGAAGATACCGCAAAAAGGAAACGAAGAGAGGCGGCGCGGCGCGGTTACCGACAGTGTCACTCAGTGTGTTTTTTGTTGTGTGGACAGGAGCAGCTAACAAGCTAACGTGTAGCTAACGTTAGCTACAGCAACCAGCGCCCGCTGCATTTTCCGACTCACCATTTAACAGAATGTGGCGCTTCACTCGACATTTTATGACCGTTACTGAAATTTCTAAACTGGAAAATGCTCCCAACGGAAAAAGTTATTCAGTTCATTCCAGCACTTGGTACGCTCCCCAAACCGATGGAGCCGGATCTGACCTCAGCGGATGCGACCTCCCCTCTCGTCACTCGGCAGTCATTATACTTCCGGTATAGATTTCTGGCGCATGCGTACTTCCAACTGCATTTTTTTGGGAAGATTTGTGCATAAAGCTGAAGAGCGTCCGACCGACTTGACGTCATTTAACCGCTTCTCCTGGTCATGGCAGAGAACATATCACAGGCAGCATAGGACACACGTATGCCATTCCAAAAATCGCAATAAAAGGTCAAAAAGAGTAATTTGGGTCTTTTAAGTCATTTTTAAGAGGTGCTTCATTTTCAGTTAAGAGTTCAAGATGAAAAATGTTTCTGAGGTCTTCTGCAGATGTGTTTAATATAGGTTACAGGGACACTAGCTGTTCAGTTACTCACTACCAGCTAGAGGTATATTCTAAATTGTTGATCTAGGGATCAATGTCAAAGACTTGTTTGAAATGGCATTGTCTCTCATGCACTGTACTCGTGTTTTTGAGGTGCCTGTGTGTCCATCTATCTGCCATACCTGGTCTTGATGGTGCTTCCAGCGAGGTCCTCATCTCGCTGTCATGGATTGTCACTGTTCCACACTTGCTCACTTGCCCTACTGCTCGCAGAAGCAGACAGACACAAGGGAGCCCCCAGTCTGCCCGTCGGCATGTCTGTGCTATAAAAGTCAGATTCATGCCCATGCTGTGGGCTTTATTCCAGAAATAATACCAAAAATATGTTGTGCCTGTTAGAATTAGCAAGTAGGCAAATTCATAGAGGGAGCAAATCCCTTTTGAAACAAGATGTCAAGAATTTGCTCAGATACATAAATAAATACCATTTGTTAAGTAATTCAGAATGTATAAGTTAGGTATCCATTGGAAACATGTTAGAAAGTACTTGAGGTACAGGAAGTGACAAGAGGTGTGGAATAGCAGCCATGATGCTCCGTCCAGTATGACAACCTTCACACTGATTGGTAGACTGACCGGTGCCTCAAAGGAAGGGCATCAACATCCCCAGCTGCATCTGGGAGGGGGCCTTTCGGGACACATGCTCCCCCTACTTGACAGTCTATTCCCACTAGATACCTTAAAAATAAGGCAACTTCATAAAAGGTTGAAACCCTCTGGAAATTTTTCTTGGTGTATTGAACCTTGTTAATCATTTAACAGCATGTCAAAGCAAAAAGGTGTGAAACATGGTTCTGGTTCAACTCGGTTATCAAGACGTTTAAAAAACATCCTTAAATGCCAGTGCCACTACGAAACGCAGAGCTATAATTCCAAATATTGTACTGCGGTCATTTTTGCTTATCAATAAGAATGACAAAACACAAGCTCCTTTGAAAATCCAAAATGTTTAATAAAAACCAAAATCGGTGTACAGTTCCAAAGGCCACTGGATAAAACTATAAAAATTAACTAATTTATCGATATTGGACCCACGTTAAATATCTCAGCAGCAGCTGCGAGCATTACAGAGTTTAAGGCTTAGAAGTGCACCAGAAGATTTGCATGTATGCAGTAACTGAGTATTTAAATGGTTAGTTTTACAATGTTGCTATTTTGGCTGCAATGGATCCGAGTCAAACCTTCCACACTATAGGGTCCCAGTTACGGAGAAGCCCTTCATACCCACTCTTTTGCGGAAAGGAGGTTCTAAGGCAAGTACAGAAATACATTTGGACAGATGCGTAGCAGGTCAGCCCTGGCTGGCACATCGGGGACTGCATTTACTGCGCAATTGCATTGACACAAAGCAGTCGCAGAGACTCAGGTTCCGCGGAGTCTAGAACTTGGCCCGTATGCGGTCCATTGGGTCCGAGTCCCACATGGTGGGATCCCAGGCCTGAAACCAGCCGGTGAAGGTGGGCGGCTCGGCGCCCTGCTTGATGGTGACGACGGGCACTCCCCGACGTCCCGACGGGTCAGTGGTCACATACTCCTCGGCTGAAAATCAGACACAGCAAACGTGATCAGCAGCAGTTCGGCTCCCACCCGGCCACAGAAACAGGCAGAAAACGGTGTCATACTCATACCAATTTTAGGGGATCCCGTCTTCTCAACCTCGTTCGCTTCATTGCCAATCCAAAGGAAGATCTGGGGGGGGGGGCAAATTTCTGTGTAGTGAATTGCTGATCCTACAGTTGTGCGGCAATTTAGTACACTGGTGCTCCAAGTTTACCTGGTCCCACGTGTCCAGTAACATGACATCATCATGGGCGAGGTCAGCCTGAGTGAAGTCTCCTGGAACCTCCTCTGCCTGGAAGACGGGTCGGGTGAGAGAGAAAGAGTCACGACATCAACATGTAAGCGGACGACTCCGAGCCGGCGTAGACCTGACAGCCCAGGCGCATCCCCCACTCACAATGAGCCGTCCCGTCTTGTTGGAGCAGCCAAACAGACGGGGGGGCTTAATCGTGTGCTGCAGGGTCTTGGAGGTCTGGTACTCCTTCTTACCGCCCAGCGCAGTCCAGAAGGCAGCTGTCATAGAAAATGTGCTTCAGACATGCAGCAGAAACACAAGCCCATCCCAGCTAGATGCAGAACATGCCAATACGGCCACTGCTCAAAAATCATCACTCAAAGATCCTGAAATGCACTAACGCAGCTGACATTTCTGCCAAAGCAACAGTCTATCTAAGGAACTGATGTTTTGAATACAACAGGAGGGAGATCCTGAACATACATCCCATTCTTAACCTGCAGCCTCTGGCTCAGATTGATGCTTTTCAGTTTCATCTATTTCCCCATCAGGCCACATGCTGCCCCCTACTGGTCGCCCGCTTGCGCATCACCCCGACACACCTGGCTCCTTGCCCTCCTCCACCTGGGTGGGGGTTCCTCCCAGCACGCTGGCCACTTGCTTGCCGGTTGTCACTTCCTCGCCGCTGGCGCCTACGCCTTTCCAGATAAAGGTGGAGGCGGGGCACTTGAGCACGAACACATCATTGGTGTTCAGACAGGAGGCACAAGGACCCACCTGGCGGGAGAGGGACAGGAAGTGCTCAGGCTGGGCTTCTTACCACTTCCTGCTTAACTGAGCTTAAAAAGCAGACCACTGAGCAGCGACGGGGGGACATGGAAGAAGCCTGGCTTAATATTTGCTCTTCCCTGTACACTGTCAAGTTTCTTCTGTTTATATGCTGCAGGTTGGGCTCAGGCTGCAGAATCGGTCCTACCACACCGCTCCCTTCTTCCCTTTTATTGGTGCGTTCCATCTGCCCTCGCAACTCGAATTCCGGCGTTCTGAAGCCGGAAGTGACGACATGCGCGCTCTCGTTTCTCAGAGATCCGAGAAATATCTAAGGGAGCAGCACAGAGGATCCCGAGTTCAGAATCCAAGATGGCTGCGCCCTTTATCGGCAGAAGGGAATGTTGTAGTTTAAGCACTGCTTCCCATTTGCGGCTCATTAAATCGGTCGCACACACTATAACGTCCAACTCATCTGTGGACGTGTTGCTAAGGAGTTTTATGCGTAAAGCACCGCGCGCAATGTGTTATCAACTAATACTGCTAACAACGGTTAACCGGAATAGAATTGGATTTCATGATTAGTAGGATAATTTGTTGGATTTAAGGGTAGTTCGAACTAATTGTAAGTGAACGAAGATAAAGGCCATTAAAACTGAGGTACCTTAAATCCGACAATTTGCTACTTCTGTGGGAAATGGAAGGTTTCCGACTTGGTTTCACCCGAGTTTTTAGTGGATGTGATGTAATCTTGGCAACCAAATCTCGGATCCGAAGGCAAATGGAACGCGCCATATTTCTGCATTTCTTTCTTCGTTCCTTGGTTTGCATTCAACATATTTGCACAAATTATGCCACACACCCAAACACTGCTGATACTGCTGATATGTAGCATAGTCACACCTTGTGTATTAATTAAATTAAAATCTTTAGCATTTATGTTCAGACTGTGTGGCCTGCACTTTGTCACTCTTTGAGCTAGGTCATGACAACAAAGACTAATAGTGCAAACGATTAATGTAGTGCAAACTAAAAAGTTCACAGTGCTCAAACAGAATCCTGAAAAATAGAGTATTATGGGATATAATATATATGTATAGCCTATAGTATTTACATAGCACTTTATCCAAAGTGACTTGTCTGGCTGGGTACTATCTACTTAGGTGGCAAGGATCCCTTTCAAAGGTACAACAGCAGAGACCTTTGTGGGGGCAGGGCCTTACGCAGAGGGCCGACTGTGACCGACGGACTCACCTCCACGGCGCGGGTGGACTGGCTGGTGCTCTGGCGGATGTGGAAAAGGCGAGTGGTACCGGGGGTGGTCTGGCCGCCTTTGCGGGACGTTCCCCCGCCATGGATGATCATGGGCTTCTTCTTGAAGAGACTCATGAGGTGCGGTGGCTCCTGGCCCTGTGTGACGCGTACCTGAGGGGGCGGGGCATCAGCTGATAAGGGGCGGGGCCTTTACATCTTTTCATTATCATTCATGCATCTCTCGTGAAAGACAATCACAACCTGATGGAATTACTGGTCGGAATCAACTTATAAGGCACTCTTAAGACAGGTGTGTACATTTAATAACTGAGAATGATTGTAATTGGCTTTTTTGAAGGGAGTGGAATGTGGATGCCAGTCTAGCCCACCTGGACAGGGGCGCCACCCATGGAGTCATCAAGCTGGACCATGAGGAAGGCAGAAGCCGCCAGCTCGTCTTGGGTGGCCTTCAGGCCCTGCCTGCAATACGCCATATTAACCCCATTAGAATCCCCCCCACCGTGAGCCTCGAGGGACACAGCAGTTACATTTGTGATGCAATATCTGTCTCATCTGCACTGCACTCTGGACAATGACGTCTGCTTGATAAATGTACGGTCATAATGCGACGTGCTGGCTGAGCTGAGTGACCAGGGACCCCATACAGAACAGGAAAACCAGTCGGGGGGGGGGGACACTGAGAATTATGACTCGAAGTCCTTCTCACGGCTGTAGTCTGGACCACACTGACCCTTTGTGGCTGCACACTCACCAGTTGTAAATGATGTGCTGTTCGCTGCTCCCCTTCTTGTAGCTGTACAGAATGAGGTAGCAGTCACCCCCAAAGAACTGCCCGTAGGCGGAGGGGTCCACTGCCACTCTGGCTCCGCCCTCGATACGCCAGATCTACAACCAAAGGGCGCGCGCCGTTAGCCACGCAGGACGCACCGAGCACAGGGGCTGCGGCGTTACAGCCAGCTACCGACCTCAGAAGCTCTGGAAAATCATGCTGGCCGACGGGAAATCAGTTTACCTGGACCTTGCCAGAGCCATCGTCCACCATGCCGTGCTGGGCGGCCATGGCCTTGTTAGTGTGCAGGGTGGAGGCATCAAAGGGCACCTGCACCACCTTCGCGATGTGGCCTATTGTATAGGCCTGGGTGGGGCCTGTGGTTTGATCCCGATCTTTCCAGTCTGAAAAGAACTGCTTAAATAGGGTTGTCTCGCCCCCTGCTGGCATCACTTGGATCTGCAAGAAAAAAAAAAATCTGGCATGTGGAAATGAACCGAGACCAGCTTAGATTACATGCTTACAGTGGAGGTTTGGGGTCCCCTGCTGGCTGCACGCAGTCAGTGCACTATGGGGAATTGGGAGTGGGCAAATTGGTATTTTGAGTTCCCCAGAAAAAAGCCCATCCCTTCATGTTTAAGTTCCACAGCTCTTTACAATGCAACTTAAGTGTTATTGTCAGAACACAAGGGATTGTGGGATGGTACAGTCAGCGCCGTGTTCACCTGTGTTTTCGTGGCATAGTTCTTCTCTTTGATGAACTGTTCGGCTGTCTTCATGGCCGCTTTGCGCTCCTCTGTGTTAGCTTCTTGTCCTAATTGAGGAAGCAGCATATCTCAGGCTCCAAACACCAAAGGGAGAACCACACCTCTGAAAGGCTTTAAGCGCACAGCAGAACCCTGGAGCACTGTACCTTTCCAGAGGAAGATCTTGCCATCCAAGCCATTGTCCACGATGAAACACTCGCTGGGGATGAGCATGGCCTGCTTGAAGGGGCTCGTCTGGGCCACCAAAGTGGACTTCATAGAACCCGTGGCATCAGAGATCTGTCCCAGGAGCAAAGACCAGAGTTACACAGCCATCTCGCACTGGGAATGGAGCGACACCAGTGCAGCAGGAACCAGATGTTGAAACGACCAATTTCAAAAGGGTTAAATGTGACTGACAAAAGCTGAATAAATTACTTAATGTCCATGTCACAACAAGGTGCTGCAGCTCATCAGGAAGTACAGAGTGAGCTAATCCTCCCTTCCTCTGACACTGATTAGTTAGTTTCACTTCCACACTTTGGTCAGATCATAAAAACGTTGTAGCAAAAGTTGAACAGTTCCTGCTGGAAACGGCAGCACGTTTTTGCCTGCAGACTTTCTGTTCAGCGCTCTGGAGCGGAACAGAACCTGAAATGGTTACCATGTACAAAGACGCCTTCCTCGTGTTGGACGTATCGGCGGTCTCGTCGTCAGAAGTCTCAGGGGCGATGGTGGACTTGGGACCCAGGACCTAAAAATACGGATTGGCTTAACACCTATAATCCTTGTCATCCAGTCAAGTGTTAAGTCTGTTTGTCAGCTCCTGGCAATGCAGCTTATATAGCTTTGTGGACCTCGGCAAAGTTAAACTGGGGGCCAATCTCACATTTGTGTTAGAGGAGCCGTGAGTGAGGGAGTTGGTTTCGTGGGTTGGGGGTCAACCTGGTTCACCCCTCCGAGCAGGCTGACATACTTCCTGTTTAGCGCCCCCCTTTTACTCACCTTCACCAGCTCAGCGGGCTCAGCCCCTTCCTCCACGATCTGCACTTTGGCGCGGCCGTTGCGCTCATTGTCGCGGATGTCGATGGCTACCTGCGAGGCCTTTATTCGCTCGAAGCGGTTGCACGCGCTCCCACACCACTGGTAGATGTCCTGTCGGGGCACCATGATGGGGGTGATAAGCAATGTCACTTGGCGCGTTGCAGTGAAGCGACCAAGACGTGCCGTAAATGTACCACTGGGTTTTACAGCGTCATCCAAGCATCCACCCTACAGATGCTGGGGACCCACCATGTCGGGTTGGTGCTCACCTTGCCCAGGTCCACGATGAAGCAGTCTCCCTGGTTGAAGCTGTTCCATGACAGGGGCACCTCGGTGGCACGGATGGTCCGTCGCCCTTTGATGTGCAGCAAGCGCTTCACGTTCATGTCATTGGTCACCACGTGAGTGAAGCCTGAGGCCACGCCCCCTTGCTGTGAAGGGAGGGGCATTTCATATAACAGCTGGCTTTACAGGGACCCCAAGGGTGTGTCGGCAATACCAGGTGAGCACATTTGGGAAAGAATACAAGGGAGTGTCTAAAACATAATAAGGGTTTTTCCTGAGGGGGGGGAGAGAGACTCAAGCTGGTTCTGTGACATTCTTGGTGGCTAGCCCCCACTTTAAGGTTTCTGCATGTCGACAGCAGCATGTCAGAACAGTAAACTCACCGCACTTCTCAGTACAGGGATTCACAACAGTGACTCAGAGACACAAGAAAGGCGTTTTCTGGAGACCCAGAGCGTTAGTCTGCTGGACCAAAGAGCAGATCCCCTCCAGATGGGACTTGTGCCCTCGCTTCACATCAGAAAACCCCAGAACGAGAGCTGACATGAGTCAGTTTCCCTGCATTTCCCACAGCGTATGGCTTCTATTTGCTCTGCTCGTTAAAGCCATTCTGAATTAAATACGGCATCTTCCTGCCAAAAAGGCACTTCTCCGTTTTTTTTTTTTAGGAGAGACAAAGTAGATTTTTCCATGGCAACCCAGTGCTTTTATGGAAACATGTTGCATGAGAGAAAAGTAATGACTGTTTCAGGAGTAATCATGCCTTGTTTTTCAAGACATGCTGTGGAATGAAACACAAAACATCCATACACAGCACAGGGGCCCCGAACCTACGCCTGTGCAAACAGGTCTATCTAAGCCCAGAACCGCTTCCAAAGTGTTACAGTAAATTTTAGATAACAGAGAGTCTCAGATACCTGAAAATATTTGGATGTCAACATGCTTAAATTTTTGAAATACTGTGTCAAGAGTCTATTGCAACGGATATGAAGAAATGTATTTCTTAAAGCAGGAAACACGTGTGTGTATTAATAAATGTGTGTGTGAGAGAAACCATCCACCACAAAGTAACTTTAAAGCTAACTGGGCATATTTTAAATGCTGCTAACCAGTGCAGTGTATATATAGGTATGAAATGCAGAGGGGAACCTAAATAAATGCTGAAGCAGACCTGAGAACAGAAGGCAGAACTTCATCTTTCTTCTGTTCCTTTATTTGTCCAGATTAATAAACCGGAAAAACTGCCTCTCGATGGTTGATTATTGACAAAGAACAAAAAAAAAAATACTTCTCTACACTTATGAGAACAATAATCTATTATGAGGTCCGCCGGTCTGGCACATTGCTGAGGGCGAACAGCGGAGGGGAGAAGAATGTAACTGGTACGGTGTCACGGAGAGCTGCTGGGGAAGCTCACCTGGTACTTGATACCAGACTTGAAGTATCCCAAGAAGGCGAGCGATTCGTTGCTCTGAATCTCGCGGAACTGCACAGGTTTGCCGCCCAGGTAGTCATCTAGCTGTGTGGCAAAGATAGCCAC
Organism: Brienomyrus brachyistius; assembly: GCF_023856365.1. Lineage (NCBI taxonomy): Eukaryota > Metazoa > Chordata > Actinopteri > Osteoglossiformes > Mormyridae > Brienomyrus > Brienomyrus brachyistius. Next base: position 2,300,516 of record NC_064553.1, read on the forward strand.
CGCACCACTCTCATCCTGAGAGCACTCATTTCCTGCACGGGTATGAGAACGGGAGGATTATAGCACAGCATCTCGGACGCCATCGTGAGCAACCTCAGCCTCGCTCGTGAAAGCAGCCTCTTCCTCAAAACACTTGACACGAAACACTGCAACCACAGCTCCACCACAAGAGAAACGATCTGGTACAGAATGCATAGTAACATGCGACAGCTTTGGAATGGTTGCATGCTCCTGCAGGTATTGCAACGAGACAATGATCAGACTATTCATGAGAGCCCCAAGTCAAAATTTTAACTCGTTACAAAGTTCTGGAGCCACAAAAACAAGCTTTGCAGCTTTGGTTTATGTTCTTAAGAAGGGTGCAGACATGCAAACCAGAAGAATACAAAGGGGAGTAATTAATGTTTATACACTGCATTTCTGGGGACAGACACCACCCTGGTTAATGAAATGCTCTCATGACTGGAAAGACGACTGCGATTCCACGCAGCGCACGGCTTGCAGTGCCAGCCGTGGTCCCGGCCTGGGAATGCAGTGCCCTGACATTTATTGCTGCTCTTTATATAAATAGATGGATCTGCGAAGCTCACAGGGAATTTCAGACTTTCTGCAGATTTTATTTAGGTCTGCAAAGAGAAAGCGGCTTTCGATTGCCGCAACACGTCCTTTCCAGCTGACTGAGCTCTGGGAATGTCCTGGCGCCCATTGTCATCCACATAAAGGGGATTACTGTAATTTAATGGGGAGAGAGAACCGTAATAATGAATCAGGACACATACGTACTTTTGGGCAAATCTGACCAACTTTAATCCAGCTACTCTTCACCTGTGCCTGCAGATGGCTAATGCTTGGGGTTTACATAATAACTGCAGGAAGTGTGGTGTGTCACAGCGGCTCACACATCCTGTACTCGCGCACACGCATGTACATGTTACAGGCTCTCCCTTCCAGCCATCGATTCGGACGTCGGTCAGTTGTCAGCAGCGGACGCATGCTCACCCAGCCACATGTGCAGGGAGTAGGATGGGGCTGGAGTCGTGTAGAGCACGAGGTAGGCATCGCCGATGTAGAAATTGCCGAACAGGGGCTTCGGGACCGGCTTCAAATCCATGTTTTCGATGCGCCATATTTGCAGACCAGGCTGCTTCCCAGCGGTCTCAAATTCCTTGTGGGACACCATGGTCTGAGAGAAACACAATGGATCAGTACCAAGGACTGGACCGCAGGAAAGATGTCCCCCCTGCCGTTTCCCCATAACACAGCCATGAAACATTATGGGTTATTTTAGACTAAAATATTCACCCCGATTTTACGCTTTACAGCCACTTTGCAAAACAGCGCGAGACGTCAATATTTCAGTCTGGATATGAAATTTGAGCAGCAGGAGAACGGGAGGAAAAAGCATTAGAGATACTGGAACAATCGAACAAACCCAAAGAGGATCGTATTCTGCAAAGTGCCGCCGAGTCTCGTCCAGTTTTTATTAAAAGCCTGACTAGGAAGTGCAAAATTATACTCCACATGCAATCATTAAGCAGCTGGTTTCTGTTTGCGAAAGATCGGGTGTGATATTATTGACTCGTGAACAGGAGAACAATCTTGTTCTCCCCAAAGCCTAGATAGGCCTATATAACCTTGATCTGTTTGTGGTCAGGAAAATGAACAAAAGCCAGGCGTTTTATGACTGTAGCCTGTGTACCGACTGCAGAAGCGTCGTGTACAACCGTTCCCCCGTCGATGACGCACACATTGTGCATTGATGGAAGTAATGAACGAGTCTGACCCCCATGAGCGACCACCTATGTTGCTGACGGCAGGAAAATCCGAAAACAGAAATAATTTATATAGATACATCCGCATCTTTTCTCATTCTCCATTCGCTCTTATAACAACACTTAGTTGTTTTTCCCCTTGAATAATTAAACGATAAGTTCAAATGACCAATTAAAGAACAGAAAGAGAGAACAGAAAGAACCGCCGACTAACAAGCTACTGCTGCTTAGCGTGCTTGCGGTCTGTTTGTGCTTCGCTTTAATGTCTGGGCAATTTAAACCACCAGTCAGCTACCTAAATGCATCTTAAGTGCGTTCGGTTTTTTATCAATTTATTTAGAAACGAAAAGAGCAGCCCATTTGCTTCCTTTAATGTGAACAGTGCTGAGCTTAATGCAATAACCCAAGACACTGCAAGGGCCCCTGGCAGCGCGACTCTCCACCTTCTGAGCCTAACAGTATTCCATGATGTATGCACATCACTGGTGTTATGCCAGTGTGACATCACGCTACAAAACAGAAATACAGCAAAGGTTGCAAAAACGTTTTCATAACCATAAGTACTATATCTTTGCGAGAAACAAGCAGCGATATGCAACGACAAAATACGTGGCACATTCAGGCATATGTGAATTATTAACTTCATTAAAATTAATGAATGAAAAATTCATGGTCTACGTTAGCTGCAAAAATAAAATATTTAAAATGTACTTTCCTCTTCATATGCAAAACATTAAAAAGTTTTACTTAAGAATAAACTGCACGATTTCTGCGCAGTCGGAGTGGATTATTCGTGCGTGACCACGCATATTCAGACCCAATATATATATATATATATATTAAGTATTTTTGAACCCTCGGTCCGCTTTTGTCCTTATTTAGTACAGCAGCGCCCCTCCATTTACATCGCGCAAAAGTAGTCTAAGTTACCGACAAAACCTGAACTTAAATTCCACTGCGCAAAACGGACTCGTGCAGCCATGTGCGCGTTATTCGTCAAACTGTATTATTCGGGTAAGATTGCAGTTAGATTCATCACCGCGGTCATGGGACCTTTGTAAGAATAAACATCTGGATTCAAGTCTGCAGAGACTCCCCCACAGAAAGCGAAAACGACCTCCATCATCAGTTCCGCAACTACGTTACAATGATTGCAAAAATTTAAAAAACGATTTAGCCACAAGTTTAACAGACATACAACATATTTAACAGGAATACTATACGGTAATAGCAACACAAATATATAAATTATATACATGCATACATGAACACGCAACATCGGCATTAACACATAAGGAATTAAATATGATTCTCTATGAAATAGTCAGTCATATTTACGGGATTTGCAGTTGTAGCTTTGAAGAATGAGAGAGAAGGAGGCGGCCAGTGCAGATGGCAGACAGATGTGGGGGTGGTCGCGCTGGAAAGCGCACTGCCAGTTTAAATAGCTCGCGGAGGAGCGTCTGATTGGCTGAGCGGCCGGAATATCAATATTATTTTTTCCTTTCTGCGTACAGCGTGTAGAGAAGCTCAACTGTCAGTCCGTAGCGCCAAATGGCCCGAGGGGCCACGTCGTGGTAACCCGGGGAAAGATATTATTTATTAAAAAATAAATAAAACAGTAACCTAATCTGCATGAATGCAAGTTTTGCGTTGGTTGAGCGCATCAGCAGGAAAACAAAAACACTGTGTTGTAGCGTGATTCACAGCGATAAAACGCTGTTAAGAGATAGAATCAGTGTTGTAGGAAATTCTATGAAAATGAAATTCACAGCATCCGTTTATAAACCATACGTGTCCCCCGAAGTGTCATGTTTAATTAGAAATATGTTGCACTTGTTAAAAGCAGCATGGGGGCGGGGAGACGAAGACATTGCGGCACAAATCAGTTTCTTCATAGCATACAGCGGCGGCACATAACCAGACGAGTAGCGACAGAACCGGCAAAGCGGGCAGATGCCCGGGGCGCAGAGGGGGGCGGGTTCCCTATGGACTCGCGTCTGCAGATAACCACATAGTAAAATAATGACGGGTTTGAACCAGCCACCCCCCGGGAAAATATAAAGAGATGGATCTATCGGTAAGGTTGGCAGACCCGCCACGACAACTTTTTTTTCTGGCTACGGTCCTGAAATAGAAACAGACAAGAGATAATTTTAATTATTTCAAAACATGTAGCCGAAGTTTGGTACAAAGAGGGTGTCACGAACCCACAAAATATTCAAACAAATGATCAGAAATAAGAAAACGAATACTAAAATAAACTAAACAAAGGGAGACAGACTAGGAAAAGGATTTTAATTACTTCTGGGCTAATTCCAAATGAGTGAGATGATCTATTATGGACATACCAAACAACGTCCCATTTAATTACTTATTTCAGTACGATGCTTTGTTTCAGCCACCATCTTGGCACCAAAATAGCTTTTGTTTTCAGAAGTTGGGAACTTACTGTGGTGTTTACAGATGGCTAGATGGGGCCTGCTCAGAGCAGACATCCCACGCCTGGCCTTCCAGAGAAAGCGAACATTAGTGGTACTGGAGTGACAGTGGAGCCAATGAGACGCCAAACTACTTGCAGTTCTCCAGAAGGTCTGGGGCACCACAAAGAAAGAGAGCCTGATCACTGCTACCGTGCAGCACTGGTGTGCGGCTCAGCAGTTCAGGAAGCTGCACCTGCAAGCTGCAGGTGGTTGCCAGTTCAAATCCCAGGGTTGGTGGCATGATCTCACCCTTGGGCTCTTAATTCCGAATTGTTCCAGCAACTGTCTAGCACTGACCTTTCACTGAAATGGATAAACATACACAAGAAATGGCACGTGTGTAAGGACAGGACATCAAAGTAAGGAATCCCACGCGTACTCCTGGCATACAGACGGGGGTAAGAGTCCTCCCCCACCCCCCCAGCTTAGAGGGGGGGGTGTGCATTAGCCACAGACATGATTTTGATAATGAGAAGTGACCGTTTGCTTATTATAGTCGGCAAAGCCAAACAGAATTCCAGGTCCCTCCCTCACTGAGGATTATATGAAACAGCCACTGACATAACAGCAGATCCTACTTGTTGACAGAGGGAGGGACTCGTTTGCAGGCAGAATTTCACATTCACGCCCACCATGCATTGTATTTTTTTACCATATTAAGACAAAGACACAAATCACTCCACCTAAGAGTTATTGTAAACTGCTCTTTGGCTCAGCCTCCAGGGAGGAGAACTCGCAAAACAGGGGAAATAGAAAACTGTAGTTTAAAACAAAACTAAAAAAAAAAATAGTGGTGGTTAGCTTTACAGATAACTGGGCTGGTAAGAAGATGTTTTAAGATCTTCATCTTTGAGGTTGAGAAAGACCTAGTTAGTCACTGAAGCTGAGTGTAGTCATGACAACACGCAGAAATGCACAGCTAACCCTGGAAGTCAGTGACTTCAGATCACGTCTAATGGGACGCTGAACATACCCCATACTTCCTAGCAGGACCCCTGCCCAACCCTGCATCGGGTTTTGGGAAATGGATGGACTGATCGGATGGAAACACACTTAATAATCAGCTACCATTGGAAAAACATTGTAGCCTGATTTTCGGTTCCTAGTGATAAACGTAACCAGCAGTGAAATGGCGCCGTCGGAGGCATCCTGGTCTGCCAGTTTGGCAAAGACTCCACCCTCACCTCACCTTACCTAATTCTGCCTGCCACACAGGGAGGCACACAGCTCGGCTACTCTGCCAAAAACCCTGCAGGAAAGGGGCGTGCTACATGATGCGGAAGACAGAACCTGATCTGATGAGAATTGGAACTAATTTGTGGCAGAGAACTGGAGCTGAAAATGCCAAACTGTTCCCACAACAGGAAGGGCCACTAATTTAACACAAGAAAACAAGCCCTTGTCCAGAGCCAAAAGGAGGGTGTGGGGGGGGCACTCTGGCTACCACTTGGAAAACTTTTAATCAAGAGGAAACATTGATGGGAAAAACATGCCAACTCAATAAATAAGAACTGGTTTGCCAAGACCAAAAAAAAGTATATAAGGACATAACTGCAGAAATGACTGCAGAGACCTTGTTCCAGCTTTTAGGCTGCTGGGCTGTAATGCTCTTCGATGCAGTATTTCAGCAATGAGAAGCATCCAGCTTAATGTGCTAAATGGATGTAACAAACCGCCACCCTTGAACTGGAGCCAAATAGCTTCTCCTTTGATAATTGTCTGAGAAACAGAAGCGTTTCTCCCTTTACACAGATGATTTGCTCCCACAGAAACTAAATATGCTACCAATGGCATTTTCACAGATGCGCTTGGAGTTTTGGCTGAGAAATGAGTGGAGTTTGAACATTTTAGTGGAGTTTGAATTATACTGATATATTTGTGGAAAATTTTACACAATTGCACTTTATTGCATTCAGGAACAGTACATGTGTTAAAAAAAAGCTGTGGAATGAATGCAATTAAAAATCTAGTCAAAGCATCCTAGTTGTTATTCCAGTTACTTATTTAATCGTCCATCCATCCATCCATCCATCCTCCAAACCACTTATCCTACTGGGTCACGGGGGTCCAGAGCCTATCCTGGAAGCAATGGCATGAGGCAGGGAACAACCCAGGATGGGGGGCCAGCCCATCGCAGGGCACACTCACACACACCATGCACTCACACACCATGCACTCTCACAATTTAGCAACTCCAATTAGCCTCAGCATGTTTTTGGGCTGTGGGGGGAAACCGGAGTACCCGGAGGAAACCCCACGATGACATGGAGAGAACATGCAAACTCCACACACATGACCCAGGCGGAGACTCGAACCCGGGTCTCACTGCACCACCATGCTGCCAATACCCTGATGAACCACTGTTATTAGTGACAGTGATATTTCTGTATGGCAAAGAATTTATGTGTAGATGCAATGGTGTAACAGAAAAAGAGACCCGATTGTCATAACACACACACTGTTTGCTCTGAGTAGCTGACTGATTAATTGGAAGGGGCGTGTTCAAAATAATAGTGGTGTGGGGTTTAATTAGAGAATTCGTTCATTCTGTGAAAAACAGGTGTCATTAAATCGCCCTTCATTAAGGAAGAGAAGCACAAGTTACACACATTGTTACAAAATATATTTCCTTCTGAATAGCTAAGCAATAGAGGTCTTTCCAAATATTGTTCAGAACAACGTAATTTGATCAAATTGCGGAAGAAAATAACATATAAACCAGTGCTGCAAATCATTAAATGCTCAGGTAAAATGATCTCAGATGCTTCAAAATGGTAACAAAAACCGAAAACACGTGGAAGAAAATAACTACTGTTCAAATGGGTCAAAGGACAGTGGGAATGACAAAGATTCAGCCAATCATCACCTCCAGAAAGATCATTAATCACCTGTCAGTACTGGTACCGTCAGAAGACGCTGGACCGAAGCTAAGCAATCAGCCGGAAGCCCTCAGAAAGCATCATTTCCTGAAAGATGGCGTGTGCAGAGTCAGGCACGATTTGCCAAGGAATATGTCGACTGGCCCAAAGAGAAATGACGCAACATTCTGTGGACTCATGAGAGTAAAATAGTTCTTTTCAGGTCTAACGGTCATCGCCGGCATGTCAAACGGCCCCTGGGTACTGAATTCAAGCCATGGTACTCTGTGAAGACAGCGAAGCTTGGTGCCGCAAACACCACGGCACTGGGCTGCCTCTCATACCCGGGTGTTGGGCCCAGTCAGCGGATACGATTCATCATGGATCAGTCTGAACACATCAGAATGCCTGAAGACATTATGTTGCCATACACCGAAGAGGAAATGTCCATAAAATGGGTGTCTCTACAAGACAACGACCCCAAAAACACAAGTAAGCAAGCAACATCTTGGTTCCAGACAAAAAGGACGGCGGTAATGAAGTGACCAACTGAGTCCCCTGGCCCGAATTCCACTGAAGATTCGTGGTGTGACATTAAAAATGTAGTTTCTAAAGCAAAGCCCAAAAGTTCACAGGAACTGTGAAATGTAGTTTGTTCTTCCTGGGCTGAATACCTGTTAATTAATAGGGGTTAATAGAAATCACACACACTTGATAAAAATGAATGCTTTGATTGGGGACCGAACGTGTCATGTTTCCTCTACGTCTGCAATATGGGCATAAAAACTATTTAAAAATATTTGCTAAATATCTTTTCACTTTTTAACAGAGTTTTTTGAGTATCTTCCTCTATATGCACGGCTCATGCAGAGATGAAATTTCAAATCTGTCGTAGTGCAAAGAAACATTAAACAGAATATAAATATGCAAGGAATCTCTAACAATGTCTTTAATAAGGGAAGTTGCAAAAAGTACAAATTGAGGTCAGAACAAATGTCATCAAAATGATAAGTCAGTGGTAAATATGGACCTGTGGTTGCTGGGGTGACCCATCTCGCTGTCACATGTGATTTGCGAAGGGGATGGACGCCTGTCCTCTAGCTGGCAGCTATTTGCATTTTGCTCGCAGTACGGTTACACCACCCACAAACTGACCACCCCCGTACAGAATGAGACTAATTACACCGTATGCTTTTGTACCTCAGAAATTCAAACCCTAGTTAAAACAGTGACATTCAGAGGCTCCTCCCGCCGTTTTCAAAATGACCGTTTCTACAACGAAAACGCGCCCATTGAAGGAGACATCGGGGTTAAATATATGCTGTTCTGGGTGTGTTTTAATTCAAGTGTATTTGCATATTGTAAATTGCTTACATTGTACTAATTCTGTCTTATTCCAGGGGCATAATTAACTCTCTTCAGTAAACAGGTGAGCATTTAAGAGAGAGAAACAGAGAAGATGATGAGTCAAGTTAGTATTTTGTGCTTAATGTGTTTACTTTCAGTTTGGATGGAGATGGATCCCAGCTAATCAGTGAGGGGAGACACCCCACTGATCTCTGAAGGCTTTCAGGCTCCTATAGAGCCGGTCTCTGGCCTGGTGACAGATGCAGCCTTCTGCTGTCTGATGGTCACTGGCTTCTTTTTCTAAACTTTCTAAATGCCAGCCACTTAAAATACCCTGTGCAGGGCGGGTAGGTGCTGCAGCAGACTAGAACATTCAGCAGGACACAGTAGCTTGGTGTGTGGCATGTTCCAGGTTTGTCGCACCCCTGCAAACTGGTCTGTACGCAGGCCGTTTAAAAATTTATATTCCCAACCAGGGCTCTGAAATGTCAACACCGCACTTCAGGGCAGGGCGGGTCGAGCAGCTGCTGTGTAGCCTAAATACTCTGAACAAATCCCCCGTGAGGTTAAATATGAACACTGCTAAGGAGAAAACCTCAATGTGAGGCCCGAAGCCAGCTCTGTCGTCTCACCTTTATGGTTAGGGGTGTAATAAATTCCGGCTCCCCCCCGTCGCCTTGCAGACACACCAGCGGATCCTGAACGTGCCAACAGCACAGGGGAAAAGCACCCTGCAAAAACAAAATGGCTGCAGCACGGACGGGACACTTTGGTGCCAGGGGGGTTTGAAACCAAAATTCCTGAGTTCCAGGCTTCGGGTTTTCATCCTGACCCGGTCAGCTGGCTTAACTGCCGTGAAAGTCGGAGCTGATTAACTGATGGAATCACACAGTCTGGCTCTTTTTCTTTAAACTCTGCATCACTGTACTTAAAGGTGACAGCAAGGCACACTAAATCACTATGGAAACAATCACCATGGCATCTTGTCAGGTTATGAAAAGGCTAGAGACGCCCTTACACTGTGCTACAGAGCCCTGACCTCCTTATCACGAGCAACACCACACCGACCTGCGTCCCACTTGCATTTATCGGCTAATAAGGCTGAGATCCCGTGACAATTTTACGAGCCGAAATAAAACAGGGATTCCCAGTTTAGCTGGGATCTTCGCGGCCAGTGTCAACAGCACTGCGCCTCATAAATCGAGGTGGCAATGAAAACATTTCACAGTGTCACACTCCTTTTTCTTTGCGCACAAAGACACGAAGCCGGTTTCAGAGCAGCACACAGCCGCAAAGCCACTTCCGGGCTGGCACATGCCACCGTCGCCAACAAGGGGGGCAACAGACCTACCCACGCTACCCGTCAGGCCCTGAAAGAGGCTTGGGAGCCATTTCTATACAAGCTACAAGAGTTTCAGTGGGTTTGCGCTGCACGCGAACAGCAGCAGGTACGTCACGTGACGGGAGGGAAACCAGGGCAGGACCGAGAGTGGCAGACTGCAATCGCAGAGGCTCGCAGATTTCAGCAGGACTGCAAGGTGAGCAGCCTAAATGCGAGCTGGCCTGGTGAAGTCAGGGATGACAAGGAACTGGGAAAAGAAATATTGGCCTTCTGGTACACAAACGTAAAACACAAGTGAAACAAACACACACACACACACACACACACACACACACAATCCCTCACTGTTATGCACAGATGCATGCAAATACAGGCAAATCACATTTACATGACATATTTTATTCACACACGCACATTAGGGTGGGTGAAAAAAATCTAAATTTCCAATAGTGCAGAAACGTTGTCACTGGACCTCGTTATTAAACGTGCAAAATATCTCTGAAATAGGTTAATATTTTCAGGCTTAAGTAGTAACCTTTCTGCCCTATTGGAATAATTAATTCTCACCTAAAAAATTCTTTCGAACATGGGAGTCATGCGGGGAAAATCAACTATTTTCGTGAAATTACGAAACCTCGATCGCGTTACAGAACCTGAAAACATGATCCTATTTCAAAGATATTCTGCACATTTAACAACAAGGTCCAGTGACAGCTTTTCCGCACTATTGGAAATTTAGATTTTTTTCACCCACCCTAAGGCTCATATAAACATGCGATGACACACACACACACACACACACACACACACACACACACACACACACACACACACACACACACACACACACACACAGACGCTCGCGACCCCCCACAGAGCGGAATGGCTTCACCGAGCCTTTCCTTGAAAAAGCTGCGTGACGAAGGCTCACGTGCACCAAGCTCTGGTGATCACCGTGACATCATCAATGTGAGAGAAAGAGTCGAGGCTTCCCCAAAATACAGGGGCTCAAACGAGGATAAACAAACACCTCAGCAGGCCTCTGTTGGCACCGCAATGCATCATTTAAAAGTGTTAAAATGGATTCCAAGTCACTAGAATTACTGTTAACCAACTGCGGGAATGTTACACCTCAGAGTCAGAGGCTGATACACTCACGTCGTTCATCTGCAAGACGGAAACCCCCCATTTTTAGTTACGTGGCCATTTCCTATAAAATAAATAAATGACATTATTTCAAACTGAAATCGTTTACTTCAGACAACGTCCTCCGGCAGGGACGGCGGCAGGAGGAGAAAGGGCCCCATTCATCATGGACGACTGTCCCGGAGTCGGTGTCTGTCCACGAGGTGTGGATGGGGAGAGCACACCTCCAGAAGGGAGGGGGGGTGGGGGGGCATGAAAATATCCCATGAGGTCATAGTCTCTGGAGCACCAGGAAGTCACCTGGAATGTGGACATTAGTGAGGCTGCTTCAGGCTAAACCCTCAGCCCAGAAGGTGTGGAGGAGCAGCAGCGAGGTCCTGCACTGAGTTTTAACTATAATTACAACGCAGCATTTCCGCGTGTCTGTATGAAATGAAAAGCTAAATGCCACGCTTCCTGTTCTAATTCACAAGCGGGGGGCGGGGGGCTGCGGCCTTGGTGTGCGAGTCTCACTGGATACATGGAGCTCAGAGAACGGCTTCGACGAGAGTATGTTTATGCTCAAATGGGGGCGCGTTTCACAGTGAGGCCTTCCTCTGGGTATCAGGATACAGCATGTGGTCAGACTGATTCAGGGCAAACGTCACAAAAACCAAAAAAAACCAAATAAATCATTTAATTAGGTCTATTAAAAGTCTAACTATATACATATACACAACGTAAAACATAAGCATAGAAGTGAACAGTACATTTACGCTCCTCTTACTAGGACCTGAGAAATGTCTGCTATCATGCTAATCTCAGCTAATCAGCAACCAAGGTAACCTGCAGGGACGAGCAGCTGTGCTGATGTCAGCCAAGGCGCACTGACCTGCACACGCAATACGCTTCAGGAGCTGCCTTAGACACAAGCCCACAACCCCACAGTAAATAGCCCTGAATTAACACCAGCGGCTCACTAAGTACGACAAATTCAATTTGTGGGTCGAAACCAGGAGCTCATTTCCCTTCTCTAGAAAAAAATTACCTCAAAAGTTTAAGCAGGAGGAAGACATTTTCAGTCCTAGATGTAGAGTTAATCCCTGACGAGTACTGATATGACAGCGGGTAATGCATCTTTGTGGGCCGACAGGCAACGGCACAACTGTCTCTTAATTGCAGATGGATCCCAGCTCCTTGGGACTCAGAAGATGCTCTTGCATCCGAGGAAATGCTGCTGCTCTCTCATAAAACTCATCCCGCGTGGTGTGGTCTTCATGCCTTGGGTGGGGGATCTGCAGATCAGAACCGGTGAGCTCGTTAAACTCTCGGACAGGACTTCTGCAATGCCATTAACAGTGAAACAGGCGTCTCTCTCATTATGTATTACTATTATTTGTGGTGCCTGAACCAAGAGACCCTGCTGTGTCACTCCCTTGTCAGGTGCACAATGACAAAACTGACTTTGAACTTTTTGACTTGGAAACATTTAGCATGACACTGCTGTGAGGAGGGAGTTAAAGGCCCCTGAGTGACAGGCCTGGGTTAGGGGCCCAAAATCTCTAATGATGGCCCTGTCCTCATGTGACCAAAGCAGGTCATCAGATGACACATCGTCAGAGAGTAAGAGACGTCTCTTTGGCAGCCTGTAAGTCAGTCATTTAATGGGACAGTGACACACACAGCTCCGAGGAGGACACTGGGGTCAACAGGCCAGCGAGAGGAGATGCCTGTTTACCGGGACCCTATGGCTTCCTGGTCATACCAGCCACGATGGGGTCAGTCTCGCCCTGCAAGGCCAGCTGCCTGCTGATGAAGTTCAGCATGCCGGTGAAGGTGTCCATGTTGGGCTCTGCTGGAGACCCCGGCCCAGAGACGTCGATGGCGCCGTCCTCGTTCTCCTCGGCCATGTAGGTCAGCGGGTTGAAGGAGAGCTCAGAGCAGGAGGACTCTCGCTGGCTCAGACCCCGCCAGCTCTGCTCCAGGGGCTCCAGCGTGCCGTGCAGCGCGTCCCTCAGGCTCTCCGGCAGCCCCAGGGAGTCACTGTCCTCCCAGGACCCAGGACATGGCGCCTCCTTGTGGTCATAGGACGACGGCGGCTGGAGCACAGAGTCACAGAGCAAGGAGGCGCTCTTCAGCTCGGCCGTTCTCTCGTAGCTGGAGAGCCTGGTCTGCAGCCGCGTGACCTCCGACTCCTAGAAAAGGCGTATGGGGTCAATGCACAGAACATCGCGAGCAACGGACTAAGGCCATGACAGTGAGAACATCTGCCTATGGAGGCCCCATCCTCAGGGTGTACTCATATCCGCTAGGACCCACAAAACTCACAGACAACCATGTTCATCAGTCAGGCTAGGGGCTCCCACTTGGTGCCTCATCTTGGAAGAACTTTAACTAGAGTGTTGGATTCATAAAAGACCTTGATGAGGGGCAGTGTGATGCCACACAGACACGGCTGTAGATGGATGGATGGATAAGGCACACCTTGACGAGCAGGGCCTCATTGGCTCCCCGGAGGAGGTCCTCGCGAGCCTGCAGCTCGGCCTGCAGGTGGGACTGCGCTCCCCGAGCCTCCTCTAGGCAGGACGTGACCTGCTGCAGCCTTTGCACCAGCTGCTCCTGAGACAGACGCAGGCTGCTGGAGATGTGCTCGGACACCTTCAGGAGCTGCGTGCGGCTCAGCTCCACGGCGGAAAGCTGAAGGTGGGCGCACAGACAGAACGGCCATTTTATCATGAGTCACTCTGCAGAACATCTTCAGAACCCAAAGAAACCAGCACGACTGGTGTCAGAGTGCTCAGAACGAAAACAAACGGAAAGACATTTGTTTGTACTCTCAACTTTGTAAAGTCAAATCAAACTCATTTCAAAATATGGAGGCGAACACTGAAATCATACAGTGCATGTCAGACTTTATAAACGACCTAACAGAACGACAGGTTAGATGCACCAGACAATAAACAAGCAAACAAACAAGCAAGCAAACAAGCAAGCAAGCAAACAAGCAAGCTGTACACAGCATATCTTTCGACTAGACCGGTGCCTTGGGTGTGACTGCACATTATTTAAGTTTAGAAATGTGCATGCAAACAATGTACTATGGGAAAACTGCAGCTGACTGCAGAAGAGTACAGTGCAGAACTGTCTATGGTCCAGTGAAATCTCCCTAAACAGCCCTGACTTCTCCTCTCCCTCCACATCCTCATAAACAGAGGATCCACGCCGGGGTTTCCCTGGTCGGGGGGGGGGGGGGGGGGCGGGACAAAGGAAACCAGTGTAGCGATGGATTGCGGTGGCCGTTAGCGGAGGAGTGCTCGGAGGCTGGGAGGATCCACCCGATGTGGCACATACACACCCATCATCAGCGGGGCGCGGTAACCTGGCACGCAGGGCCATGGGGTGATAGGGTGATAGTTCTGTACGGGTAGATCCTGGCGCGTCACGGTCAGAGAGAGGAATTCAAAGGCCGTGATCTTCATGGTTCTTAACTCAAGCGACTTGGTCCACAGAAAGACGCCAGCAGCATTTCTCTGCTGCCTGGACATGTGGAGGAGCAAACATGCAAGGAGGCTGCTAGGCGGAGGGAGAGCGGATTCCCTCCTAGAAGCTACCAGGGGAGCTCTGTCCTGCTCCCTGGGTCCGGATCCCAGCCCCTGCCTCCGAGCTCGTCTCCCCGTGAGGCTCTTTGTGGTGTAAACTCTGCCCCATGTTTACACGTTGCAGCAGGCTGCTCCGATTACTCATCATGGTGGTCAGATGCTGCTCCTCATGCCTTCCCAGCCGCTGAAGGATCCCGCCCCCTCAGCCCGCACCGTAAAACCTCCCACACATCCCACGTAAACAACCATTTCATTGGCTGTTGTCGTTGCCGTGCCTGGGCGGTTCATTGCCAGGCAACCAATCCGGTAAACAAAAATACTGAACCCCGCGCATGCCCCCCAGCCCCATACCTCTGTGCGATGCTCCTCCCGCTGCATCTCCAGCTCCTTCTCCAGGCGCGTGATGGCGGCCCCCAGCTGGGTCTCCAGCTCCGAAGCATGGGCCTGCGATGCCGCCAGGTCCTGGCCTAGCTGCCGGGCCTGGACATCCTGCCCCCGGAAGCAGAGACATGTCACACGGGACCCCCAAACCTGCTCCCACTGTAGGAGCAGAGCCTTACCTTCACCGAGGGGACCGGGCCGGCAGCCAGGTCAGATGACTCCCTGAATGTGCCTTCCGCAAACACCTCACATTCACTTGATTTTACATCAAGCTCAGAGAGTGGGATTGCTTTTAGTAACTTTTCCAGCCGTAAAATCCTGCCTGTACTTTCCACCCTGGTGTGCAGGAACATCTGGTGCTGATCAGAGCTTCAGACAATAGACTCTCTTTCAAGCTCATGTTAGCTTTGCCCCCCCATGTCTGACCAAATACTCCCCCCATGTCTGACCAAATACTCCAGATACTCCTGCTAGGACACACACTCCTCGCCAGAGTGTGACCTTCACAGGTGACCTTCGCAGGTGTGTCACAGCAGAGCTCCACCCTGAAAACAAACACCAGGGCCAGCCGGCAGTCGCTGCCACGTGTCTCCTGCCTCTGAGGATCCGACTCACGAGATACTGCAGAACTGAAATGCTACTGCTTAACCTGTTTACCCTCGTATTTCTTTATTTAGCAGATTCATTGGCCCAATGTGACCAGTCCCTGAAGCAACTGGGCTCAAGGGCCCAACAGTGATGTTTACCTGCTGCAGGATCTGAACTCACAGCCTCCTGGACACAGCAAACAGACCCATAACCCCACCAGCCGACATTTCCTGTTTCCACAAATGTGGGAGCTGATCTTAAGAGCCGTTTGGCTTTGGCCTTGATCATGAATATGCTGTAGGGGGTCGAAAGGTCACGTCCTAGTGAGCCGAGACCCCAAACCATACTGGTGCTCCACCTAAACCAACGTGCCACACCCAGCGCTGGCAGCCAAACATTACCAGCCTGCTGATGAACAATTTTCTGTTCTCTTCAAAATCACTGGAGGGGAACTGGCTACCGATGCGTTCATAATGGCATGAGACACAGCTGAAGTGAACACCCTGCCACTGAACTACACTGCAGTCCATTATTAATTACTTTACCCCACAGCCCGAAGGCCAGCACCTCCCATCCCCCCCAGCCCCCGTCCATTTTAGCTTTAGCAACATGTGCTATGCTGTACCTTCTGGTGCACGAGGGTGACGCTGTCTTCCACCTCCCTCTGCAGGGCCTCACAGCGGCTCCGCGCCTCCTGCAGCTCCCTCTCCAGGCCCTCAAAGGGGCTCCGTGCCTCCTGCACCTCCCTCTGCAGGGCCTCACAGCGGCTCCGCGCCTCCTGCAGCTCCCTCTCCAGGCCCTCAAAGGGGCTCCGCGCCTCCTGCACCTCCCTCTGCAGGGCCTCACAGCGGCTCCGCGCCTCCTGCAGCTCCCTCTCCAGGCCCTCAAAGGGGCTTTGCGCCTCCTGCAGCTCCCTCTGCAGGGCCTCACAGCAGCTCCGCGCCTCCTGCAGCTCCTGTAACATCGTCCATCCCTGTGAGCAGTCCCTATGCCCCAAAGTCCTGTTTCCCTTGGTCAAAGTGCCTCAGGTAGGTGCTATCGGGACAGACAGAGACTACAGCGTTAGCCTTAAAATCTGTCTTGGGAAATGGCGCCACCTGTAGTCTTATTTCACAGTGTACAGTGATTGACAGATCCCCTCTTCATGGAAAAATGAAGCTTTGTTTCTTTTGTGATGTCTATCCGCTCACACTGCTAACGGCACAGATAAATAAGTGCAGCGGCATTTCGCCTTTAATGCACAGGGCAGACCGTGGTGCCGTCATACTGAAGTAAAACAGGGTAAAACAGCTGGTACGCGCTCAGCATCGCTCCCACGGCCCACGCCTTCTGCCCGGTGGTTCCCCTATAAGGCTGCTCCAGTGCGGAAGCAGGACGAAGGGTGGGCTACGCTTCAGACAGACACTCAGTACCTTCTCCAGCTCCTCTTTGTCCTGCAGCTGTTTCCGCACAAGGTCTAGCCGCCTGCTGAGGAGCTCCACCTGAGGGGGACGTGTGCATGAGGGGAAGCCCCCCCTCCGGGTTAGCTCCGATCACATGACTGACTTCACTTTAATAGATGTCCATGGACGGTATTCAAAAATGGCAGCAAACAGGGTGATTCATTTGTAACAAGAATCTGAAGGATATAACATTTGTCGTGCAAACGTAGCGACGCCAATAAGACAATGAACACGAACTGCATGTGCATCAGGGACTTTGGGAGGCATTTCCCTAGAAAAACACAATCTATGTTTTATCGGAGAGAAACACACGATAAGAGGCATTTAACTGCCGCCGGCAGAGAGAGACCTGCATCTCGCAGCCTTTTCCGAACCATTACCATAACTGCGGCACTGAGGGAGGATGTTAAGGGCAACGTGAGCTTTCTCTGGTAGGGTATCTGGTTTGAAAATCAGATCAGCGATGGTCCACACTCTCACGTAACCACTGATACTGAAATAAGCCGGAATTAAACGGCTTCAAAAGGAGAAGTTGTGCACCATAGAAACTCACACCAGACTCGGCTTCCTAAATGAAGCCCGTGACTCAGAAACGTCTGTAACCCGAGATGGAGACATCAGGTCCAGAGAGTACAAACCCTGACCAAGATTTGTTTCAACCAACCGGCTGAATACTCTCCGACTGTGACTTTTTATGCTCAACTGGTTGGTTGAAACTCTCTGGACCTGAAATCTCCACCTGTCTGTCACACACAGGAGTACATCACCATCCACAGTCAGTCATTTGTCTGATTGTGACATCTTTAATACGAAAAGAGTAATGCAGATAATATTGGTCGCGCAAGGTGAAATCGCACCTGCTTTTCACGCTCCATTACGACCTCCTGTGATTTCTCTAGCGCCCCCTGCAGGTGAAGGACCTTTTTCTCCATGTCAAGCCTGTGGTCTCGGATGGCTACGTCGAGCTGGCTGAGCTGAGGGGGAGAGAGGGTGTGTGTTCGCGTGTGGGTGTGTGTTCGCGTGTGGGTGTGTGTTCGCGTGCAGTTACCCAGCAGCCCCATACCACACCTGCAGCGCCCTCTCCTTCAGCTCCCCCTGCCGCTCTTTCAGCGCCACGTCCATGTCCAGAACCTCGTGGCTTCGCTCCTCCAACTCCTTCCGACTATCCCTGCGTGAGGACACATGTCGTGCAGGTCAGAACCGGACCCGTCCACAGGGAAGGAGGATCCGAGTGTCACAACATACTGGAGGGGCCTGGAACATAATCGCTGAACCGCTGAAGGACGAAAAAACAGAGAAGATCCTTCAGAAAGAGCAGAAAAATTATGGTCATTTTCTTGACCGTTTTTAATGGCCGATGCAGAGATACTGCACAACACCTCCTCCACTATGAGGATGACCCTGCAACATGAATATCGGACGACCGCATCAGCATCAGGCACCAGCACGAGGAGTTAGGGACAGGCCTCATGTCAGTGAGCGAAGGAGCTGCGTCGGTATGTTTTATCAACACTCTCCCCACTGAAAGATCACAGGACTTTGTGCCGTTTCCCAAGAGAATTCTAGAGAAATATTTCCGGAAATACCTAAGGGTGTTCCCCAACACGCTCCATGACGGATTCACGGAAGCTACCCTTATCGCGATCTCGGTGTTTTCAAAACAGCAGACAGACGATGGCTTCATCCTGCTTGATGCGGCCGGCCAATGAGCCGTCAACCTCAGGTCACATGACCCAGAGCATCGAGGAGGCCTGAGGCTGACGGGGGAATCCTAAAGGCAGCCCTTCTGGCACTAAGCAAAAACAGGAGTAAATAAATTTCGACGGCCGTAGGGGGTGAGCTGAGCGATAAGGGCGCAACGTTACTTTATTTAAAACCTTGGATTGAAGCCAGCTATGGAAGAGAGGACTAACAGTAAACAGACTGATTAAAGAGGAATAATGGAAAGCTTGTTTTCCTGACATAACTGAGTGCTACCAGCCAACTGTAATAAAAGATATAAAAGATATGTGACTGATGTTTTCTTTTCATGATGTATGATCTAGGGGGGCTATTTAAAAAAAAAAACAAAAAAAAACACACAGAATGGTGTCTGTACTGTCCTCGTACAAGGACTGAAATCACTTTTTATATCCCAAGAACATTATGTCCGCGATGTACCGAGCCAGTATCAAAGATTGGAATTGGGGCCGATCCAGGGACTTTTTAATGTATCGGTATCGGCTACCACAGCCCAACCGAAGCCCGATTGATTTCATTTCCTACGTCCGCCTACCCTGTGTCATGTACACAGTCCGCCACAGTTCTGGCTGCACGGTCAGGTAAAGCCTAAGGCACACGGCTTGAAACGACAAACTATGGAGATTTCGGACGTGTGGAAATCCTTTCATTTGGAAACTTAAAGTAGCCCAACAGCCACCTTCGGTGTTCATAATGTTGTCCTATTGAGACGGGGTAGCAGCAGAGCATCATTGTTAACGAATTTAATGAGGCGCTTGCAGATACATAAGAATACTGCAACGTCGCGAGGCTTTACTCAGATGATGAAGGCAGCACAACCTACTGTACGTTTACGCATATTTAAATATTTATTAAAAGTATAAATACTGAATGGATTGGATCAGGACAGTCACACTGGAAGACTGCAGTATGGGAGGAGGGGGGGGGTCAATGTGTGTAAAAATGTTTCCCAGGATTTAACAATCAGTTTTAGACCATACCCAGTGCGAGGCTGGGGTGCTCTGGAAGGCCAGAGGGCTGTTCTGCAGGGTAAAGGGGGTGGTCTGGAGGGTGGAGGGAGTGGTCTGGAGGGTAGAGGGAGTGGTCTGGAGGGTAGAGGGAGTGGTCTGGAGGGTAGAGGGAGTGGTCTGGAGGGTAGAGGGAGTGGTCTGGAGGGTAGAGGGAGTGGTCTGGAGGGTAGAGGGGGTGGTCTGGAGGGTAGAGGGGGTGGTCTGGAGGGTAGAGGGGGTGGTCTGGAGAGCCAGTGGGATGTTCTGGAGGGTAGAGGGGGTGGTCTGGAGGGTAGAGGGGGAGGTCTGGAGGGTAGAGGGGGTGGTCTGGAGGGTAGAGGGGGTGGTCTGGAGGGTAGAGGGGGTGGTCTGGAGAGCCAGTGGGATGTTCTGGACGGTAGAGGGGGTGGTCTGGAGGGTAGAGGGGGTGGTCTGGAGGGTAGAGGGGGAGGTCTGGAGGGTAGAGGGGGAGGTCTGGAGGGTAGAGGGGGAGGTCTGGAGGGTAGAGGGGGAGGTCTGGAGAGCCAGCAGGATGTTCTACAGGGTAAAGGGGATGGTCTGGAGGGTGGAGGGAGTGGTCTGCAAGGTGGGGGGGTTCTGGAGGGCCAGGGGAGTGGTCTGCAGGGCAGAAGGGAGAAACAACAACAGTGACTTCAGGTTTGGATCATATGACAACCAGCGAACTGATACCAACCTGATAGCCAGAACAGCGTTAATTTTATTATTACAACATTCTAGAAACTGCTAGTAAGCAAAAGTGCGCGATGATTACGGCAACAGTCGAGGTTTCTCACAATCTGAATATGAAGTCACCTCTTTGTCGGGAACATGTGAACGACGGATGGTTGGTTCCCCAAACATGAACATGTGACCCACTGTAAACCATATACTCACGTCCACAGCCAGAAAAATAAGGAACAGAAAAGGTGAACAGTAAGAGGATCTGAAAAGCACTTTGTTGGAAACTGAGTTATGAGGTTTTGATATTCTGACCAGGAGGCCGACAGTAGCACTTCCTGAAATGTTCCTCTGAAGTGCTCCAGAAGAGCAGCGTCCGGGCACGTGCCAACCCATGTCAGGATCCGGCGGAGGGCCCAGGCGTCCAGCAGGGGGCGCTCACCTGAGCTCAGCAGCCAGCCTCTCCATGGCGGCCTCACGCTCTTCAGCGTCGAGCTGCGTGCGCTGCAGCACAGTGTGCAACTCCTGCAGGTGGCACAGTGTGTCGGCCAGCTCCCCGCGCACCGTCCGCAGCTGAGTCTCCAGGAGCTGCGTGCGCTGCAGCGAGTTGCGCCGGTCCATCTCACTGCGGTGCAGCTTCTCCTCCAGGTCCACCACTGCGGGGCAGCACATGACTCCGTCAGGACACAGACAGACTGCCGCCAAAACATTGCATTTATATTGTCATTAAAATCAGAAATTCCCATAAATACACACACACACATAACAAAATCTACCACAACAAAGAAAGATTGTAGGAGTTGAAATGCTCAGAATAATGACAGAAGGTATGGGAGGTCACGTCTGACTTATACCCATCTCAGACTTCTTCTCCAGCTGGCCCTGAGTCTCCTGCAGGGTCTCCTCCATCTGGTTGAGCTGGGAGGCCTTGATGCCACTATCCCTGCGCAGCTGCAGAAGCTCTGTCTCCAGATCGCTCAGCCCGTTGCGACAGGTGCTCATCTCGCCGGTCAGCTGCCTGCGAAAAGGACACGTGCTACGCGCAGCCGGTATGCACCGGACTCTCGGCTCCAACAACACCGATGCAGATCGAGATTCACGCGGCTCCCGTTCGGACTCCCTGGTGGCTCCGGAACCTCAGTCTGTGCTGGGGAATTTGATCTATCTGGTGGCTCAGTGCTTCCAAGTGCCCAAGTACCAGTTAAGGACACGGTCCTGCACAGCACAGAAGCCGAACCGTTTTAGCCTCAGACAAGATGTGAAGTGAGGAGAACTTATATACTCGTACAGGGACGTTGGGGTCCTGAGACTCACGCACGCACAAAATGCCATTTGTGGAGAGCGTCAGATTAGGGTCATGGGACACCCTCCTCAGGCAGTGACACGGCTGAATCCTGGGCAGCCATGACTGGGAACAAACAAGAAATCTATTGAGAATGGAAGAGAGTATCCCTTTGGCAAGATGTACAGAAAGGAATAACCGACCCTTTTACACGCTGATGACTGGCATATTTAAATGGGTCAGACTGACGTTAAAGGGAGAAATAGCTTTAATCGTCCTTAAATGGACCCCAGACACCTTATTGTAATCCTTCATTTGCGACCCTTTCTGGTAAACAGCTGCAGATGTGGAGAAACAGCAGCCCTGACGCTACAGGCACCTAAGATTATGGGACCAGGGACCTGATTCACCCTCCGACACAGAAGGTTTCGAACGAGGCGTTCCGGGTGTCACACATTTTCATGAAGGAGGTCATGAGACGCAGGATGACTCCAGGAGGAGAACATTTTGTTTGTTTGTATATGTAACTTGATACTTTGACCCAGTTGTGGCCAGAACCTTGCAAGTCACAACTGAAAAGAGAAATAATTTGAAACCAGGGGATAATTACATTAGTCCTCATGGTTGATTGACACTCCGCTTTAACCCGAACATGATTAAAATGCAAAGGTGTTCATCTTCAGGACTAAAGCCAAACTATAGTACCAAAAGGTTTTTCTTGCTTTGGGTGAGGTCATCAGCTCCCTGGCTGGTAGGTGCAGTTCTACTCTAGGGGTGTCAGTTATGGGCCAACACACACTGCAGCCGGAAGGCTCACTGCGGGGGATGTGAGGCTCTCCTCTTACGTGACAGAGATGGAGAGAGCTGCAGCCTGCTGTCCTTTCCTCAGAGCCTCCTCTGTGGCCTCCTGCACCATCTGCTCACTCCTCTGCAGCTGCTGGGCCCCAGCCGCCCGCTCTCTCAGCAACTCTTGCTCCAGCCTCCCTACCTGGGGGTGTGCGGTGGGGTGAGGGAGCAGCGGTAGCAGGACTGATTTAAGACACGGGCAACTTTAGTCCAATAATGGAACCTATCGCACGGTTCCACGCGGTGGTTAAGGTACCAAACGACTATCATCAGAACAGCTACTGGGACTTGAAATTATCTACTTGAGGAAGCTTATCTCCAAGATTGCAAGCAACAAGAACCCTAGAGATGTTTAACCATTATTACATGGAACTGTAACACTTCCTGTCTGAGAGGAAGTTGCCTCTAAGGTCAGCGTGTGGAGGCTGATTTGTCTGTTTGTCAAGAAAGCGTTTCCGTGCTCAGCTATCAAACTTTTTCCTTTTACTATAAGGTTAAGAGGCTGAAGACAGAACGGAGTAGCAGCAAACAAATCGGACACTGGAGAGGAATGACATCTTCTCCAGGGACAGTGCACTTTGAACCTTTCCCATACAGACAAATTAGTTCAGTATGTTCTATTAAAAATGAGTAATTAATTCAGAATGCTGACGTGAACACAGTGCGTACCAGACAGCTCACCTGGCTCTCCAGCTGGGCCTGACACTCCTCCAGCTCCACCACACGGGCGGCGCTCTCCTGCAGCATGGTCTGCTGCCGCTGCAGGCTGCACTGGAGCTGCACATTGTGCTCACTGGAGCTCCGGGAAGCCAGGGCACTGTCCTCAAGCTGAGCATGGAGGGCAACCACCTGGCAAATGGAACGGCTTGCTGTACACTGAAGCCTGAACAACATGGCTGAAGCGAAACGTTAGCTTAAGTGCTTACTGGTCTGTAAAACCAACTTAAATGAGGATATATTGTAAATTTCACAAAAAATACACACAGGCTGATTGCATTTAATTACATCTAAACATGCACTGCATCAAAGTGAACCATGACAGGGAAATAAAACAAATAAATAAGGAATCATCAGGGGACACAGGGGCGGGCAGGCACACACACACACACACACACACACACACACACACACACAGGCACACACGCACGCACACACACACACACACACGCCCCTCTCCTCTCCACCTCGGAATTCTTCTTCTCCAGCTGCTTCCCTAACTGCTCCTTGGCCTCCTCCATCTGCCGCACGTAAGTGCTCAGCTCCTCCTTACACACCGCCAGCGCCTCCTCCAGGCCCTTAACCTGATAGATTCAGCACATCCCTGCTGAGAGCCACGTTCTGCTAAAACAGTCACCCCTTCAAATTTCCAAAGGTTACTAAAAGTGCAAAACGAATGGCACTAAAAAGTTTAAAATTTACTCTAAGAAATGTGAGATTCAGCGGTCAGACTGCTAACAGACTGCTTTTAATATTAGAGATAAAGTATGCAGGTACATAGACAAATATTAAATAACAATTTCATCTGATCAGTTCACTGTTGTTTATATACTTTTGGCTTACGCGTCATCCAAATATATCCAAACATAACAAACAAGTCACAAATAACCGAAAACAGAAATGTCAAATTCGCAAATTTGAAGGGACTATATTTAACTAAAATATTCACAAACTGATCTATGTGATTCTTCTATACGTGACCGGTCCCATGTGCGGGCGGCCCTCATGGAAAAGGAGGATCCACTGCCGGTACGAACCTCGGCACAGGACTGGGCTGCCTGCTCTCTGAAGGCCCGCAGGGTGTCCTCGGTGCGCCTGGCCGCCTGCTCCTTCTCCTGTCAAGGGGACCACCGTGAGCTAACAGCAGGTGATGCGGCCAGAGCAGAGGACCTGGACCTGGACCAGATCAAACTGGGAGCCGACGGACGTATAGGCTGACCTCGGAGAGCCGATCCAGGGAGAGCTGGAGGGCCTGAGCCTTCTGCTGAGCGTCTCGCCTCTCCTGCCGTGCACTGGCCGCTGCACGCTCCAGTTCCAGGACTACAGCCTGCTTCTGGTCCAGAGAGAGCTGCAGCTGGGAGAAGACAACATGCCGTGTGACACATAAACACACACGCACAGGCACAGACAGACACGTATGGTCTCACTCTCACCAGCTCGACCTGGCTCTCCAAGTTCTTCCGTTGCTGTTGGAAGTCCCTCTGTTTCCTGTCCAGGAGGGAGCGGAGATGCTCAGCGCGGCTGGTCTGCTCCTAAGAACACAGTAGGCCTGGATCACACGGCAGCCTAGCTGGGGGCTGCGAGGAGGGTCAGGGCCAGTGTCCACGGACTCTGGTAACTTTGGATAAGCATTTCTTTCAAAAATTAAGCTACACAGAAAGAGAGACGCTAATGTGACACCTGACCTTCAGCCATGAAAACAGACCAAAGCCACCATGACCTGCCTCATGCTAGCAGTTAGCGCAGTACTGCACAGAAGCATTAGCATCCCTAAATTACCTTCAATACAGGCCAGGACTTGAAGACAGACATTCATGAGAATATCACATGACTGCACTGTGAACTCTGATTGCATATCGAGCTGCCTAATCAGACAATTATGACCTGGCAGCCCAGAGGAGGGAAGGATATACGAGTCTGGATGTTTACTGCCTCAAATCTCCTGGAAACTGAGCCTATTGGGATCATACTGTACGATTTACCTGCCTCCCATAAAGCTGACAGACTAACCAATCAAGCAAATCGCACCGATCGCCCACCATTTACACCACACATCATTTCCTCTGGAAACCTGCCGTCCAGAATCCTGCCTGCTGCCTGAATGCTGGGTTCAGACCAACAACAAGGAGAGTTAGCCCAAGTCCAGGTGAGACTGCGAGCGTATTATTGGTTAAAGCCTCCGGGTGCCTTGCATCACATGTGGACTTACCTGCAGGCTCTGCTCCAGGTGGCCGATCTTCACGGCGGCCTGCGAGTAGGCGGAGCTCTTCTCCTGCAGCTGATCCTGCATCTTGTCCAGTCGCTCACCTTTCTTCTTTAGCTGTAGGGCAGCAAAATGGCCACCAGGGGGCAGTAGATGCAAACAAATTACATGGCACCCAGGAACAGGCCCCCTGGCACTTAAAATCAGGGTTCAGGTTCCAGTCATGGTGGGTCCCCAGTACAGCAGCACTAAGCCGATACACACCAGGGTGTCTAACCTGGCAGTTCCTGAAAATTCCGGCACATAAATGGCAGCGCTGATTAAATGGTTAGAAGGTACTGAAACAGCATCCTTAGGTCTCTCCCTGGTAAGAGTCGCCATTTAACACAAAATTACTGTCTCCATGATGCACAGGATCCCTCAACATCTGGTAAGGATTAGAGCCTGATATAACCCGGGGCTAGCGCATAGATAGGGGGGTGGGGCTAGCGCATGGATAGGGGGCGGGGCTAGAGCTAACCTCAGCTAAATCAGTATCTGCATTTATAACAGAAACTGAGAAACAGACAATAATGGAATGGAAATCTTGCATTGGTTGAGCTCAAATAATGAGATTTTACAGAACTTAAACCCAACTTTTCTGGCAGACTTAGGCCAAAGACTGCACCCGCCCATGTGCTGCTGCCCACCTCCCTCTCCAGGCGACCTGCCGCTGAAGCCTTTTCCAGCATCTCGCTGTGCAGGCGCTGAAAGTGGCTCGCGCGCTGGCTCATGCTGTCCTGCAGGGCGGCGATCTCCCGCTGAGCCTCGTCCAGCTTGGCCTGCGTGGCCGACGCCAAACCGGCCTGCCGGGCCTTCTCCTGCTCCAGGGTCTGTAGGGCGGACAGCAGCTTCTGGTAGCCATCACCTGATGGGACATAGGCCGGAGCATGGGTTGGGGGGGGTGGGCGGGGCAAGAGCGGGTAGGGGGGCGGGGCGAGAGCATGAGCTCAGGCGGTAAGGAGCACACACCTGGCTTTGGGTTGAGGAGGCTAACCGGTCCAGTCAGGATGGAGCAGGCAGGCAGCATGCAGGGTTTCACACATGGTGTACCTCCACCCTGAAACATAACCACAGCCACAAGGGGTCACCTCAAGCGGCAACTCGAGAAACAGACCTCAGAAGAGCTTTCGTGCGACGCTGTGGTTGAAGAATGAGGGGATGAAGAATCGCTATTTAAGCGCAGTGGTGACACACCTCCTGAAGATGGAGCAAACCCAGGATGGCCTCCAGCCCCGTCAGCTCGGCCCGGCTTTCCTCCGCCTCTCTCCGGCATTGGGCCAGCCGCTGCTCCTGCTGGGAACTGGCGGAGCGGAGCTCGGCATTCTCCTGCTTCAGCGCCTCCACCTGCCTCACTGTCGCCTCCTCTCGCTCCTGCAGCAGTCTGCGGGCCGCCTCCGCCTCTCGCTCCTGCAGCAGTCTGCGGGCCGCCTCCGCCTCCTTGCTCACCTCCTGCTCCTTCTGCAGCTCCACTCTCAGCTGTCTATTTCAAGGCCGCAGAGGATCGACAAATTCAGGGCGTCTTCCGCTGACCTCCTGTTACCCTCACAGAAGCCAACGCGACTACACAAGATTAAAATGCGGATATGCAGCAGAATTCTCATTTTATTCTCACAAAAGCCTAAATCTGCATTGAACCTCACAGTCTTAATGGTACAGCTGTCTGGGTAACCAGATCACCTCAGCTTCCGAAAAGATACTGAGCTATGAGATAAAAGCATAACATACTACTGATAGGCATTTTCTCCTCGTACCAGAGATTCCCTGCGTTATCGGAGGACAAACTTACCGGATCTCCTGCTCCAGGACCCCCTGCTCCTGCAGCAGCCCCCCACAGCGGCTCTCCAGCTCCTCCCGCTCCTTGTCACACCGGACCAGGCTCTCCTTCAGTTTCCCCTCCTCCTCCAGAACCTTCAGGAAGTGGTCACCCATCATTTGGGTAAAAAAAAGACAATAATGCCCATCTGAACCCACCAGAGTATGATGCGCAACACGGATGCGCGTCACACGCATGTCAGAATGGAGGTGTTCTATCTGTCTCTAGCTGGCTTCTCCCACATATTGCACTGGGCAATAAACGTAACATGACAAAGCGTAAGCCGTCCGGGTCGGACGCTCCCTCGCTCAGCAATCCAGGATGCGTTCTGGGCGGGACGGCCATCGTCACCTTCCTCAGTCTCTCGCCGGCTTTGGCTTTGTACTCCTCAAAGGCCGCGGTCAGCTTCTCGGCGTTGTGAAGGGCCGAGTTCCTCTGCTGCTCAGCCCTTTGGGATAGAAGACGTCACCGTGGACCACAGTCACCGGGGTAACTGCACTTTTTGCACACTTCTGCCGCCAGAATACAACACCAGTCATAATACTGTATTCGCTCAACCGTTACTGCTTTTGTCAAATGCACCGTACATTGTCTTGCCCTGTAATATTGTATCGTTGCCCTTGTGTTTATCTTGCACTCTGTCTCTCTTTACTCTCCTCACTCTCTATAGTTCTGTCCTGCCTGCACGTATGTAGTCTTGTGTGGTTCCTGTTTTTGTTCTTTGTGTTGCATCATGGTCCTGGAGGAGCAATGTTTCATTGCACTGTGTACCATGTATGTGGCTGAAATGGCAATGAACCTACTTGACTTGACTTGAGGGGTGGCATGGTGGTGCAGTGGTTAGCACTGTTGCCTCACACCTCTGGGACCTGGGTTCGAGTTTCCGCCTGGGTCACATGTGTGTGGATGTTTGCATATTCTCCCCATGTCGTCGTGGGGTTTCCTCCGGGTACTCCGGTTTCCCCCCACAGTCCAAAAACATGCTGAGGCTAACTGGAGTTGCTAAATTGCCCGTAGGTGTGTGTTTTTGTGCTTTGGTGTCTTTGTCACAAAAATTAAAAATAGAAAAAAAGTGGATGGCTATGCTTTGCAGGAGGAGGCCCAATAACATGCTTTACATAACAGGTGGATTCTTTTCACTAATTCCGTCTTCGAACAGAAAGCGCAGAGTGTCACTGTAGGATGGGCGAGGAGACGGGGGCTGCTTATGATCTCACCGTCGTCCCTGGGCGGATCTCTCTGCCAGGACAGCTCTGACCTCCCGCAGCTCCACCTTCAGCTCTGTCACATGTCTGTTGCCCATGGCGACAGCCCGCTGGCTCTCCTGCAACTTCCGCTCTGTCTCTCTGACAAGACAGACCGATAATGTTTTACAAACGCCCACCCATTTTGACAGCAGGGTCACCTGGAGACGCTAATGCTGCTCGGAGGGTCTCTGCGGGGGAGAAGCCTGAGTCACTGTCCCAAAGGTCGCCGCTTTGAGTGACCATAATAATGATGGGCCCTTGAGTAAGGTGCTTAACTCCCGAATCTCCTCCAGGGGCACTGGATAAATGACCGAGCCTTTGCTCAGGACCCCAATTTCTCTCAGTAACTTTCACCTGTATGTGCGTCTCATTGGACAGCAAGATGAGATATGTAAAAATGGAATCCCTGCGTGATCGTACTCACGCAGACAGCAAATAATAATGATAATGAGTGAACTTTTATCCATCAGCACGGGGAAATTCTCTTCTCGCCTGCCATTTAGCCATCGTGCTGCCAGGTGAGCGCAAGTTTGGCAGAGAAGGGCAACCACCTGTAGCGCCGCCCAGGGAGCTGGGGGGTTAAGGGGCTTGCAGATGTGCTGAGGCCGGGCTTGAACCGGCAACCTTCTGATTACAGGCACAGAGGCTTTGCCCACAGAAGGACACGCTGCTCTTATGTATAAGAGCATATGATCTTAAAAAAAAAAAAAAATCTTGGTGTGCAGGCCCCATTACCGAAAAGCACTAGAATGCTGCTCCACCTCAGCACTCAAGTCAAGGATCTGCTCCTTCATTACAGATAAACTGGAGGTCTTTGATCCAACCGTGGAGCCCAGAAGATGAATCTGAAACACAAGGGATGATGATAGAGAGCTAGGAAACTGGTGCGTAATTCTGTGTGTAACTATCAGCTGTGTGGTCTGAGCTTTGCCTGTCACATCTCTTTTAATGAACGACACAAATAACATCTGATGTGCAATACAGACATCTAAATAAACTTGAGTGACAGTAATATCCTGCTGTTGGTCCAAATCACTTCCCAGGTCCAGCCAAACCTTGGTTCTGGAGCTGGCAAGTTCGGACCGCAGTGCCTCCAGTTGTTGGACCAGCTGCTGGTTTTCCAACACCAGGGCAGAGTTCTTCTCTTGGACGCTGTGATGCTGTCTCTTGAGCTGGCAGTTTTCCAACTCCATTTCTCTGGCAGATGCTGCCTGATAGATGCCCATTCACAAAAGAGAAAAGTGCTTTGCCCCCATAGATAATACTGCAGAAACACAAGTACTGCAATTTGCAGTACAAAGCAGGGAAGTCTAATTTTACTCTTTAGGCTACATAGAAACTTACATCAAAAACAAGTTGTTGAAAACACATACACATTATAAAATGAAAATATCGAGCAATACCCGCATCATAAGACAAAATGTAAATGAATTAATATAAATAAGCAACTGGCGTGATGAATATTTATTGTATCTCATGTCTGGGGCCTGACCCTCGAGTTAGCCATCGTAACAGAGTTCCTCGCAGGACTAGGGCCACCAGATGGTGGCTTTGCAACATCGGCTTGTTGGAGATCCTCAATCGTCAAAGCAGCCGGCAGCTCAGGCTGCGGACACCCAGAGTACTCCGTGCAGCTGTTATCAAATCACAAACAGCTATGATAAAGTGTTCAACGCATCACTGCCTATTGTTTACACGATCAACATTTACGTGCAGTATTGCTAAGTATTGTATGGTTTCAGTTAATCATAGAGGGTAATAACAGCCCACCTTAGCTGGTTCCCCAAAGTCTGCAGGCTGATCTCGGTTCTTCTCAGCTGATCCCGCAAACTGACGACATTTTCCACCAGATCCTCCTCGTCGTGAAGCGGCATCAGTTACCCACTAAATGCGAGCAGCACGTTTTACGGCCGCAGGTAATCATGAAAGCAGGGCAGATTATTCCAGACGATTTATGCTGATAATCACGTGGGCTGCACCTCGGCGGCTATTGCCAGGAGTCACTACAGAAAATGTAACTTTAAGACGTTAATATACAGAAAACGTCGATAAAAAGTTTGAATTTGTATAGCTAAAATTTATCCAAGTTCATATACTGGGACTACTCATTTTTTACATATCTGAATTATATTTAATTACAGAGTGATAGTGTAAAATGCTGCAAAAATCTATAAAAGCTCGCAGTAGGAGTATAACAGCAATTGCCGAAATAATTAAGTGTTAATCCATTAAGAAAATTTGACAACTTGAAACATTTCCAAAACGACCTGCCGTTCCTCCGCCGTTTTCCAAACCCCTTCCTTCCTTGAGATTAACCAACCAAAGTGCCGCTTTAGTTTCGCGCCACTCGATTGGGCGACGATAAACGGCTGCTCGATGCCATTGGTCCTTATAGAGGTCACGAACCATGAAACCCGCGAATGAAGCAGTACGTTGTAGGAACCATAGAAATCACCTAGATACCAACAATGCCGTCTTTTTAAAAATAAAGCATGAACAGTTCAGTAAGTGCTTAAAGTTATAAAATATATATATTCCCAAAAATCATATAAACAATTATATTATATTACCTACTAGATATACCCTGTTAGCTTTACATACATTCACATACTGATCCCAACTCCTCCGAGCATTAAATATCATTTCTAGATGTAAATTACCCCGAGTCAGGGACAACAGCGCCCAAGCTCAGTGTTTTAAATACGATTATACATTCAATCACTGACAACTATGTAAAACACAATTTCAAAAAATTGCTCTTCTTGGCTCTTAAAAACCCGACATATTAAAACATTATAAAACATCCATCCATCCATCCATTTTCCAAACCGCTTATCATATTGGGTCGCGGGGGGTCCGGAGCCTATCCCGGAATCAATGGGCACGAGGCAGGGAACAACCCAGGATGGGGGGCCAGCCCATCGCAGGGCACACTCACACACCAGTCACTCACACATGCACACCTATGGGCAATTCAGCAACTCCAATTAGCCTCAGCATGTTTTTTGGACTGTGGGGGGAAACCGGAGTACCCGGAGGAAACCCCACGACGACACGGGGAGAACATGCAAACTCCGCACACATGTGACCCAGGCGGAGACTCGAACCCGGGTCCCAGAGGTGTGAGGCGACAGTGCTAACCACTGCACCACCATGCCGCCCCTCATTATAAAACAGAATACTGCATTTCACAACGTAAACATTTCTTATAGGTTTATTCTTTGGCTGAAGAAGCCTGTTCAAAGCCAGTAGAAAACGGAGAGCTTAAGTCTAACACTGGCACACCAACAGACAGGAAAAGCTTCTTTACATGTGTGTGTATATATATATATATATATATTTATACAAAATCAATATTAAATTAAGAGGTATAGATGTCAGCTTCCAACATGGCTGCCACAAATGTAATAGCCCTCTCTGACACCCTCTTCAAACGGCCTGTTAGAGTAAACACATTTTCACTGAAATCTACCAAAAGAGTGTGAAACACTTAACACTTAAAAATCCCCCTTAATAGGAATCAAACCATGTTTGAAATGTATGCATCCAGGCCAATTTGACTATACAAAGAAAATACTCACTGGATGCTGGGCCAGGCAGCTTACAAAAAAAAATAAAAAAAAATTAAGGAATGTTATAAAATAGATGCTCAGATAAAACCTTTAAGAAAATTTTGAAATGACGGGAAACAAAGTCTTTTCTACACTGTTTCGTGATTCACACTTGTGCATGGCAATTTCTTTTAGCCACTAAGAAAAAGAGTCACAACTCAAAGACATTCTGAGCTCCGTGTCTACGGTCAAGTTACTGAAAATATCCTGAGAGATCTGTGAGTGTAACTGTACCAGTATGAAGCCTGTTCCTAAGTGCACATTTTCAAAAGCAATAAATAGCACCGGTATTAAAAAGCCTGAGTAATTTGTGACTGTAAAATATTGCGATGTGTTCCTGAAGCGAAGGTATGGTTAACATGAGAACTGAAATTCAAAAGAAATCCAGACCTTGTGTTCCTCGAATACTGTGTTGCATAGGAAACAGATACCACTACTGAGCAAAATGCAGAAAAACTGAATTCAGGAAGTGTAAGACCGTGGCGTCCTCCGTCTTATTTCTCATTTGCTGGTACTGGAGACGTGATTACAGAAACTTGGTTTTGCAGAAGTCCTCTAAGTGTCAAATAAGTTTCATTTCACAATTCAGAAGTGCAGAAAAAGAGCATTATTTACATAAATGACCATATACTGACTGCATATCAATCCCCACATTCATGGCAGGTTCACACGAATGAACAAAATACAAAACTCTGAAATGTCGAAATGCTACAATGGTGAGTAGCAAGTGAACATTTGCATAAACTGGGAAGTCAACTCAGGTCTTAAAATGTAGGTCTTTGAAGTTAACTCACTGTTACCTGCATGTTAGATAACGTCATTTTCCTTTGCGTAATACCGACATTTACACAATGCTGTAATACTGCTACTCATTAGCTATCAGACATGAAAACCAATCAATGCCTTGTTCCAGTTGCCAATGCGAGTGAATAAAAATCTGCATTAAAGGGAGGGGGAAAAAATAAAATAAAAAAATTAAAATTACCCTCTAACAAGCTGTGTTTGTTATGTGCAATCAGAGTAACGCAACATCAATGGGCTTGACCAACAACTACCACCCCCCCAAGGCATAATCAGACAGCAAAACAGTGTTCCGGGCATGTTAGACACCAGTCCACAGCAGCACATGTTCAATTTTGTCAAACACAACCCCCCCTCTGTGTCCAAGGAACAAAAATCCCATCACGGCTTACATTCACGTAGCTGGTATCACCCCAGAATGTTAATCTGTCACAACTACGTCCTGAAACAATTTAAGACAAATCAATCATCTTACTGGGCACAAATAGACCATACCACCCCCCCCCCCCCCCCGGAGGCCTCTACAAACAGATAAACACGCAGCATGTTCAGCTTATGAGGCAGTGACCCCCTCCCACTCCACAAGGTACTGCACTTTCCCGTCGAGGGTGACCCGCCGGGCCAAGACGCGGTACTTCTCCCCGCATGCCATGCGCCCGGCGGCGCCAAAGTAGCTGGAGATGGAACTCTTCAGGTGGCTGAGCTGTGACTCTTGGTCCAGCCCTCGCACAATGTCCGTGTGGAGCCCCGGCAGGGGGCAGGGAGCGGCAGCGGCAGCAGCAGCGGCAGTGGCGGAGGCCTCTGGTTCCAGCGGGATCTCCGGGTTGGGGGGCTGCAGGGCTCGGCGAGGCCGCCCCCGTCTGCGCCCGCGGCGTAGGGTGGGCTGTGCGATGGGCCACAGGCGGCCAGCACGTGTCCGGCTGGAGCCACACAGGCTGCGGGCGACAGCGAGGTAGTCAGAAGCAGCCACGTTCGTGCATTTCATGAACAGCGCTCGTTAACACCCCCAACGCAAACAGCTCTGTGATCACGCACAGCGTCACCTTATGGCAAATTCACACGAGTACACGTCGGCCAACTGCAAACCGCAGCGATACGCCCAGTGGTGGCGACTGAGAAATCGTCATCGCGATATGAACATGTACGATAAGCACGTCACAAAAGACGTGCCTACACCACGACAAGAAAAATCATTTTACACGTACTATGCACATTTTACCTATTATATGGAGCAGTCACACAAAATCTCTGCCAACGTAGAAATTCCTTCCTCCTGTGACACGATATCAGCTGTTTGCCTGGCGTTACAATCGTGATGACACAATTCTAAGTTTCAAGTTCACGTGGTAGGAAGTGTTTACATCAATAAAATACATTTGCAAATGCTTTAGAATAGGTATCAATAATTACAAAAAAAACTGTTTACATTTAGACATAGTATAACCAGCATTTTTTTATTGTGGTTTAACTGAAGCATTTTATTAGAAGTACATTTCACTCGACAGCAATGTGTTTTGTCGATTATAACCATACATTTAGCTCAATAAATATTGTTTCACGGACATTTTATTAATAATGCATATTTAGCTCCATAGTGACTTTTCATTGGTTACTGTAGCCCTTTTAAAAATGAATATAAATTTTTAAATAGAGATATGTTTTAATGAAATCATAAAAAATTGTTTACATCTATAACTGACATGCTTTATTATGGTTTAACCAGTTTTATTATGGTTTAATCGTGTTTTATTAAATTATTCATGTTTATGGGAGACAGTTATTTTTAGTTTAAGTTAATATTTTCCCTCAGATTGTGTTTATTTCAAGAGATGTTTTTTGTTGCATTTAGGAGATATAGTTCAAAGGGAGCAGGTGAAATTAAACGTTAATATCTCATTGATGTGGCTTATTTTAATGTTCTATTGAACTGGTCGGGTATTCTTGTGCAATTTTTTTCAACAAAAGCACATCTGAAATCAATTTAATTTCTTTATTTAGTGGGTAAAGGCTATTCATCGTCTAGGATCAATGTTAGCATCTACCGAATGAAGCAGAAAGACAAAGAAAGTTCATAGGTATATATCCACCCTTCAACATTTCTTTACCTTAATCATATGGTTATCGTAACAGAACTATGTTATCGCACATCTCAGATTCTCCTCATATCGTCCAGTCCTACTTCCCCACCTCAAACTGCCTTTGCACTGTCCTTCATGCACACAGCTACAGTAAAAAAGCACTTCCTAGCAAAGTTCACACCCAATGTTAGAAACCCTAACATCCGCGGTGTCTCCCACAGGGAGTACCTGGACTGCACGGAGACGCTGGTTGAGGTAGTTTCACTGGTGCTCACAGCACCGACGGACTCCACGTCTGAGGTACTTGAAGAAGGTGCTGATTTCTCAGTTTTGCTGCTAGAAGGAAATTATGCTGCTTTAGTGGCTGTTAAAATGAGGCAAACCCCCTCCCCCAGAGGGTAAGAAAATGACCTCCTGGATTTTCTTACCTCTTAGGGGCCAGTAGGTGCAGTGGGCTGTTCTCCAGCATTGAGGGCTTAACGTCTTCCTGTATAAGAAGTCAAACAGGATGAAAATGTACTGCTGTCCACCACCACCACCACCACCACCACCATCATCATCATCACCACCACCACCACCACCACCATCATCATCATCACCACCACCACCACCACCACCACCACCACCACCACCACGAGTGGGTGCTAGGTCTAGGGCCTGATCCTGACCTGAGCTAGAAGCTCGCTGGACCTCCTCAGCTTGGCCAGGGTCTCCAGAGAATGGCCGGGACGCTTCCTCTTCCCCTTCTTTGCCACTCCATTGGTCATCTCACTACAAAAACAAAAAAGTTTACAGGTCCCCCCCCCAAAAAAAAAATCACACTCATCCTTAGCACAGAAACGGCCGTTTAATCTTACATGCATTTGTTGTCTGAACCGCAAACTGTCTGGGTGCTGGAAATGCGTTAAGTCGTAAGTCATGACATGGCCGTACGTTTGATCTTTCTTACACAGCAGATCTGTCTCGAAATGCATCGATCACTGGCTATCTGATACACAGACGAAAGGAGGCAAGAAAAAATGTTTTGGTGGAGGTGGGGGGGTATCGCAGATGTATTACCACAAAGATGTCTGAAAGATCACATCAAATGATGCTTTACTTGCCATTTGCATAAGTATGAGTGCAATGGAGTGCTTTTCTTTTCACATATCATGCTCAGCACGGCCTGGGGTTTCAGCATAAGCTCGCTCACTCTCCCGGTGCCCCTGGGGCAATTTTTGGCCAGAGGACCTCGCTCAAAAGTCCAACCTCAATGGGACTATTCCTCCAAACACGGGATTCAAACCAACAACCTTCCGATCACAAGCACAGGGGATTAACCCACCGAACGGCACATGAACGTTATGCCATAGAGCTCATCCGCAGCAGGCGGCCCAGCGCTCACCTGGGCGCCAGGATGGGTTTGCTGGACTTGCGGCCCTTTATCTTGATTTCATGAGACGCTTTCTCCGGCTCTCGATCAGCCTGGAGGTCCGTGTTCTTGGGTGCCGGCGGGAAGCGGATCCGCAGGCCAAACAGATGCTTCTTCTTCTTTATCTCTTTTCCAGACATAAACCTGGGGGGTTGGAGGGAGTGGCACCGCTCAGCTGTTATCCACGGAGCCCCGAAGGCAGCCAGCGCGCCAGGGAGAGGTGGCGTCGGACCCTGAACTTACATGGTGTGATTGCTATTCAACGCTTCCAGGATGCTGTCGTATCGCTCTGATTTAGGAGTGTCCCCAAGCTGCGGTGAGGAAACAGGACAATTAAACCTTCGGACAAAATATCTCATTTATAAACTAAACCAAGATTAATCATTTCAGAAATGCCACCTTCCTGGACCACATGGCAAATGGAAATGTTAACGGTTTTGATCAGAATCCCCACCCCATTGATAACTGACCTCCCCGAGCTGTAATCTGTCCCAGTTCTCGTTGATGTAGGTCATAAGTTCCAGCTCCGAATCAAAGTATTTCTTTTTGTGAATGACGCTGAGGTTGTAAAGGCTCAGGTGAGCCACGTCTGCCCTGTGAATGAAGGGAGGCTTGGGGTTAGGTTAGGTTTCATAACAGGGAGTCTTCAGGCATTGTGGGAAGTATGCAGAAATGCAGTGCGAAAGTTATATGGATGTAGGATAGTGATGCGGCAATGTGGAAATTTCGGCTAATACGAAATATTTCTCTCTAATATCACCGATACCGATAAATGGCCAACTTTTCAGCGGCATAAATCTGTAGTGAAACTTTATATACAAAGTTTATATTCACATCATATAACACGAGCAGTGAGACGTCAGTGAAACTGGGCCGACTCGGGCACCTGTGGCGAGGTTCTAAATGCCAAAGGGGCCGACGGATCCCTCGTCCTCCACTGGAAAACGGATGATTGTTCACTGCCGTCATCTCCAGTATTTTAGCAGATATAACTTTAGCTCTGGTGCTGATACTTGGAATACTGACTTAAGCCTAAATATCGACCAGGAATATCAGCCAAGATTGACACATCGGACTGATGCCACTGCCTTGTTTTTTTGATGAAAATTGACCGCCATATTGTGCATGTCTACTGTAGGAGGTGTTCACGCCCACTGTGCACGTAACGGTGCAAAGCGTTAGAGACTCACCACTGCAGGGGAAGACGTTTGAGGTACTCCGGTCCAGAATTGCAAACTGAACAAATAAATAGATAGAACCTAACGTGAAAGAAGCACAGGGATACGTTTAAGTCTCACATAGGCTCCGCCCACGAGTCATCAGGTCTCCAGAGAGGCTGCGTGGTGAACGGGGGAAGGGGCTACCTGTCTCCGAACAGCATGGGCTTCTGAAAGCACTGGATACACGCCTCATGGAACCACTGTTTGCACTGACTGCACTGCAGCATCTTCAGATACCAGCTGGGAGGAGGTCAAGCTAAGCATCAGTCAAGGAATACCAGCGACAGAAAGATAAATGTGTATTTGGGAAATTTGTTTAAAAGAAAATATGAAGAAGAGAGCAGGCTCCGACTGTGGAGTTGGGCGGAGTGTCTGGCTCTGGGCGGAGTGTCTGGCTGTGGGCGGAGTGTCTGGCTGTGGGCGGAGTGTCTGGCTGTGGGCGGAGTGTCTGGCTGTGGGCGGAGTGTCTGGCTGTGGGCGGAGTGTCTGGCTGTGGGCAGCCTGCAGACTCACTCCCCAGGGCCCCCGCAGTAGCAGTAACACTGCTGCAGGTTGGTCTTGTGCCCCTGGTCCCACACCAGGTCCTGCAGGGCGTAGGGCAGCGAAAGCTT
Source organism: Brienomyrus brachyistius (assembly GCF_023856365.1). Classification (NCBI taxonomy): domain Eukaryota; kingdom Metazoa; phylum Chordata; class Actinopteri; order Osteoglossiformes; family Mormyridae; genus Brienomyrus; species Brienomyrus brachyistius. Next base: position 2,338,742 of record NC_064553.1, read on the forward strand.
CATCTCCTGCAAGGCTTTGGCGTTGGGCCCCTTCTTCAGCGCGCCTCCCCTCTGCCGTAAAGCGCACACACAAAGGAGGTCTTTACGGGACAGGTCTGGGCCCCCACCAGACGCAGGGAGGGGGCTGCAGACCTCCAGGGCCTCACCTTCGTGGTGGTGGCAAACACGCACTGCCGACATCGCCACTTCTCATCGGAGCCAATCACGCTGGAGTCGATGTTGGGGGTGTGGCACAGCTGGTGGTAACCTGGGCGACGAGGGGAGGCCATGAGGACATGCGGATCACCCATCCCAGTCCCCCAAACGGGGGGGGGGGGGGGGCAGCGTGACGTACCTTGGCCGCAGTTGTCGCAAATGACCATCTCGTTAGGAGCCTCGGAACTCTCCTCCTGGCAAATGGTGCAGACCATCTCTGCCCCACCCCCACCGCCGGCCCCTGCAACACACAACAGCGTGTCATGCTACATTCCGGGGTGGGGGGGGAAGCACAAAACAGGGGAAGGAGACTGCCTGCAGGCACAGGACAGGCTAGGAGATCGCGCCGTTCTGCTCAGACACCTAGCACTTACGGCAACAGGAACTACAACATCTAGTGCCACAAAAACATACCATTCAAAGATAAAACATGTGCATACGCACATTAAACCAGGATTTTCTAAAGGCTTAACGACATCTTATCCACGTAAAACCAACGCTCAGCCGAACACTCAGCCGCAGATACTCGTAGTCGTGACTAGGATGGTTTCACCACACTGCAAACGGCAGCGAGAGATTTACACGAGGGCAACGCGGCACTATTCAAAAGCTGAACGCGAGTCAGCTAACCCTAATCCTGGAATCCGACGGCGGCTCAGGGCCACCCCGGCGCTACGATGGGACAGAGAACACTGCAGACCAAAAGGGGGTCCATACACGTCACACATAGGAACAGCGAGACACTCAGAGTACCTTCCCTAGTCTTGTCTCCGGGGGCCATGCCGGACTTATGGTTTGTGTAAGCCCAGAAACTCTTACGCCTGTCAACCGTCAGAGATAAATTAAAGATAACTGAGGCGGAATGGAGCAGGATCGAACTAAACCAAGCAAAATAAATTATAATAATTATAATTATAATAATGATGATGATGAAGTGAATAAGAGCCAAAACAAACTTAAATCACAGAGCAAAATCAAATTTGAAAAAAATAATAAATAACTGAAATTAAACAACAGTGGCTTAGTTGGTCAATCTTCAACTGGAATTATCTGTGGAGAAAATGAACAGGCATGAATAGAAAACGTGACACACACACACACACACACACACACACACACACACACACACAAAGGTCAGGGTGCTGAGGCACAGCAGACACAATGCAGTGGTCCAGGAAGTGCTCACCTGTCTGAATATCCTTCCAAAGGACCCAGGATTTTGAGCGATCTTCGAAGACAACGAAACAGCGGTGCTTGTGTTTGTTTATCTGGGAGGGAGACAGCATGCAGACTCAAGTCAGGGAGAAGCCTGGTTCACACCGAGCGGCACAATAAGCATGGAGTCAAAAGCATTGATGTCTGCCTTGCTCGGGACAACCTGAGGCATGGTTAAGGGGACGGCTATGAAAAAAAATGATACCTTTTTGATTGTTCCGAGATAATAGAGGCCATCGGACCATCGTGCTAGGACATCCTGGCCCTCCTCGAATTTGCTAGCGAGCTTGGTGGCGCTCTTTGGCCCATCCTTAAATGAGACCTTGGCCAGAGACAAGGCTGACTTCAGCTGGCTGCGGGAATGCGCTTTCAGATGGGCAGGCAGGTTCTCGGCTTCCGCCGTGTCTCTTTTCGTAAACAAAAGTAATAATTAAGACAAAAAAAAAAAAAAACACAGTTCAGCCAGAGCAACGCTTGGAAAACTTTAGCGAGTAAGACAGTGGTCCTTTTTTAAACAACCGACTCCACACAATGGGAGTCTCTCCACTCCGATATTTATGCGAAACGCATAAAAAAAACAAAAGCAGCATGAAAGCGCGGCGCATCTCTGCCGGCTCGGCTGCAGATGCCGGTAAATACAGCCCCTAAATTCCTATTGCTTCGGAAGTTAGTGGGAAAATAATTAGAAAAACAGTATGACAATAAAATCTGGGGAACGGAGATGTCAGCACCGCTGCGCGAAGTCGCTGCGACGGAGAGCCTCGGTGCAGCCGAAATAAATGGCTTGGGATTTTTCTAAATCATTGGCCGTTCTCACGGCGATGGGAGTGTCGATGCCCCCTTTCCCCCTGCTCCTGTGAACAGTTGCCTTTTGTTTGCAGGCGGGCCGGTGAAACAATGAAAAGGCGCATCCATCCCCGGGTTTGAGAGGCGCAGCCTGGGAGTGGATGCGCTCCGCTGCACGCCACCAATGCGCGCAAATCATTGTTATAATAACTATTATTTACAATAAACTTCGGCACCGGCTGGGGAAACGTCCGTCCGGCGGCGGATTGCATGCATTTTCCCGACCGAAACATTTCTCTTTCATGCACCGAGTAGTATGTTCAAAGGGGGTGGGGGGGAAGTGGGAGGAAAAAAACACGGAGCAAATGTTAGCCGTGTAACTCACCTCATTCGGTCACTTAAGAGGGTCAAAACGCTTCATATATTAAAAACAATCGGCCTGGACCGATAATGCGCGTCCCCCCACCGCCGCGCCGCGCTTCCTTTCTCCGCCGGCAGCTCCGCCGCGCCGTCCCGGGATGCACAATCGTATATGTGTTTGTTAGTTTTTATTTTGGAAATTACAAGCGGCTCGTCCTCCCCCAGCGTAGCACGTTCGCCATTTTGCTTTCCCGCTGAGATTGGGTTGCATTGTGGGAAGAGAGCAAACAGGCACGACAGCCAGTCCGCGGCTCCGACATCCCCGTGTGCGGCGGCGGCGGGCGAGCGAGCGGGAGCGGGAGCGGGCGCAGGCGCGTGCCCGCGCTCCCCTTTGTTTTCTTTATTCTTATTGTTATTATTAACATTAGCAGTAGTTTTTAAACCTGAGAATTATATTCATTGTCCAGTCACTTGGTGTTTTGAAAACAGGCGATATGGTTAGCAGAAATACAGGAGACATGTCACTGTGGAAGCACTCAGTGGGGGGAAGACAGATTAACTCGAGTTGAACTTCATTTTTCCCCCTTAAATATCGATAAACCGGTAGGAATAGACGCGTTCATTCATTTAAACGAGGCGTGTCTGAACCAGGCAGACGCGCGTTCGCTGTGCTGATGCATAACAGATACAGGAAATGCCCTTTTCGCGTACTCCAGCGGAACCAATAAAGTTAGTTCTCGTTATGTGGAGATTAGGATACATTGGCTAAGTGCGGTAGGATTGAAAACCAACTCTAATGAGGTGTCTGTCATTTATCTTCATTGTGACATATACTTATCTGCAGTACGACCAAGAAAGGAGCCTAAACTTCTGAATCGTAACTTGCACTGAAATGAAAATGAAGGCGAAAGTAAGTAAAAATTACATATTTGTTCACAAATTTCTTTTAGTCGCCAAATCAAGTGAACAGAATGAATTTCAACTGAATGAATGAAAAGTTTTACTCAACCGGTGAGGACATTTTTTATGTAATGACATATACGGCGCTCCCGTCAGTAACGACCCCCCCAGCTGTCACGACACTGGCATGAGAAACTGCAAAGTCGCCTAAATCTTCAAAAAGCGCCGGACATCTCTGCGATCAGCAAGTTGCGCGCTGACCCCCCGCGTCCACGTGGGGGCGCTGCTGTACTGTCAGGGTTCGACACGTGGTAAGGCCAGGTAACCCTGAAATGAATGCTGCTGTGTATCCGTCTCTCCGTCGTTTCTGATTATCTCCTCTCTCATATTATTCTGTTTTAGTGTGTGATGTTGTCTATGCATTGTATTTTTTGAGTTTTCTGATTAATAAACTATCTATCTATCCATTATGCACTGTAACCTGGCTAAATTAAAATTATGACATCTACGACACGGGTTGTGTGCTATTAATAAGTGGCACGCGCTCTTTCTCGGCTCGCCGTCCTTTTGATTGGAGGCCGAGTTCACCTGATGTACCAGTTACCTAAAAGTCTGCGGACAATTGCGACAGCGATGTCTAGTTATTCTGTAAATGTTTAATCTGATATGTATTTATTACGCAGCAAAACTTACACGGAAAGAGTGTTATATGGTAAAGAAAGAATAAGCTATTTTATCCGACGTGCAGAGGGGCATTTTTATATGCAAAGAGCACGCAGACCTTACAGTCCGTGTTTTACAATAAAAAATACAACCCAACAGGTGTCGGGGGACATTGCCCCTTCTCAAGTAACATACTAGAAATTATTTACAACGCTTCACTGCTATCAAGATGAAATAAATAAATATATATTTAATTAATACTTGTGCTGAAACGTGGCTCTATACATTTCACTCGTTGTTAAATGAGACATATCTGTGGCCTGACTCATAGCAGGAGGGGGGAGCGGAGCTCTCGCATTCTTATAACTCCGTCCCAGTAAGTCGATCGGCGCATAGAGGCATTTTCTGTCGGCGACAGGAATTGGGTCTGCGCCTTTATCGGCGGCGCTCGCCGAACATCCAGCGGTGTTTCTGCTTACAGCTGCAGTGGCCAGAAATGAGCAGGAACCGGGGAGGCGCTTTCAGTGCCAGCGGAGACTGACTTGGCAAACGCGTACGAGGGGAAGACGAGAATCGCTGGGTAATGGAAACTCTTCATTGCGCCCGTATGCCCCGCGATCGCCGACATATCGCATCGGCATGATGTCGCTGTAGCTGTATCGACGTATAATAGCCATATATTGAATTGTTCAATGTGTTGTTAATTGAGCTTCTCTTTCGCAGGTTGATGTGGTGAGATGTGCTATTTTTGCCATGGCGAGGGGTCTGATATCATGGGCCTGGCTGAGAAAGCCTTACTGTATTCAGGTAAGTCATCGGAAAGCGCTTTCTTCATATACAGCTGCCCAGCTATTCGTTTTTTTTTTTTTTTTTGCATTTGTACTGGGGGGGGGGCAACGCTGGCCCCCGTTATGATTTGGATCAGACAGGGGCGTTCAGACAGCGGCAAAAAGCAACATTAAGATAGTTTTTGCTGTCGCAATTTCAAACTTTAAATGTTTTCTTTCTTCCTATTTTTTCCATTTCATTTTTCGGCACTGCGGTGGTGTCGGGGGCATTGAAGAGTTCGCCTCGTGAAGCACATTTAAAGGCATGCTGTCTTGGTCGAATGCTCAGCAAATATCTCGAAAGGTGTAAAGTAAATACATGGTGTTTCCCCGGTGAACTTTGCAGTAAGACCGCAGCAGCCGCTCATTCATTGCCGTGACGTTTGCGTTAATGCCTGTGAACATGACAGGCGCCGGACGCGGCTGCACAGCATCCGAAAGGTGTAGGAAATCGATGTCAAATACTAACAATATGGATCTGCAAACGATTTCCAGCTTTCAGGGCAGGTTGCATGGGGTCTTTGCGAAGTACGTCGAAACCAGACACGACCACAGACCCTTGCCAGCCAAGTCTAGGTCTCTACACTAATTTAGGAAAAGTTATTTATGTGTATCGTGAGCTTTGCCCTGGGATGCGGTTTGGGAAATCAGCACTATGATTTAATAAGGGTGTTTATTGGATGCTTAGCTATTACATTCGAACTATCTCACTTCAGCTTCCGCCAATGCAGAGGTGAGATAAAACACCAGACAAATTCTTTCCTTATGGGGCTTGCTAATAAAATACTGTCTGTACTATATTAGTATGAAGTATGTAGCAGTGGTAGGAAGCATTCAGGTTTTCAGGAGCAAGGACGTAATTGTTATCTCGATTGCTGCAGTTTTATATGAGAAAAATAGATATTAAACTATCTTTTGTAGATACTCAGTCCATATCTAAAATTGACCTTCCTCATGTGCCATGAAATGTGGGCCAGAGTAGCATAAATTAAATTGCGTTCTTCCTGTTTGACTGTTTGTTCTAAAAGGGAGATTGTGTCTAAAACCACTTATTTAACACCCAAGTTGACTTCATCATGGTGTCTGTTTATTTGTAAATAACTCTCCATGTCACATGGGGGGCAGACTCTGATGCGCTGTGATTTCTGCTCTGTTTACTCCGGAACTAGGAAATTTAATCAGCAAATGGGGAGCCCCCCCCCCCCTGCAAAATCAGCTATTTAAATAGGTGCTGCCTACTTGGCCCCCCGGTGCCGTGTTGGCCGGAAGCTGCTCCTGGTCACTGCACCATGCGGGACCCCCCCACCCCAGCAGCCTGGTCTTTAATACCTGTAGTGGGCTTCCTTCCCCCTTCCCAGATGGGGTTATGAAAGCCTTCAACAGCCCAGTCTGAAAAACACAAAAACACTGAAGGAATGTTTTTTTTTTTTGGGGGGGGGAGGAATTCCTTAATGCGTACTCAAGGCCCTTCCTGTTGGAACTTGGAGGCTCTGTGTGTGTGTGTGGGGGTGGGGGGGGGTTGTACTTATAAGATTGTGGGGACCAAATGTTCCCACAATGAGGTAAAACCTGTTACTTTTTAGCTTGGGGAGATTTTCTGGTACCCCCCCAATATAAACCTCAATTTTATAAGAATCTGTGTGTGCAATCAAAAAAGTAAAAGTGCCAAAAGTCTTGTGTTTTGTTTGGTTGCCGAGGGTTAGGGCTGCGTGGGGGGGTTGAGAGTGTCATAGTTAGGATTAGAGTTTTTCTCATAGGATTGAATGGGTCCCCACAACGATATGAAAACAGACATGTGTGTGTGTCTGTGCGTGTTTCTCAGCTGATAGTAATATTGCACTGAAAACGTTTAGCTGTTATTCAAAGGGGATGGTGGCAAGTTTGTCTCACAGGAAATTATACTGTAATATAATATTATTATGTAAGTGAAGGGTAATGTAATATTCGCGATATTCTACTGTGTCGTGCCAAGAGCAGAGGTGGGTAGCCGGATTCGTGTGAGCCGGACCGGTCACAGATCTGGACATGCTTTTAAAGTGGGGGGGGGATTTGGGTGCTTCACAAGTACAGTTATGCCACAGAGACCCCCCTAGGCCTGCTTCTGACAGACTTCATGCTCAGGTTAACTGGACCAAAGGAGAAATTTCTGCCACATTTTGTATAATTGTGTACAAAATTTTACATGCTGAGATGCGTGCGATTTCTGGGGTATAAATGACATTACATCCTTAGGTGTTTGTATACTAATACTAGAGTCCGTACATCAGGTACACGGATGGCTTTAGAAAGATGCCGGTCACTTCTCAGAGTGCAGCAGAACGTTGACAGAGTGAAGTTAGTTTGACCTCCTGGCCAGCAGGAGCACAATCATCTGGGTGTAGTTGTGACTGGGCCCCCAACTTGCCGCTGTCGTATAAAATAACAGCCCATACTTGGGCCTCTTCAACAAAGATTTTTTTTCACTAATTCCATTTCGTCCCTGGGGGAAAAATTCTGCTGATGGCTTGTTTTTCAGTATAGCTTTCAGTCCTGAAATTAATTTCTATTATGTGTGTTTTTTTCTTTGTAATTATCTTTAAAAAATGACTTGATTTTTGAGAATTTTTCTGAGGAAGATTTTTCAAAACTAGCTCTGCACGACTAACTTAGGTTGCGTTTAGGTCTTGAAATCCGGCAGGAAGATTCGCCTGAAGTTGAGTAATACACAGAATTTGAGCTATAATAAGAATTGTTCTGTTTTCCTTTCCGTTTTCTTCATTCGTGAATGTAGTGGGTCGCCGTTCAGTCAAGTTGATGCAAGAGCTGACAGACGTCTTTCGCGATCTGCAGTGGGGTTTAAAATGTCACGAGAGGATGGTGAAAGTACTTTCTCGAAAGGAGAAATTCCTAAAATCCTTCCCTGCTTGTGCAGATGCCAGGAATGTTTTGCCCCTGGGGAGGTGCATTGTGAGGAAGGGAAGCCCCGCAATACCGCTGAGGAGTCTGTCATCGGACCCTGGTCACCGGGGGGGGGGGGGTTGGTAAGCCAGCGGTACTTCACTGTGGTAACTAGCACTACACGCCACCATCGAAGGCGTTTACGGGCACCGAGGATGTGCTGGCAGAGTAGCCTGCAGACATGTGTGTGCATGAATGTGGGAGAGAATGAGGGAGGAAGGGGAGAGGGAGGAAGGAGAGAGGGAGGAAGGAGAGAGGGAGGAAGGGGAGAGGGAGGAAGGGGAGAGGGAGGAAGGAGAGAGGGAGGAAGGAGAGAGGGAGGAAGGAGAGAGGGAGGAAGGGGAGAGGGAGGAAGGAGAGAGGGAGGAAGGAGAGAGGGAGGAAGGAGAGAGGGATTTTCCTTCAGGGAGGACAGATTCATACCAGTTGCTGTAGTCTCAGTCTTCGCTAAATCAGCACGGGGCACCGGTTGGTCTTCTTTGTCCGTTGTGTTTCCTGCGTCCCGCTGCCGGCTATGGTAGCAGGAACATCCCCCAGCGCCAGCACGGACGTAGCCGGTCAGACCGGACACCTTCATGGTTCGCCTGTCACGCCTCACATCCCCGTTCTCACTCTTTTTTTGAACCGTGTCAGGAACGGAAGAGGCTCACGGTGTCCCTTCGCATTACGGCCCTCAACCAAATCACCAGAATGACTTTCTGATCGCGGAGGGATAAAGGGTTTTACAGCTTTTATTAATGATTAATTCGTTGAAAATGCGAGTGCTAAGAGAATCCCGTTAGGAAGCTCTGTGGCGCCTTCTGGTGGGACCCTTCAGGTCCCTATTGTGTGCATTTTTGGGGGGGGCTCAGGTCTTGTGTGCTGCAGAGCTGTTTACCGCAGCCCAGTCACACATTCACATGGGGCCCTTGAGGTTTGGGCCCCCCCCCCCCCCCCGCTTCTGGCTCTACTCGCCAGCTAGTTCTTTAGTTTTTGAAACCTCACCTGAGGGGGTCCCTGAAGTGATTTTTCAGTGGGACCGCAGAAGCGGCACCCCCCCCCCCCGACCACACGTGCAAGCTCTGGTCACATACCAAGGCCGGGTATGCAGGAGGGAGTCAAATGCACCCCTTCAGTTTCACCCCCTCACCCTGTGTGGCGGGGTCTAGCAGGTGGGACCAGCCACTAGGGGGCTCCCCAGGGGCCATGAAGGGAGAATAACAGTGCCTGCATGTTCCTCTCACACGGTGTTGGGTCCCTGAGGATCTGCGCCCTGGGGACGACTCTCACCGCCATTACTCCCGGTGCAGAACACGGAGACCCTGTCAGAGAGGTACACGCCCACACTGACCCGGTCCTCATATGCGGCTCTGCTCCGTGCCGGGACCGGTGATGACCCCTCCTAGTTGCTTGCCTGGCATCTGTTGCATTAACTCATCGTATCCCCCCCCCCCCCACCTCTGCGTCATCGAGTGTCTGCTCCTGACCGCCCCCCCCCCCTTCCTGAGGCGACCACAAAGCCAGACATTTATATTTATTTATATAGCAGATGCTTTTGTTGAAAGTGACGTATGAGTGAGGAAAGATCAGGGCCGGAGTGCTCTGGGGTCAGTGTCTCTCTCAAGGGCCCAGAGATGATATGATTGCTCTGTAGCCTGTGGATTTGAACCCACGACCTTCTGAACACACACACAGACTTGCCACCACCGAGATGTTTCACTGGGACATTTGTTTTGTCCCACTTCTGTGACCAGCGGCGCTGGGACAGCAGAGCGGACACAGGGATACGCAGGGATATTGGAACGCTGCTCCATTCGTGTTCTTCCAAAAAACGGTAGCATTACTGATCTCCTTTCTGGCCCGTGGCGCGAGATGGCCCATCGCCAAGCGCTGCGCGGGGCTCAGCCTGGAATGCAGGCGTGAGACCAGGGGATTCTGGGATTGTTTCTCGAGAGCTCTGCGTTCGTTCACGTCTGAGAATGGAAACTAGAGGCGCCCAGAAGTGAAGTGCGGATGCCGAATTTACAATTTATTACCAATTTAACACGTATAACGAAAGTCAAAATGCATGAAGGGTTTGGCTGTTTTTGTAAACCTTGTCCTATAGGCTAACAGCATCTGTCTGGGAAGAGTTGAGCAGACTCGTGACTCCCTGTTCCCATGTCGCCACAACCACTCCATGCAGTGGCAGACATCGACATGAAAACATATTGATTGGCCGTGCTGATTGGTGGACGGTGTGTGACCCCTTCACCCTGCCCCCACTGTCCTTCAGCCTGGCCAATCGGTTTGTGCAGTGGAACAAAAATGCTTCGGGTGGATCGAATCTAACCCTTCTCACCATTTCGCTCAACTGCCATGTTTTAAAAATGGTCATTTCCTTTTTTCTGTGGTTTATCTAAACTTTCCACGGTAACAAGCACGTCTGCAGAATCACCAGCCTGCCTGAGACTGGATGTGATCGGCGATGTGATCTCAGTGTCCACAGCTCCTCTGTCTGTTTCACTTCCTGCTTCTAACTTGTTTCGCCCAAACAGATCATTGGCAGAGCAGGTATTTTTCACGTTGACGGATTCATGCTGCGCTCCGCCATCGATTCTCCTTCCTCTCTGAGATGAATCCCCAGGATTTATCTGCCTTTCCCGAGTCATATTTATGGCCTCTCTCATGATGACGGTGGCACGGTGGTGATGTCTCAGTGTTTAGACTCCTCTCGACAGAGAGCCACCGAACACCTGGAATGGGAACAAGATCCAGGAGCTGGTCAGGGGGAATTTCCTGGAAGGATCCAATTTCCATCTTTGCTGAATTTAAGAAATAAAAATACAAGAGTAACCTCACTTCCCTTAGTGTCATGCTGAACTTGAGTCAGCTTCCCCCCCACCCCCAAACTGCTGGTCTTGTGGTATCTCTGGAGCTCTGTCCCCCTGGAGTGTCAGATTTGTCCCAGAGCCAAGAGGATCCAGTAAGCGTGATCCGCTGACCGACTGTGTGTCTCTGGAAGTCCACCACAGCAACGCCGGATCAAAGGCTGAGGAGAAGACTTGCCTCAGCTGAGGCCGAGGGCATGAGGCTTGGGGGGGCGGAGGGAGTCTCTGACAGGGGCCGGCTTTGGGATTGCTGTGTGAGCAGAGATTGCTATGGTGAAGCCTGGCTCTTTACGGAGCTGATGCAGAATCCTCACTGATCTGAGTGGCCTTCATTTATACAGCGTTTTCAGAGGGGGGGGGGCAGTTTTTCTGTGGTTTATTCAGATTTTCCATAGTTATTCACGTGTTTGCAGAATTGCCCAGCCCTGCTCTTTTGGGGCCCCTCAGGAGCCACACGGTCCCCCTCCCCCAGCACAGGACCAGGACCTGTCCAGCGCCTTGGCCATGCCACACATCGCTGCGTCGCTTTTTCACTCCGGTTAGGTTGATGCAGTCGGTTTTCAGGGAAGCAGCCCGGATGCGGGTGCAGTTCGCTTTGCTGCAGTGTTTTTACCAGGAGCCAGCAGATTTCTGTCTGGAGGTAGCAGATTTTTATCACGAACAAGAAAATTCCTATCAGGAATTAGCAGGTTTCTCTCAGATCCAAAAAGGCTGCATGTTGGTCATTAGAGAAAATAACCAAGACAATAACAAAAACCGCGTTCGGTGTGATTTTTGATTCGTTTGACTTCAGGACATGACCTCCTGTCTGTGAGCGTAGGAGCATCAGCCAGGCAAAGGTCCATCCCCTATGCAAAACCTGGGAACGCCCATCTCCATGACGTCAGAATCAGTGATGCACGCAGCTTCCTTCCTTATTTTTGGCTTGTGTGCAGAGACCCGGACGCGGTTCCGGCCTGTGGATCTCCGTTTCTGCCGCAGCCTCCCCGTTTGGGCTCGGATCAGCCGGGCACCGTTCCGGGATCTCTGCTCGTGAAACCACGCTCGCTCAGAACACTGACTTCCCCTCGAGCAGAAATGGGCTTCCTGGCAGGACGCCGGGGGAGCCCAGCTCATAAGTGGCTGTAAATCCAGACAGAATTGACTGGGACGTTGGCAGGACAGGCTGGGGGGGGTGGGCATGGAGGACCTTGGGGGACCTGGGGGGCGGGCTGACCTATTAGGTGGCGTCGTGCCAGTGGGAGTCACTGTGGGGCCTCGTGGTGCTTTTACAATAATTGCCCCCCTCCAAGCTTTTAATGCCGGGGTCCCACAGCCTCACTAGGGACAAGCAGTGGCGGAACATAGAGACCCACAGAGCTGGGTGTAGGCCTGCCCCCATCTGTTCCGGAATATTCCCCTGTTGTCAGTTGTTTTTCCATTGTGTCAAAGGAATGAATGCACTTGCTCTGGAATGGCTGTCCATTATCCCCAGTCCATGCTGGGAATGGAATCCCATTTGGAGTGAGGCTCTCGGGAGCAACATTAGGATCGTTAATAAAAGATGAGCTTTTAGGAGTCAGTCTATATGTTTTATTCCATGATTTGCCCCCCCCCCCCCATCCCCCCCAATGCGGGATCCAACACGTAGGACGCCTTCAGGTGTCGTATGGTCCTAAGCACAGGCCGAGTGAGTCAAACTGAGACACAAGGCGAGATGAAGGCCGGCTAGATGGTGCAAGTCAGGGGCGGGTTTGGGGTCGGAGGACATGTGAGGCTCATAAGACTGTGGCGCTTCGTGAAAAGTATTTGGGTCTTAAGGTCCATGAACCTACTGCGGCATGGCGTTCACATTGGACTTGGGGTGCCATGTCTCTGCGGCCCGTGTGTGTGGTATCACTTTGCAGCCCGGGTACTCCAGGGATAGGATATCAAAGCCAGCAGGGTACACCCCCACCCCCCCACTCAGGCCAAGCCACGGCGCTAGGGTCAGCTGGGGGGACAACCAATCACAGCGCTCGGGCCGAGCCACAGCCCTGGGGTCAGCTTGGGAGACAACCAATCACAACGCTCGGGCCGAGCCACGGCCCTGGGGTCAGCTTGGGAGACAACCAATCACAACGCTCGGGCCGAGCCACGGCCCTGGGGTCATCTAGAGAGACAACCAATCACAGCGCTCGGGCCGAGCCACGGCCCTGGGGTCGACTGGGAAGCTGAAGATTAGTGTGGGTGGTGTAAGCTGTAAAAAAATCGAAGCGTCATTATGGTCAGCAGCCATATGTTGCACAGCTCAGTGAGATCTCTACCTTTTTGTCTCGTAGAATATAAATATGAAAATATGACGCCTAGACATGGACAATAGTTACAGGGTCACCTCATCGTGTGACGGCCACTGACTCAGCCACCTCATGCCCTCCCCCTCGCCTAGGACTGTAACCAACCTCTCCCCAGCCCGCCTAACCTCTCTTAGGTGCTCCTCTGACAAATTTAGCTCTGCGGCTGTCGGCACCCCAGGCTGCAAAGCTCCGCCTCCTCCCGCCCGCATGTTGTGGCGGGAATCGCCCCCGCACCCTCAGCGCGAAATAAAGGTCGAGGACACATTTATTCTTGAACCTAGAACTTTGCACCGGGATGTCTCTGAGAACCTGTTCGCCCACCGCCGGTCCACGCAAGGCCCATCCCCTCATATCCCAGAATCCCTAGTGGTGCGCGATGAGCCTGACATCTAGGCCGCCATTTTCAGCCCGGCTGTCCTGAGGGCAGCTGCCCCAGAATCAGAGATAAGGGCGTGCGGGCGGGCGTGCGGGCGGGCGCGGGACCCCAGGAGAGGCCCCAGAGTGCTATACTTGTCACTGTGTTACAGCAAAGGTCATTCCAGAACATTCCATCTCCTGCTTCAGACTGGGGCGTAGCTTCCTGTTTGGCGAGCGAAGCAGCGTTTAGGAATAACAAACCACAAACCCTCCCCCTCCCCCTTCAGGTGCTCATTAACCCAACCTTAGTCTCTAGTGGAGTCCTGGTGACCTTAAATCTCAGACAGGCGTTTCTTGCGCCCGTGGATCGATCGCTGGCTATCTGTACAGTACATGCTCTCGTTTTCATCCGACTCATTGCCTTGGCAACCGGCATCTTGTTATTGAACAGATTGACGCTGTGATTGGATCAGTTCCGTATTGTTTGATCCACTTGCCTTCGGTTTACTGATTGGAGAGCGGCTCAAACGCGGGTCTAAGTCACACCTCGGCTGCCATCTTGCATGGCATGGTGTGTTAGTGGCTCAGGTGGCCTGTTTGGAGACGGTCCCAAGCCGGCCTGTCGAGCTGCGGAGGAATCTTGCGTCCTGATGTGCGTTGAGGTAAACCTGCCTTTGTGGGACATTCCTTTGCAAGTGTTTGCCGGCCTCCTTATGATTCCTGTGCACCAAAAACTTCTGTGCCATTGAAAAGGAGAAGCAAACTTGCGGATGAGGTACTGCAACGTCGAGCCTTTTTCTGTTGCCTGGCTGGTTTTACAAGTGCATTCATTAGATGTTTTTATAGCTTCTACCTTGAGGCTGGCATGTTTTTAACTCTTCACACTCGCTTAGTAACTGACTGACTCCCGGTCCCCTGGGCCCACTGCTTTGGTCGTCCATTAAAGGAGTCGGGGATGAGGTTACAGGATTGTTGTGGGGCACAAGGAAGCGAGTGTTTACCACAGTGTCACCTGATCTGTCATTACAGCTTTGTCATTCACTGAAACGTTTTGCGGTTGATCAACATTGCGGCCCCGCCCCCTCAGCACTGTCTGAGTGTTTGGATGGTTGAGTGCCCTTCATTTAAGAGCTATGACTGCCTTATCAGATCCGGCACCCTAAAACAAACCAGGAAGTTGGGGCAGCTGAGTGACTTGGGCACCACCACCTGTTAAACACAGTCACACCAAAGGATCTGGAGATAAAGGCTGCTTCTGTGCTGCAGAATGTCAGCTTTCTTACCTTACCTTACCTTACCTTACCTTACCTTACCTTACCTTTCGGCCTTTCAGTGCCGGCCTTCTTAGAACCTGCTGTGTCGTGCTGGAGTCCCATGGCACCGGCTGCGGTGTTCGCTTCGGTTGTTCTGGCTTCCCTGTGTGGCGCAGCCCAGCATCTCCCTGGAGCATGGCCATTTTCTAGGGGCACCCATACGCGGTCAGGTTCTGGTCTCCGCAGGTTTCAATGGGAGGCCCTGTATTTTCTGTGTGTGTGTGTGTGTGTGTGTGTGTGTGTGTGTGAGCCTTCGCCGGCCCCCTGGGCCCCCCCCGGACGCTTCTGAGGTGCCACCTGGTCCCCACTGAGAATTATCAGCTAGGAGGTGGAGACCATGGCAACAGCCGGACTGACGTGATGGACGTGACAGTCGCTTCACCTTCCTGACTGCTTGACTCATCCCTCCCCCCTTTGTTTTGCCCCCCCCATGCCCTGTTTAGTGCTTTTTCTCTCCCTATCACGCCTTATTTCAGACACAAACGACACGCACCACTGCCGCAAGTTAAGCCCGAACGTGGCGCCGCGTCACGGTTGCGACACACCCCACCCACCCCACTTCTCATTCCAGAAGCGGCACACCCACCCACCCCACTTCTCATTCCAGAAGCGGCACACCCACCCCCGCCAAAAGGGCAGCGCTGTAAACTTAGGGCTTAGATTTCCGATTGGAAATGTCAGGACGTCCTGCGCAGGTGGGGGTCAGCGCCCCCTCCATTCTAGCTTGGCATTCACATTTACAGTGGGTTTTTTTTTTACGGCGAGTAATTAAGACCACCTGTCCCTGCCCCCCCCCCTTGGCACCCCACGCCATCTTCTACCCTCGATGTCGGCACTAACGGGACGACCCTGCGAGTCTCTCTTTAATGACCGCCATCATTTTCTGCTAAATCGAAGGGCCCATTTTCTGCTCCTGCTGTAATGCAACTTTAATTGTTCTCGCCAATATGCACATAGGGAGCAAATGAGTTTGTAGGCGGAGCTTAATTATGGTTTGAAAGAAAAGCTATAATTAGCCTAAAAGCATTCTTAATAAAAAGGCATGTTTTCATAACGTTTACCTCCCTGGTCTGTTTGGGCACTAATATTGACTTTGTCACTAACGTGTCTGATTTAGACCTTCTTCAAAATGAATAATTCATTCTGCACAATCTGGGCTATTAGCTGCATATTTAATGACTGTTTTGTCTATTGAAGTTCCCGGCCATTTAGCTGCAAAACTCACACATATAGACGATGTTCATCCTCTGCTCCGGCTTTAGATGAATAAGTAAAGCTTGCTTATTTGCTGTACATCTTATGAGCCTCTTTCCAGATATGACATTCGGAGGAATGTGTGCAGTTTTTGGGGTGTTGTACCTGCGATGCCGGTTTTTCCTGTCCTTACTATTTTAAACTATGTAGCGAAACAGCTTCTGACTTGCTTGTAAAAATGCTTGCCAATCTTTTGTTCAATAACAGTGCCGCCCCTCCATGAATGACTCTTATTTGATTGTAGCGCCCCCCGTTCACCGTACATTGTGTCCCACTGTTGACTTTCGGGTTGCTGACGTTGGGTTGAGGTTCGTTTGGGAAGAGACCCCGGGCAGGGTTACTGTTCCTGGTATCATGTTCCTCTGGGTGTCTCTCTTAACATGGAAGCAGAACATCCAGCACAGCGCATACTAGGATGTATGAAAGGCCAGGAGAAAAAGCAGGGATGCCCGTCAGAAAATGGAGACGCGTCGGCCCCCATCTAGGGACACAAATGCCTTGGCCTCCTTCACGCCGGAATGTCGCTTCTGGGTTTGTATCCCGCGTGTCTCCACAAGTCTTCGCACTGTATCCCAGCAACCCTGCCTAGGCCCCGGGGACCGATTCGTGGGCTCGTAGGCAGAACCCCGATGAAACAATCCATCGGATCTGTCATCCCTTCACACAAACAGGTGCCGGGGATTCTCAGGGCCATCATGGCGTGTGAATTGTGTGTGTAATTCAGATAAGAGAAGATAAACCTTACTGACCACAGGGAAAATTCTACTGCATAGAGCAGCAAGGTACACAAAGCACAAATGAACAGATGTATGATGGATGGATGGATGGATGGATGGATGGATGGATGGATATCCGGTGTTATGGCAGCAATTACAAAGCCGAAGGAACAAAAATAATCAGTGGTGTGCTTAAGTTACAAAATAAAAAGGAAGGATAGGAATTAAAGATGAAACAAAATAAAAAAATAAATACAAATGTACAAAAATGCTATTACATGCAAACAGTTCTGTACAGTAATAAGCACAAATGCAAAATGGAGGGCGAAGCAGACAAAGTGCAAAGATAGTTCCCATGACACCAGCAAAAGCAAACAAGCAGAATAGTGTGGAGAATTAAGGAAATAAATATGTGTATGCAAATAATAATAACAATTAGAGGTCGAGCCACGTTGTGCCTAGGGGGGGTCACGCCCGGGGAGGCGCTGCGGTGCCCACTGGAGCAGCTAGGCAGGACTCGGCATTGATTCTGCCTTCCTCTCCGATTATTTCAGCATTTCTGTTTATTTACTTCAGACCAGATCGGAAACGCGCCCCAGCAATGGAGTCCGCTCTGTGTCCTCACTGCCGCCACTCTCTCCAGCAGACAAAAGATCGATAGCCTATTTATTGTGTGAGTCCGGCCACCACCAGAGCTGCCTCTCGTGTTTTAGGAACTCCATTAGAAGCGTTAATTGGCCATTTTAATTAGCGGCGTCCCTATGCTGACCCAGCTGAGGACAGACTGCTGGCTCTCTCAGCACTGTGTTCCCTTCTTCGTGCTGCATTAAGCCCAAATTGACAAAGTGCAAAGTAAATTGCAGTTGAGAGTAGGTGCGAGCCACGTATTTCAAGGTACAAGCTTATAATTCTGGGCAGAGAAGAAATGTTTTGCTGGCTGGATGCTGTGCAGGCACTCTGCAGTGGGCCTGCGTCACAGTGATGTTCACATGAAGGAAGGTGCGGGGTCGTATTCCTGCTGCTGTTTTCACTTTGAATGTGCCAGCAAAGCTTGTTACGTTTAATGTGACACGTACGTTTATTGAGATAGAAAGTTAAATTGTCCCCAGGGAAATTGGGGATTAAGGGCCTCACTCTGGGGCCTGATAGTGACATCACCTGCTGAGCCCGGGACTTGAACCGGTGACCTTCTGCACGGGGGCACGGCACACTAACCATCTGAACCATACACCGCCTCCCATGAATAATGTGATGTTATTCGACTCTCTCGGGGTTCGGTTACGCCCGTGGCCATCGCTCCAGCCTGCATTCAGACCTTCAGGGGGCATCCCACCCCCCCCCCACCCCCCAGATGCTGAAGAGGCCAGGCCAGGTGTTGGTGGGGGTGTAGTTTTGTGTATAATATTACCATCGCTCTCACTGCTTAAGCTATTACTGTTTAAATCCCTCTTTCAGCGCTGGGGTATTTTAAAAACCTGCGTCCCCTCGGGGTCAGGATTATATGCCGTATGATCAAACCTGTCTCCATAATGCCATGTCCTTCAAGGCAGAGGTCACCGCAGTAATGGAAACGGGCAACTCGTACCTGAGGAATAACGCAGCACACCTTGCTTTGTACCTGTGACCGCTGGCTGATGTCTCTTCGTCGCCCCCTTCTGGCTCCGGCAGGCTCGCTTCTCCTACCTGCGTATGAAGTACCTGTTCTTCTCCTGGCTGGCGGTCTTCATCAGCAGCTGGGTGGTGTACGTCCAGTACTCGTCCTACACGGAGCTGTGCCGGGGTCACGAGTGCAAGAAGACCATCGTAAGTAATCGTAAGATCATCGTAAGCTCACGCTGGCTTTCTGACTGCAAATGATCGGGACAGATCACCAACCGATAGGGACTTATTTACATTTATTTTGTTTAGCAAATGCTTCTGTCCAAACCAATGTAGTGAGGCAAATAGCACATTACAAACATGGCTGTCGAAGTGTCGATTAGTGCAGTTAGGCTGAGCTCAGGGTGATCCAGGATGACTGTCATAAGTCCAAACTCCTCCTCAAAACTGACCCATGCTTTAATCATCTCATCATCGTGTTTTCTGCCTGTCTAGCGTCCCTGTGCTGCTGCAGTGTATGTGTGTGTTTTCTGCCTGTCTAGCGTCCCTGTGCTGCTGCAGTGTATGTGTGTGTTTTCTGCCTGTCTAGCGTCCCTGTGCTGCTGCAGTGTATGTGTGTGTTTTCTGCCTGTCTAGCGTCCCTGTGCTGCTGCAGTGTATGTGTGTGTTTTCTGCCTGTCTAGCGTCCCTGTGCTGCTGCAGTGTATGTGTGTGTTTTCTGCCTGTCTAGCGTCCCTGTGCTGCTGCAGTGTATGTGTGTGTTTTCTGCCTGTCTAGCGTCCCTGTGCTTCTGCAGTGTATGTGTGTGTTTCCTGCCTGTCTAGCGTCCCTGTGCTGCTGCAGTGTATGTGTGTGTTTTCTGCATGATTAGGAATGCGAGTCAGGCCCCTGTTTGCTGATCGCATAATGATAAAAGGCGGATTATGAGTCACAGAATGTCACAGGGCTTTAAACCAAATGGGATTTCAGAGTGAGGGTCTGGTTAAATAGCCCCGGCTGGCGCATGTGTGGCGGACAAAGCCTGAGTGCGGACGCTGCCTCCGTGTCGGGATTATGTGCAGCTGGCTGTTTATCTAGCCCGGCCTCTGCACAGACAGTGGAATTAGTGCCTGTAGAGGCAGCTCTAGCTGGGGCCTGGCTGATGGTCTCCCAAGCATCTTCCTGCAATCTTGGCTCTCAGCCAGGACCCCTGATTTCCTTCTCTGCTGCTGGGGGGGGTGGGGGGGGGGTGGGTGCTCCTCTGTGTGATGCTTAAGATCCTGAAGATATGAGGCAGCCACATCAGTTCATGAGAAGATAAGGAGATGGTTCTCAAACATCACTGGGGTAGTATTTGTGGTTTACCGACTCTAAGATTCAAGAGGAAGATTGTTTCTTAAAGCGGTCTTTGGGGACCCCTCAGTCAGCACATCTGTACCAGGTATACTTGGCATGCTGAGAGCTCAGGGGGAGCAGAAATGTGTACCGTCTGGGTTCAGAAACATTGGTGTGAATGTGGGGATTAGAAGAAAGAAAACCCAAACATTCTCAAGTCCTACACTCCATGAGCACAGGCTTTGTGATGATAGCCTTCCCCTGTCTTGTGCTCTTGTACAGCACACGTTTGAGAGCTCATGCCGATGAGCCAGCAGTGCCACCTACTGGTTGGAGGCCAGACCCAGGCTACTGCTCACAGCAGTGGAGATGTTCACCTCGGCAAACCTGCCGAATGAGCCACTTCTTTCGGCCCAATCTCCCTTCGTCTTCGGCGATCGATTCTAATATTTCTGTCAACCAGCTGGCTCTTGTCCTGCTTGGTGCCGCTTATGAAAAGCTGATTAGCCTAAAAAGGCAGCCGGAGACGGAGGTGGACCAGCTCCCAGATCAGGATGACTGATCGCCCCCTCCGCCATGAGAATGCTAACCTGCGCTGTCCTCTGTGTCAGTGTGATAAGTACAGGAGGGGGGTGATTGATGGCTCGGCGTGCAGCAGTCTGTGCGACAAGGACACCCTGTACCTGGGAAAGTGTCTCTCCTCCAAGCCCAACAACCAGGTGAGGAGCCCCACCTTCTCGCCACTGCCGGTGCCCCCCCCCCCTCCCAACCAGCTCATGTAAGTGGCCCGCCCTGTTCCGCAGGTCTACACTGGCAGCTGGGGCGATCTCGAGGGAGTGATCAAATGCCAGATGGGAGACGTCCTGCAGTACGACCTTGGGGCTGACATGGAGCCCCGGAAGGAGGCCATGCTCTTCGACAAGCCCACTAAGGGAACCTCTGTCGAGAAGTTCAAGGAGATGGTCTTCAGTTACTTGAAGGTAAGAAAAGTCTGCCCCCCCCCATCATCTCCACAAGTTTTTCTCGAGCAAAGTCAGTCCATTCTTTGCAGCAACCTATTTTGGAGTTTATCCTCAACGCTTGACAACTATAACTCTAGTGCAGTTTACCGCCCATGAAAGACGTGGTGAACATTTGTCTGACTAACTGAGAAATGTCCCTAGAGATCGCTGCACGGTGGCGGGACAGGAAGTGGGTCAGCTGGTGATGAGTAGCCGTGAAAAGTTACCTTATTCATTTTTGAGACGCCAAATTGTATAAGATGAGATATACTTCACTAATTCCAGTGGGAGGTTTGGTGTTTGGGAATCTGGCTAGATGGATTTATTATTATCATCTTTAAAATCCCATTGCAGGCGAAGGTGGGTGAGCAAGCCAACCTGCAAGACCTGGCCAACCTAGTGCTCTCTGTCGCCGACAGCAACAAGGACGGCCACATATCTCTGCCTGAAGCCAAGTCGGCCTGGGCCTTGCTGCAGCTCAACGAGGTCCTGCTCATGGTCATCCTTCAGGACAAGGAGCACACGCCCAAGCTTTTGGGCTTCTGCGGCAACCTGTACGTGGCGGAGAAGGTGGAGTACACCTCCCTGTACGGCCTACACCTCCCCTGGCTCCTGGAGCTCTGGATCCCCTCGGGGGTCCGCCGCAGCATGGACCAGTGGTTCACACCCTCCTGGCCTCGCAAGGCCAAGATTTTCATTGGCCTGCTGGAGCTGGTGGAGGACGTGTTCCATGGGCCCTTCGGCAACTTCCTCATGTGCGACGTGAGCGCCACCAACTTCGGCTACAATGAGAAGCACGACCTGAAGGCGGTGGACCTGCGGCGCGTGGTGCCCGAGGCCGCCTTCCGCGAGGCCATGCGCGATCGCCATTGCGACGTGGACGCCGACTGCGTGTATGGAGCCGACTGCAGCACCTCCTGCGACCTCACCAAGCGCCGCTGCTCCACGGACGTCATCCAGCCCAACCTGGCCAAGGCCTGCCGGACACTGAAGGACTATATCCTGAGGGGGGCGCCATCGGATGTCCGCGAGGAGTTGGAGAAACAGCTGTACTCGTGCATGGCCCTGAAGGGCTCCGCGGACCAGATGGAGATGGAACACTCGCTCATATTGAATAACTTGAAAACCCTGCTGTGGAAAAAGATTTCTAACACAAAAGACTCCTAACACACTCTGCTGCACTTTTAAAGGGGTCCCCTCACCCACTTACAGAAGCCTTTCTGGAAAGTGCTGCCAATTCAGCTGATTCTAGGAAGGGGAGAAATTCTGTACAGTCATCCATCCATCCAGATGTTTATCCTGGATATGGTCTCGGGGGATCAACAGCCACAAAGCAGGGGTACATACTGGATGCCAGTCCATCACAGGACAGACACACACATACAGGTTCTCTCTCTCTCACACACACACACACACACACAGACACACACACACACATTGCAGGAGGAAACCTTAAGAAAACCATGAGGACAAGGTGCAAACACAAACACCACAAACACCACGCCCTGCAGCGGCGGTTTTTCAATCACAGGAGAAATTGTTTGCCGACTTAATTTTTCGTCTTTTCTGCAGTTTGTGGATTTGTGTACCGTGTACATCAGTCATCGCTAATGTGTTTCTTAGGTTTTGCCGTTTGGTTCTTAAACTGTGCCATGAGATAAATCAGCGTGAGTGATGTGGGCTGTGGGGGCAGGGTGCCTTCGGTTGTAGCCGGATGAAGAATTTCTCCTCCGTCAGCTACAGCAGAGTGATTTGTTTTCCCACTTCTGCGGGGAGTTTAATTACAGCATTTTGCTGCTTTCCCCACACCCATTGTTAAACCTGATACAAAATATGATACCGGTTTCCAGTTTTCGACCACTATATAGAACGGTTTGTGCTGAAGATTATCGCCGCTCTAAAGAATGAATCGCAGCAACCCAGATGTTTACCATGTATGTCCAGAACAGCATGAAAACTTTGCATATTAAATATTGTACAAGACTGCATTCCTTTACCATTTTACCAAAGAACTCTCATGGATTCAGTCCCGGGGTCTTTGTCCACCATCAGCCTTACGGTCTTGGATCTGCCCGCTTTCTGTTCCGCGGGAACGTTCCGTACTGCAGGTTCTCACAGCACTAACGGGAAACGCGTGCCGCGATGCAGCCTCCACATGCATGTTTATTTTGATTCTAGGATGCTGTGTCTGCTTTCCGGTCACCAAACCCCAGGTTCAGCAGACCGATGGCACCAGTGGGCCTTTGAGCAAAACCCTTAACCACCATTTGCCACGTGGACCAACTGACCCCGATTTGTCAAAAACAAGAAAAAGAAGAAGTGTACCACTTTGGATAAAAGCATCCGCTGTAAAAACTCCCGTGCAGATGACAGCCAGCATTCTCACTCCAAAAAACAGAAGACAGGTTCAGTTTTGTGTGGGACTATGGAAACATTCTCGGCCTTTTTCTTTAGATAGATGGAGGGAGTGTGGCAGAATTTTGTTAAATGCCCCCCCCCCCCAACACCCACATAACATGACTGACAATTTAGCCACAGGAAATAGAGGTTTGGGTGGGCAGGGTCTCGGTTCTGCCTATGGGGCTGTCAGGTGCTGCAAACTCACACAACCCTGATCTACATCCTCCTCCAATCAGCCCCACCTCTCCTGCTGTGCCAGGACTCGCCACGTCAACAGCTCAGCAGTCACCACCTTCAGTGTGGGTTCCTGTGTGCCCTGCACCGAAGAGTAAACAAGGCCTCCTGGGAAATAGGCGTGAATAGGGAAGTTCAATGCTCCATCCGTGCCAATGCGGTATGAAAACTGCAGGGTGACCTAACAGTGCCATCCAGTGGTCAGGAGAACGCAGTGCAGGGCCTTGATGTGAATTACCAAGTAGACATCGCCACTTACACATACGAAGTTTCAGCAGTTTTGAGGCACGATGACCTCACCAGGCAGCAGCATGGTGTAACGTCAAGGACTACACATGTGGGGTCACGTTCTACCCCACCCACACACGCAGAACCATCATCCCTTCTCACAACGGCATTCCGATAGGCAGCAACACAACCCCACACCCAACTGAGATCCTAATCACACTGCAGTCAGTGTGATGTCACACGAGTAAGGTTCACAGCTGAATGGGGGGGCTCGGGAAATGGCCCACTTTCCCAGAACCTTCCGGGTTCAGAAGCTACCTGTCCTGAGGTCATGGTGATGTCATCGCGAAACCGCACACAGAGGCTAAAGGACAGCTGCAACACCAACTGGTTCTTTTCCATACATTTATTAGAACGATGTTTCGGGAAGCCCGAGGTGGTGGGGGTTGCATGTGATACTTTAGCTCTCCGCGGCCTCCTGCTGCTGAGCCCTGAGGAAGCTGGCCTTCTTCTGGGCCACGCGATCCTTCCTCTGGGCCAGGGACAACTTGGCACGATTCCACCTGCAGTGACGGCACGCCGTTAGGTTCTGCCACAGACACACACTGGGAACCTGTGGTCTGACCGCCAGGGCAGACCTGAGACCTCCAAACCAGTACCAATGAGGCCGATACGAACACTGTGGTTCATCTGGTCAATTAAACTGATCGTGGACATCTTCACCATTTAAGTAATGGAAGGTGAGGTCGGGTAAGATTTACAAAGCACTCAGAACAACCTGCATCGGGGACGGAAAGCGAAGCAGAACGCATTAGCGCCGAGTAAAACCCCAGCATGCTATTAGTGTGTGATCTTCTACTCGACAGCTTCAGGGAAACTCAGGCTGCACCCACCTCTTCTTCTTCACCTCTCTCTTGGGCTTCTTCTCATGGACCGGATTCTCGCGGATGGCAGCGTGGGCCTTTTTGTACATCTCCTCCAGCTGCAGGGATGACAGGCGTGCGTGTCACAGAGAGTCTCTTTATACAGCTCTACCAAGTTCCGAAACACTCTCTCAAGGGCTCCATTGCACCAATGGCTCACCCCCCTAATCACCTATTCTCTCCATGTGTAATACAGCCTTGGCAACTGGGAACACTGGGTACCTACTTCGGTTTTGTGCCACAAGGTCTAAGCACATATCATTAAGGGGGGGGGGGGGGGGGAGACGACGTGAGAAAAGGTGCAAAGTCAAACTGAGGAAGGGGTCTCATGTGACCCGAGTCACTGGCTTAAAACTTAAGGTCTCAAGGAGGACCGCAACGATCACTGAAAACATGCACCCCATTTACAGTGAGACTGCACTGGTTTGCCAGTGTCACTGAACAAAAGCTTAATCGTTCTGTTGGCCATCAAGCCAAGCTGTAGAATGTCTACTGAAATGGTCCCAAGGCCTGGAAAAAAAACAGACATCTGGGGGGGGGATTTCACATAACAGGCATTCCTCATTAGCCAGATAACTTGAGCCAAATGTAGGGACTGTCCAATAGGAATGTCACTTCTTACTTCCCATTGGACAGTTTTCAGGTTTGGCTTAAGTTATCCAGCCAACAGGGAAATGCTGCTTTGTGGAATACCCCCCATGGAAGCTAGGTCTTCTTCTGTACTTGGAGAAGCCAAAGGTCTCAGTAGATAAACAAGCTGCTCTCAGCCCCGTCTTGAAACAGGTTTCCATCAGCCATGCAAATGAAGGACCAACTACAGTTTGCTCAGGACCAAAGGCATCATCATCGAGCAGCTCGTCACCTAAACCCCCGGGGCCCTACCGATGACGCCGAAGGATGATGTGCCCCAGGGCGGCCGCATCCTTACCGAGTCGGGATTGACGCCGTTCTTGATGAAGCGGGAGAACTGCCTCTTGTAGGCGTCCTCGTCCTCCTCCATCAGGTACCTCATGTACTCAGAGACATTGATGCCCATGATGTGCTTGCGGTGAACCTCGGCGTTGAATTCTTTGCTCTCAGAGTCGTAGCCAGGGAATCGTTTGGTGCTGGGGAAATGCAGACATGCAGTGTCAACTGGGTGTACTGGATCTGACTGGGAAGTGAAACCAGCCACTGGATATTCTCTACAAGATCAGACATGCGCTTGAAACAGGTGTTCTGACAGCCAGGAACCAAAATATAGCAAGTTACACAACACCTAAAAACAAGACTGCATACACTGATGCAGAAAAGCAGTGCTTCCCAAGACGGCCCCCGGGGAGCCCCCGCCAGTCAGCGTCTCGGCTTCCCCCCAGCCAGACAGTCCATGCGGACTGCCTGCAGGACCCACGAGACCGACTCGGGAATCACTGCATCAAAGACAGTCAATATTGTAAAAAAAAAATAAATAACACTATACAGCTCTTAAAGTGCGGCTTAAAGGGACGCACACTGGTAAATGAAAGATTATAGGTTCGAATCCCCGACCAGCAAAGCACCACTGAGGTACCCTGAGCAAGGCAGCGCCCCCAAGCACTGCTCCCCAGTGCCGAATTAGCTGCCCCCTGCTATGTCACACATGGGTTAAATGCAGAGGACACATTTGGTTGTTGTGCACTGTGGTGTGTCAATAATTAAAATCAAAATATTCAAAACTTCAAATTCTAAAATGTTAGAGGGCATACATTACAGCGACATCCATCGCCAACAAACTCAGCCACGAACGCGAGTCAACGCAGGCTTGGCTTGCAAGGAAACAGGACCCCTGCTTACCTGTGAGGGATGGAGAGGCCGCCATCCACAGCACCCTTGAGGGCCCCAAACACTTTGTTCCCAGTGGTGGTCCTGGCCAGACCCGCATCCAAGTAGCAGGTGAAGGCACCCGGCTGACCGTCGATGCTCTCCACGTTGAACTCGTCGCCCGTAACCTCCACCTGGCCCTCATAAACCTTGTCCAGGCTAAACTTGTTCAGCAGCTGCGGAGGTACACATGTTCTAAGCCCATTTTCCCCAGAACGGCAGCACACAGACAGGTAAAGCAGCACCTCACAAGAGAACAGAGACAGATGATGACACGCAAACCATATCGCCACACCTTCAGTTCTGCACATATCTAAACCGCCGCCATCACACAGGCGTAACAAGTACGGAATCAGTGGAGTGACGCACATTCAGGCTTCAACACCTCCCGGTGTCATTGGTTTAACTAAAATAACACTTGAGCACTAAACTCCAGGGAACACGCACTAGCAAAATAAACAAACGCAATCTAGCTCATGGACAGGTCCACAAATGCCGTGCCACTCGGACACTGGTGTGCACACTGCACTCTGACAGCTACGGGGTATCACATCAGAAACATCCCAGTGCAGAGAGGCATGCAGCACAGCACTGATCTCCGGGAGAAGACGGCGTCCTGGGGGGGGGGCTCACCCTGCGCGCCAGCAACAGCCCAGTGCAGTAGGCTGCGGCGTAGTTAGTCAGACCCACAGAGATGCCGTACTTGGGCAGCTCATGCGAGTAGGCAGCGCAGACGATCATGTCCCCTTCGATCTTCGCATAGGCGATCTGGAAGGGAGCGAACAGCGAACTCAGACCAGGTCGGCACTGACCGACAGAACAAGCTCTAAAGCACCGGCAGTGAGAAGAACTTCGTTGCGACCTAGAACAGCAGTCACCCATCCTGCTCATGGAGGTCTACCACCCTGCATAGCTTAGGTGGCTAATTTAACACACGATAGCGACAATCGGGCACTCCAGCAGCATCTCAGTGTCAGATACTAGTATTAGCTTTAACATGGCTGGCGCCAATACCTCTCTGTATCAGGTGTGTTAAATTAAGGCCTAACCTCTGCTGGGAGGTAAATCTCGAGGAGCAGGCTTGGTGACCACTGACCAATAAATAATTTGCCTTTCATAAAAGTACATGGACAGATACACAGGATTGTATTTTTTCCCCCCAAATGGCACTTTATTAAGACAAAGGGGTGAGCAATCCACCCAGGGCCCCTGGAGCAGTTCTCAAGGGAGTTAAGGTTCTTGCACAAGAGCCCAATGCAGATGTGGCTACGGGGTTAGAACCGGGCAACCTCCCAATCAGTGGCACGGAGGCCCAACAGAGCACTCAAGCATGGTCTGGAGGGACAGACAGCACACTTCAGAGCACGGATGTCCGGTGCCCACCTGGCAGACGATGTCCCTGTTGGAGAACCTGACGATCATCCGGTACTTGGGCGTATTGTACTTGTTCTTGTCTTGAATCACCAGGCGTTTGCGGGCAAAATAATCTGTCTTCCCCTCTGAAAAAGGCGAGCAAACAAATAGAACCTCAGCCTCCCTGGAATGGACCCATAAGATCTATTATCAGGTACGTCTACATAAATCAGTCATAAACATTACATTTTTCTTCATGGAGAACCATGAGAAGGCCGTTGACATCCTGCCACTTTACAGCACATTAGCCGTCTGCAAAGAGAACTAAAAAGTAATTTTACCTCTCCTCCTCCTAAACTTCACCTGGTACCTCTTGAAGTAGGATTTATTCTTGACCACCTTAACGAAGCCCTGTCAGAAGCAGACATTTAGACGCGTTACATTTTGGAAGCAGAACTATTTCCAACACAAGGAACAAGTTTCGCTAAATGCTAATGTGTTTGCGTTGAGCAAAAAAAAAAAAAAGCCTTAAGGAGACACCGAAAACTTCGGGGTCTGGAAGCAATTTACTACAAAATGACTTGTCTCCTTAAAAAAATCAAAAACTCTCAAACATGGCGTCATCTAATACCTAGATTCCGCAGTTAGCCAGCAAGCTATAGTGAATCAGAAACCTACATTACGGAGAGAAATTTCATGAAATGTATACAGGAGACGAACTCAAATGTGCCGCAGGGACAGCGGAGCCCCTGTGTGTGTGTGTCAAACGGTACAACGCAGGGAAGACGTTCCAGCAGCCATTAGGCCACGTTGGTATGTCGCCACAGCACCGGACGTCAGACTGAAATCTAACATCATCCATTCATCTAAAAGCACTATTATGGCAAACAATTCACACGAAATAGACGGATAGCATCTTGCGTGTTCATATTGGCATATATTATTCCACTTTACTGACCATTTTGCAGGTTTTTAGCCCTCAACTAGTCCGGAGACCGAAGTCTACAGACTAGGATCTCAGTACTGCTGCACTGGGAAAAGAAAGTTTGCAATGCGCATGTCCGGTAAATAGCGTAGCGGCGGTCAGGAACTACGCTGAAATATTTACCGCCCCCTATAGCAGGGGAGGACAGGGACTCCGAAGTTATCCCGGTCGAATTTGATTAATCGCTTCCACATGTTTCCATGCATTAATTTGTACTGTACTTATGCTGTTCGACAGCATTTCAGTTTTATCGGTATCTTAAGAAGAACCTATTTCAAATAAAAAGAAACACCTCTATAATATACACATCTTTCATCATGTACAAGACGAACTTTTCATGATCACTCCTACAAATAAAATGGAGACTGCAATTTATTTTATCTAAAAGCTATTTGCCCCCTGTGAGTTGTGTCTACATTTTAGTTATGTATGAGAGAAAATGTCTTCGTGTGTTTTGGGGCTTTCACATTCATATTACCAATATGAAGGGGCTGGACAATGAAACTGATACACCTCGCCAACGGTGTATGAGGCTTCATCACTATATATACGCTGATTGCACATTCCATCCCATCAAAGCAGAGTGTCAAAGCTGAATTAGCAGAGCAGTAGCACAGCTGTGCATAAAATATCGGAATCCATACAACGTAATGGGAGACGTATCACAGTCCAAAAGAGGACAGATTGTTGGTGCATTTGTAACCCGACAGCAAGTCCTTATGGTGTATCGAGAGCCACAGTATCCTGGGTAATGTCAGCATACCACCATAAAGGATGGATCACATCCAAGAAGAGTAACTGTGGACGTAAAAGGGAGCTGCTTGAAAGGGATCCCCAGGCACTGACCCACATAAAACCACAGCTGCCCAACTCACTTCAGAATTAAATCGGAACCTTCACTCTCCCCCATTCATGGTCAGGCTGCTATAGCCAAACGTTTGGTCACTCGTGCCAATGCCAAACATCAGATCCGATGGTGCCAACAGTGCCAATCTTGTACTGTGGACAAACCTATATTATTATCTGATGTCGTCAACCTTCACCATCTTTCCCATATCCAGGAGAGTTATGGTGTGGAGAATCCCCAGAGAGGTCCACCACCTGCACTGTTGTGTACCCAGAATGCAGCATGGGGGGTGGATCAGAGATGCTTTGGGCTGCAATATCATGGCAATCCCTAACCCTAACTATATGTTCTAAATGGGCATGTCACTGCCAACGACTACCGAACCATTCTGGAGGACCAAGTTCACCCAGTGATTCAAACATTGTACCATGAAGTAGTGCTGTATATCAGGATCATAATGCACCTATACACACAGAAAGACTAGCGTCACACTGATTTCATGAACATGAAAGTGAAGTTAAACATCTCCCATGGCTTGCACAGTCACCAGATCTGAATATTATCGAGTTACTTTGGGGGCAGTGGTTAGCACTATTACCTCACACCTCTCGGGGACTGGGGCTTGAGTCTCCACTCTCCACCAGCTCCTTGTGTTTGGACTTTGCATGTTGTCATCGTGCGGTTTCCTCTGAGTACTCTGGTTCCCCCCACAGTCCAAAAAGAAGCTGAGGATAGGTACCACACACCGAGAGCCCGTTTAGGATATACAACTTAGAAGATTGATATATTCCAAGTTGCCAGATTTACACCTAACACGTTCTCGACCTATTAACTCCCATTAATTCCATATCACTAGTACCTCATTTATTTAATCAACTGGCAACCAGACTCTATAAACAGCTAATCAGCTAAATTTTGGCCATACAAATGAACTGTACCCCCATTACTTCAACCATTACGTTTGTCTTGCGTGCTGGAGAAAAAGTACGTTTGGAATTGTGCCCGTGAAAGCACGGAGTGCCAAAGCCAGATGAACAGACACGTCTAGGTTTTGGCTGGGTAACACACAAATGTCTCCTATAGGTCAGCTAGGTCTCTGTAGATTGCCGATCTCATCAGGAGCGGAGCTGATACTGTATGACATGGGATGAATCGATCAACCACGGCAAAGAAAGCGCCAAAGGACCTGTGGGTATGCGTGGGTAGGCTGTGGGTGGCAGTGTCATACAACGCAAGGAAAAATGAATGGGAAATACCTAAAAACCAGTGGAATATTTTTACTGTAAGTTCGGCAAGATTTCACGATGCTTTATTTTTCTACATGTGGCTACTTGATCGTTCCTCCTCTCTGTGCTGACTGCCCAGTAAAAGTGGTATCTTAATAATAGAATCACTGGTTACTTTTCGCCTTAAAGTTAAAGTTATGTGTGTTATCCCATAACAATAGCTAACCAATGAACATGGCAGAAAACAATAGATTTTCCAACTCGGGCGGTAAATTTCATTGATTGTCTCATGCTGTTATAGATCCCTCATATTTCAAGTCCTGCTTACTTTTTGTTTTGCCATTCGTTATAAAAATTCTGTGAAGTGCATGTGTTTGTAACGTACCAAACATTCCTAAATGAGGCTATTTGCCAAACACCAACAAGCAAAACCACTTTGCACCACTGACATAAACTCTTGAAATAAATCGAGATGTGCAATCAATACGGACGGGAAATTAGTTTAAGAAGGTGAACATATTGCATTGATTTCCAAAAGTTTTGAAAAATTACGCGACTAAATAGATTAGCTCGTTTTAGTGCAGCACATTCTTTGATTTTCCAGCAGGGGGAGCTCCAAGACATATTACCGAATTCTCCGATATTGGAAGCGGTATTTTTCTTTTAATGAAAGCCCAGGAAGGACTCCGACCGCAGATTAAACCGATTAGCGGATGCCGCTAAAGCTGGGTTGTTGCGTTTCCATTTCCATTAAAAGACACTTCCTTTTTTTGGAGAAATTCCAGCGAACACTTCTAATGTTATCTGACGTATTAGCAGAATAAACCGCAGTAAGAGACATTTGAATTCCATCCTGGCAACGTTTTCATTCCTAAACTTTAAACCCTTAAGTACTGCTTTTGCGGATAATACTTTCGGCTTGCACGACAATGTGAATCAGTCATTGCACAAAAGAGTATTACGTGGCTTCCTAAGTATGCCTCGTCAAAAGGGCATTGGAGCTGTCACTGCAAGGCGTGTCTAGCGTCAGACGAGCGCCTTATGGCATGCAAAGTTTCCGTGTAAAACTTGAAAGGTCGGTTTCAAGCTGCTATCGAAAGGCAAGTCGTCAATTCAGCCTCCACGGATTGATTTCATTCATTTAGGGGGACATCACATCCACGCTGGGAACCATGTCTGTGCCCAAGGAGATCCAAAGCTGGTGATGAGGTGAGTCCCCTGACAGTCCTGTTGCTTTTAAAAGAGAACTGGATTTTTACCTGTCCTGTCCCGAACACAAATACATCAAGGAGACGTCCCAAAATTTGCCAAAAACGACAATTTTCTCCCCGGATTTCTGGCATGAGCGAAGAGCCTCGGGTCATTTTAGATGAGCGGTGAGGGACAGTAAATAGTAATTACTGCACACAATGAGGGATCGTGGTGCTGCGGTGTTATTTAATCTTATTTATCATACTTTGGTAACATTAGAAAATAACTCCTCTCCTGCCAAAAACACTCATTAAGAAACATTATTTTGACTCCCACGTCAAATCAAAAAAAGAAAGGAAAAAAAAGTCCAGAAGAAGGGTAGAATCAGGGAAAGCAATGCGAAAAGGGGGGGTCTTTCCCTTTAATACAGGCAGGCGCATGCGCGGTCTGATGCCAGGCTGACGTCGCTCCGGAGCTGCGGGGGCTGCCTGTGTACACAGGATCCCACGGTCTTGGATTGTACGACAGGGGCTGGGGTTAAAAAAAACACGTACACACACCTGACACAGCAAACATCAACACAGTAATAATAATACATGGTGAGCAGCCGCGCTGAGCTCTGCTCGATGGGACGTTAATGTTTCAAATCGTGGAGCGTAAGACGGAGCCAAGGTAAGGCGAGCTCGGCGGACGGGCTGTGCCGGGAAGGCGGCTCGCTGCTCCGGACTCTTCGCTTATTTTTTTAAAAACACCTTCGCTGTATTTGACGGATGTTACGTTGGAAACACAGTTTTGATGTCTTGCTGTTATTCTGTTGGAACTCATGCGAGGAGTGCATGATAAGTACGGCAACGACGGCTGGACTGACCAGCACCGAGCTGGCTCGTCTTTTTAACTTTAGCTAGCTCGCTAATTCGCCTCTAGTTACATAAATCTTTTCATATAAAAAACAGGTCGAAATGCCGTATTATTGGGTGTGTTTGTGTAACTGGAAAGTGACACTGCAGAATAAATAAAACATGTCTAGCGTTTTGTATGAAATCACTGTGGATGAACAGGGGCTGCTGGAAACTAATACGCTCCTGGCTAATAATAACCCTAAATATTTAACTCCATTTACCTGGCAGTTACCAGGTAAGCGCTATAAGTTTCTGTTATATATGAACTGGAGCTCATCGCTAACAATAGCTACAATGTGGACATAGTGTCTAGCCTATCCTAGCTTAGCATGCAGTTATTTAGCATTCGCTAACGTGCCAGAATGCCGTCAGTTAGCATATGTTAGCTTAGCTGTGCTCCCAGTCTTTTATGGGCTAAGAGAGCAGCAGGGTCTGCGCGAGCCTGCTCGCGACCAGCCCGCCTTTCTGCACGCGGGCTTTCGGCTGCACGGTGGCGGCCCCGTGGCCGTCTCCTTCCGCGATGGTATGTGTTGCTTTTTTTGGTTTTATGTTCGTCCTCGGGAGCAGCCGGCGCTAAGCCGGCTTTGCATGAGGGAGTGCGGCTCGCAGGGACCCGACCGCTGCTCAGGTGTTCGCTTGGAGTCGGCAGCCGGCGGATGTTGTTTCTGAGTCCTCAAAGCGTATCGTTGCTGTTTTTGTGGTTCCGGTGGGGGACCAATAAACCAAATGCAGCTGGATTTAGTGAAACCGGGCAGTTATTTGCCACATGCAAATTGTGCTGAGCGCATCTGTATGGTTGAAAATATCTAGAAGTAACAGTAGAAACGAATTTCGCTACTTTATCATATTTCAGGATGTTTTGCACAGTTAGTACTTCAAGGGATTTAGTCGACTGCTGTCTGGCGAGTGTGTGGTTTGAACGCTAACCCTGATGTGTTGGGAATTTTAGATGACTAAATCAGGGCAAAGTCGTGGGCTGACTAACGCTTCATTTAGAAACGTGCTGAATCAACTGTGTTTTTTTCGCCTACTGCATAAAATAGTAAGGCAGTTTGTGATTTCCCAGGTTATGTCAAGAATAAACCCCGATGGGGCTTTGTTTTCTTTGGTTGGATATGCCGTTTCGTGACAACATCGCGTTTCACCGTTACCCCACTTGACAGTTCCTTTGACCAGGTGGTTAACAGCTGTGGGCTACTTTATCGTTCAGGTTTCGCCAGGCAATTAACGGGAATCCTATAATATCAGAGCGCTGTTTGCTTATTGCTTGTGTGGTTCCCTTGAATATGTCTTAAGATGTTGCTAATGTTTCGTAGTTATTGATCTCTTTTCTTTTCAACTAGTAGATGTCTTGGTGCTCTTTGGCTCTGGTTGGCTTGAGTGTATGTTTAGTGAGATTCCTTTGTTCTTTGGCTACCCTTTCCCTGGGCACAGGACAAATTGGAGATCTCTGTTTTTCAAATACTTCTCCTGCTCAGGGTTATGGGAGCTGGGGAGCTGTAGCCTATGACAGGCAACACAGTGTACAAGGCTGAGGACAAACGCTGCATGAGATGCCAGTCCATAGGTCACACGCGGTCAGACGATGGGCAATTTAGAGGTACTGTTCACTACATGTACAACACACACAGCATGTATAGGATGCAAATCCCCAGCCCTGGAGGTGTGAGGCAGTAGTGCCACCTGCTGGGCCACCGTGCTGTCAGAAACCGTCTGCCTTTGACAAATGATTCAAAGCAGCTGGCTTACACTGTCAGACAGGAAGGGGCCTTGTTTTTGGATTGTTCTGGACAGCACTCTGGATGTTTGTCGGTTTCCTTAACAGATATGATACTCTGACCTTTTATTCTTATGCCTGTGTGTAGTGCATGTGCGGAGGATGCATGGAGGATGCACAGATGTGACTCTGCAGTTTTCCCCCGCTTTGGTAGTTCAGTCCTTTAGCTTTTGATAGAAGCTCTTTGCAAAGCTCTTGTAGATGGAGTTTATGCACACCTTTGCTCCCAGTGACTCAAATGGTTCATTGTCCCTTCAGATGAAAGGTCCTGTGTTTTTTAAGAAGAGTAGAATGGAATTATTATTTTTTTTGCATGTTTTTCACCCAGAATGAAATGGAGTCCGTCTGTTAGTCCAGACTTACCCCAGTCTAGTCTGGCATTGAATTTTCAGGATGAAATGAGCTGCATCATCGCCTTACATCCAGGGGAAACCAAGACAACTACAGATCCCCCCAGTGAGAACTGTGATGTTCAGTAATTTACAGTAGCTTTCAATATTTTAGTCACATGCTGGTGTAGTGATCTTGATAGTGATTAGTAGAAGTAGTTTTCTACGTAAGTTAAAATGAATATTAAGAACAGTAACATTATCTTAGAAATTCGACCGAGTTTTGTAATGGTTGGATGTTGAACTAATGCTTGATGTTACATTTCAGGCACTTTTAAAATCTGAAACCTTTCATGTGCAAAGTGTGTGGCTGCTATCTGCTCCTAATAAGGTACTTGTGTACCTGCTGAGACTGTCCTCCTCTTTCCTTTACGTCACTTGGCAACAGACATAATTTGAGGTGTCTAGCCAGAGCCTATAATGCAGCTTGACTTCTATGTAACTTTATTTTGATCTCCATTGTGTGATAGGTAAAGACATGCATCTACACCCACTGTATTTAATGACACTGTCTATTTTATAAGTCCAGGTGACTAGCTGGTGGGCCCCAGTGTTCTATTACTGTATGCACTGCCCTGGCTTAACTCGCCAAATCATTTCATATTGTCTTCATGATATTAGGGTATTAAATAAGCCATTGGGGGGGTCCCTGTACTGGGCCTCTTCTGGTAGCCTGTCATACTGCCAGATTGCTCATTCTACACTATAGGTAAACCGTGCTTCTATATCTGTGAAAACTCTTCAGTGTCTTGAAAAGGGACTTCGGAT
This sequence comes from Brienomyrus brachyistius, assembly GCF_023856365.1. Taxonomy (NCBI): domain Eukaryota; kingdom Metazoa; phylum Chordata; class Actinopteri; order Osteoglossiformes; family Mormyridae; genus Brienomyrus; species Brienomyrus brachyistius. The sequence continues at coordinate 2,374,402 of NC_064553.1, forward strand.
GATCTGCAGTTGAACTCTTGGTTAAAAGTAACACTAGACTGAACAGTGGTCTTTCACTGCTTGGTTCTGGTGTTTTTTAGTTTAGGTTCTGTCTGGTTTCACCTAAATAACTTGAAGGAGAGACATTCGATTATGTAATTCTGGATTTCTGGAGAACTGAACCATTATTTTTTTCTGACTGTGGCAATTTTTTGGAATCTATGTGAAAATACTGTACAGCAATTTCTATATTTTTATATTATATTTAAATATATTTATTTGTATATCAAGCAACAGCTTTACTGTACTTTGCCATTTATGACTTTTTTTTCTGTCACTGTGGTCTGTGTGGTTTTCAAGTGGTAATGAGGTGGGTTTGTAATGGAAGGTCTGAGGGTTGTATAATGAAATGTATTGCAGTTAATCTGGAAAGAAACTTACTTGTACTATAGTCTACCTGTTACAATGAAGTTCAATAGCTGCTGTTCGCTCTAAATGTTTAAATTGTGTCCTTAGATTAAGGTGGGATGTTGATAATAAAGTACCACATTCTGTTAATTTCTTGGTAGGTAATTTTGCCAGGCTGTTAATCCCTGTGCTACCTATTGCAATGTCATACCACCTGTCCTTTTCTATTGTAGAGCAGGTATAAGGGCAGTAGTACTCCTGATGGCTATGTCCTTTTGGAGAGTCTCCAGTTAGTGCTGCCGGGCTATTTTAGGATTTCTCCAGTTGCTTCATCCCCTTTGAAAGCTTCTGGCCGAAACCTGGAATGTGTTTTTAAGAAGTTTTATTTGGTATGTTAGAATAATTATGTCAGCTGTGGGAGGTTTAATTTGGCGAATGAAATCCTCCAAGCTCATTGTCTCCATTATGGAATGGTGTATAGGCGCAGAGCCTTCTGAATTATTCAAAAAGGCATTTGCTAATTTTTCATTCTGTTCTGTATTGTCTTTTTTGTGGATGGGGGCTGGTTGCTTGTGTGTTGAAATGCATCATTATTCTATGTAATCTTACTATGTCTTCTACACAACAAATTCCTTCTCTGAAGCGGGAGAACTTTCCCCATTTGTTATTCCTCCGTTCCGTGTTTTCCTGCAGGGCAGAGGTAATTGCCGAGTATGAAAGGGAAACAGAGACCACACCCTTATTTAGTCATCAGTGGTGTTTGTCTGCATCATTTTTTGTTTTTGTTGTACATGACCTCTCCTTACGTTTGTTTGCCTTTTTTTTTCCTCGCAGAACTACAGTCTACCGTTTTATTGGTGTTTTTATGTAGTCTAAGTTGGTTCCGTCGGCTAAAGCAAAATTACAAAGTTCCCTTTATCTCCCTACTTAACAAAGGAAGCTGAGCTTTATTTTCTGAGTTCTGGAACTTCCATGTGCCGTGTGAGGTCTTTCTCGCGGCTTCGTCACATCATGCCCATACGTGTAAGTTCTGCTTGGTGTGACTTTGTGTCTGTGTCAGAGAGGTCCTATTGGCTGTTTCTGTTCGAGGGGTAAGAAGATCAAAGGGGGGGCATGGGCCTCTTGAGCCTCAAGTAAAAAAAAAAAAAAAAAAAAAAACTCATCCCTGATACTGAGGAAGTTCTGGCACACTATTCCTGCCGATTAGATTTTGTATTTCCACGACCTGTCATGCAAGTGCTGTTTCCTAGGGCCAAGGATTAGGCTTCTCTGGTTTAGAGGTGTCATCCAACCAGAACTTGCCGTGTGCCGGCAGCATTCATGACACATGCCTCCTCGCTTTGTGTGGAGCTGGAGTGTTGCCAGTCTGAATTCCCCATTTCCTAAGCAGCTGGGAATCTTGCCTGATTCTTCTGCTCGTGTCACATTTTGGAATTAACGCTGCCATAGACTCCCTGTAGGGGAGCAAGGGGAACCCTCCTATTCGAAGCATACATGTTTGGCTGGGGTTCCCCCTTCATGCTGAACTTGGTGCAGGTACCGCTCTGTGTGCTGCTGCTCATTATGAAATCTGGGACAGACGTGGAACAGTGTTGTTTGGGAAACCTCTCCTACTCTCTAGTTGGGCAGCGCATATTCCATCTGGAGACGTTCTCATCATTCCTTTAATCTTTTCATCTGAAGCGAAGGAATCAGTTCCAGGCAGCTGGCTATTTTATACATTTTAAGGTTCTGCATTCTGCTAATGTCAGAATACACTGCCTTTTCCTGCAGGAGGAGGTCTGGTTTGACCAAGAAAGGATGGTGGCATTTTGTTTTCACATCCAGTAGTGTAAACTCACATCATGCCCCTGAGATTGTCAGTCGCCGTTTAGGGAGGGGTGGTTTGTTCTACTGATCTGCTTGGTGCGGCCTCTGCTGTTGCCCGGAAGGGCTTTGGAGTGATGACTCTTTGTTCCTATTTCAGAAATGGTAACTCAGGTTTTTTCTGTCCAAAATAACCAGATCTGTAGGAAACAGGCCTTTTATGAATGAGTCCCGTTGAATTTAACCCTCTTCAGTCAAATAAATGTAAAATAAAAATAAAATTGTGATAAGTTGATTTTAAACCTAAGGGAGTCTATGGAAATGTGAAATAATGGGGTTTGTTCCAGGTGGTGCCTCAGACTTTTGCTCCTGCCCCGCAGGCAGCTGGATAATAGCCAGAAGTTTGAGCTCAGGAGGAGTGTGGATGAACTCACTCCTCCTGCAGCATGTGTCAGTTACTCTTTGCTTTTAATTCTTCATTGATGTGTGTCACTGCACTACAAATGGTTTCCGGGGCACAGTCTCTGTGACCCTGGCTGTTGCTCTGCATATTGCTGTGTTTGTTTTTCGTTTTCACCTCTGCTGTTTGAGTTTGATCATTTCGTTCTTCCCAGCAGCTGAAATTTTGGAGCAGAGATGAATATCGCTCGATTCGACATTGTTTCATAGATGTTAACAGCGGCCAGTATTTTGGTGTATTTCTGGCCAAAATGTATGTACAGGCTTTTTCAATCAGTGAATAATTTCTAGTCTAAGTTCCATGGGCTTATCAAAGAATGAACTGTGAAGACTCTTCGGTTTCAGGCATCTGAAGATTCATTTGTATTTTATTTTTCCACACAGCAGGAGAATAATTTGGGCGCCTTTAGTACATGGGACACTTAAAAAAAATTCTGAGTAGGGAAAAACCACCCTGCTGGTTACCAGCTGCTTTCAAAACAGTGCAGGGACAAGGAGTGAATAATCTCTGCTGCGCCACATAGAAAAAACTCTGCTTTTTAGAGGGGTTCTGCTGCCATTTTTAGGCTGGAAAGGAGCCCAGGTTTCTCTGTTGACAGGCCTGAGAGCTGCCAGCTTTCCTCACTATACCTGGGTCAGCGGTGCCGGTCGCTGCTGAAAGGCGCCCAGGCCTTCATCTCGGCGCTCCGACGGCGTTCCAGACACAGCCTGCCGTCTGGCAGAGAGGAAGTAGTTTGAAGGGGGGGTTGTCTTCTCCAGGGTATGAAATGGCAGGTATGCTAAAAATTAAAACCACTTCCTCCTTATTTGGAATTTAAGGCCAGAGTTTTAAGCTGGGGGTGGGACATTCATTGGGCCCACTTCCTGTTTTTTTTTTGTGCAGGAGGCAGGATATCCCAGTGCCTGGCTGGTCTGGGGAGCAGTGGCTGGTCGGCTTTCCCCATCTTTTTCTCCTGACTAATGACAAACAAAACAAAACAAAGCCAGTCAGCAGGATGAATAAGGGAAGAATTGAAGAGTTTGCATTTTCCACTTCCCTTAAATGGGTTATTCAGGGGAATCCATAGTGTGCTGTTCAGGTGTACCCCCCCCCCCTTCAGAAATGTCTGTCTACATTTATAGCCGGATTTTCAAACTACCTGCTGAGGTTCGCCTTGATTTACCTGGTCCCATTTTCACCTGTAGAGGGCGATTTTCCATGAAGTAAGCCGTTCTCTCAAGGGTCTGTTCCCCCCTTTGAAAGTCACACTGGAAGGTGCCCTGGAGCCTGGAAGCTTGGCCCGCTCTGCAGGATGACGTCTTATTTCTGAAGAGCTTTATGTCTGCAGGAATACCTCTGTCACATGAGCGTCATGCCCATAGTGCCACTGTGTTCTTCACTTATCCTGGAACAGAGCACTGCTCCGGTAACCTGCACTGACATCGTATCCTGTCTTTTTTGTGGACCTGGAAGCCTATTCATCATTAAAAAAAAAACCATGTATGTACACTATTGTGCTTAAAGTCCTCAAGGGAAAGAAAGTAAAAATCCCAGGGTTTCCCTGCTCGGCACAGTATTGAATATGTTGACATTCTCAGTTGTGAATCCCCTCTGAGTCCGTTGTGAAAGTCCAGTGCAGTGGGTTATTTTTTTCCTCCATTTGTAGCTCTCCTGCCCTCCTTGTGATTTTGCAACTTTCCCAAGTACTCAGAATCGCCTACTGTGGTCCCAGGGCCTATAAAAGGTTCCTCCTCTGAAAACCAGCTGGAGCCGGCCGCTCTCCTACCTTTGAAGTCTAGATTTATGTGCTGAGAGCAGCTGTAAGTGTAAATGGGCAGAGTTTTTATTTTAATTAAGGGATGCTTTAGCTCACGCACACACAAAGAAAAACAACACTTGTAATTCCTCTTTCAGGAACGCTAATATATGCCAGCGCTAGTTCACTGCTGTTATTTAACGGTTTAACACAACTCTCTCTAATGCAGTGAATGTGCCTTTTACCAGGCATCTTTTGTAGAATGGAGGGTGAATGTAAGACGGGTGGGCATTGGTGGCAAGCGTGTAAAGATCCCGGTGTATCTTTGTAGGGCGTTTGATAGTTCACCTCCCTTTTTTCTGGGTTTGTAAACACAGATGGTTTGGGCTTGGTCAGTCGTGATGCACCCCCACCTGCAGTCTCACTGCAGTGGGGCCTGTGATTTAGGATGTCTGGGCTGCCACGTCATAAAAAATAAAACCAAATGGCCTTCTTTCTCCTCTGGAAAAAGGAGGGGGGGCCTCTGTCGGCGCTCGTAAAAGCTGCAGCTGCTCTGGAAGAGGTCCTGGTTTCACAGGGGCCCCAGGTCCTGGCGTCAGGGGGCTGTAGTTGGCGGTGAGCCCAGCCACAGGGCCACAAGCTGAGGGGGACCTCTTTGCCATGCTCTCACATTACGTCACTGCGAATCCGTCATCTGAGCAGTGCCCTTGTGTGAAGTGGCAGAAAACAACATGTAACAAATGGGCTATAACCAGAGTGGGGAAGATAGCCGTACAGCGGATATACACTGTATTTGTGTTTGCTTTCTGTCTTGGAGTGATGCTAGTTTGTGGAGTTACTCAGTTGTATGGAATGGCAGTATCGGGCACGTGTTCCCTCCTTCTTGCTAGACTGGGACCGCCCACTATAAAGCACCAATGTTACAGTGCCAATCTGGAAAGTGTACAGAACGTGAACGCTTCTCTCGATGGGGTTAGGAGCCACGGGTTATTTACAGCCCAGTCCGGTCAGCCAATCAGCTTGCTGACTGAGTTCTCAGGCCAGTGAGTTATCAGCCTAGACCCCCACCTCCGGGGGTCTCAGTCTGCTGTTATTTTCAGCTTGGAAACTAATACTCGGTACTGTTAGGGACTGTCTGAACCCCGGGGTTTTGTGCGGCAGTTTGTAAGCTCACTCTTAGCTTCACACCTTTCATTTGTAAGCAGGTTTGTGCACGTTGATTGTTTATGGCGTTGTGCTTCTTTAAGAAGAAGGCCCGCAACAAAGAAAACCGCTCAGCTTGAAGAAGTGTTGCTAGTGGTGCACTTTGTTAGAAAAGCTGTCTGTTGACCCATGTTTGAGATCCATAAAACCCGGGAACGCTTGCGTATCTGCCCCTGTGCGATCAGCACGCTGTCTCTTAGTATTCGGAAACAGTCAGCAGGCTCTGTGGGGAAATTAAACAGGAACAAAAAGCACAGATTGGGGGGGTGGTCTTATTCCAGTGGAATGAGGAAGTAAGAAGTGGCCAGAGTAAAACAAAATGCCCTCCTTTAGCAGAAAGACACACGTGATCTCAGTAAACGCCAGAGGCTGGTCTGAATTTTCGGAAAATCATTGGAGAAAGTCAGAGGCTTGCTTTTAACTCGGTTATAGCGCCCTCTTCTTTCAACAATTAGGTTAAATTCATCCATGTTGAAAAAGAAAAAGGAAAACATCACCCTGCTTAGGGTGTCTTTGCACTTTAGTGCTGTACTCACCCCGGCTCGCCTCTGTGGCTGACACAGCTGCACAGCTCCGCCCAGCTCTCGGTTTCGCTGCAGCAGGCCCCTATGCGATGGGACTTCCTGTACACCTCCCCGGCTGGTCGGCAGGTGAATTCCAGACCAGACTGTTTCGGGGGGAGGAGGCATGGAGCAGACTTTGTCACTGGGCTGTGCTGACTGCTGTTAAACCGGCCTTTTGACCCCTCCATCGCTGCTGCATCTACTTGAGGAACCAAGAGCAAGTGTCTGGGCAGACATAAGAGTAAACTGAGAGACGCGGTATCTCCGCTCGGTCTGGTAAGCGTGGCGTCTTCCTTTGACGCCCTGCGCGGCATGGAACCAGCCCTATGCACTGGTAAGGGGGGGGGGACATCTGTGTAACTTGTTTTGGAACCGCAGTGCTGTTGTGAGCTAAAATGTACCCCAAAGACGATGCATCCTTATTGCTTATGGCTGCCCCTCGCTCGGTTGTTTGAATGTTACCAGGCTCATACCACGTCCTTCTCTGTCCTCCTGTGTTTGGTAGTGGTTTCTTGGTGCTGGCCTGCCTATGTGATATCATAGGTCAGGTAAGGTAGCTTGTATTTATCTAGACTGCTTTCCTCCCCACCGCTGCATAAACACGTGGGATGCTGAGTGGCAGAAAACACTCCGCTCCAGCCCTGCACACCCACCGCCTTCTCCATTACGGAGATTGTGTTGGTAGCAAAGATGTGTTGATGCACTCGAGGTCAGTGCTGTGAATATGTTTCCTGTGATGGGGCCGTGAGGGTTCATTCCCAGTGCATTAGTGACTGTTTTCAAGTGAATGTCCTACCTTACTCTCTCTCCTGCCACTGAGCTGGAGGTACAAGCAGTGGTATAAATGAGTCTCGCACACTGTCAGGTTTTTGTAAACTTTGGTAGCTTACATTTGCAAAGTTTACGTTTTTCCTCCTGCCCTAATTTCAGCCCAAATAGCTGTAGTCTAAGTGTGGGCTGATTTGCTGTGTTTCCAGGGCTGCCCCTGTATTCATATTGGTCTGTGCCTTTGCTTTTTTCCTTTTTTTTGCTGGGGCAGGTGGGCCACTTGCACCAGCCTGCTTGTCAGTAGCGTCAAACAAGGCACCTTCTGCTCTGCTGGCTGCATGACTGTCTGTGATGCTTCAGGAGGGACAGGCAGTTGCAATGCTCTGCTGTTGGGGGTGGGTCTGCTATGCTGAACCATGACCTGTTTGGGGTCACCCATGTGAGTCCTGGCTTTGACAGGAAATGACACATCCTTGCTTTACCCCTGGATCCTTTTCTTGGTATCTGGTGCCATCCTGGCTTCCTTGATTGTCTGCTAATGTTCTGAGCTTGCCAAAAAAATCGTAGGAGTAATTCAGGTTCTGGTAGCCTGTGTGCTGTCTCGTTTGTGGTCCCACTGCGGTCTGAGTCGCAGTAGGCCCCATCTGATTGTATAGGTTTTAGACAGTGGAACATATTCTGTTTGGGTCTGCTTTAGGTCTGCAGTGATGCGGAAGCCACACTCTGGATTTTCAGGCTACATCAGGCTGGTTAATAATCACCGGTTGACCTTATGGATTCAGAATTGCTGGTTAATCTACACAAAAACAAAAACAGGTTAGAATACGCTGAAAGGTGCAGGTTTTGTTCTGTCAAACTGCTTTTATTGGCTTTGGGGTTTAGTGTTGCAATAAAATGTCATAAAAGAAATGGTTTAAGTTTGTGCTGTAGCGTTTGGGAGCTGACCCCGCCACGTTCCCCCCTTGCCTGATGGTGTCTTCCCACTCCTTTCCCTGCAGGTGGCGACAGACAAGGTTGCAGGAAAGCTGAGTTCTACTCTCTCATGGGTGAAGAACTCTGTGTCCCAGACCGTCAGTCAGATGGCTAGCCAGGTGGCCCCCCCTTCCTCACTGCATCCCCCTGCAGCCACCGGCGCCTCCTCCCTGCACACTCCACCCACCACCCTGTCGACGCCCACCCCGACCCCATCTCCGTCCTCACCCTCCCAGCTCAGCCCGGATGAGGTGGAGCTGCTGGCCAAGCTGGAGGAACAGAACAGGTACGACAGAGCAGACCTGAGAGAAGCTTCTAGAAGTCAGAGTGCCCGATGAGGCTTATTTTGCTGAACAGGATGGAGATGATCCTCACGAGTAGTGATGGGAGACATGGGTCTTCAGAACTTGTGGCTGGGAAGATGGTTGTGTGCTTGAGAGCTCTGCTGCATTTGGAGCTGGGGGGGAGGGGGGTGGATTTTGTTCTCTGTCCCTAGTGAAAAGAGTCTGTCTCCTGGGTTCTGACAATGAGCTTCCCACACCTGCTCCCTGTATGATGGGGCAGGGGGCAGCATGGTTTGTGTTTAAATGAACACAGCTAGTTTTAATAGTATGAAATGGATTTATTGGTGTACTTACTGACCTCATGGAGTACTGAAATGGCCCCCAGCCCCCATTCTGCCTCTGCATGGCTCCAGTCTAAGAATTTGTGTTTGATTCCTCGGTATTAGACGTGGGGTTTGTTGAATGGTGTTGCTCCCTCAGTCCGGGGCACGGCGTGCTCAGCTAGCTGTGAGCAGGTTCGAGAGGCTGATACCCTGCTGCCTTATTGATTTTGCTCTGTAGGGGCTGTTGTCGCAGAGCCCACATCAAGGGTTTGTCCGCTATGGCAATCAGGATCAATGGACCGGCTGCCCCCATACCCCACTTGCCTGTTTGACCTCCCCCGCCCCCCCCTCCGGCCTCCTGAGCAGAACACATGCAGCAGAGAATCAGCCTACTTGTGGGTTGACCCGGGGATCTTTGACCGTTGTTCTTTAAAAGGGACAGCTGTCCCCTCTGACAGATTCACAACCCTGTCATCTGGCCCAAAATTCTCTGCCTACGCTGCTGCCTCCTGTAAGCTTTTAGTCTTGTGTGAAATTCAGTCCCTGTGCTGGTGGAAAATGTTTTTGAAAGAGCATTAAAAGACAGAACATTCAGGGCTTTTTCTCTCCATGAAAATGTACATTGTTGTGTCTCAGAGTGAATGATTATTTTGCTGCATGATCCATCATGCTAATCACGTTTTTTGCTGCTAGGCAACCTAAACTCTGTAAGGGGGTGGGGGGCTGCTTTATCCTCATTGCTTCTAAGCTGCACATCACTCTGCTTCATGCAGAACACACTGTTTCCCTGTTTGCTGTGTTTAAATATATTCCTTGTTTTTACATTCTGTCATAGCTTATATGAAGTCGTATCGCCAATGCAGTATTCTGGTTGGGTTTGTTTTCTTACTGTGATTTAACATCTGATTCATTCTTTTGTCATATGCTATCATATATTGGTTACACGGGAGCATTGGACAGCGTCACACATCGGTTTACTTGTTGGGGTGTGTCTTTGAATGACAAGTTTAAGTCCTAATCGGGTTATGGCTGACACAGGTGGACCGAGGAAGCATCAGACGGGATGGAATGTGCAGAGGAGAGGAATGTTTTTGGTGACTCTCTCGGTATGGGATGTTGCAGGGTCGAGGTCATAGGTGCTGAAGTCCTGCTGTGTTTTCTTTGGTAACTGATTTACATTCTCTGGATCCTGTGCTAGGATGTTAGGAGATGTAGGCTGATAGATTGGAGCTTACCGAGTCCCCAGCGGACCCCGCTTCCCTACCTATGAGCTGGGTGCCTGATTTGCTGCTTCTGTATAAAAACCTTGCAGTAGTTGTCTGAACGCCTTTGTGGGCTGTTCGGGTCTCCCTGTGTTTTGACTGGAACTCCACATTTCTCCATTGCTGGTTCAGTACGAGCAGCTGGTTCTTTTTGCCGTCAGCCTCCCTTGTGGTGCTTCCCTTGATTTCACCCAGTCTCCCTACTGACTTGTCCTGGGGGACGACTGATCGATCTTCAGAGCTGGGCACACGAGTACCACCTCCCAACTGAGACATTTAAATTACCTCAAGTTTTCTCATTAATTCACTCTGCTCACTATTCTCCTGGGCTCTTTAACTACAGCACTTAAAAATATAAGGTCGTAAGTTAGCGTTAAGTGTGGGTCGGACAGGAACGAGCATCGAGGCGATCGCATATGGTGGCAGATTCATTTCTTTGTTCTTCCCTGGTGCGTTTTCCTCGCGTGCACTTTCTGTGGTCAGTTCGTGCCCTGTGCCTGTAGGCGGTGGCGTGAAGATTTGCATGCTGTGAATGTGAGAGTCACTTGTGGAGTTTCACCCTGCCCTTTTGAGCTTCAGTTCAGCCCGTATCACATAAAGGAACTACAGGCGGCTTCCTACCTGGTCTCCGGTCCCGTCCCTCTCTCGGCTTCTGGAGGGCGGCATGAGCCTCTCATGGTAAGAGCTTTCTTCTGCACTCCGCTCTGCCCCGGACTCCTCACCTCGGTCGGTTGAGATGAGACAGCAAAACCCTCATCAACTGACCTGTCCTCTCTTCAGGGCCCTCAGTCCTTGGGTTTAGTGCTGAGTGCTTATTTTCCTTCTCTATGGTCAGCCAGCCAGAACACATTTTTCATACCGATATAGAATTAATTGTGGGCTTTGTTGGCTAATATGTATTTTCTTCCGGGTAGGATGCGGTTCTCTTGTTTATCTGCTGGTTAATGTTTCTCAGAAAATGATCGTGGCACAAAATCAGGTATTTTTCTTATGGTCGTCGCATACAGACGAATCCATTTTGTTTGTGTTAATGCAGAGGTAAGTGCCCGAAGAACATAACTGTAAGTGAGGCTTTATGAAATATTCATCAGTGATGTCTGAGAGTTACTGGAGGTGGTCGAAACTTCGGTTGGTCCGGAGTTGCGCAAGTGTAGCCGGCCAGGTCTGAAGTCCTGTTTGCTCGCGTCCGTGTTACTGGTACTGATCGGCTCTTTGCGAGGTAGCAGAGGTTATCGCAGGCATACGCTTTCACGACGGGAAAAATAAAACTAAAAAACGATTTTATTTCTGCGGTTTGATGTCCGCTATGAAATGTGGCCCATGAAAAGTAAACAAACACTGGTCTCGAATTGCGCAAAATCTGGCACGCTTTGAAACTCAATCTTATTCTGGGAATCTGCATTCAGGATATGTTAGTGCGTCTTTTTAAGCAGTGTATGTCGATAATGTTGCTGTCTGCTGCTGGTTCCGTTTTATTAGCCGTCGTTCATAGCAGCGACCTCGGATGTCGTTGTCGAGTGTCTCCTCGTCTGCTCTCACCCGAGCTTCATGGCAGAGCTAGGGAGGCTCACTGCCGTACACTAAGAACAGCCCCCGCCATTTTTTGTACCACCCGGTACTGGATGAAGATCCTTTCCCCGTCCCACAAGAGCTGTTCCATCTTGCGGGACCGGGACCCCTGAGCTGCTTGTATTACCGGCAGCCTGCTTTCTGTTTGTTTTGCCCGCGCAGGAAACCCTTATTAAAGCCTCAACAGAGCTTTGACCTACTTTCCCACTGACGACATGCACGAGGGTTTACATCTTCAGGTCTGTGTTGTTCTCAGCCTCAATAACATCACACCTTTTGTGGTTTTCTGTCACTGATTTACACAATGCTGAAATTTGGGCGCAAGCATATACAAACTGCCGTCTGCTTGTTATCCAGCTGTCAGACTGGGGAGTTCGTCTCCCCATCAGGCCCTGCTGTGGTAGACTCAGTTAGACCTGCAGTTGATGTTGATGGTTTGACTAGAGGAGCCGTCGGGCTTTGGTGAGGATGGGAGGCGGCAGTGAACCTGACAGCTGCTGTGTAGAGAGCTCTTCAGTGAAGGTTGTCCCTTCGTGCTAAAGCCTTGGTTGTAAAGCCAGGGTTTGCTTTCTGCTCGGGAACTTATCTGCTTGGCTGAGCTAATTGTCATGCACATTCAACCAATTCAGCCTGCAGATTTTCTGTAGAGTATTTCGACGATGATTTGGCACATCTCTCAGTGCCTGCCAGGGTTGGAGAACAGGTGTGAGATGTCTCACCCTGTAGGGGATGGTGTTGGTGCATAAAGGGTGTCCTGGGATTGATTAGAATCTCAAATTGCTAGATTTCAGTCCTGAAAGTTCAGACCAATGATTTGCAGGGGGATACTGTAGTTGTATTCCTTTAAGAAGTATCTAATGCTGAATGCCTACAGTAGCTGCCAATCTGCTTTGAAGTTAGCAGTAACACCTGTTTGTTTTGCTTGGCATGGCTGGTCGCTAATAAAATATGAATATTTACTCAAGAACCTCCAAAATGTAGCAAATTTTTTTTTTTTTGTTTTTGAGGTTGATGCACCTACTGCTTTATATCTGAACTGGCCCATGTTTCTCTCTTCGCGTTGCAGCCTCCGAGTAGCACTTTCTTTAAAGAGCACCTTGTTTGGTCACTTCGCCAGTTTACGCTGGACGCAGAATAAGTTTGTTCAAACAAGCCTCTCTGCACTGTCCAGAGAGTTCTTTGGCACTAAGAGACATCAATCTTGCAGCATTGCATCAGCTTGTCAACCTATCCCCCCCCCCCAGATACATGCCGTCCTGCCCCACAACAGGGCCCTGGGAACAGGGCGCCTTCCTGGCACGCTTCACAAAGCCTAGATGGGCCGGCTTTGCGCGCCGTCCTTGGGCTGGACTTTAGTCAGGGGCTGTGATGCGCCGTCTTTCCATCACTGAATATTTAACGTTGACATTTGATGCCCGGTAACGGGCGACGCGGTCGTGTGAGAATGGGCTAATTTATCATTGATTACGTTTAGATTAGCTCCTCCGTGCCTTCCGACTGTGCGGTAACCCCATTTTTCAGACCAGACTCTTAGGCTTTGACTGAAATGTGAGCAGGAGGTCAACCCCTCGACATCAGCAGAGAGGTGTGTGTGTGTGTGTGTGTGTGTGTGTGTGTGTGTGTGTGTGTGTGTGTGTGTGTGTGTGTGTGTGTGTGTGTGTGTGTGTGTGTGTGTGTGTGTGTGTGTGTGTGTGTGTGTGTGTGTGTGTGTGGCTGTTCTGGCATTAAGCTGCTATGTTGGCAGTGACTAGCTGGGGAAGGGCTGTGAGTTCTGGTCCTCAGGATCATGTAGCTCAGCACCGAAGGTCATTGGCCAGCTAAACGTGTAAAGACTGTAGCTCCTGCTTCATGAAGGTGACGTCGATGACAATTGAAATGTCTGTTGCTATCAGCTGTCTTATGTCTCTTCCCCCCCCCCCTCCAGGCTACTGGAGATAGACAGCAAGTCCCTTAAGTCTGTGAATGGCTCCCGGCGCAACAGCGGCTCCTCGCTGGTGTCCAGCTCCTCGGCCTCCTCCAACCTCTCCCACCTGGAGGAGGACTCCTGGATCCTGTGGGGGCGCATCGTCAACGAGTGGGAGGATGTGCGCAAGAAGAAGGAGAAGCAGCTGAAGGTGGGCTGCTGCCAATCGGGACGCCTGCCCTGGTGGCAGTGGGCAGTGATGCATACATGCAGTGATGTGATTTGACTCTTAATACCCATTAATGAATTCTGTCCCCAATTGAGTGCGCTGTGCTTCCTGTCACAGCCATTAAACGTGATGCTTAACTGATGATACTGTAATCACATGGCGAACACTCTCTCTAATACCTTAATTTGATCACTGGTCAGTGAATCAATCATGCCTTTATTTTTCTCAGCTGTCCTGTTGGCTTATTTTCTCAGCATTGTAATGTCTTCAGTAGAAACCCTAGGTTATGCCCCATCGTCTTATCTAGATGGGTCTTTATGTAGCACTTTTCAGAGGTTTAATGTCTGGACTGTAGACCTGTGAATCATACCTATCTGCTCTTGTTGATGAAGTCGCGTGATCTTTAATCGTGGTCTTGCAGTTGCCCCGCATCCCGCCCTGCCAGCCTGAGTGGCACCTCCTGAACCCTGAGGGTGCACTTCAGTTAGGGAGATTTGGGGAGTGTGCTGACCTCTGGTAGGGGTGTAGCTGGGTTTTATGAAGTGTAATGGCAGCGAAGTGAAGGCGGGAGTTTGGCGCATTAGTCTTGTGTTTTGTTGCTGATTATCATGGGGGTTGCATCACTGCTGTGAGAGGATTGTCTTGGTCTCATGGCACGCCGAGCTTGTGTTTGGGTGCCCCAACATTGCTGGTGCTGTTTAAGTCCCTGAAGATTTCCTTATGATTATAGTAATGAAGCATGAACCCAGACTGACGTCTGCTACTTATTTATTACACACAGCCCTCCCGCTGGGACCGATGATGTTTCCTGCTCTAAATGAAGTAACCGTAGGTGTAAGGCCGAACATTGCAGGACATGTAGCTTGACAACCAGTATCGCTGGGTAAAAATAGGAGTCTTTAAATGGATGAAGTATCAGACTATGGAATGCGGAGTGATGATTCATAACCAGCTTAATTTTTCTCCTTCATTTCACATTTGTCAGCTGGTTGATTTCCCAGTTATGTTTAATGAAACTTTAACATAGAAAAGGGGTGTTGTAGCTCACTCATTTAGTCACCGTTGTACTTGGGCCAGGACATTTTCTGTGGACAGTATGACTGCTTCCTAAGGATCGGTTCCACTCGCTCAGGCTGCCCCTTCTGTGTTGGTCTCTCTCGTCTCAGGCCTGTTTTGGTCATGGCTTGTATCACGGGGGCTCCCCTTTTGTTCATCTGTGGGTGTCTGGCTGGCCTTAAGTTGCCGGAGAGCCCCATGTAGGTTTGTCAGCTTCCTGCGCTCTGTCTGTCATCAGGACGGGATGTGATGAGTCTGATAGATACATTTTGTGAGGTATCGCAGTTGTTCTGCTTCGCCGGTTAAGGCTGTTCTGACATTGCCTGATCAGGACCTGGTTCGGAAAGGGATCCCCCACCACTTCCGGGGAATCGTTTGGCAGCTCCTGTGCAACGCCCAAAACATGCCCATCAAGGACCAGTACTCAGAGCTGCTGAAGATGACATCACCCTGCGAGAAACTGATTCGCCGGGACATTGCCCGCACCTACCCCGAGCACGAGTTCTTCAAAGAGAAGGACAGCCTGGGCCAGGAGGTGCTCTTCAACGTCATGAAGGTGAGAGCACGGCCTGGCCGCCCGCGCCCCATCAGGTGGAGGGTGCGGCATGTCGCGATAGGCTGATATAATCCTGCTGGTCGAGGCGACGGTAAAAGACTGAAAAGGTGGACTCTGTGTTGGAGTGGGATTAAAAATTGGCCCTGCATTTTGGGGTCTCCCATCATGAATTTTGCCGAGTGGTGGGGTCCCCACAATTAATCTTTCCAGCTCATAAACCCATCAGCCCACTGGGAAAATACCAGTCCAGTCCCGGGTAGATCTACGTAGCATGGTGTCAGCCTTTTATTCTGCTTCGAACTGGTGGCATGCAGTTAATACTTATTTTTAGTTTGCATCTTTAGAGGCACTTGCCAGTTCTTAAGTTAAGGGAGGTGGATGCCGAGCCGTCGGAGATCCGGAAGCCATCAGCGCTGGCATCCTGCCGCAGTTCACGCCCAAACGGACACGAGTGGCTCCGGCTGGGTGGGGGCATGAGGCTTACAGGGGCGGCTCGGCAGCTAAATGCGTCACATTTCAGACGGCGCAGGGAGCGGGTGTGCTGACATCACACTTAATGCCTCCTGATCCGGCCGCCTCGGCTCCTTTCACTTTGCCTGCTGGCATTTGTTTGTCGGATCAGTCACATCTCGTGTGAAACATGCCCTCGTGATGTCACTTCCTGTTTCAGGCATACTCCCTGGTGGACCGGGAGGTGGGCTACTGCCAGGGAAGCGCATTCATCGTGGGGCTGCTGCTCATGCAGGTGACACGGAAATGACCAGCCGGGGGCGGTCTGCTCCCTTGGAGCTGCTCCCTGGTCGGCGGGTTGGATGATGGACGTGTGCGTGTTCCTCTAGATGCCCGAGGAGGAGGCCTTCTGCGTGTTCGTCAAGCTGATGCAGGAGTACCGTCTGAGGGAGCTCTTCAAGCCCAGTATGGCCGAGCTGGGCCTCTGCATGTACCAGTTTGAGTGTATGATTCAGGTAATATGTAGCTCTGTCTTGTCCATAGGGGGCAGTAATGAGCGTGAGCTGCTCTCAAAAATGCCTTCATCTAAAGTGGGTTCACCTGACCGACCATCTGGAACGGGCCAGTGGGGTGTTATGGGGCGGCTGTGTACTGGTGCGGTACGGTTCGCACTTTTGTTTTACCAAGTCACTGGCAGTAGGAGGACGGCACGTGGTCCGCTGAAGTGTCCCTGCTGTCGATCCCACGTCGCCCCCCTCCTCTGAGGGCTGCTGCGGCACTCACGCATGTGCCCCCCCTCCCCCAGGAGCAGCTGCCCGAGCTCCACATGCACTTCCAGGCGCAGAGTTTCCACACCTCCATGTACGCCTCCTCTTGGTTCCTCACCATCTTCCTCACCTCCTTCCCTCTGGCCGTCGCCACTAGGATCTTCGACATATTCATGAGCGAGGTGAGTGCCGTGCTGGACTCTGACCACCGACGCGGGGATCTCTCTGGGCTGACACACACACGCTGGCTGAATATTTGCCTTCTGTTTTCCATTTCACGAAGAGGCACTCTCAGCTTTGGCTGAATGTAAACAAAGGTTGCCACCTTGTGGCCAAATTGGATGCTGCAGATCATTACTTGGCTCTGCGCCCTCTGTTGGCAGGGCCTGGAGATAGTCTTTAGAGTAGGACTGGCCATTCTTCAGATGAACCAGGCCGAGCTCATGCAGCTGGACATGGAGGGGATGCTACAGGTGAGTGAGCCGGGAAAGCTGAGGCACCCTGTCCTGCCCAGGGAGGCCTCCATGTGCATGACGCCCTTCTGTGCACGTCACAGCACTTCCAGAAGGTCATTCCCCACCAGCTGGACAGCGGCCCTGACAGAGTCATCCTGACTGCATACCAGGTCAAGTACAACGGCAAGAAGATGAAGAAGTAAGTTCACCCTGCGAGACGCTGATATGTCACGCGTGCGAAAATGTGCCGCACCGTCGCTTCTTCCGGTTGCTGCGTTAAGTCTTGCGTGTGCGCAGTGCCAGCCCGGCGTGCCCGTGATTTCGCGCCATCGGCGGGAGGCGGCCATGTGCGAAAACCGTCGCTCCTGGCTGGGGGGAGCTGATCGCGGCCCCCCGTGGGATTCACAGTTTGCTTTGCGATTGTTCCTCAGGTTAGAGAAGGAGTACAGCACGATCAAGACGAAGGAGATGGAGGAACAGGTGGAGATCAAGGTGAGGGAGCCCCCCCCCCCGCAGGGCTGGTGTGGTATTTCTCACCATGGTAACATGTGACAGGATATTTACATTTCACATGAAGGTTCCTCTGAGGGGGTTTATGGGTGATTTATTGAACTTGTACTTGATTTTCAGAATGCAAATTAACATTGTACGTTTATTGTAGGGGTTAATAGCGAAAAGGTAGTTTTAAATGCTTGATGTCTGCTGATAACTTTAGTGATAATTGAAGTTATTAAAGCTGATAACTTTAGTGGCATAACTTTCATTACATCTTCTGAAGTGTTTCCACTGACTGCCAGTGTGATATCAGTCGTGCTGTCATGGTGAAATCTGGTTTTGTGTCGTCCCCCCCACCCCAGAGGCTACGCACAGAGAACAGACTCCTGAAGCAGAGGATCGATACCTTGGAGAAAGTGAGTGCTGCTGGGGAGAGGGTTTGGGGTGGGTCCATGAGGGTCTTACTCAAAGCTCCATCAATCCATTATCCACGTGTGGGTGTGCATGTGTGTGTGTCCTCCATTGGCCATTAATGCATCCCAGCCTGATGCGCTGACCAAGCTCTGTGGTACAGTGTGTTCCCGTATACGCATGCACTGTCATGCGGGATGGTAGAAACCATCGGAAGCTCAGGATCAGCCGTAGCACGTTCATGGCAGACCGAGGTTTTATTACCGTGGTCATGAAACTTACAGAGTGGTCAAGAAAGGTCACTGGATTGGCAGCAAGCCTTAGTGCAGGAGCCGCGGCCCCCAGGCCTCGCCACTGCAGCTCTCTGCTGTGGAATCTGGGGTTTGTCCTGCATTCATCTGCCCTGCCTTTCAGCTGAGCGTGGTATGCAGTGACAGCCTCCTTGCCCCGGGTCTTCGTGCAGGAAAGCAGAATGCGGTCCAAAAAATGCGTCCACCACATGCACTTGCATGGCTTCACCGGAGGCCACTTTTGAGAGCGTGGAAATGGGCGGCTGGGACTGTGGTCACCGCAGGGGGACATCAAGCCCAGCCCGGTGTCCCTCGCAGGGCCGTCCTCTTCTCAGGCTCTGTCATCTGTCCCCTGCTGCTTGCAGGAGTTTCACCGCAGCTCCCCACCCTGTGCTTAGCCACCGCTCTGCCCTGTGTCATGTGCCTCTCCCGTCCGCAGTACCCCATCGCCTGTTTCTGTCAGACCATCTGAGCTGTAGTGAATTTAGCACTTTTTGTTTTGTCTTGTGCGGAAAAGGGATTTTCTTCCCTGTGGAGACGAACGTTGCGTGTCTCTGTTTTAAAATGTACTCTCTGGTTTTTCTCCTCTCCCTCTGTGTTTTCCTGTCTTTTTTTTTAGGAAAGCGCTTCCTTGGCTGATAGGTTGATCCAGGTATTTCGTTAAGCTCTCTTTGTCCCCGGTCCTGCATCTCTTCCTTTCCTTTTTCTGTAACCCTCTTCCGTTTTCTCTATACTTTTGCATGCGCCCTGTGTAATTCCCATAATTTGCACCGTGGACGCCAACGCCGTGCCAGAAATAAGATCGACCATGACATAATCCCGCCTGGCCTTGAAAGTGCTGCTGAAGCTGCCCCATCCAGCTCTCGCCTAAAACAAAGTGCATGAACAGCACCGTAACCGCATGCCGGCATTATTCAGCTCCCCCTCCCTGTCTCAGCCAAAGCAAAGCCCGACTTAACAAAGCCCAGTAACTGCCCCACGCCCAACATCGCCCCCTATAGACGGCATGCCTGCACTCCGTCCTCAACCGCCCTGATTATATCCCAAGGGGCAAGTGACCCGGGCCCAGGAGGCTGAAGAGAACTACCTGATAAAGAGGGAGCTGGCCACGGTCAGGCAGCAGAGCGAGGAGGCCAGCGCCCAGCTGGAGCAGGCCCAGGGCACCATCCGCGAGCTCCAGCAGCGGCAGCCGGCAGGAGGGGTAAGGAGCCAGGAGGCCCCTGACGGAGCACGGCTGATGAGGACGGCGGCTGGCCGTCGTTGGGGCCACCGTAGTCACCCATTCCCCTTCCCCACCACACATGAACATCTCCCACCCCCCATCGTGTCTTCCTCGTTGCCCCTCCCCCGATGCGGCTGCTTATGATTCAGGCAGCACTAGCCGCTCCAGAGTGCATCCGTCTTCCTCCTGTCTCTCTGTCATTATAGGCAAGCACCCAATGAGTCTCGCACCGGCAGCTTTAGCCCCTTCAGTCTTGCTCCTTCGGTTTCGCCCCTTTGTCAGACTACAGGCAGGCAGGCTGATGATAAAGCCACTTTTTAGCTGGTTAAAGTGCAGCGTTCAGACAGGCACGCTCTTGGCCTGAAGGGGGCGTTGCACGACGGCGGTGTATAATTCTCCATAAAGGGGCCTCCGTTTGCCGACCCGTTCGGCGCTCCGATCCTTCCTAATGTCTGCTTGTCCCGCAGCCCAAGGTGACCCCACGGTACTCGGAGGACTTCATCTTGCAGCTGGAGCGGGAGCTGGTGCAGGCCCGGCTGAAGGAAGCTGAATCCCAGTGTGCCCTCAAGGAGATGCAGGACAAGATCCTGGACATGGAGAAGGTTTGGCCTGCCCCCCTCCCAGCCGAAGCTTGGGCCAGTATCCCCGTGGGGAGCCTTGCGCTGACCGCGGCACATCTGTAATGCACTCTTCTGTTCCCGTTTCAGAGGAACACGGCACTGCCAGACGAGAGCAACGTAGCCCGTCTCCAGGAGGAGCTCATCGGGATGAAGGTCAGGGAGGCAGAAGCCGTCACGAGCCTCAAGGAGCTCCGTCAGCAAGTCAGGGACCTGGAGGAGCACTGGCAGGTAACCCCAGCACGTGGGCGAGTGGCGGAATGGGGTGTCGCCCGCCAGGGGGACCTACGGGGGACCTACTGGCCACGGCTGCTGTTTGTGGTAATTGTGTGTGTGTGTGTGTGTGTGTGTGCGCCCCTGCCCCATGCAGAAGCACCTGGCACGCACGGCGGGCCGCTGGAGGGAGAGCCCCAAGAAGAACACAGTGGGCGAGCTGCAGGACGAGCTGATGAGCGTGCGGCTGCGCGAGGCTGAGGCGCAGGCGGAGCTGCGCGAGACACGCCAGAGGATGTTGGAGCTGGAGACGCAGGTCAGGCTCTGCACACACGCTCAGTCGCTGCACTGCACCCTGGGCATGTGGGGTGCAGACACGCATGGTGTCATACACTACATGCCCTCTAGGTGGCCACTCGTACATCAGGGGGACCGTGCAAACGCCACACACACAACTGGTGGGATTCGAGCTCCTGACCCTGGAGGTGTGAGGGAACAGCATCTCCTAGCACTTGTTGCCCCAACAAATCCAAACATTCCTTTTTTCAATGGGAGGCTTTGGGGTTTAGATTAGTTGGTTAGCCGAGTGAGTATAGTATACCGATGACCAGCAGAGGGCGCCAAAGCACTTTGGGGCTTCCCAGTCACTGTAGCTTGCCAAAAATTAAACATACTTTTTTTAAAGGAGTATGCCTGGTATGGTGGATGTTTCGACTCTGATGTTTGTTAGGAAAGCACTTTACCTGTGCATTTCACGTTTTTAAAATGTAGTAATCAATTTATCTTTGCTGCGAGTGTTGTGCAATGCCGGACTTTGAAAGGGTTGGGCTTGAATCTCACGCCGGCGTTACACTGACAGGACTGTGTCTGATTGGGCCAGAGATCCTTTAGTGTTCTGATTGTACAGAGATTACGGTGAGTGACACATACGCGCGTCCCTGCAATGACTCTCTCAGGTCTGTCAAGCAGACGCATTGTGTGACCCCTGTGTGCCCCCACCCCCCCCCCCCCACCCCATGTTCCACACACAGAACCAAATCCACAGCAACCAGTTGCAACGGGCCGAGCAGGAGAGCCGCAGGCTGCAGGAACGCACGCAGCTCCTGACTGCGCAGAACAAGGGCCTGCAGGTGCAGCTGCAAGAGCTGAAGCGCAAGCAGGCGGTGATCGAGTGTAAGGTAGGGTGACCCTCCAGCCTGCAGTGGTCGCTTGCAGCCCCCCCACCCCCCCCAGCAGTGGAACTGTCCTCCTGCGGGAGGATGGCCAGTTGCCCCCCCCCCCCCGCCTCACACACCCACTCAGGACGGGTAGCTAAATGTCATGTTTCTTAATCTTGACCAGACTCTCAAGGGTCTACACTAAAAAGGAACCAGTTTCTTCTGCTTTTACTGCTACAGAAGATAAAAATCTGTTGTGTTGCTCGCACTGTTAAACCGTGCAGATGCGGCCGCCGTCCTGCGGACACCGTTTCAGCATTTCACGAACGCTCCGGCCGCTTCTCCTACTTCTCTGGAACGTCGCGCTGCCGTTTTTTTTCCGAGCACTTCAGTTCCCCCGAACGTGAGCTTTTCTTGTAAGGTTACACGAGTGACTTCGTCTCGGATGTGATTTGAGAGATAAGCGTGTGCTGGTGCCACTTTAACTGTCTCTAATGCGCCACTCTGCTCAAGGCCTGCGGACTGGGGGATCCCGTTGGGGGGGGGGGGGTCTCACAGCATTTCTTCAGGTGGAACCACGTGGCCACTCGGGTCGATGACCCCCCCCCCCCTTGGGTCTGGTCCTGTAAACCCGCTTTTTAGATCCCCTTCCGTTCAATAAGCAACCCCCCACCTCCCGCCCCATTAGCAGACCTACCCCACATCGCCGCCTCACCGCCCCATGTCCGTCCACAGAACAAAGAAGAAGTCATGGCCGTGCGTCTCCGCGAGGCTGACAATATGGCCGCCGTGGCCGAACTGCGGCAGCACATCGCCGAGCTGGAGATCCAGGTACGAACCGCTCGCAGCCTGGGGAGCCTGGGGAGGGGGCCGGAGACTCCTACAGCAGGCCAGGGAGCAGGATGCATGAGAAGGGAGCCCTTCTCGAGAAGGCTGACTGACAGGCCGCTGTCGGCAGGCCTGC
Organism: Brienomyrus brachyistius; assembly: GCF_023856365.1. Classification (NCBI taxonomy): domain Eukaryota; kingdom Metazoa; phylum Chordata; class Actinopteri; order Osteoglossiformes; family Mormyridae; genus Brienomyrus; species Brienomyrus brachyistius. Next base: position 2,396,519 of record NC_064553.1, read on the forward strand.
CCGCTGCCAGGCAGGGCTGCCGTTTCGGTATGTCGGTGGGGGTCGCTGTGACTGCTGCCCGGTGGAGATCCACCGCCCTTCCACATGTGCCTGTTATTTTGGGCCGTGGCCCGTGTGAGCTCGGTCTTTCCTCGGCACCTCCCTGAGCAGGCTTATCTCTGCTGGCGAGGCTGGGGGAGATGCGGAACAGGAAAATGAGCTTGGCCTCACTTTTACTTCCTGGTGTAAACGTGCGCTGGCCCAGTCCTGGAGGAAGTGCTCCACTTTTGTTTCAACTAATAATTTACTGATTACTGAATGCAGATGGGGTCGCTTTGCTCACAAAGGCTGGTGTTACAGGCCCCGTAAGAGCAAGCTGCCTACGAACAGCATCCTAATAAGACAGACATCAGCTGGTTAGTGAATTATTTGATTTAATTTTGGAATCGCCACAGTTAAATGTACATATCTGGTTCACTTTTTTATTAATTGTTAAACGAAAGCATGCTAAATCTGGCTTAGCGTGCTTGAAATTATTTTTGTATTAAATCGTGGTTGTTTACAAACGGCCTACAAAAAGATCTGTCAGTTGCATTCGTCAGTGCTTGCTGATTGGCTGACTGGGTTGGCAGCCCAGCCCCCTCCCCCCCCCCCCCCGGCGCTGTGGTTTAAGCGTGCGGGTGCTTTCTTGCCACCTATCAGTGTGGGCAGGTGAGCTGGTCTGTGGTTCGTGGGGTTGCAGAGCAAGGCTGTGGGCCTGAGCCTGCGCTTCTCACACCGGAGCCGCTCTCAAATGGCCGTTAGCCTGGCTGCAGAGTCATCGTTAAGATGTACAAAGCAAGAGCTCGGCGCCTAGACGACCGCGCCTCTTAATTAAAGCGCAGGCCGTCTTTTTCTGGAAGTGCTGAATGATTCGCATGCTTTCCCATAAAAACTCCGATGTCTCAGACCAAAGACTGAAGCCCCAGAGTTACGGTAAAAGCCAGCAAACGCAAAGAGAAGGAAAAACACATTAGCAGTGTTTCAGACTTGTGAACTCGATAAAAGGTGACGGCGTGTGACACAAATTGCTGCCGTAAATCTATCTTGGTGACAGTGTTCTCGCCACCCGCTAGCACTAGTCTGGTTTTTTACACTCACTGCCTGCTCACTGACTCACTCCAGGTGCAATTTTAGCAGCCCCCGCTACACAAAGCTGAACTTTGCCTTGATTTGCAGTTTTGAGGGGAGAAGCGTGAGGTGTCGCGCCAAGCAATGTGCTTCTCGGCAGTGAGTGCTGGAATGGTCCGTGTTCTGCCGGCTCGCACGTCCTCTGGCTGCTGCCTCGGCTCCTCTTACGCGCTGTCGGTGTGTCTGAGTTACAGTGGGTGCCTCTGCTTGGGGCGCGCTTCCTCCCCCAGGGCCGATGTCCGGCAGGCACAGTGCACCTCGCAGGTTCGCACGCGGAGCTGCACTCCCCCCGATATCGGCCGTTCATCGTGTTGGTCATTAAGGCACTTTGTGCTTTTCCTGTCCATGGTGTGACAGCACCTTTCCGGCACTGTGATCGCAGGATTAAGAGCAGCACTGTGGTGGAGGGGTGGGTGTGAGCCCCCCCAACTTGAACGCCACCAGTCCACCCGCGCCTGATGCCAGCCCCTCTGCAAGGTTGTTAAACAGTAATGGCGGGGAGATCTGGGTGTATGCAGAGCGCCTGCCGCAGGCTGCGGGGATCAGTGAGGCTGCACCAAGCCATGCGGCTTTATAAATAGCGCTGAGAACAGGCCGCCGGCCGGCTGGCTGCTTGCACGCTTGTATCAGAGGAAGCCGGTGGCCTCAGCCCTTATAAACCCCATCCCCAGTAACAACAAGTGCACCCTGTCAGTAATGCAGCGTTGCGCGCTGTCATGATATATATATGTGTGTGTGTGTGTGTGTGTGTGTGTGTGTGTGTGTGTGTGTGTGTGTGTGTGTGTGTGTGCGCGCGCGTGCATGCGTGCATGTGTGCATGGCTCTGTGCGGTTTGCTGCAGTTTGGATGCCGAAGATACCGTCTACACCCTGAAAAATGTTCACTAATATAGATGTTTATGGATCATAAACATTTTTTCTTTTTTGAAACCCCTCCCCACGACACTTCAGAGCGGCCGCGTCGCAAAGCATGATTGGACGACACGTCCACCACATGTTTCACACTCCATCCGAGGGGCATGGGGGTTTGATGTCGAGAGGAAATCTCACCAACCGCAGATTTACATGGTATAATCGCAGAGGAGAGCACAGCTTCACTCTCTGTTTCTGCTCCGCTCTCGCCAGCCTCTTCACGTCCTGCTTTGTGCCGCGTATCTGCGGCCCGGCGCCCAGCCAGGGGTCGCGTGTGCCGCCGCATGGCGCCCCGCTCGCAGTCCTCGGATGGGCTCGCTTCCTGAGCCGCAGCGGAAGACGCTCTGTGCATGACCCGTGCGCAGTCCCTGGCTTTCCTCCCTCGGGGCCGAGAAACCACTTCCTACCCCAGGGCACCGGCTATTCAAAAGTAAAGTGCAAGATTTATGCTGCTCTTGGGGTTTCTCTGCCTACTTAATTCTTAACGTTGCAAAGATTGCAGGGCAGTAATGTGTAAGACGCTCCAGTGCCGAGACCCCCAGGCATCCAGCCCCGTGTGCACGGGGACGGCGGCGCTGCGCGGGTCAGCTCCCGTGTTGCCTCCGATGCACTCTCTGTTTCCTTGTGTTTTGTTTCCATAGTGATCAGGTTTACTATATCGAGCCCTAGTTTGCTCATCAGTGTGAAGAATAAAAAGATAGGTTAGAATTCCCCTGCGAAATCCATTTTACTTTACTAAGAGGAAAGGTCACACGTCCTGTTTCCACAGTGAATTCGAACACCTCTAGTTTATAACATTTAACATTTCTTTTTGCAGTTGGGTCCTCTTGAGGCTAGAGGTGTGGTTAGATGCCTTTGCTCTATCCATTTGTGTCCCCTGGCCTTTGTAATGGGGGGGGCTGGGGGGCGGGAGCAGAATTTGAGGGCCACCTTAACTGCCATGTGGCCACCGGACAACAGCGGAGCAAGGAAGCCATTACTTAGGACGCTGACATGTGCAGCCGCATGCTGGCACCTGCTGATTCACGCAGCCGAGGGGAGGAAGCCAGCTAACCGCCCCTCCTTATCGGCAGTGCAGGGGGGGGGACGGGGGGGGGTACAGGGGGGAGAGAGGAATCAGTGGGCTATCACAGGGAGACACGCAGAGAGAACGAGTCCGGGGGGGGGTCTGGAATGCCAATTAATGCCGATCTGTATCTCGCGCACCAGCGGTGATCGCTCTCCTGTGGCTCCCCCACCTCCAGTCTCTGCTCTCCAAACGGAAACGGCGGCCAAGCGACGTGGGCAGGATGGGATCACGCACGGTCACACGGGGTCGCCTGTGGTCACGCCCAAAGGAGCCCCGGGGGCGGAGGTGCTTGCGATAGCACCTGCTGACCGGCGCAGGCTAACGATAAGGCGCAAGGGCGGGGGGGGGTAGTGCTGTGGAGCCTGCATGGTCCTACTGTTTGCATCTGCTGGTATGAGTGAGTGAGCGAGTGAGCGAGCGAGGGCTGCCGGCTTGGCAAACAGCACTAACCCGCTAGCTCCACTGAACCTTGTCAAGGAGCAGAGACTACTGGGGGTATTTGGGGACTGGAACCAGTAACCCTCTGGTCATAGGTCCATGTCATTCAGCTCCCAAATGAAATGAATGTAAAACATGTCGTTTTGTAAGCAGCGTGGCAGGGGGCGAGTAGAGGTCTTGATGGATGCCGGTGGGTAACTGCTGGGGGGGGGGGGGCTGTTTCAGCTCTGCTGATGCTTGTGATGTTTGTCTCCCTGTCAGAAGGAAGAAGGGAAGGTTCAGGGCCAGCTGAACAGCTCCGACTCCAGCCAGTACATCCGAGAGCTGAAGGAGCAGATAGCCGAGCTGAAGCAGGAGGTGAGCCCTGGGGGGGGGTATGCATGCGTGGCTGGGCGGGTGGGTGTGCTTGTTACTCGTTCGGTCTGAACGACAGACAGGTGGGCGATGATGCAGCGGTTCGAAACGCCTTCGACCTTGATTGGCTGTGTTGCTCATTGTCCCGGAGTGTGGGTGTCAACTGCGAAAGACTCAAACGTGCCTTGGAAGGAAGACGCCTCATCTTGTCATACTCTTGCCACTTTGGAAGCTTTATTCAAAGTAAATTCAGAACAAAACCAAAATGGCACCGTGACGTGATGGATTCTGCGCTGGCAAACTGAGACTAATCGAAAAGTCTGTTTTTTTTTTTTGCTTTCCCCGATTTTCCCACTGAAGGTGTAGTTGACTTCCCCCATAAACGCCTAAAAGTGCGTGCGTGCGTGCGGGCTTACTGACGGAGACACCCATGGCACTGCTGTCGCCGTGGTAGCATGCGCTTGCCTGGCACCAGGCGCCTCTCCCCCCCCCCCAGTGGTGACACTCTCCTCCGTTGCCTGTCTCTTACTTCTCCTCTTATCAGCCACCCAATCTGTCTCTACTTCTCCAGCCCTTCTTGGAAACCAGTCACACGCAAGCGCTTTGCACATTCATCTTCCTGAAGATAGGGAACCTTCTTTTTTTTCCCCTTTTTATGCTAAAGAGGCTTCAGAACTAGAGAACTCAGATCCTGACACTGACTCAGGGAGACTCGTCAGCATATGAGGCGAGCTTCGATGCGAGCGTCACTTTAAAGATGACAAAACCTGCTTCAGCCTTTCCATAACCCGAGAGATGACTTAGAGGGCTGGCGACCACAGTCCCGGATGATGCTCTGCGCCTCTTGGGTTTTGTGGTTGTAGCTGCGCTATTAGATCACTAATGAATCGGTTAGTAACTGTAATTGATCCAGACACAGTCATTCAGTGAAGTCAGATGTCATTGCGTCGATGTTGCTGTGGGAGATACTGATTTGAAGTTTCAGCACCAGGTCACCAGTCGCTTGGGCGGAAGCTTCCGTAGCTTGCAGCTCAGATACGTGGCTGGTTGGTAGTACACTCAAGCACAAATGTTTCATTTGTCCAACTGCGGAGTGATATAGTTGATGTGTCTCTCACTATGAGTAGATGTGAGAACGTAAGACGGACCTTCTCAGATTTCTCTTCTTGATTCCTGTCTGACTTCTGTGACTTACTTGAGGTTTTGCCGCCATTTTGGCCGCACCTAGCCGGTGAGTTTTACTATGAGTATAACCATACTGGTTTTACTATGAGTATAACCATACTGGTTTTACTATGAGCCTTGTGTTATTACTGGGGAAGTGTTGCCTTAGAAGTTTGGGCCACATAGCTTCAACTGACCAGGTTTCTCCTCCAGGAAAAATGCTGGTTCTCTTAAAATGCCTCAGTGTCTAAGCTTTGAAGGTCAGTCTGGGCACACGAGCTGCTCAGCCGAACCCCAACCCCATCAGCTGCGAAGAGCCACTGAGAAACCCATCGATTTCCCCCATCCAGCTTTCCAGACCTTTCTATTTCCCCTTAATTCGTATTATTCGCATTTTGTTCGTTATGCTTCTGCTTCTGACAACAAGACACATTTTATCTGTTGTTTTGATGTTCTACGTGTGACATCAGTGTTTGGATGTCATGGTAACCGCAACAGAGAGCTAGGAGCAGCAGTAGGTGTTGTGTTTGCATTTGGGCACATAACGTGTGATGTGCATCTTCTCTGCATTGGAGCAGCACAGAGTCGTTTTTTCAGAGAGTCCCATATATAGCTGTGTATGCGGTGTGACATTTTGGGATATTTCACAAAGAGGCCGGTCGTCTAATGGAAGCCCAGTGCTCGCTCCCGAGCCAGTCCGCTTCCTCTGGGTCAGTGTTTCCCAACCTGGTCCGTGGGGACCCACAGACGGTCCACGCTGTTGCTGAGAGCCGGGAGGGAGCGAAAGCGTGGGCTATCTGTGGGTCGCCACGGACTGGATCGGAAAACACTGCTTTGGGCCGGTGATTTACTGGGGAGGATGCAGTGAGATTTTAACCAGAAAAGAAAATAACAGCCCTTGTGGCTACATTGAAAAGTAGTAAATCATGCATTGTGCTACGCGCTGTGCCCTATCTCCACGGAGCAGTCAGGCTGTGTGGAGACGCTTGTGGGGGCCTCGGGTGGCCCAGGGGGTGGTCGGGGGGGCTTGCGAAAGCTGGATCTGATAGGCAGCACTCGTCGACCGGCGGGGGGGGGGGGAGGGGGGGCATGTCCTTCTGCCGGTGCTGATTTAAGTGGTTACAGTGGCTCAAGGGGAACCCGTGAGGAGATAAGATAGCACTCCCCAAGGCGCCTTGTGGTTGCGCTGCCACCTTGACTCTCAGCCGCCCCACCCTGCAACCCACTACCTGTTTCTGAAGCTGGGAGCCTGGGTTTGACCTCCTGCTGGCGGTGGGGGGAGCGGCAGCGTAGAACAACATGGTGTTTGCAGGGCTGAGTGTTAGCGCGGCGACGCCCCTCCGATCCCTCCGCACCTTCTCCCGTCTCGTTCCTTACGATCTCCATCGAGGCGTGGTCCCCCCTCACAGTGTACGGCACGTTTCCTGTCACGGCTTTAACACCTGAAGCTGTGAGCTGCTCGCTGCCCAGGCTTTCAGGTTTCCTCCGCAGCATACGCAGCTAAGCGCTCCTGTAGTGCACCATGTCCCGCACCGGGTCAAAAGCATGATGGCAGGCAGATGGAGCAGCTCGAACTGACGTTTCCGAGCAAGACCGTCACGGCGCTCACAGCCCCGGGGCCGCGCGGTTCGGGGGGTCCTGGTGCTTGGTTCGGTGGGGCCCATGGCATGAATCTGCCCTCCACCCTCTAACACCATGTAACACCCGCCATGTGCTCTTCCTTTTTGAATCCTCCCTGTTCTTCGCTTCGCTTCCTGCCCTGTCAACAACACCCTCGTTATGCTAAACATACTCTCCCTCTTCTCCAGACTGTGGGATTAACCCATCGGTGAGACACCTATATGGAGGCAGTTAACATTCACTTTGTGTTTTAGTGCCGCTCTGAACACAGATGGCCCAGCCAACAATGGGCCCCGGACCCATTCTGTCATCGTGTCTTTTGCAACCCTTGCCGTTTACCCTGCCTACGTGTCGCCTAGCTCACTAGGCCTGAACTGTGCTGGGTACATCTTCAAGGGCCAAACGCACGTACCGAAAGAGCAGAGAATCCGCAGCGCGGACCCCGTGTCCAGAACGAAGAGTGAAATTGTTCCCTCATACTTGCTGCATTATGACAGTTGCCACATAGCAGATTTGCATGTTCGGTTATGAAACGATGCTCTGTGTTGCAGTGGAAGTGAAAGACTCTGAATGTGGAGCTTCTGCAGACACATAAATGGTACCTGACGGGTAAAAACAGCCTGCAAGGCAGAGCAGCATCCGTTTGAACATCAGAAATAGACCCAAGGTCTGACTACCGAGGCTAATTAGTCAGCGCGAGCTCTGCGCCGTGGGGCCGACCAAACCCAGCTGCTTCGGAGCCCGATTTCAAGGTGTGACCAAAGAAAACGCGAGCGATCGATCGGCTGCGGCTCCCATACGCTGCTAATTTCAATCACGTACCCTCTCAGGAGGCCCGGAACTGCACTGAGCAGATGCCGGCTTTGTCTAATCTGAGACGATCGAGAGGTGAAGATGCAGTGTCCGCAGTGTGTTTTTTTTTTTTTGTTTTTTTTTTCTTCTTTCAGTTGTTTGGTTTCCTGTTCTGACTCAAAAAACCAGTGAGTTTGTTTGTCACGTTTACACTCGAACCCGTTCAGCTTTGATTAAGTCTTCGTTTTGCTGCCCTTAACTCATTGTTTACTGTGCGCGGATTTGCCGCTTCAGAGAGAAATTTATTTGTTTTTTTTTGTGGGGAGCCGCGTAGGGAGGCAGGTGCACTGTGCCGCCTGGCCCATTAAACCATCATCAGCTGATAGGGGCCGTGTGACTCGGCTCCACGCAGACAGACTCGGAGATGTCAGGATACCGGTCACTGGTGTGGGCACAGACCCGCCGGCGTGATCCCCTGCTGTGCCGTATGCCACTTTCACGCCTAGATTGACATCTCTACACCAGAGAGATGTTAAATGGAGACTTGGCATATGCACGGCTCAAAGTGGTGCTTGCGAGTCCTATGCCTAGTCTGAGCTATTGGACTTATTTTATGTTTATCTCTCTGGAGTCTCCCACCACAGATGATGGCGGTGGCCTGAAATTCAGTGTGAATTTCTGGTTGGAGTGGATGCGCTTCTGTAATAGTGCTTTGGTAAAGGTGCTTGCGAGTGTGTGTGCTGGGGGTATAATGATGGAGTCTGTCACGAGCACCCAAATTGCTGTTCTCACTCCCCCCCCCCCCTTGGCTTTCGTGGTGAGGTAGACTACACCAGGTAAGCACTGGTCTTCATCCGCACGTCAGCTCAGCCTGCATCATCCATGCCCGTAACACTCACCCATTCTACATCGACCTCACTTTGCGCTGCTCTGCATTTTTCAGCACCACACAGCAGTGTGATTGATGCTAAGAGTCAAGCAGTTCGGTCGCCTCTCCCTGTCCCTTGCATGCATTCTGGAATGTTCTAGAGTGACAGCCTGGTTTTATACCTCCTGGCAAAACTTCGGCATTTGTTGTCGATGTGATTTTTTTTTATTATTATTATTTTTTTCATGCTTTTGCTTCTTTAAAATTTGCCATCTGATGTGCTGTGGTTGCGAGTCGAGCCTTGGCTGAATACATCTAAGAAACCGAAACACTGCATGTCTACACTCGTGTTCCTCATACCCCACTGTGCTAAAGATCAGAGTGTATGTTCAGTTTTCCTGTCCTGATGGGGGCGCCCTGCACGCGTCACCTCATTCATCCCCCCTCTTCCCCACTGCAGATCCGATGTCTGAGGCGCCCGGGGGCATCGTCGAGCCGGCTCGATTTTGACAGCATCCACATCGTCAACCACTACATAGCCGACGACGAGTCCTACCACTCCTCGGATGACGACGCGGCCGGTGACCCGGCGTGCCTGGCCGTTTCCCGTGCGTTTGTGCCACGGCAAGATGCCAAGCGCATTCTGCTGCACCCCAACCTGGCTGAGAGCGACAGCGACGGTGAGGAGGACCTGCATCTTTCTGTCCCCTCGGAAGCACCCAGTAGCCACAAGACAACCACTGTGTAACTGCCTACAAGGCAATCTCATGTACCCGCCACCGTGGGAAAGAAGGCAGGGGGGGTGCTGCAAGATTCTACTCTTGTCAGGGGGCACCTCTTTGTGGATTTCTACATTTTTTTTTTGACAATAACACTTCCATCTGAAGGCTGTATGTCTTCACGAGGTTTGAATTGCATCTGCGTTTCTGACCGGGGAGAAAAGCCCTGAGACTCTGTTACAGCTGTTTTTATGTTGTATTTCGTTCCTCTCTGCCTTACTTTGCCAAAAACAGTTGTACCATCACCATGAGTCGTTGCCCATCGTAGAACGCTGCTAGAAGCCCATGGCTGGGACTGCCGGTCCTCGCTGGGGGGGGGGGGGGGCGGGCCAGCACATACAACCAGGTACAACATGGGGAGACATTTTGTGCAATACTGGTTTTTTATCAATTCTTTCTTTTGCTTCTTGACCAAGACAACTTTGCGTGTTGGAAATGAGAAATGTGTTAATTGAGCGATGATCAAAGCAACAATTAGCAAACGAGCAGCGTGGAACAGGCCCTACAGGACTCCCCAGAACCCAGGCGAGAGTCTGCCGGCTTTCATGTGACCCCTTTTATGTGGCTGTGTGGACATGTCACAAGTGTGTTCATTAGCCCCTCGCTCTGTCTATACCGTGAGTTGAAGACACAAGGCCTTTTTTTAAATTTCTGCAGAGATTGTACAGATTAGCCTTGAGGGACGTTCCATTCCTTAAGCTATTCTTATGTGAACCGTTAGACCTTTGGCGAGCAGCGTTTTGTAAGCGTTTTATTTATGCATGTTGTCAGCGTGCTATGAGAGCATCGACACCGTGGTTTGTGTGTCTGCGTGCGTGTCTCTCTCTCTGCTGGTTGCTCTGTGCATATGGGTGACCGTAAAAATAAGGCTGTAGCTGGTTTTAATTCTTTCATTTCTCTCCAGTTATGATCCACGGTGCAACATTAATCAGTTGTAGCAGGTAGCCGAAGAGGATGTAATCAAGTTAGAACTGAAGCAATAGTGTTGCAAAATGATTGTCTGATTTTCCCCCTCCCCCTTCCTCCCCCCCCCCCCCCCCATTCAGTTGCACAACCCAGAAGCTCATGAAATCACCAGCAAATGTCAAAGTAAATGGCAGCGATGTGGGACATTGGGTCCCAGTTAGCGTGGCGAGAGGCAGCACACAGACACACTGGCGTGGGGGGGGGGGGCAGGGCAGGGCAATGAGGGAGGGGCAGTGAGGGAGGGGCCGATGCGCACTGATGCACTAAACACACGCACACAACCTCTTTTAATCCTGCACACTTGTAAATATGTTTTTTTTTATCTCAATTTTGAGATGCTCAGTTAAAAACTAGGAAGGATTTTAAAATTTTGATGGAGGATGACTATGAATTATCAAAATGCACGTGTCACCTGAGGGTGGGCACAGGCAGGATGGGCAAGGTGGGCGAAGCACATAGGGGGCTCCCTACCCCCCCCCCCTCCAGAGGGAGGACCCCCTCCGGGAGGATGGGGCACGGAGTGGGCACCTACTGTGCTCTCCATTGTGCCGTCCCCACCGGGCAGATGACCTCTTTGCCCAACACAACTACAAGGCTCTTAAAAGTATTTTTAAAAATCCACCTACATTCTGGGGGTGTGTGTGGGGGGGGGTTCTCTTCAGTTGTCCTCACACTTTCTCCAGGATGTACACTCTCCCCCTGCCCCCCCCCCCCCCCCCCCACTTGAAACTTACACCTTCTCTTATTGGTGCAAGCAGTGACGAAGGGTCTTTTTTTTGGGGGGGGGGGGGGTGGTGGTCGACTGTCCCCATGATGTCCTGCTTCCAGACCCAATAACGGTCTTCATCAGATAGATGGTCCTAGTCCATAGGCACAGGTGTCAACTAACCACGCAACACTAATAGTTGGTGTTGGGCAAAGTCCAGTGTGACCTTAAAATAAACACTATGTGTGTGATGTGTTTCAAATAAAATGTTATTTAATAAAATGATTTTTTTCAATTGACTCTGTCGTTTTTTTTTTGTCACTGGGACGGTGATTCACAGTACGGACATTCAGCGCTACGAGTTAACGCGACACTAAATTGATGGAAGACGGGCCGTATAGGCGTCTGAAACGTCACTTTTACCGTTCAAGACGCTGTTCTATAAAATTAATCCGAAATCGTAATTTAAACGAATATTTCAGAATTGGATCCCACAAGAGTTTGAGGAAATCTGCTGAAGGCAGAAATCAGCAGTGCCGTAATTCCCTGACTCTCACTAAGACGCCAGACACGAGCTGAACTTTCTCTCTAAAATGCTGCAGCTTTTGTCGTTTCAAAGTCTATTCGATGCATGACTTCTCTGTGTGAGCTGTTGCCAGTATTATCTGGTGCGATGGACGTACATGGCCGAAATTCACATTGTTTTTTTGTGGCAGAATGGAAAAGCGCTTAAAACATCAGCTTACGAAGTCCTGCAATGGGAGTCGTCCAACCCCAGCCTGGAAGTAAATTGGTTTAATAGAAATCGGTGCCTCTTTTTTCCAGTCCTCGTTAGATTTGGTATTGTTCCAAAATTACATTTCCACGCAGGATCGTCACTTTTTCCAATGTTTCAAGGGCCACCCAGTAAAACGTAAGATTTCTGCGCACGAACAACATCCATCAAGGTGTGTAAATGAGGCTCCGCACAGAATCGGCAATAAAAGTTTTGTACAATAAGAACCGTTTTAAAAATCAGTATTCACACTTAGACGGTATTTTGCAACACATGTTAAGTCACTGCTAAGAATAAATCAGTAATGGCAATTTAATTTGGCGAACACCATTTAAAAGTTACGACCGCACCTACACCCCTAAATATAAAACCGCCCCCGGTGAAAAGGAAATGAGAAAATATAACCAGATCGCCTCCTTTGGGTTATGATGCTTCTCTGTGGGAGTCCGAGTCTAAAAAAAAAAGAAAATTGTTCCGGTATGAGATCTAGAGTCATCTCTTAACGAAAACCAACTGACTGGTTATGGTGCCACTAATGGCAGTGATAGAACATTAATCAGAACCTGCATGACAGAACCCATGGAAACGACGGTTCGACGCTGATTTAACATATTTGTTCAGAAATTGAAAATTCATGTCACGCACCTCAATGCATAAAGTTGCATTCTTATTATAATTATACCGTGGCATCTAAGACATGAATCCACTGTTATCGTATTTTCAGTGTGATTGTATATAGGCACTTGTCGATTCAGTGTGATTGTATATAGGCACTTGTCGACATACAATTTTATTACTACACGAATTTTTGTAGTTATTTTGTTGTTAAACTAAGATGCTTTTCTATGCATTTTATCGTAAATACAGAGCTGGTCAAGGTTTTCAGAAGCACAAAATTTCGCGTGCTGAAATTTGATCAATTTCACATTTGGATAGTAAATCTGTGCGCGCAAGAAACGCGGAGTTTTGTTTTCTCTTTTTTTTTGAGCGGAAGTCAAATCATTTTTACTATGCAAGTATCCAATAATTTAAAAATTGCTTGAAACGACTATCCCATTCAGTTTCAGAATCTCATAAAATGGTTGCAAACCCCTTTTTTCTTATGAAACGTATTGCAGAACCGTAACGTTCAGGAAGTTCTCTTGCTTTATTTAGGGGCTGAACTTCTGGAGCTTCTAATTCACTTGGGACAACTCAAGTCAAGTCTCGTAACTGCGCAGAGCTAAACGCTGCTGGTCTGCGTTGAAATCGCTTTCTTTAGGTAAGTCTGCGTATATTCAGAACCTTTTCGTGTTACCTCTAATCGTTGCGGCGTTGTAAAGAGCATTGTTTATTTAATCCCATTAAATATAAAAAAGAAGTGAATCAGATCTGACCGGTTGTCGGTAACCTAGTGGACTAAAAGCACCTTTATCTAACTCTCAACGAACAGCAGCCTCCTGCTGTGCTGGATTTCTGTGTTTGTTTTGGAAGTGATTGATTTTGGGACGTAGGTGAGAAATTGCCTGTTCAAATAGTTGAATTTGAATAACTTCTGAAGTAAAACAAGCAGAGGGATTTGCATTTCTTCATGACGGTCGATGGTCACGATGTGAAGTAGTTTGTTTCACAGAGACGAGTTAGATCAAGCGATTATCGGCAGATTCCAGCATTCGCTGCTTAAGTTTTTTATGCGCTGTGCTGTAGCAGGTGGAAGACCGTGATATTTTTCCCATCCGTCTTCCTATGCACTCTAATCCTCAGCAACCTTGAATGGCAGAATATGCGACCCTATCCTGATTGTATTTAACAGGCAGCACTGGTTGTATGTACACTGATGGACTTACGGCTGATAAACTGCTTGTGGTGTAACGGAATAGTCCGTGGAAGCTTTTCCACAATGTGTTTACGAAAGATCCGTTATTTCATTTTATAAATTTGGCTCGATGACAAGGATGCCTTGAAATTTTTGTCTAAGATGCTGCACATTCTCACATAGAAATACAATAATCGGTGGGGTATAACGAGGTTTTTTTCCTGGAAAAAAATGCTTTGCAATTCATCAAAGAAAAATTGTGATCCATTCGCGCTTCCTTTCGCTTGTCATTGAAGCCCTCTCCGAAAAGTCGGCGCGGTTTGCCGCAATAATCCACTGTCATCGACAGAGGGCGGATGTTCTTCAACATGAAATCGCATCTACCCCGATGTCAAAAAGAGGAACTTTGCCTTCCTTAGGTTGTACTGGTATTTTGAATCTCACACTGAATAATAGACATTGAAATAGTGCTATAATATCAATCAGTGTAAAAATCGTATAAGTGTTAAACAACAAAGAAACTGACGAATCAATTACAGCTTTATAAGTTAGTTCAAACATATATAACACACTGCATCTTATTGAACTTAAAATATTGTTGTTTCTTTGTTTGATGGGTGTATTTTCTGCCATAAATCACTAAATCGCTTTTTGTAGAGTAAATCACTTTAGTGAATTTTGTACAACTATGCAGTGAGCTGTCGGCCAGACATCTACCCGGAAAATATAGTGTTAATTAAATGTCATTTAAATTCACAACTTGTATCGCGTACGATCCTGACCCTGTAAAATCGTTTCATGCTACATTTCTATAGTCTACCAAATATTTCTGAATTCTTAAACGGGTAAAACCGCTGTTTGACATTTTTGATTTAATTAAATAAATGATAACTTAGGATATTAAGAATGAATGTTTTCTATAAAAATATAATTTGTGCGTCATGTAAAATTATTTCAGAACATCAAAATGCCTCTGTTTGACTAACGGTAACTAATTAATGTGAAGAACTTTAATAGCTGCAAAGAAAATGTTAAAACGACCAACAGGCGTGTAAAGCAATAGCGTCGGTATTCTCTTGCAGTCTGTCGTGCGATGTAAATGCAGTCGATGTTGTGTATATAATTAGATTGGATATTATCAGCGCCCACTGCATGTGAGAGACGAACAAGGTAGCTCTGTTTACACTTTCAGGACAAACGTAATTCAGGAAGAAACCCTAGACTATACGGAGGCTGCTTCGGCGCGTGGGCGCGCAGGGTGTCTTCTGCCTAAATTAGTTTTCCTCAAAATGATGTACGTCTTTGTGGAAATTTACAAAATGCACCCAGTAAGGCACAGGTAGCTATGAGTGTACTCCGTTACGAGTTAACCGTTTCAGATTCCTGACAAAAGAATTCATTTTATAATGCTTTAAATATGCACGGAATTGTTTTATAATGTTTTTTTAAAAGGTAGCCCAAATGCACGCCTACATGCCTGGAGAAAAATAGTAAACCTCTATTCCTATATAAAAGTAAACTCTTTTCATAAGTACAACCCCAACATCTAATTCGCCGTACTTGCGAATTCAATCCATTCATTTTTTGCGTTCAAATTAATTTGTTTTTGCACATCGGGAATATATTACAGGCTGAAACCATAGTCTGATGCCAAAGTGACATACAAGCAAATCGAACAAATCGGCTTCTAGCAGCACCGTGCAGTATCTGTTCCATCTCCACTTCTATCTGAAATGTTGCCGTATTCGGTAACAAAGTGTTAAAGCAGTGTGTCACTTATCCTGATTGCCATTCGTTTAAATTCCCCCAGGTAATCCAGTCGGATCTGACAGGGCTGCTCGCATTTGTCTTCTGGGAGACCAATCACCAGCCCGGGAGAGCCTATGGGATCGTCGCCTCTTTTAGGCACCTGTCCGCATAACACCTGGTAAACGACAGGGCTTTTCTGCGCACGCCCGAGCCCCTGCCAGAGAGGAGAAAAAAGAGTTTACTGGCGCAGTCATCAACCAATGGTCTTTAAATATTTCCAAAGATAAGACGGAGCCGCTCGTTCCTGCGGACCCGCAGAACGGCAGAGTCGCAGGTTAGTTTGACCACCATAGGAGAGGAGCAAAAATGCCCAGGTCGTTCTTGGTGAAGAGTAAACGGGCTCACAGCTACCACCAGCCAAGGTCCTTGGAAGATGATTACAGCAGACTCGACACGATTTTAGCTCACATATGTGCAGGTAAAGTTCCGTTGTCAAAATTTGCTGACTAAATGTTGTTGTTGCTGTTGTGAGGTATTTTAAAAATGTTATATTCCCATATGAAAAGTAGTCTGCTTACTGTTTATGAGGCACTTATAAACTAGGAGAAAAGAATTCCACAAAATAAATGTACCTTTGAAATGTATTTAATATATACTCTGATTGGCCGGTATAAATTATATTAAATATTTTCAAATATTAAAGAATTTTGCCATGCCTATATTTAAATTCTGCATCTTAAATTTACTTGTATGAATTTTGTAATACTTATTAAGTAAACCACATCCGATAGAGAATTAATAGAATTGTTGCGACGCTTTGTTATAATCCCGGACAAATTATTGTTTCGTATTCGCTTTGCACTATATTATTACATTATTCTTGTCACAGTAATCTTAATTTCCGATTGCCTCTGTGTTGAAGTGTAGGTTTAATCTTTTTTTATATTTTGGCAATTAGAAAACAAGAGTTCTGTGGAGTCGGGATGCTGTTCCGACTCACTGGCTATCGATGCCCAGGGCAGAATTTCCCCGCCATCTCACTTGGTGGAGACCGCTGACCTTTCCTCCAAGTCACCGCTCAGCTGCGAGGGCAGCATGTGCGGCCGGTCACCGGACTATGAAGACTACTGGAGACCGCCGTCCCCATCAGCGTCACCCGGTGCGTGCGAGTCGCTCGGTTAGTGCTGATTATAGGAGCTGAATCAAATCGACGGCCTGTGACAGATCACGTGACAGACATATGGCGTATGGTCCAGTCCCTTCCGAGCTGTCAACGTCTTATTACGCCGTAAGGCAGTTTACTATCACTTTGGTTTTATATTTTATCTACTTAGCACATTTATATGTAATTAAATATGGCCGATTTATTTAGGCTATTATATAATACTTTTTAATTCACTTTTATTTGACCCTAGCTTACTATACATGAAAGACGTCATTATATACCTGTTAAGCTTGTATATTTTTTGCAAACTGAATAATGTTTCTATATTATTTACGGCGAAATCTGACACAAGTTCTGTATTTTCGCAGCTGATTCAGAAAAGTCCTTCACAGTGGACGAACATACTGTGGACGAGAACCACCCGTTTGCAATCCCCTTCCGGCCTTGTGCTTGGAGCAATTACTCCGGGTCTGAGCTCAGGCATCTCGTCCAGCAAACATACCCGCATCACCCAGTACCCCGGGACCGCAGTGCATCGCTGGGCCTCTACGATGAGCGGAGTACTGATACCTCTCTGTTCGCCGAGCGGGCTTCTGTTGCAGGACTGTACAATGATTACGGCTCTGCGACAAATCTGTTTGAAAGGTCAAGCACGCCACGTCTGTATTCAGAGCATAACTTGCACAGTAAGGTACCTGATATCAAAGCCGAGTCTGACCTGCTCTGCAGCCGGCTTCTGCTGAACGGGGCGTACAAATGCATCAAGTGCAGTAAGGTGTGCATTATTCATTTTCCTGCGGTCTGAAAAGTCAAAATATTTTAACGCACTTAAAAAAAATAAACCGTACGTCGTCTAATTACAACGAAATGATATCGCTCTTCTTCCCCCGCAGGTTTTCTCCACGCCGCACGGTCTGGAGGTTCATGTCCGAAGGTCTCACAGTGGGACCAGGCCTTTTGCCTGTGAGATGTGCGGGAAGACCTTCGGACACGCGGTGAGCCTGGAGCAGCATAAAGCGGTGCATTCCCAGGTGAATGGGCGACTTTACCCTGACGTGGAAAGAATGAGTACACATGTTGCTTCTAATAAATTATAAATGGTCTAGTACATTTAAGCAGACACCATTGTCTCGTCCAAAAGACCATGACACAACGGCGTCCATTAAAAAGAAACAAGTGCAATGAATATTTACTGGAAACATTTCACGGATAGTATCCTAATAATAGAATTATCTCTTCTTTGTTTGCATAGGAAAGAAGTTTCGACTGCAAAATTTGTGGTAAAAGTTTCAAAAGGTCATCCACTTTGTCCACGCATCTGCTCATCCACTCTGACACCCGGCCTTACCCATGTCAGTATTGCGGGAAAAGATTCCACCAGAAGTCAGACATGAAGAAACACACTTTCATTCACACAGGTGAGACACACGAGGTACAAGCAACCGAAGTATTCCTGGACATGGACCGGACGCGTATTTGACTTGTGAAAAGCTCCACACGATTTGTGCAGGTTGCGCCACAAGACAGTTAAACGTGGAAAGTGCTCACATAGACAGTACGAAGCCGTGAACACTGTCTGATAATCATATATTGCATCTGCGTAACCTGCGTCGGTGTTCTGAAAGCTTTGAACGAATCGATGTCAGACTATTTATGATTTTTTTTTTCGGCATAGTGGCGGTATTAAAGTCAACCTGATCTGCCAGCTGAACAATTAAGTTTTTTGATCCATGTGAAACGGTATATGAGAAATTGACTTGAGCAGTCCCGAATATTTTTTATAGTTTTCTCATTGTGTGTTTACTCCAAGGCCGGTAGCCTATTGATCTCTGGAAATTAAAATGGCAAAATAATAAATCAGGTGTTTAACGCATATATTAAAAAACTGTCATCAAACATCCGTGCAGTAAAGGCACATGAGCACAATGTTGTGCTTAATCTTAGCCGATGTAATTTTTCTTTTTTTGCGTTTTCAGGCGAGAAGCCGCACAAGTGCCAGGTGTGTGGAAAAGCCTTCAGTCAGAGCTCCAACCTCATTACCCACAGCCGCAAACACACCGGCTTCAAGCCTTTTGGATGCGACCTTTGTGGTAAAGGCTTTCAGCGCAAGGTTGATCTGAGAAGACACAAGGAGACCCAGCATGGACTGAAATGAAGGCGAACCTCACGTTTTAGTGATAAGAGAGTTTAACTACACCGAACACTAGTGCGAGCAGAAAGAGGTCCATAAGCAAGCGAGAGTAGGCTAATTTCAAAGCATCCATAATTCTGGCGTCCCTTGGATATATAAGGGGGAAATTAGTATTTTTTAGAGCATCAATCGGCATGGCAATCATTTTCAAACGGAATGATTCCGAGGTCAAAACAGATTGCAGCTGGCTTTGTTCTTCGCGTATGTGCCCGAACCCCTAATGTTGTCAGATAAATAATCGAGGGACGGTGTATATCATAAAACATTGAATATGCACACGGGTGAAAGAAAAATCACCGCTTTCTAAGTGATTGTCACTTTGTTTTCAAATAAACGCCACGGGTGCTGGCAAAACAGGCACTACAAAAATTATGTTTATGGAAAAATAATGTAAGACTACGAGCCGCGACATGGCTGTAACTCTGTAACCCAACAGTCTCATGAATGTTACTGATTTATCTTATCAGATGGACGTTGGCAAAGATGTGATAAAAAAAATTGTCGTAACATTTATCATAAACGTCATGCATTTCAGACAATTTGCACATTCTTAATCATTTCTTTAAGCTTTCGTTAATTAGATAAAATAAAGCTGATTAATTACTGCAGCTGAATTTAAGATAATGCTATGCTGAGTGATGAGTGATTAATAATTGAAAACGTTGCTGTAAATAAAGAATAACATTAATTGTTGTTAAAATATACTGCTGTCGTTCGGAGATTTTGTCCATAAGTAAACCTTTTAAATAACGAATTAATGTAAAACGTTTCTCGCTCGACACGTAACATCACGCATCTTAATAACTTTAATATCGTTTCCTTCTCAAATTTCTGTTTTTCTGATGGACTATACGTGCGCGCTTATTATTTGTAATTTTTTAAATCTGTTCACTGTATTCAGCAAATCTGAATCGCATCTTTAAATTAACAGAAACACAAGGATGATTTTTTTTAGTCCTATCGTTCTGTCATCGAGAAGGTGGGGGGGGGGATAGATAGGGCTAGTTAAAAATAAATGGCGGTTCCACCTGTAATAATTCATCAAGGCCTTCTCTGTTATTTCTTTCGTTTACCGGCGTAATAGACACCAAGGAAAGAGCTGGATCACGCTACACGTTTGTTTCTGGGATACATTTTTAATGGCATTTCTGCGGCGGCTTTCCGTAAACATTTGGAAACAAGGAGATAAAAAAAAGAATACTTCTTTATCGTGAAAAGTTGACAATTCAATTTTTTTCCCTCAGACTCAACAGCCGTCAAGTGTCGGCCTACATTTTCTTACTAGGATAAGAAAAATCTCTGAATTGTATATCTTTCATATGAAAGTCAAATACGCGCAGCACAAACCACTTACAAATTTGTTCAGAGCAATTTGCCCATGAAGCCGAGGCTATTTTTTTCCGCACACGCGAAACATCTGGGCCCAAATCAAATATTTTCAGGCACCAAGACAGATTAACAAACACCGAACAAACAAAAATTCGCATCCATAAACTTAATGTGAAGGAAGTCGAGTGATATGGCGTCACTTTTACAACTTGCCTCATAAACTATATATATATAAAATGGCAGCGCCGGACGGTTTCATTCTCAGGAGGAAAGCAGAGTGATTGATTCACGGCTGTATAAAGGAGGGGCAGTATTTGACTTCGGGAGCTTTTTACTTTTATATACTGATTTGGTTGCTATTTCTAACAATCTATAGTATATACAACATGCTGAAGGTAGTCTTGTCTCGATAAAACGACACGAATGATCTATGTTTCCTTAAATAACCAAGCCTGATGAGCAAAATGTTTTAGACGTTATTTCCTTAACACAAACAGAACAACAGATGAAATCCAGGTAAATGACGTTTTATTGGTATAAGTATAACGACTTCCAGCGCTTCCAGTCAGGTTACGAGCCCAGGACTCTTTCTCTGGAAATCCTATAGGAAGCCGCTTATCGAGACAATTGTCATAAAGGGTATAGCCTACATTCTCTGGGACAGATTTTGTCTTCCTATTAATAATTTAGGATTTCTAAAGGGTTCACGAAAGCAGGCTTTCAATACAGCACGTTATGTCTTAAGATCTGATCACGTTACAGCGCTTTGATATGAGCTTTTTATATTACTAGTAACACGACTCAGTGTTATGAATTTCATTTTGTAGTTATTTAGAAAAACCGCAGTTTAAATCTACACAGAAATACCACCTTGTGCAGCAAAAATAATAATTAAAAAAAGACGTAGCCGTAGATTCCTAAAGTGACAGCTGTCATTTTGGCTTGTTTTCACAAACTTCTCTAGTTGTTTTTACTTTAAACAGGCTGACTGGGTCCCCGTGTTAAGCAAACTGCAGGCAAATGGAAAAACGCCGTTTTTACAGTTGAGAGGGCTTCCCTTTATGCTCACAACATCGGTCACGTCTTCTTCACAAAGCCACAAAGTGTCCCCGGGGGGGGGGGGGGGGGGGGCGGACGCCAACACACCAGTGCGCTCATGATAAACCTTTTTCGGAAAATCGTAGCTGATAAAAAATGAAAGAAACAGACTCTACAGACACACTTCTGTTTCGGTTGAATTTTTGACAAAAACAAATCAAAATACCGGATGTAGCCTCTGATTTAGTTAGTAAAAATTTGTCGGCGGCTGCATACGGCAGAGGACAGTCGGAGAGACGCCAGGCCGGTTTAAGCGCCCCGATCGCGGCGCCCCGATCGCCGCTCGCTCGGACACGAACCCCAGCCTCATTATAAATACGGCGCAACACCGAAATCAACGCTGCTTTACTGGTGCGTGACGGACTTATCAGCGCTTACTTATCTTTTTGTTAATTGCGCTAATTGCTGCATCTAATTGACTTACTCGACCCACAAGTTCGGAGTGCAATGAATAGTTATTACGTGCATCACTTAATTGAAATGGATACATCAATTTACGAGTAATGTTTATAATGTACTTTACATCCTGAAACGGTCTATATTTAAATAAATTCGCATCCCGTTTCTGGCCACTTCCTTACTGTTAAAAAAACTACAAGTGTCTCACATCCTCTTTCTGAAATTGACTATTTCTCATGGCATTTCCCGGCCCTCAAGAAAACACATTTACCCCTGAATAAGAGCCTTTACCGGACACTGATTGAAACCACGCACTATATGAGTGTTTCAGTTCCGTAAATCGAAGGGCGCCCTTGGCTGTCGCGGGCCCTGGAGTAAAATCGCGGAGTTGTATTTGCCGATTTACCCCCAACATACCGGTTGTCATGATCCAAACGAATCCATCAACTAAGAAGGCGAAGTAACAGACATTATGCCAGTGGAGGGGAAGCCGTGATTGGTAATTAAATCGCCTCGTTTTGGCTAACAGGCAGGTCAGTGCGCAGGTGACGTAATACACCTAACAGTTCAGTTCAACTGAAATTTATTTATACAGCGCGTTTCATATTACAATACTCAGTACCCCCACCCTGGGGGGGCGTTTCTCAAAGAGTCTCGTTTACAACAGAATAGTTGGACCCATTCAGTAGCATGATGCATTGCTTTTAGGAATTTAGGATTTTAGGAACGTTTTCATTTCGTTGCGGGTTCGAGCGGTCCCTATGGTTCCGTGATCCACCCCATAATGAGCATTAAAATGGAGTCAAAGCGGAAGTAATATTCCGGCGGATTTGCTGCTGACTGCCTCAGTTCGTATCAGAAATACTAATTTTAGTTACAGTTCCAGAAACTATAGCGGTAGACAAAGCATAGCTATGCAAAAATATGCAAATACATCAGTCAAGCTTCCATTTTCACTTATTGTTTGCATATCACACATTATTCACATCATCCAGTGATTTTATTAAATTAACATTTACAGCTTTGATTCCTGAAAACCAACAACCTTGAGTGCTACTCAAAATGGTAAGTTTTCTCCGGTGGTAGAGAAGAGAATCCATGCATTTTGGCTTCATTTGAAGGCCCAGTCCCTGATGACTTGTCGGCTGGGTGTCGATGTCACTTGGCTGGGAGGGGTGGCCCCTTCAGGACGGCTGTCTGCGAAGTGTCACCCTGTCAGCAGAGCAAAGCTGACAAGAAAGACCTTCAGATACTTCAGATGTGCCGTGAGGAGGCCGGCCTTCGGAAGAGTCCCACCAAACCCTGCAGCTCCTGCTCCTCGACCGTCAGCTCCCTCATCACCGTGGACATGTACTCCACAGAGGACGGGCTCGCTAGCACCCCCCTGAGGACGGGGGACACCTCTGCCAGCCTGGAACATAGACATGTCACGCTTGTTACGAGGCCTGGCTGACGTAGATGCCATAAATGCCATTAAATCAGTTTCAAATCTTTATTTTTTTGGGATTGGGACTGAGCCCCATAGTTCCTACAAGCCCCACTAACCATTTTGCCACCTTGCAGAACCCCCCCCCCCCCCCCCGTCTCCAAACTACATACGAACCTTAAAAGTGCTTCAGAGTAAATATCTTATTAAAGGAGATCAGATTTGAAAGCTGTCAGCACAAATGGGGGCCCTGTGCGTCTTAGTGAAAAGATCCAGCGGGTTGCAGCACGTGCAAATCCCACCCACCACCAATGTAAATCGGAGGGGGGGGGTCGGCCAAAATACGCTGCTCAAAAACAAGCAGGCAGCTTCCAGCCTGAGTCATGAAGGCGGCGGATGGCTTCCAATGCCTGCAACATTTGGTAGGTGGGTTTGGAAGGGGGGGCACTTATTCTTTGAGGTCCCTGTACCAGCTCTGTGTGAGCCCCCCCACCTCACCCCTGGGCACCCAAAGGGACTGCAACACACCTTCAATTCAACTTGTCAGAACAATCTGTGTGTAGACTGCCAATCAACTGTTATGTGGGGGAGGGGGGGGATGGGCGAAAAATAAATAAATCACACACCCCCGGAGGCCGCGCTTTTGCGGATTATACAAACACAGCGGGAGACAATCGAGGGCCTGCAGCACTGGCAGATGCGACGCGGTGCATGCAGACGCAGGGGTGCGGCGACCGTGGTGTGGCTGACCCGGGAGGTGCATGCGGCCTAACAGAGGCGCAAGCGGCCTAGCAGAGGTGCAAGCGGCCTAGCAGAGGCGCATGCGGCCTAGCAGAGGCGCATGCGGCCTAGGAGAGGCGCAAGCGGCCTAGGAGAGGCGCATGCGGCCTAACAGAGGCGCAAGCGGCCTAGGAGAGGCGCATGCGGCCTAGGAGAGGCGCAAGCGGCCTAGCAGAGGCGCATGCGGCCTAGCAGAGGCGCAAGCGGCCTAGCAGAGGCGCATGCGGCCTAGCAGAGGCGCATGCGGCCTAGCAGAGGCGCATGCGGCCTAGCAGAGGCGCAGGGCAGCACAGGTTCCAACCAAGTCAGCATCACCCCCGGTGAGGTTCACTTCCAGGCAGGGTTCAGAGGAACACCGATGTTAGGACTGGGTGAGGACCAGCTCCAATGGAGGGGGGGGGGGGGTGGGTTATAATATTGTGACATTCAGGTGTTTAGCGGATAAGAGACCCACAAAGACGACGCTGTTCCTCCCATTTTGCTAAATTTTGAGACTTCCGCTAAATTATTCTCAGACTGGGCACAGGAAACCTGAAATGAAGACAAAGATATATACAGACCATGAGACGCAGGGGACTCGTGTGGGACGAATCATTGGGACGAATCATTCACGCAGTGTGGATGGGACTCGGCGTGCCTCACGCGTTTGGGTTAGAGGGCCGAAATGGACCATGTACAGCAGAGTGACTCGAAATCAGTGTTTCCCAATCCGGTCCTCGGAGATCCACAGTCGGTCCATGTTTTTGCTCAATCCCAGCTCCTGCAAAAATGTGGACTGGTAGGGAGCTGGGAGGGAGCAAAAACACGGACCGACGTGTGGATCTCTGAGGACCGGACTGGGAAACGCTGCTGTACATGCCTGTGTGTAGAGACGCACTTAACAGGGGTGACACTCGCAGCCTTCACTTTGGTGGCAAGAGCGAGCAGGTGAGGGAGCGTCTGCTGCTGTGCGTGTCTGTTTCAGAGGTGGGTGGGGGTTTATTCCAACAAGGCCGGTTCATTTGCTGCTGGGAGTTAATCTATTATTCACCTGATCTGAACAAAAAGACCGCAAGCCAACTGTGCCTCTGTCATTCAGCAGCCAGGCACAGGCAGAAATTATTAATGATGCACATAGAGGCGGGGGGGGAGCCTGAAACCAAAGCCAGCGAGGGGGGGAACGACAAGGATGGACACTGATCTGGCAGGGGGGGCGGGGGAGAGTCCACCTTTACCTGTCAGTGTTCCCCCAAATGTGTGAAAACACCCCATATTTTTTTTTGTTTACACCCCGACATGCAAAAGTAGGGAGGAGGTGGCGGTGAGGAGGTGGCGGTGAGGAGGTGACGGGAGCTCGATGGTGGCCACAGACGCGTCCAAGAAGGTGACAAGCAGCCCATAATAACACGGCTATATTCGGATGCTTGCGAACAGGCCCACCCCACCCCCCAGGAAGGCTGGGGCTCCTCTAACAGCGAAAACATCACCCCCCTCCCCGTATAAAGGATGTTCACGCTGTAGAGATAATTTGGCATGTGTAGGGGTCTCTTGCTGACCATAACCCACAGGGGGGGCTGATTAACTAAGTTTTGGCCACCGATCCGGACCGGACCGGAACCCATCTCTGGGGTTCCTAGGCCTCCTCATCCTCCCGTTTTCCCGGATGCATGTATCCATTCTCCCCTCTCATTCGTCTCTACAAAGGAACACTGTGAACCTGCAGTGACTGGGACCGTGCGTCTGCAAACTCAAGGTGATAACACTCCCCCCCCAGACACCCCCAGTGGCAGCACAGACACAATGCAGCAGCTGCTGCCGTGGAAACAGGCCGTCGGACAGTTTCTTGTTAATTTTTCCCCCTTTGACCCTGCAGGCTGCAGTATGCAGGGTTAGGGTTAGTTTTAATGTGACTGTCCTTTATTCATCAATTAGTCCCAAGACAGAAGGCTTAAATTTACTGGAAATAAAGGAGGGGGAGGTAAACTGAAAGCTTAACTGAAAATGGTTAAATGAGTGGGGGGGAGAGCTACAGTCACTTTTTTTGCAGGGGGCGTCAAGGAAGGAAAAAAAAGGTAATCAGGAATGACGGTGTGTGAAAGACCTCGTCCAGCACAGCTCTGCTTGTGGCTCAGCTGCAGTCTCTCCCAGGGGGGGAGCACAGGGAGAACACCCCCCCGGATAACGCACCCGGCGTGTTTACACAGACGGGAGCAGCACGGAACTCCACAGGGCGTCGTGTGGCCCGGCCCGGCCCGGCGTTCCATAAAGACACACCTGCCGTCTGCTGCATGTCAAACAGTGGCGTGACTTCTGACCCCGGGGGGGGGGGGGGTCGTAAACCTAGCTACCATGCTTCAGACGCTTGGCGGCTGACGTGACGAAAGCTGGCGTGCGTTCCTGGGGGGCTGCGTGGGGGCACTTCCTGGCTGAATGGTAACAACATGCCGACGCGGTTGAGGTGCGACGCGCCGCCCTGGGGGTCATGCCTCTCTGTGACCGGAAGGTCGTCAGCTCAAATCCTAGAGTCGGCAAAATGACCTTTGGGCAGCCGAGCAAGGCCCCCAACCCCCAATCGCAATGTAAACGTGACCCTCTTCATGCTCACATATCCTCAGCAAAGCTAGTTGGAATCGGCTGACTACTTCACCAAAAAATCTCTCTTTATGTCCAGATTTATCTGCATCATCCCATTTCAGAAACATAGATATAAAATGGTTTCTGAAAAGGTTCTGCACTCCTGACGTAACCTGACTGCAGCTATGAGATTACCTGAAAAATACATCAGATCTGTGTCACCAATTACCAAGCTGCGGGGGGGGGGAAAGGAAAAGACCGCGGGACAAAAAAAATCTTGGAAATAATAAAATATTTATGTTGAGGTAGTGAAGTAAAGTTACTTTCTGTGTAGTGATTTAATGACGGGTGGGAGGGCTTCCGAAAGCGGGGCGCGTTCGCAGGTCTCTCGGGCGGAAACTGGGGCGGAGGACGGCAGGGGGAGGCGAGATGCACCTTTCCACCCAGGGTCCTCGCTCTGGACGCTCCCGTATTTGCCTGAAGTTCTTTTCTCGCCGGCCTGGTATTTTCGCGATTCTTTCCGGCACATGGAGGGCGAGCAAAACTGCGCTTTCGCAGCGCGGCGGGCGGGAGGAGATGCGTTCAGAGCGATTTCCACCCAGGAGGCATGCGCCTACACACGCAATGCTGCGACGCAGGGCAGGCCAGAGAGGCAAAGCCCAGCGGGAGCTCGCCTGGCCCACGGCAGGTGACCACACCGAGAGGGTGACTCATTTCCACGAATGCGAGTTAACGTGTGTTTGTGTGACTGACTACACGCGGCCGACAGCGTCTGCATGCCCGGTCAGCTCTGATGGGTGAGCGGAAAGCACGCTTCTTCCCACCGTGGAAACGTTTACTTAGCGTTTCCAATTTACGGGTTATCAGCGCCGTTGTGTCACCATTATTTTAGATTCATTCAAAATATACAGCAAAAGGGACCTGAAAGTCGCCAGCGTGTGTGTACCGGCAGGTGCTGGTTTGTATGTCTTTACTTGGAAAGCAACACAGTTCATGAGGCGTGGCGACAACCATGTGACCACGGGGGCAGAGGTGGGGGGGGGGGGGGGGCGCAGCAGGGGCAGACTCACACTAGGAGGAACAGCACTGCCATCAGGGTCCATTCTGGGCTCTTGTGGATGATGTTGGAGCTTGTGAACCTGTCAGAAATAACTAATGTCAGAGGAGCCTTGAGGATGGTAAAGGACCATGCGACCATATGTAACTGTGGCAGGAGAGGGTGGCAGAGGGCAGGAGAGGGTGGCAGAGGGCAGGAGAGGGGGGCAGAGGGCAGGAGAGGGTGGCAGAGGGCAGGAGAGGGTGGCAGAGGGCAGGAGAGAACAGGAGAGGGTGAAAGAGGGCGGCAGATTGCAGGAGAGGGTAGCAGAGGGCAGGAGAGGGTAAAGGAGGGCAGGGGAGGGTAGCAGAGGGTAAAGGAGGGCAGGGGAGGGTAGCAGAGGGCAGGAAAGGGGGGCAGAGGGCAGGAGAGGGTGGCAGAGGGTAAAGGAGGGCAGGGGAGGGTAGCAGAGGGTAAAGGAGGGCAGGGGAGGGTAGCAGAGGGCAGGAAAGGGGGGCAGAGGGCAGGAGAGGGTGGCAGAGGGCGGCAGATTGCAGGAGAGGGTAGCAGAGGGCAGGAGAGGGTAAAGGAGTGCAGGGGAGGGTAGCAGAGGGTAAAGGAGGGCAGGGGAGGGTAGCAGAGGGCAGGAAAGGGGGGCAGAGGGCAGGAGAGGGTGGCAGAGGGCGGCAGATTGCAGGAGAGGGTAGCAGAGGGCAGGAGAGGGTAAAGGAGTGCAGGGGAGGGTAGTGGAGGGTAGATTCAGAGGTAAAACCTGTGGTAAATCGTATGTGGAATGTGGTGAGACCAAGCCAAAGGAGTGGAGAGCGTGTGGCATAGGGTTTCAGGTCGACCTCTGACCGCAGTCGATGCCAACAGCTGGCAGCGAATAAGGCGGCGTGATGAGCATACGGCGGAGGAGCACGACTGCGAGGCGAAGAGTCGTTTCAGGAAGTGGGTACAATCTGAGCGGCTGAATGGCGAGAGCGAAAGCCGCAAGGCGCTCAGGGGATGGCTGGCTGAGCCAATCACGGCCTGCCACCCCCGAACACAGCCGTCGCCCCGTTCCAGTCTTACCTTCTGACTTTTCTCTGCCCGTGGTTATCACACCCCCCCCCCCCCCATCAATAATTCAGCCCAACAAATATTACCATTTTGCGGGGAGATGGGAATGAATTAATCATAGTCTCTGAAGACGGCGGTGAAGGTGTCACCCTGCACTCTGCGAGAACTGACTGGGCGACCTGATTGGGGAGGGCGTGGGTCTCTGACCCCCCACCCCCCCTAACCACTCGGCGAGCACTTTAGTGAGCGGAGGAGAAGGTTAAAAGCCTCCACGGCCCACAGCGGGATGCCAGGATCCCAGAACAACCCCCCCCCCACCCCCGCCTGGAAGAGAGGTAGGGCAGCTAATGGAATCGGGTTTGACAGCCAGCACATGTACTTCATTCCTGCTCTGCTGCGAGGGGGGGGTCCCCTCCTCATCGATTGGGGGACACTGTGACACCATGACACTGGTCACTGCCTGTTCACAGAGGTGTTTACAGGGAAGGCTGACAGGTTCAGACCGGAACAGCAGACCTGGGTCGGGATTGATGAAGACAGGCCTGAGTAACAGGTCAAACACACACACACACTGACACAAACACACACTGACACACTCACAGACACAAACACAAAGACAGACACAGACACACACACTGACAGACACAGACAAACGCACAGACACAAAAACACACACACGTGTGTGTGCTCTCCCATCTCGCATGATGTGCGGTGTGAAGTCTTCACAAAGCCCGGATGGACATGGACTCCCCACAGTGTGATCCATTAAGCAGCCTGACTGACGCTTCAGTGCCGCCGGTGTCGGACTACGGTGCCAGTCACACCCCAGGACCAAACGCCACGTGCCATCGGCATGACGAAGGATCTGCTCGAGAGCGCCCCCTCCTGGCAGCCTCCACATCACCCTTTTCAACCAATTGCTCCCCCGAATATTGAGCAAAATAAATCTGCCAGGGAAATAAAGTGAATCTGAGCCACAGAGGCTGTTAGTGAGTCCCACAGGAGGCTTCCAGACGGCGGGGGGGAGCATCATGACGGAAAAAGAAGGGGGGGGGGGGCGTGGGGGCAGCAGACTCACACCTCACCAGTCAGACTGAAAGAACTCTACCACCCACACGGCTCAGAAACCAAGAGCCGTCTAACGCTGTTATTTTTCTAGAAATTTCAGCCTGATATTTGTACAAACTGAAGGGGAAGCACCCGAAATGAAATGATTACATGCTGCTCCTCAGGGTCACCCAGGGCAGAACCTCCACCGGATGGCGCTATTTATGTATCGGCGTGCTGATCCCAGCGGCCCGGTTCCTGTATCGAACAGGAAGTGAGGGAACTAAAAGCCAGACTCACCGGAACGTCCTGACGAGGTTGCTAATGTTGGCCGTGACGTCGTTCATTGTCAGGCCCAGCGGTCCGACGACGTCTCTGAGGCTGCCGGGGGGCGGAGGGGAAGTTAATGAGCCACTCCCAGCAGCACACACTGCTTTATGTCCCAATGTTGGCAGGATTTCAAAGCCCCCCCGTGTCCGACAGGTAATCAGGTTACGCGATTGTTTGCTTATTGCCAGTGCATTAAAAATGCAGAGCTATGCGATACCGCTGACCTGAGCAGCAGACCCCGAATTACTGCACAGGCCAAAAGTTCTATTCAATTAGCTTAAAAACCCGGGCCGGCCCGGGCCGTCCTGAGGGCTCACGGACACACGACGATGCACCCACCTTCTGCAGAGCTTCTCTATGACAATGCTCTTCTGTATCACGTGCTGGGAGCGGGAATCGACCAGCGGGAGGGCCAGCGCGTCACTTGGGGGGGCCTGTGGAGATTAGCATGGGGTCAGAGCCTGAGAAAATGGGGGGGGGGGCTAGGGAGATCAGCAGGGGGAGACTGGGTCAGAGCCTGAGAAAATGGGGGGGGCGGGCTAGGGAGATCAGCAGGGGGAGACTGGGTCAGAGCCTGGGGAAGCGAATGAGGTGGGGGGCATTTCTGATGGAGGAGAGGAGATCTTTTAGGACCCTCCCAGGGTGACACGTGATGTGGCGGCTTGGGGAGAATAGCAATACGGCGACTGGGGGGAGCCGCCAGACACCTGCAGCTCGGTGGGGCATGTAAAGAGTCGACAGACCACATGACAGAAGAGAGTTCCTCCTGCCGTTTCCCACAATGCCCTGCTGCTCTTCTCCCCCATCGTGCCGGCAAACGGGTCTGAAGTCAGAGCCTCACCTGCATGTATCTGAAACTCTGCACCTTTTCTGAATAAAGCGTTCATGCCAAGCAGAGCTCGCAGTGCAAAGCAGAGCTCGCAGTGCAAAACAGTGCCCCCTAGAGGGCCCCAGCACATACTGCACACACCGGCTGATTTCAGAACCTCAGAGATAGCATCTGGTTGTGAACTTTGTGCAAACCTCGGCAGAGACCGCAATGAGACCTTGACAGCTTTTTCTGTCTTTGGGGTTTGGTGTCATGTTTTCGCAGTAACACCGAAGTTTCTGTGAAACACTCACAAGGAAGGGAGGCGACCTTAACATCAACGACCCCTGACTTGTGATGTTTGGCAGAAACTTACCAGAAATATGAGCCTCTTCTGAGCTCACAGATTTGTGCATATTATCCATGATCCTATCAGCACATTCGTATTTGTACTTTCTTGGTATTAATCACCGACATTACGAACGAAGTGAAGTAGCATCTGCAGGAACTAAACAAGGGAAGAAAAATAGTTTACTTTGTGTGGGTTTGATTTAAATGTCTAAGAATGAATACAGATATTCAAATCAGCCAAGAGGCTGCCATCTGTCTGTAGGGGAAAGGATATCCTGGCAGGTTCAGGGGGCCCAGCACTGTACAGGAACCTCAAAAGTGTACGTGTTCGTAAATGCCCACAAATCCATTGGATTACCACCAGAGGTAGATAGTTCGGGTCCAAGAACTAAAAATCCAGACCAAGATTTTGTTTCAACCAACCAGTTGAGTCCTCTGTGACTGTGACTCTTTATACTCAACTGCTTGTTTGAAACAAAATCTTGGTCTGGATTTTAGCTTTCTGGACCTGAACAATCCACCTCTGGCTGGCAGAGAGCCCTTCCTGTCCAGCTTGGGCCATGTCTTCCCGCTTCTGGGCCGGGTTCCTGTAGACCCACTCTATCCCTATGCGGACGTACTCACCTCCACCCCTTTGTCTGCTGGCTCCGCCCCCAGCTCCGTCTCCTCAGGCAGGGTACACACTCCGCCGTAAAACTCCCGCACCCTCAGGGTCAGCTGCTCCGTCTCCTTGCGCAGGGTTCCGTAGTCTGGGACGGGGGTTGCTGCCCTCCCCCCCAGCTTCCCCACGGGTCGCTTAACAGGGTCTTCCACACACTCCTCTAGGTCATCCTCATCCAGCTCGTCTTCATCTGGCTCCTTCTCCACGTCCCAGGAGCTGTAACCAGGCCCGTAGAGGAAGTGCAGGGTCTCCTGGGTCCTCCACTCTGTCAGCGTGCTCCTCAAGCCCTCCAGCATGGTGGTCCTGAGTGCCTGGGGACCGGCTTGGCCCCTCCCTGCGGCCCCCAGCCCCAGCAGGCCCCGCAAGTCAGCCGCACCCTTCCTGCTCATGCCCACCTGGGTGAAACCTTGGTTAGCGCTGGACGGGGCACGAACTGCGGTTGGGGCATTAGTGGTGGGAGGGGCATTTGCAGTAGGTGGGGTGTTAGCGCTGGGCGGGGCATTAGCTGTGAGTGGGGTGTAAAGGCTGGATGGGGCATTAGCTGTAGGTGGGGTATTAGCGCTGGGCGGGTCATTAGCTGTAGGCGGGGCATTAGCTGTGGGTGGGGTGTAAAGGCTGGGTGGGGCATTAGCTGTAGGTGGGGTATTAGCGCTGGGCGGGTCATTAGCTGTAGGCGGGGCATTAGCTGTAGGCGGGGCATTAGCTGCTAGCTGCTCTGGGCTTTGGCCTGGCATAGGGGGTGCAGCCAGGCTGCATGAGCTCAGGAGGCGACAGGTTTCCTCCACAGTACCCTGCCGGTGTCCCTCCTCCCCCTCATGTCTCAGGTCTTCCACCCCTCCTCTTTCCACACTTGCACGTGCCTCCATGCTGTCTGTGCAGGTCATGTCCCTAAATGTCACCCGCTTCCTGTCCGCTGGGCGATGCCCTGTCCTGGTCTGCTCCCCTGGCTGTGTCTTCATTGGCACCAACTGTCCCCCTGAGACCACGCTGGACACAAACTCCTGCTCAGAGTCACTGCTTCTGCCCTCGCTGTCCGAGGAGTCAGTAGGGGGCGCCATCTCACCGCCGGGGTTCTCAATGTCACCCTCGGTGACAGGCTGCTCAGCAAGCTTCACCTCTTCTCCAGACCTGCCACTGTGTGTGGGGGGGTCGGAGAAGGCGGTTAAAGCAGCACTGGGACACACCCCTAAATACCACATGACAACAATCACAGTCCTACGCAACCTGTGGTCAAACTGGTGATGCAATGCACATACCTACACAGGTGTAACGTATTTTATATTCTATAAGTAAAATCCACAGGGCGTAACCCCTGGTTTGTGGCCTGTACTGCCTCGGACAGACAGAGGCCCCCCCATCCCCGAGTAGGAG
The DNA here is from genome assembly GCF_023856365.1 of Brienomyrus brachyistius. Lineage (NCBI taxonomy): Eukaryota > Metazoa > Chordata > Actinopteri > Osteoglossiformes > Mormyridae > Brienomyrus > Brienomyrus brachyistius. Next base: position 2,429,261 of record NC_064553.1, read on the forward strand.
AGGCAGCTGGAAGACGGAGTGAGGGATGACTGTAAAAATCACAACAGTGTCGTGTCTTCTGCTGCTGATATAATGGAGAAGAAAATCCATGAACAGGCTGCAGCCTCACGGCCAAGAAACTCACTTTTTTTTTCCTGTCCGCTAAATGATAGGAGGATTTCATCAAAGGACGAAATCAGCAGTCTCCAATTATACCAGACAAAGGCTGAGCAAACAGGACGCGGCCTCGCTCTCTTTCGTGCTCCCTCGCTCGCCAGCGGCCGGCCCCCGCTGCCAGCTGTCGCCACGCCGCAATACGCGTGTAAACACGCAGCCAGCTGGTGGACAAATCCGGCCGCTCAAACCGGTCCGCCGGGCTGTTCCCCGCGCAAATCAGGACACACATCTCAACCTCAAAGCACGCCAGCAAGCGCGTTGGCCTTCTATGGGGAACAGGAAGCCGACGGGGGGTGTAACGTGACCCAGACCAGGGAGGTGGAGAGGGAACATCTGCTGTAGGGCGAACCTTTAGTGGCCGTGCAACTCAACACCCGAAGGAAAACCCGACACCAGCCGATTACGCAGCCTGAGATATGATTTAATGACCAGCCGCAGTTTTGTGAATGCAAACACAGAGTGGGCGGATCCCAACGTGTCCGGGTGCCGTGGAAACATATCCGAGGTTCTGGGTCTCTGCTGTTGTACCTTTGAGCGAGGTCTTCAGATTGCACTGCTCAACGTCTACTAGCTAAGCAGATGTGCACTGTTCCACTGCGGATAAAAGGGGTCAGCTAGACACCCAGAAGCAAGAACAAACAATCATAAATGGACCAGCTAAGACCATCCACAATCAAAGGGGCTTTCAAACAATGACGGCCAGGAGACAGCTTACTGCCTGGCAGGGCCATTGCTCTGAATGTGTTGGGACGGATTTAAAGGAGATCAAACTGTCTGTGACTGATTGACGCAAATAATGCGACGTAGCGCCTCAAAGACTGCAGGAGGGAACATGTACGCGGAATCAGCACGCAGCATCCGTCGGCTGCAGAAACCGAAAACTGCAGGCGTACCTCTCCCCTTCCTGCAGCAGCTGAACATCAGGGGGCCTGAAACAAAGAACAACAAAGCCAGTGAGCGCATGCCCTCGGGTGGGAGGTAACTCCCCCTCTGACTGAAACCCCCCTCCACCCCTTTTCCTTACCTCTCGTCCCCTCGCAGCCAGAGGGGTGTCTTGGAAATCTGACTGGTGAAATATTTCGAGGCGCTGTAGCAGAAGTTACTGCAGAAGCACTGAAACACAGACAGTCCTGTCAGCAGCAGAAAGCGGAAATTATGACGTTAGCAAATGGGTCCAAGCCTGACCTTTCGCTCTGTGATGTCATACACTCTGTTGGTTTTGGTGGAAATTTTATATTGCTGCTTCGGAACCTGCATAAGCACAAAATTTCGTCAACCACCAACGCCCATACTGTCAGGTCTAACAAGCATGGCTGTGATTAAACATGGAAATATAACTGCAGTACTTACGTTGACAAGTTTGTTTGAGCAGAGGGGATAGCCACACATCTTGGCAATCGACCTCTCCTCCACGGTGTCTGTGTAATTAGCTGGCGTGATGAATCTGGCCTAAAAATGGAAGAAATTGCGAGTCTCAGCACATCGTTAAACCGATATGCACTGGGACTCTTTGGAAAATAAAAAGATCAATCAGAGATTATCCACTGAAACTTCCTCTGATCAGTCAGCCCATGGCAGCCCTGTGGTCTGGGGAGCAAATATATGAGTTCAGGTGAGGTACCCTGAGCAAGGTAGCGCCCCCAAGCACTGCTCCCCGGGCGCTGAACTAGCTGCCCCCTGCTATGTCACACTGTCACATATGGGTTAAATGCAGAGGACGCATTTTCATTGTTGTGCACTGTGTGCTGTGAGGGTGTCAGCAATGACAATTAATCACTAAAAAGATAGAATAGAAACGTACACAGTCAACGAGAAACTCATCTGTGACACCGTCCTCTAGGAGGCGCTCCACGATGCGAAGGGCCTTCTGCTCCAACTCAAGCTTCTGTCGAAGCGACTCTCTCAAGGCCTCTCTCCTGCAAGCCAAGAGAGAGTCAAAGTTAGAGAGTCAGAACTAAGGTGTCAGAATTAGGCTCGGCTGTGTGTCCTTCTGCAACAAACCTCACGCTGACAGCTCTCAACCCTGAACTGAACCACATAAAGACGCACCTTTAGCTCTGCACTCTGTAAGTTAGTGGCGCAAAAAAAAAAAAACAATAATATTGGGGTCAAGTCATCAGTATATCATCGAACTACTTATATGGGGGATCCGTGTTCTAGGCGGCACAGAGGACAAAGCACAGGGACACCCTGGATGGCAAGTCACTTCGTAGCAGATGATTAGACCCTACATGCAGTACAGGCAATTAGCCTGTGGAACCCACATGACACAGAAAGATCATGCAAATTCCAGCACGCAGAATGGAGGTGGGTTTTCATCTCTGAACCCTGAGGTGTGAGGCAACAGTGCGGCCCACTGAGCCACCGAGTCATAGTCATAATAAGGTCAGGGTCATTTTGCAAGTTTAATGACACTTTGATTACGGGGAAATATTTTTTGCGACAACCCCATCTTGCTCTCCAGGACACACAGACACATATACAGGTGGGGGTTAGCTAGGCAGCGAAAGGCTGCAGCAGCACCCATGGAGCTGGGGGTTACGGACCTCGCTTAAACGCCCACAGAAGTGACTTACTTAGCGGGTTCTAACCGGCGACCTTCCGATCACAGGCCCAGTCTGCCATCTACATCATTTCATCGAGGCGAACGCCTTGAAACTAAATTTCTCGTGATTAAGTCATCTGAAGCATAGGTACGTATTGATCGCTGACTGGGTATAATGTTATATCCCGGTAAAGTTGGTCCACAAGACACGGCAAACAATAGGAAATCAGGTCCTGCATACCTTTTAGCTATTTCTACAGCAGTCTGGGGTTTAACTGCCTTTCCACCTGTAAAATAATGACAACATTTAAGTGCACAAAAAGTGACAAGAACTACAAAACACCTGGTTGGTGTATTGGATAGGTGTAAATGTGACACAGCATAGCATGAATGGTAATTTTTTTAAAAAAAAACAACTAGAGGTGATTTTTCCTGACATCAAAACTTTACACCCGGTCCGTAGTTGTTTAAATTGCTTTTTAATCGTGTAGTTACTGTATGCATATTAGTTTAATTTGAGTTCAACATCGAGTTCAAAACAAGTTGACACATTGCTTACAAGCACACTTTCAAAATAAGCATCGTAACAGTATTCAGCTACTTCTACATGCTGTCTGACACTGAATCAGACCTTTCTTTCTCGGTTTTCGAGCTCGACAGCTACCCGGTGCCGCTTCCATGCTTATTTTTCCACGGACGCCCGTGACCTCATCACGCTCAGCGCAGCGTCTGACGTCGGCATATACGGAAGCCGAATGCGGACACGTGGGGTAGCGCTTCCACCCGAAAAGGGGCCGTGTTATGTTGCCTTTTGTAGAGGTTGTCAATAATATTTCATTAAAGCATTTTTAACGCTTTGTACATATCTATGTAAGTATTTCTTATTCAGTATTTTATCCGCATGTAATCTTAATTAGTTTACGGTGCTTAGTTTGCTGGAAACGTATGTTAATTGTGTTCGCAAAGGCAGTATCTTTGATTCCTTTCCGGACTGAGTGTTGGTATAATATATATAATATAATTATCAGCAGATAAATGTACCTATTTTAACGGTATGTGAAACGCCTGTGCATGTTTGACTGAGGAGGTTGTATTTATCCAGCGGTGTCGGTGTATTGGGCTGCAAGTCTCGCCAGCATTTGTAAGCCGGTCTGCGCTGGGTTTTATATTATATTCATGAAACAGAAGGCAGTAATTTTGCAATTGTAATTAAAATTACATCTTGATCACGGATATAAAGTGTTCCAGAACTCTCTCTCTCTCTCTCTCTCTCTCTCTCTCTCTCTCTCTCTCGGTGCCTTGGATTAATCTGCTCATCTTTCAGGAGAAGCAGTGCAATGACCTGCGCAAATCCTATTACTGAGGACCAGCATTTAAGAGACGGACACTTACCGCAGTCAGACCGGCTATAATAAAAAGGTTCGTGACGCTGCCTATCTGATTAATAACCTCTTAAATTCCAGAAGGCTGTGTTTAGCTTCATGTATACTCTTTATGTTAGCGGAATATGTAGTTTGGTGCAGCATATCTCACAGTTTTTGTATTTCCCCTTTACAGGTACCCCTCCTGGGAGAGAGAGTGTAGGGTTAGGGATTTAAAGATGGCTTTGGAGGAACTGAAGGTCATCATCAAGAGATGTGTAAGTGGCCCAGAGATGTGTAAGTGGCCCAGAGATGTGCAGCTGCAACTTGCAGATGATGGCAGATGGTGATACGCTTGTGTCCTGCTTTTGCAGAGGGCGGCCGAGAACGACGGCTTTAGCTCGGACGACTATGAGCTGCTGGTGAGCGCGGGCCGGGCGTGCATTGAGCAAGGTGACAGCGCACGGCTGGAGGATATAGTGAAGGATGAGAAGAACCAGGTGGGCTGGGCCCTGTTTGGGAGGCTGCTCTGCTTCCCAAACAGTAGGGATACTGGGTGTTAACTCCTGAAGATTAATTTATGGTACCAAAGAATGTACGTACTTTAGTGTGTCAAAATTGGAAATGTAAATTTGCTTCCCTTGTAAATGTAGAACTACTGGTAACTGCAGTAAATGTGAATTGGATCATATTGGTTTAGTGGGAACCTACAGGGGGTCCTGGGCTGGCCTGGGGAGGGTCGGTGGACTTATGAGGGACTAAGTACAGACAGTAACAGGAGCATAGTGCATAGTATAAGGTATCTAGTACGTCTTCGTGGTGTGAAGTTATGATGGTGGGGGTGGTGATGAGGGTGATGATGACAGTGGTTTGACCTTGCAGGGCATCATCAGGTGCATGGGCTGGAATCTCCTGGGCCCACTGGTGCAGGTGCTTCTCAGGAAAGAGGAGGAGAGTCTTCCTCACTGCCTGGCAATCCTCACGCGCATCCTGGAGGTTGGTATCATACGGATCTGTCTCCTGACTCCTTGTGTGGTTCAGTGTCACAGGGAGCCCTGGAGCCTGTCCCCAAGAGCACAGGACACAAGGCCGGGGGGGGCCCTGGACAGGATGCCAGTGCAGGGAACACGCACACACACACACACACAGAGCCCCACCTGGGAGTCGTGCAGCGGTGCTGCCCATGGAGTCAGCAGGCTCTCATGTTATGATTAATTAACAGTCACAGGTGCTCCTGGTAAACAGCATTCTGTCACAATCACGGTAAATAACATGTCGCCGTCTTGGTCTCTGAAATCAGGTCTGCAGTCCCAAAGAGCTGCTGATTGGTTTGCTGGAGCAGGTGGAAGACGCCCATCCAGACGCCATAGCAGAGACCATTCTCCTCCTCCTTCAGCCGTTACAGAAAGGTAATCGTAGACCCATTGTACTTGTGAGGTTATGGAGCCCCTTGTGGTTATCTTGGGAATTGCAAGCTCCTGTCGCGTTTTCTTCTTTTTGCTGCTGTTCCGCTGACAGTGCTGCTGAAGCTGGGCATGAAGAAGGCGTCCTCGGTGGGAATGGCCCTGGCCACGCTCCTCAACCAGGTGGCCCGGCTGCCAGTGCCCTACACCAGGGAGCAGGAGGAGGACGACACCTTTGGCCTCTGTCGCTGCTGCGCCGCCCTGCTGGTCTTTGTGCAGCCTTTCGTGGACGAGGTCAGCCAGGGCCTGGAGACCAAGGCCGCCCAGGAGGACGAGCTGAGGACCGAACTACTGAAATTGTAAGTGGCGAGGTGAAGGTTGCCACGTGCCTTATCTATGGGCGTCTCCAGAAACGCTCTAAAGCAGGATTGGCCAGTCTTACCCAGAAAGGGCCGCTGTCTGTGCGGGTTTTCAGCGTAGCTCCCTAATTACATTACTAATTAGAGGACTGATTGGCTGAAGAGTTCAGATGGCTGCTCTAAACAAACAATCTCATTCACCAATCGATGATGGGTGAATATTGAAAATAGACACACTCATGTTTGTTTATACGGGATGGTTCCTGACCCACACCAGCCCACCGTCTTTCTCCTAACTGTGGGGGGATATTGTGCATGTTGTGCAGTCACACTGCCAGGCCAGTAGGGGGCAGTGTGTTCCTCAGCTCACTGCCATGTCACTTTCAGCTGCATGAAATGCTTGAAGGAGCCTCTTCTGAATGTTCAGCTGAAAGAAGGCGTGGACTCGTCTGAGAGCTCCCCCCTCAGGAAGTTTGCCGTTGACATTCTGGTAAGAGCTCCCCCCCCCAATCCACCCTCAGTGGCTAGGGGCCCTGTTGACGGAGGTTTTGGTGGAAATGTTGTGCCCGGAAAGGAATGTCTTGCGTCACCGCATGCAGCGCCCGGTGTCTTTGGCCGCAGGGCGTCCTGTGCAGCATTGGCGAGTCCCTCCCCGAGCTCCTGTTTCACCACCTGTTGAAGAAGAAGGAGCCAGGCTTTCTGGAGGAGGACGCCCGTTACCCAGTGGAGTCCCTCGCCTGCCTGGCCTACCTGCTCTTTGTCCATCACATGGCCACGGACATGTTCCCCGCAGTCTTCAGGTAGCGATGGTGGAGAGAGGAGTCCTTTCCGGGGGAGTCCAAAGGGACCATGTGACTGATAAGGAATTGGTGTTTCATCACGCAGTTTTGCAGGTTTTGTCTTTTCCTGCAGCCTTAGGTGACCAAGGAAATGTCGCTGAACTTCCTGTGAATGGAGAACAGCCCTAACTGGGAGCTTCGCAAATGAAATGGGATGCAGTGGGATGTGTGCTGCACACTCTTGGGGGGGTTTTATCTGTGACTAAACAAACTGTTTTTGTTTTAGCCCCGTGTTTGTCCTGCGCTTTAACATGGAGTACATCAATACCCTGCTGAGCAGGTATGTTGCAACGTATGTGCATGTTTTAAGCATGTAATATAGACACCAGACACATCAGGGATTCAGAGGTCTGTCTTTTGACAGGAAAGAGGAGTCGCGATTACAGAAAGGACTGGTAAGTAGTGGGACAGAAAATTCTGCACTATTTTGCAGTAGTAAGATGGCCTCCCTCTGGGTAATAATCTGTCTGTGATGGATGCCCTCCATCCGCAGCATCTAACCCTGCTGAGGTCCTCAGCGTGAGTTTCGTTGCAGGATTTGTATGAAAAAACACTGATACGGGTGGAAGATGACAGCTTACCTGTGACCCTGCTGGATCTGAAAATCTTCTTCAGCGTTCCTCAGGTGAGCCATGGGGCACCGTGGGTTTAATGCGCCGCATTTACGCTGTTGAGGTCTCGTGAACCTTCATTTGAATCTTCTCCATGTAAACGAACAGTTATTCATGTGTCTTGGGTCGCGTTTCATTCCAGAACCTGGTGAAAGTGATGACCCAGTGTCCAGTGCAGCATTTGGTAAGACTGTGGTTCTGCCGTAAACACGACGAGCGCCGTCTGCTCCGGGCCACCCTGATGGCCTCCCTGATGACCTCCCCTTCTCCCTGCTGACAGAGAACCAAAGGTCTGTCTGTGTTCCAGCTCAGCATTGATAAGTTCAGCCTGGAGGCCAAGCACAAGTTCTTCAGGTCGGCACCGTTGGGGATTCCAGCGTTGGGGAAATGGGCGGCTGTTACGGAGGGCGGGGCGTTCGGGACTAGGCAGCTGAAGCCGTGCTGCTTGTGGCCATCATTAGGTCCCGACCCATGTGCGAGCTATTCCCCAATCCCCACAGGTGCATGCTGAAGACCAGCCACCATGCCGGGGTTGAGGGCTACGTGATTAAGAACATTAAAAACCAAATCGACTTTGGCCTCAAGGTACGCCAGTCACACGCTGCCTTAAACGCACTCAGCCGCTTGTGTGCACGAAGCCGCCTTTACGGGTCACTCCTTCTGCTAGAACGAGATTAAAATTCTGATTTTCATGGAAACATTTTGAAACTAGATTTTAGATCAGGGAGGTTTGTAGACCATAGAGACTAGCAGGAGATCTGCTGAGGAGCTTCCAAATATCATGGTAAAATATGCAGCTTTTAACCAAAGTCTGCATTTACTGGCTAGTCGTGTTACTCTATGGCAGAGGAATCAGCAGTACAGCCTGACTGACTAACAGTGTGTGTGGGTCTCCCTCCCCAGCCCGGTAACGGAAACCCCTGGTTTGTTGGCTCGCACCTGTTGCCTCTGCTCCGCCTGGTCCTCTGTCTCCCCCAGGGCCCAGAGACGGACCTGCTACAGAATATGGACAGGTGAGCCCCCCCCGGTCATCACTAATGCATGTGAGCAGGGCCGAACCATCGCATTCCCAGCGACTGGCCACAACCCCGGGTGCTCAGGTGTCGCGGAGCTGCTGCGGCGGTGTGCTGGGTGGGCCCGGCTCGCTGCGCCGGTGTCTGGTGTCACTGTCCGCAGCTGCTCCTGGGGCACCATCTGACTAGGTGTCAATCGCCCAGTGAATGCTTTACATGCGTGTCTGCATGCGTGTCTGCATGCGCACCATGGCAGCTGGATTACGCAGTGGTATGGAATTCACTGTGGCTCAGTGGCCGGTACTGTATCCTGATAACCCCAGGGCTTTAAGCCTCAATCACTGCTTGTGCAGTTTGCATGTTCTCCCAAAGATATGGACGGGTATCCCGTCCAATGTGTGCCTCTGCCTTGTTAGCCGCGCGGCCTGGGATAGGCTCCAGGCTCCAGGCTCCTCTCGTAACTCAATCGAGGAAACACAGCCAATGGATGGAGGGAGGGAAGGAAGGAAGGATGTTGCCCCTGACATCTCTGCAGGGTTACTCACGGCTCTCCTGCGGCTTCACTTCCTAGGATCATGGAGTCTCTGAATCTGTTACGGTACCTGCTGCTCCGGGACAAGGAGTATGAGAATGAGGTGGGTGTGGCTGCACCACGGGTGGGGGTGGCGGGGGGCGCTGTCACTAGGCCACGGTTTACCTGCCTGTCCCTCCAGACGGGGATCTGGACCGAGCTCTACAGGATCGAGGACAGTTACATGAAGCCTCTGCGTGTCGGCCTCAACATGTCGAGGGCCCATTACCAGATGGAGCTCAAGAGCATCAGGGACAGCCAGCGGCTCAAAGCTCGGGGTATGATCCGCTGCTGGGGTCGGCGGGGTAGTGCCCGCCCTCGCTGCCCGGGTCGGAGGGTGGGTTTCCTAGTTTATAATAAGTAATAACCGTTTATTAAAGTGACATACATTGAGAGGCAGGGTCAGTCACTTCCTAGAGCAATTTGGGGTTAAGTGCTTTGCTCAAGGAACCAACGGTAATATTACTCTCCCAACCCTGGGATTTGAACTGGCAACCTTCCGATCACAGGCCTCTGAGGTGTCGGGGTGTCTCCCTCTCCCCAGAGGCCAAGACCAGCCCGGCCGTCTGCACTGTGACGGTGGACAGCCAGCAGCTGCCCAACATGAGCCCTGAGATGCAGCTCCAGGTGAGGCTCAGCTGTGCTCCTGTCTCCGTTTGTCTTGCGCTGAATGCTGTTGGATCACAGCCCACATGAGCCCTGCACCGTCCAATCCAGCCCGTCCCTGTCTCCTAGGTGCTGCAGTCTGGCCTCCACACGTTTGACTTGATTGAGAGCATCCTGGTGCGCATTGAGGAGATTGTTGAGGAGCGTTCCTGACGTGCCCAGTTCCTCATACTCGTTTTCTACTCATTTTCCTTTGGTAGTTTCCTCTTCTCTGTAGTGACTATGTATGAGTGCTGCTTCTTATTTATGGAATAGCATCTTCATTATAATTGCTACATGTTTCCTCATGTTTGCACGCTAGTGCTTAGATGCCAAGAAATGTCCGTTTTTACAAAACACCTCATTTTAAAATAAAATCCAGCCTTTTCTAACTGGAATGGACTTTTCTCTTCCCCCCGCCCCGGCCGCCATGGCATTGTTAATTGTACTCCTTGGCCACGCCCCCCCCAACCTGCCCCGCCTTCATGCAACTCAATGCCATTGGCTGTGGTAACCTGATCCCTCCCACGGCGATGACACCGCACCAGCTGGCTGCCTGGGGGCCACATGTCCAATGAGGGGGGAAATGAACCCTCATTATTGTTGACTTGCAAGAGTTCCAGGCTGAGAAAATGCTGCTGAATGAAGTTCATGTTAACTGACTGAAGTCCTTCAGTGTGGCTGATGCTTGCAGATTGTGGATGATTCTTACCTGTATAAATATCTATAACATGCTGATATTAATGAATCAGTCCAGTCTATCAGCGTCCTGTGAAGATGCACATTATCCATTCATGTCTGCTTGCATGCGTCACCCATTAACTGACAATGATGGTCAAACACAGATTGCATAGTGCTCCTTTAAACCCTCAATCACTATAGGATGTGGACGCAGAAACACGGATTTCCGCGTCTATGGTACAGCGGTAATCTGGGATGCCGGCGACGAACACAAGTGACCCGGGATCCGGCAGCTGGGAGGCCTGGCCTCTGTCCACAGCCACACGATCCGCCCTTCTTCATTTTCGTGATCCCCTATGAGGGGGGGGGGGCATAAAGATGGCCAAGCGGAGCCCCAGGGTTTACACAAACGCATTGCTGCAGGCTCACCAGTAACACAAGAGCTGATTTTTACTTTACACTCCCATGCATCAGTTTCTAGCAAACCCCCCCTGATTATTAATAATTTCACAATGACACAAATAACGACTCCAGAAAGCAGGAGATCCACTCCGCCGATGTGACCTAACGACTGAAACATAATTTATCTGGTTTTAGACGCGTAGACTTTACACGACAATACTATATATTTCAGAGAAAATGTGTCGGCCTCGTTACGTCAATCTGAAGCGCTCCAAACAAACAAAAAAAACTAGAGCAAAAATAGACATTATGCAAATTTAATATGACATTGGAACATAAAGACAATCAGAAACCAATCAAAGTTTCGTCGTTTTAATACACTGCCGTTATTGTTCTTGACATGATAAATTCATTTCTGCCAGAAAAAGATTCAACACAACAGTGAACAAATGAGCGACTATTTTAAGCTTCAATCCAATTTTTCTGCAATTTAATCTTGATATAAATTAACATTAATTTAAATAAATTAACCTCGTTTCATTTTTTAAATACCTCGACGCTTTAATTATTAACGGCAGCTCAGGACTCGCAGTCTTTTTAAAGACAATTCATTATTTAAATGAGTTCTTGCATTACATTGTACCCACGGTGCGTATCAGGAACTGGAGCCCAGGGTTCTGTGCCGAAACTGAGCCGCGTCTTTCCAAACCGGGGTGCCAGGGATGGGTTAGAGTGTGTGTGTCATGGTGTGTGTCACAGGGTGTGTCGTGCTGTCGCGGTGTGTGTTGCGGTGTAGCAGGGGCTTCTACCACTACCTACGTATCTGTGAAAACTCTGCCTCTCCGCTAAACACTTGACAACCAAGTTTAATTTGGCTGCTTTCCTCTGAGAATCACACATTTTATTTTTCCTTAAATACTACAATGAACGTAAACCAACAAAATGTAAACCACACATTCTCTCATTTCCTGATGAGACGTACCCGGGAGACCGCTGCAATGAGTTGGGGGGGGGGGGTGTCACACACCTTTTTGATGGCAATTAAGTCAAAGCAACACCAAGTAAACAGTTAAACATACAAAAAAATGCACATGCAACAAGCTCCTTCAGTGCCCAGTGCTGGCTGGCAGGATACCTGCGAGAAGACGAGGTGCAGCGACTGGCTCTTGCTCTAACGTCCGTCAGAAAGCGAACAAAGCTTCCAAGGAAAACAAAAACGTAACTGTCCACTGTTATTCCAGGGTGTTAAACATGAGGTCCAGTGTTAGGGGGCTTGGGGGAGAGGCCACGCCCCCAGTGCTGGGCGGAGCCCTCGGGGGCTGGGCCGCCGCCCACTTCAGTGATGTGTCTCCAGCTCTAAGATGGTCCACTCGCCCTGAGGGGAGGCGGCGTCCTCCGGAGAGAAGCTGGTCACCGTGATGCTGGTGGTGGAGTCCTCCATCGGCGAGATAAGCTCCGCCCACCGCTTGCAAGCCTCCTGCTCCGTGGAGGGGAGGGGCCGGCCGCTGAGGCAGTCACGTGACAGCGCCAGCGTCTGCTTAATCAGGTACTGCGCCAGGTTCAGGTCCTCGGGCACGCAGGTGATGATGCCCAGACTCGAATCCTGGTCCGAGAGGAGCTGACGGAGCAGCGTCCAGTCCCGCTCGGCGAAATGCCTGCTCACGGAGTCCTCGGCGTCTCCGCCTTCCTCCTCTTCCACGGCCGCCTGCTCCGTCTCCCTCTCCTCCTCTCGCCGGCCAACAATGCTCTGCTCAAAAGCTTCCCCCGTGTCCGTCTCATAAATGGGGGATAGGACTTTGGACGGGCGGCGGTCAAAAGTGCTGCTTTGATCCAGTTTCTCACAATCATCTAAGTCCCCTGGAAGCAATTGACAATACTACACAATGTCAGAGCCACTCTGGTCGCCTGTGAACATTTCTAAAATGGTTTACACGAGCGGATTTGAAGCACCGGGGCCACTGCTTGGGACCCACACAAGCGGGAGTTTCACCCTTAGCACCCTTAGTAACTTAGTCCACTTTGCATTTCGAGGGTTTCATGGTCAACGCCAACAAACCGGACCACGGGTCAGTCCTCTTTCCATTTATAGATCGCATTTATTAGTTAATTAAGAGGGTTAGGGTTAGCCTGGTCTGGCCATTTGTTGTAGTTTGAAATAGGAAAAAAAAACTAAACAGTGATTACAAAGTTCTGTCTGTAGGGGGTGCTACAGGACACCGCAGGATTCTGCGAATGCTTTCCATCGTTGTAAATACTTAAAATCTCTATTTAACAGGTGCCAGTGGACTGCATTGCCGTAAAGGTGCGTACAGAGAATCAGTCTGAATGTCTCTTTCTTCAGCCGCTTCATGGTACTCTGAGAATCTGTGCGTTTTTATGTTTTTTTCTTTCTTTCTTTCAAACATGGAGAAGCACAATCGCCATTTCAGAACCCGCTTTGGCTAAGAGATACACCGATCGTCTGATTCGGTTGAAGGGGACGGGGTTTAGCGGTTGGGCAAAGGCTTTACTAAAGGTTAGGGGTTGTCTGCATTACAGAACCAAAAGCAGCTGGTGCCCCGTCACCTTGCAGCATGGAGCGGCGAAAGCGTGACCGAAAAAAGAGACACGGCAGAATCTGTCATCTGTCTAAAGCACATCAAATATAACACGCTTTAAGCACCACAAATGAACAGTAAAATAAAACAGGGGAAAAACAGAACACTACCGCATTCAGTGAAAACTGCTGTGCTTGAAGATGATCATCTACTAGCTATAAACACCACACTGTAGCAGAAACAACGGAAATGAAATAAAGGAAATGGCCAACAAAAGAATGAACTGCACACAGATTCTAAACTACTTCAGACGCATGTCACTGTTTGGGGGCTCAAAATGCAACAGATAACATAAATGATAGAAGTCAGCATGCAGGAAATCCAGGGAGCAGTACAGACTGAACAGGTCAGACAGACAGCGAGGGACCTGGTCCCCGCGGACACGCGCACGCACGCACATACGCGGTCCGCGCGGCGCACATATTTGCTCCCTTTTTCGACAAATTCCGCTTAGCGTACATAGACTTCATTACTCGCATAAACAGAGTTCTTAAGAAGTACAAAGTACATGTATTTAATTTATTATTATTATTTTTTACCACAGCCTAAGAGACTCATTTTCCAAGACATTCACTGGAGTGCAGGACTGACTGTCATGGTGTGTATTAAAAACAAATGTGCAAATCTTTAAATGCTTTGTATGATACATCAAAGTGCATTGGTAAGCCTTTTATAAGACAGCTCTGTCTCGCCAGATGCGACTAACCAGCGCATTGCGCAGCATGCATGCAGATACTGTTAGTAAGGAGAGAGCAACACGTATCAGACATTTTTATTTTATTTTTAAGCTTTCAATTGAAGTTTCTCCTGAAAAAAGTTAGTTAAGTTTCAAAGAAGATTAACCCTTCCTGCTGTTTCTGCAGACCTACATTTTAAACGGACAGCGGCTTAACGACGCCATAGTGTCGATAAAAACAGCTAAGCTTAAAGAATATATATTTTCGTCTTGTGAAATAAATGAGGAATTCATGTCTTTTATGGCAACGCAATCATTGTGCCATTCTTTATGTGAAATGCACAGACGAGCAACTATCGATATATTCTAGCATTTACTATTGGATCATGGGGGCAGACATGTTTAGACCGCGAGGGGCAGGATAGAACGACGTTGTTAGCATGAGGCTAAGCTAAGCCTGAGCTGTGGTGGACAGGGTATTTAAGGGAGGTTGTGTCATGCGGAAGATGGACTGCTTCTCGTTTAGGAGCCTCACAGAAAGCCCGGGTCCTAAGATTGTACATTACCTGCTGGGGAAGACGACTGTTGCTCACACAGTTCCAGCTGTGCTTCCTTTTTCTTGTCTGTGGGTTCAAGCAGCGGGTTCTTGTGCGGGGAGCCGTCCGTGTATTGCTCACTGCATTGGAGGTCCAAGTGTCGTGGTCTCTCCTGGGGCCGGAGGTCGGTGCCTTCACGGTCAGGGGGCTGGTCGGCAGGCCCGATACTCCCCGCAGGCTGCCCCTCCTGGGGGAGCTCCCTGTCCTCTCTTAGGACACTTCCCGGGGAAGCTGGCATGCATTCCTTCTTCGCTGGCAAGTCAGAAGAGTTACACACACGCCTTACTGGCTTGTCGGACGTGGCATCAAAGACGTCGCCAGGTGCGGCGGTGCTGGGCCGGTGGAGAGGCGTCTGCACTCCCACCTCCTCAGATCCCAGCTCTTCGCACTCATCCACCGAAAGCAGGACAGAGCGGCGAAAGTTGGAGGTGGATGGGTAAGCGGGAATGCCGTTGTCCGCCTCGCCGATATCCTCAAAGGCTAGGTTGACGATTCCTTGGAACTGGCGTGGGGAGAGGTCGGCAGCAGGCGGGGCCACCTCCGTGTGGATCTCCACCTCTGACCTCTCGTCCTCTGTCTCCTCCTCTTCATCAGAAGAAAAGAGCTGGTGGTCTGGAATGTTCCGCACGGTGAGGGCATCGGCGTTGTCCTCACAGGTCTCCTTCTCCAGGGGGGCATCTTCATGCCGCTGCCAGGAGCGCGGCCGGCGGCGGGTCACCTCCTCCTCGCTGGTGGAGTGGCCGTGGAAGGGGTCGGGTGCGTCACGAGCCCGGAGGCGGGGCTCCACCCGCAGCGCTGTCTCGTACATCTTTAGCTCTTCTGGTGTGCTGGTGTCACTGCTGCTGCGGCCCAGGAAGTCATGGCACAGGACAGTGCCGCACTTGGAAACGCCGCGGTCATTGGAGCCGTCATCGTCCTGAGAGCCACCGGCATCGTAGTCCTCCGAGCGGGGCTTGATGTCATCTGAGGAGGTGGTTGCGGCACTGGCGGACTCCGACTCGGGGCTGACCTGCCGGTGGGAGCCACTCCAAAAGTCTTCCGGTGGAGTCTGGGGCCCTGCGGGGCTGCCTGGCGTCCTGGCCGGCTCATTGCCCTTGGGTGGGTTCGCTGGGCCTGGCAGCGTGGCAGGGGCTGGCATCGGCGCCACTGCAATCCCGGCACTGGTGTCCGTACGAGCGGCATGATTCTCCGCTGGGGCTTTCCTCTGGTTTTCTGCCCCCCCGCCAGAATGCCGAGTCTTGCCCGCACGGCCAGAGGTCTCGGCAGAATGGCCTGGCCCTAACGTGGCTACGTCAGGCTTCCGGGGTGTTCCCACGTGTGCTGGGGATTTCTCCGCCTGCTCCACTGGCCCCTTTGGCTGCTCTTCGCCAGTGGATATGTGGGGGTTGGGGCCTGTTAGCTTGCCGGCTGGGGTCCTCTGGCTGGACGTCTCCTTACCTTTGGCAGAGTGTCTCTTGAGTGCGGGGGAGGCCTGTTTCTCAGGCCCAGCCGATTTGGGCGACCCCTTTGGGGTGGGAAACTCAGCAACAGCCTTCTGCCTCGGGGAGCTTTTCCCGCCGGCGAGTGGAGCCGGCTTGGCGGCGGCCTTCGCCTGTTTCCCATTGGCGGTCGTTGAGGCAGCCGGAGAAGCTTTGGCTGGCTTCTTTTTGGCATCGCTGGCTGCCCCTTCCCCGGCCGGCGGCTTGGGGATCTCCTCTTTCCGCGGGGATGAGGGTTTCCGCGTGCCGCTGGCTTGGGGGGCGGGCTTGGGACCTGCATTCAGAAAAACCGACCAGCTTTACGCGCATGCAGATAAACACACGTCAGCTTGATTCATTACCTTCGGAGACTGGCACATTGGCCGTCGGTAATGCATGGATTGTAGGTTGTGTAACGCCTGACCTAAGTTCTCTACTGGGTTGGTGGGTGTGCTTCTCCCTTTTGGTTCGCCTTTTGAACCTGGAGCCGCCGTGGAGGGGCGGCCTGAGGCTCCGGATTTGGCCTTGCCGGCCTCCTTCGTGACAGTCCTGCTCGTTGTGCTGTGAGAATAAATAACATTGCGCTGTAGTACCAGCTGACCACCGTCTTGCAGTTCAGAGTTTTCACCACTGTGGGGCAGCCAAGTCAGCCTTGCCTTTTCCCATGCATCTGAGTCTAGTCATGCGCAGGGTCTGAAGCTGAGTATTCATCCTTTACCTGTTAGCCTTGGTGGGATCGCAGGGTTTCCGCATTGTCTTGGTCACGGGGGATCGGGGTGAAACCTTGGCAACAGCTTTTGACCGCTGTCCTGAAATTATGCATAAGACCAGTTTAGAGCAGTTTTTCCTAATATGGTCCCTGAGGACCCACAGTTGCTTCATGGTTTTGCTCCCTCCCAGCCTCCTGCCTGACAATCCACATTTTCGCTCCCTCCCAGCTCCCAGTAAGGCAAACACGTGCACTGCCAGTGGATCCCTGAGCACTGGATTTGGAAACACTGCTTTAGACAAGATCTAGGCCTGCCTTTGGAGTGACCTGGAGTGTCACTTTAGTCACACTGCACATCACACTCTTGGTAAAATGCTTTCTACATGGAAAACAGTCCACATGGACGCATATTGTTCCTCTGTATTATATACTACAATATTTTTGCTCTAACAATGATGGACAGCAGCCTGTGTTTTATCACTGACTTACTACCCTGCACATTAATGCCCAGAAATAACTTCCTCTTTTAATGAAATGTATTGATCCGCTGAGCTAAAACAAGCACTTAGCTCCACAAACATGGAGTGCAGCTGCATGTTTGATAGGTCAGTTTGCTAAAAAAAATATAAAATCAATCTACATGCACATATGGATTTTCTACTTCTGATTTCATGAGACGGGGGGCATCAGCGCCACGGGGGGGCGAGCCACCAGACCCACGTCAGGCCTGCTCGGGTCCGGCTGTGTTCCAAACAGGCAGGAGACGTCCTCTTTGACGTGCTCTCTCTCCGAGCCAGCATCCATAAATATGCCCTGCCAGCTCTCACCAAAGGGTGAGAGTCATCACCGGTAATAAAACGGCTGTTGTGGACGGGGGAGTGAATATGGACGTCTCATTCAGAAATGATGATCTATGGTAAAGTGACCTGCCGGCAGTTTGCTGGCTGTGCCAGTGGGCCAGTTTACTGGCCCCACCTCGGAAGCCCACAATAGGTCAGTGGGACAATGGATTCGCCCGTGTCCCCCCTCCCCCCCACGGAACAGAGAGGTTAAACCCCAGGGGCCATGAGAGGCCTGCATGTTACGTCTGACCTTCAGGTCATCCCTGTTTTGTCATGGCTGAGATGAGGCTGGTGGTGTTTGAGCATGAGATCGGAGAGCGAAAATCCCATTGAAATATTGCCCACCCCCCCCACTGCCCAAGAAGGCCCCATCGGGCAGAGAGCCCCAGGGCGGCGCGTTTTTAATGAGACTAATTTCATGCTCTAATGGCTATTCTTAGTAGCCCTTGTCGCTTCACACATGGAAAATGGGACAGAAATGGATGGGCAACACTGGAGCCCCGCCCCTTTAACGCAGTAAAGAAAATCGGACGAAGTGAGTCCTCCAAACCTGGGGTGGCGCTGCGGGGGCTGCTGGAGTTGTTCTCGGGTGAGACGCTGCCGGAGGTGGGGGTGCTGAGGGGGGGTGGGCCGTCCACACCCTGAGGAGACTCTGTCCCGGAGCCATTTTTTTTGGACTTGCTGGTCTTCGGATGCGCTGTGGCAGAGCTGGCGGGGGCCCTGGGTCTCGTCCCATTGGGCTTCTTGTCTTTGCTTGCATTGACCTCCCGGGGTGGGGTCACGGCGGTAACCCCCATAGCTGCATTCTCTCGCCTAGGGGAATCCATCTTGGGGGAACCATTGAGTTCTGGCTTAGGTCTGGCAGCCATCTTTGCCTTTTGAGTGGTGTCCCCAGGTTTGGGTGACCAGGCCTTGTCGCCGTTGTAGACCGCCCGTGCCGACACGGCGGTTTGTACAGGTCCTCCCAGCCCGTCGGATTTCATGGTCCCCCCAGAACCAGGGGAGCGGCGTGCTGTGGGTGCCCTAGGGGGCGCGAGTGCGTCCGTCTCAGAGGCAGCCGCTGGGAGTGCTTTTCATTCCACACTGTTGGGGGGGGAGTTGCACATTAAAGGAGCTCATAACAGGAGACACATTACACAGCCATTCATGTCATTCTCTGCCGGCCAGACCCACACCTCCCACCCACACTGGGTCTGTGGACTTCGCAGGAGCACCTGGAAAACAGGCTTTCACCTGAAGCTTCTGACAAACCAAATCAGGAGTGGTCCAGTACGACGCAGAGTAGGCCCACCAGTCAGCATCTAACTTCAGTTATACTTAGGTAGCAGATTCCTTTACCTAAAGTGGTGGACATTTTTAGAAAGCTGGAGCCCCTGGAATGACTGAGGATTAAGGCGTCTAAAGGGCCCAGTGGTGAAATCACTCTGCTGATGTTGGGATTTGAACTGCTGACCTTCCGATTATAGGTACGTCACTCCACCCTGCTGAGGCGCTCGCCGGCCCTTCGTTGCCCTTTGGCACGGCTTCATAACATGCCACGTCCTTCGTCTTGGTCTGTGACCGTTTGGCTGTAGGTCGCAGTCTGGCTATGGCGCGGCGGAGTTCGGTGTCACGCGTTTTCGACCCACCTGCGAGTCTCTGGGGAAGTGGGGCTCCTCAGCTCGTCGCTCCCTCCGCCGCTTTGGTCAGGAGCCACTGCAGACGAGATCACGTGTGCCACCATTAGGGGGGGGGGGACTCAGAATGCCCCGGCATTCCCCCCGCGCATCGGGAGGGAAACGTCGGATTCACTGCGGCTGTGGCCGTCCCAGCCCCTCCCCTCCACCAAACACACCCCAGCGTCGTGCGTGGAGTCCGACTACAACCAGGCACTGGTTTAATCTCTGCCGGAGTCAGTTATCTGCATCCATAAGTCACACCTCCCTAAAGGAACAGGAGGAACCTGCTGTAGGACAGGAGCAGCTTCTAGGGTGTCCCTGAGCACCAGGTGAAATCCAGAAACCGTAATCCTGCACGCCATACGAATATGTGATCACAGATTCGCTGCTACTAGCCGGGAAGGACGTAGCATCGCAGAAGCGGGCGTGTAAATAATTCACATTTCGCGTCTATATGCGGTACATCTCAGCGCCGGATTAGCATCCTGCCCCCTCCCTGAAGAATGGGCCAGCTTTGGGAATAATAGAATAATGAGGCTGTCGCCGTTGACAACGTGCCGGCCGCACAATGGAGGGTCTGGCGGGCGCCTGGGCTGCCTTGTGAGGCCGCCCCCTTGTCGTGAGGAGGATAAGCCCTCCGTCACGCTCCCAGGCTCCCTTTCAGCGACGCCTGCCCAGCATCCTCTATGTCCGCCCGGTGAAAACCTACACTGACAGCCCAAATCGTCCTCGCTAACGTGAGCGAGAGGGGAGGGGGGAGGAGGGGAAACAGCCGATGGAGCGAGCGATTCTCTAACCGCATAGATAAGAAACACCCCAGACGGCGCCAGGCACCTACCCGCTTGGGTTAGCTCCCCGGGTCTCTGCGGAACACGGCGCCATCTCCCCGCACAGCCGACAGCGCGCAGGGTCCTGAGAAGTGAGGTCTGTGGCTGTGAGTATCCTGCCTGCTCCTCACACCTCATAGACTGGCAGCGGCAGAGGGAGGGTGGAAGAAGGAGAAGGGGAGAGAGAGAGAGAGGGAGAAATGCAGGAGCGAATCAGCAGCTGTTCGGAGGCCTGTCTCCATGACGACGGATCATTATTCCCCCGTGAATCTTCTTACTCCCCAAGCTCACTCCAGTGATGTCATAGCTGAGATTGAAGGCTGCTTAGGCTCCGCCTCTCGTGCCTGTTTATAAGTACAGGAGGCTGTGGGGTCCGTGAGCCGCTGGCCCATGTCTCGCACCTCAGAGAGTGAAAAGAAAGCACCCGATATATTTCAGGAATCCATCCAAACAAAAATTCTTTGGTGCCTTTGTCCCCCTGGCGGAAATGCTGTGGAAAGAATGGCCAGCGGCTGAAACCGCAGCCACGCATCGGATCCAAACACAGTGATCTTGGCCTGTCCGTTGGCCGCTGGGCCTGTCCGCTTGCAGAGAGGGTCACCTCGAACTCCCCCTCAGTGACGTCCGGGGCGGCCACGTGGGGCCCCCATCCCTCTGCCAGAACTCGTCCCAATCGGTGGGAGAGGCTTGAGGGAGAGAATGGGCCTTTCTGCTTTAGCTGTGCCAAACCGCACTGGGCCAGGGGGGGTGTTAAAGCTCAAGGTGGGGGGGGGGTGGAGCCTTTTTTCTCACTTCCTCCCCATTAGCCCTCGGTAACCTCCCCCATCATCATTGCCGGCTAGGTTGCCCTAGCAGAAGCTGAGTTCCAGCTACGGCCAGAGTCTTTGCTGTACACTTTAGGCTGGATATTGACCTCTGATAATCATGTCAGTCAAGCCCCAGTTTATCCATTTTAAAAATTGCACCTTTGCAGCGGTATGCACACAGCATCGCACAACGTCACACAGCATCGCACAACGTCACACAGCATCGCACAACGTCACACAGCATCGCACAACGTCACACAGCATCGCTCAATGTCACACAGCGTCGCACAACATCGCACAACGTCACACAGCATCACACAACGTCACAGCGTCGCACAGCATCGCACAACGTCACAGCGTCGCACAGCATCGCACAACGTTGCACAGCATCGCACAACGTCACACAGCATCGCACAACGTCACACAGCATCGCACAACGTCACACAGTTGTCGACTCAGTTTTTGTTGTTTGCTTTCAATCCTTCCTTTTCTAGCTGAAACGGTTGTGAAATCACCAAATGAGCATTTCAATTATATTTAGCTCCTGTTTGTATGTTACTGCTGCCTATAACACCATAAAAATGTGAGAAACATCAAAGCCAGCCTGCCCTTGGATCCAGGAGAAGCTGGGAGTTCTGGGAATCTGCTGTGACGTCAATCCGGCCCTGAGCTGGGACAGCCAGGGGAAAACCAGCCTTTCCTGCTTATTAGTCCCTGTCTCTGCCTCCTCCTGTTCTGTCTGTAGTTTGGGAGCTTTGCAGGTGTTGGCAGGGGGAGAGGATGTCAGTATGTGTGTCTGAGACCGATCACATGATCAAGAAGCTCGTTACATTGTGGGAATTTTTGTCATAGATGATCTTGGATTGTGTGGCTCAGCAGGTAATTCTGTGGCCCCGTAATGATTTTCCTTTCCTCTCGGTATTCAGATTTGCTCCTGGAGTCCAGGTGAATCGGCGGCTGTAGATCCTCCTTATTGTGACGCGTGTTCCCTTCTGTACGCTTCCGGTGATTCGCAGTGGATCACCGCAGCCTTAATCGGATCAGCCATTACTAAATCTAGACGGATGTTCGTGCCGCAGCTAACGCAGTTATTGCACCCTCCCATCTCCGAAATCAGCGGTATGTTTTGACGGAAGCTCCTCTACGATGCCAGGCTCTGTGACGGGGGTGGGGAAGCAGTTGAATAAGCTTGTGCCCCCCCCTTCCCGCAGTCCCATCCTTTCACAGCTTGCTATGACTCACCGAAGGCTGCCGCCCACAGCCGAATCAGCACACGACTCCCATCACACCGCCGAAACCTCGGGTGTCTAATCAAAGTGATGCTCCGCGAGGTCACCTGGACCCACTGGAGCAGCCTGCAGCAGATAGCAGGTGCGAGGAACCGAAATGCCATAGAATCCCTCCACAGCGGCGGCTCGGCTTCGGGCCGATGTACGGTGCCTTGCTTATTCACGTTCACAGGGACAGGCTCTTCCCGCTCTGTCGTCTCGGTGTCGGAAGTCCGCCGCGACTCGCAGAAGCGACACCTTTCTGCAAACGTGGCTGATTGAAAGATGAGTGTTTCCTGGCCTGCTTAGTAGGGGGCTCGGTGCTAAAAAGCCTGTGGATTCTTGCCCCCCCCCCACCCTCACCTACAGGCTACAGCCCCCAGAAACCAAACACAAACACGATCCCCTCTCAAACGGGGCCCGACCATCTTGCTGTTACTCTTCCTTTAAGGGAAGCCTTTGATCTGTGTCCCCACCTCCAGTATTGTGACTCTTCGTGGCCAACAGGAGCTCCCAAACAGCAGGAGCCAATACAAATGCGCAGTCTGAGTGCTGTTGGCTGTCCTGGATGAGGTCTCCACAAACGCTCCTCTATCCTCGCTCTCACATACTTCCAAAGGAGTAGGAGTGTCTCTCCATACTGTTTTCAGCACGGTGGGGTCCGTGGTCATTATGAAACGGACCGTATGAATCTGATTCCCTCCATTCGCGCCACTGATGCTTCCCACTCCTCCCCCAGGGGAACTGGCTGCTGTGGGTGTTTTCCTGGGACCTCGTGTCTGCTTGCACGTGATGCAAGGCGCCAGTGGAATGCCGCCGTCTTAAGCTGTACCGTGCAGCTGCGGCAGTGCTGCACACGTGTCCCGTTCACGGTTACCTTCAGTGCTTCTTTGATCGTGCTTCTTTATAAAACTCCACGTGCACACAGGATTCTGGGTAATCGGTTATAGGCTCCATGCATGCAAACTGTATAGCTGCAGCTGAACCCACCTATTTGAAAACAGACGTTTGCATGGTGTCTGGAACAGATTCAAACTATTCTGGTTTTTTCACGGTTGTGTTGTGTGATGAGGCCTCGTCCATGATCTGTTATTTATGCGGCTCTTCCCTGGGAAAATGGCTGAGAGTCGTGGACGCCCCACATTTGCTGGCCCAGTCAAACCTTCTCTTTCCTCTGACCAACATTCCCGACGAGCCGCCTATGTCAGATTTCAGATTATGCTCAACTATATCGTCACCAAAATTCAGTTTGGCATCTAATCTGCAAGTGCAACGTAGTGCAGTAGTGCTAGAAACCGATATATTGCTGTCTGATAAATTGTTAGTGATAAATAAACAATTGGAGATTAATAAACAGTAGCAGTGATAGTGATATGTAGATAGCAACTAGTTAATCCTTCCATGCCTGTGGAAACTGCCTTACGCATACATCTGTGTGTCCTTTTTTGCATCATCGTGAGCTGAGGACCCAGGAAGGCAGTTGCTGGGCAACACCAGGGTGCCCCAGGGGGCGTAACACACTGGGTTGGTGAGGCAGCCAGGTCCCGAGAAGACTCCGCGGTGAAACTGTGGAGTGGGTCACCCCTAGGGGGCCTCACTGAGGACATGGGCTCAGTCCCAGACCCTGGGCACGTTCCGTTCCATCTCGCTCAGTGCAGGAGTCAGGTAAACGCGAACGTCGTTGTCATAAGTCCCGTCGAGAGGACGGAGAGCTATGCCGTGATGTCAGCAGAACCAGGCCCACAGAACCGGGCCAGGGAAACCCACCGGCGTCAGCCCGAGTAGTTCCGTGGAGGTACACCGGCAGATGCCTAGCAACAGAGCGTTTAAGTGCGTGCACTGGGAACGTTAATGCGGTCTGGGGCCTGGCGCTGCATGACAGAGTCATTATTTACTAACTCTAGATGCAGCAAACAGCATAAGTACCTTTCCAGACCAAATGCCTTCTCAACGCGTGGGACACCCTGAGTCTGCCCAGCTGACCCTGTTTATCTTTGACAGCATGGCCGGGCTCAGCTGAGGCCTCCTTAAACGGACGGTCAGCAGAAAGCCGCAGCGGAGCTGCTTCACGACCTGCTACCAGCACAAGCTGCTCTACTGAAAACCGCAGTTTTAGGAGCCTAGAAACAAGCCCCCGTGCAGCAGAAATGCATGCTGTTATTTTTTTAAAATCATCTCCCCTGATGCCTCGGCCCATGGGGGCATTTGACAGCGCCCCCCGCCCCCCCACCACGGCAGTGACGGCGAGCAGCAGCCCCAGTAACTCGCGTCCCGCTGAGATCAGCCATTGACTTCCTTTTCCTTAGGATGCTGCCTGCCAACCCCCAATCCCCGCACCCACCAGGGAGAGAACTGTGGGCCTGATCCCCCTGCAAGGTGCTTCAGTTTGTCGTTGTTGGTCAAGCAGCATCAACAATACCACCCTAAAAAGGCGAAACACAATAACAATGTTGACACTGAGGAGAAGGGCT
The DNA here is from genome assembly GCF_023856365.1 of Brienomyrus brachyistius. NCBI lineage: Eukaryota > Metazoa > Chordata > Actinopteri > Osteoglossiformes > Mormyridae > Brienomyrus > Brienomyrus brachyistius. The sequence goes on from NC_064553.1 coordinate 2,453,754, forward strand.
TCAAAGCCTTTTTGAGCGTTCACCCATACGTGTAGTAGGAGGGTTATAGCTTTTCTGATCATGATTGAACTACGGTATTTAGTCACAAGCCTAAGAGACCCGATTTTGGTCTGTTTTGGTGTTTTTATTAACACTCAGATACGGGCATCCAGTCAGAACACAGCAGGAGGTGAGGTGGCGTACGGTCTCGTGCAAAGCGGACACCACTTGGAAGCTCCACTCGAACTTGAAGGGTCCCAGATTACAGCTCGCCCTGCCCTTGTCAGCAGTACTTTCTGCTTCTCTTGAATAAAGATGAGAGGTGGTGGGCCGAATGGAACGGGGGCATAACAGAGTTTTGTTTTTTTTAAGAAGAAGAACAGAACCGAGCTTTAGGCCTGAGAAAGGCCGACTCTGAGAGGCTGATAACGCTGAATAGGGGCAGTGTGCTCCGGGTCTCTCAGCCCCCTCTGTGGGCAGCCGCGGGATTTCCCCGTGGGCCGGCAAACGGGCCGTCTGTTTCCACTGCCAGTGAAACCCTACACAGGCGCATTGTTCCCTCATAAAAGATTAATGCCAAGTGCAAAGAGTGAGCCGATGGTGGCCTGGGAGCAAGCAGGTCCGAGGCGGTGGACCACAATGAAGCGTGCTGAGGAAAAGCAGGGGGTAGCAGAGGGTAGGCCAGTTACACTGGTTCCCATGCCGATGGAGAGTAGGCCTGTTAACCTGCTGATAGAGGATATACCGGTTATTGTGCTGATACAGGGTAGGCCAGTTGCCATGCCGATAGAGGGTAGGCCAGTTAACCAGCTGACAGAGGATACACTGGTTACCATACCGATGGAGGGTAAGCTAGTTAACATGCTGATATAGAATATACTGGTTACTGTGCCCATAGAGGGCAGAATGGTTACCGTGGCGATGGAGGGTTGACCAGTTACCCTGCAGAGACTGCTTGAAGCTGAGCATCCCCCATCACCATGCCGCCATTGCTAGGGATTCCCCTGTGAGAGTCTGCAGGATGAGACCGGAGCAGCAAGATGCATCTCCTGCTATGACTGGACCAAAAATGGATCATGAACCAGAATTTTTCAGTTTTGGATAAACTATCTGGGGTATTATCTGATGTAATCTGTGGAAATACCCAGATCATGCTGGTTTGGGTCGGAAGCTGCCCCCCCCCCTTCCATTTTTGGGGGGGGCGTACAGGCCACAAGCTGACGGGATGGGCACTGCAGAGTCACGCATCGCTTCCATGAGCCGGGACCGACTCCTCAAAGAGTCTCTGCGGTGGAAATATTCCATAAAATGCTGACCCAGAAAAATACCCCCCCCCCCCCCCGCCCCCACAGGATCGTGAGCAGGAGCTGAGGAGCGGAGTGCTTTCGAGCGGGATCCAGGACAGGCGAATGCGAAGCAGATGTTTTCCGGAGTGCATAGCTGAGGTAGACCACAGCTTTCATCGCACGCTTAGTGTTCAGGAGGAGGATGAGGAAAGTGTGGAAGAAAATCCCCTCTCTCTCCCCGCGGGGCTCATTAGCGTGGTCGGCTAACTTCAGGCTCTCCAGGTACCAGCCTGATCACCGCCCCCTACCGGATTAATCAATATGGTGAAATGCTGGTGTCGGGGAAACTGTGATTGACTAACGGCACAGATTGGCTTAGAGCCAGGGAGCCTCACTCATTGTGTGGTGGCCACTGCGATACCTGAATAACAGCCGTGTGATGCCTTAACGTCTCCTCAGATGGTTTCCTCATCAGGCTCCCAACCTGCTGCTGCTTCTCCTGAGGATCATCTGGTGCCCTGTGCTCCTAAAGTACTTTTCTGCTGAACGTTTCCTTCTTGCGCGTCGGTATTTGATGGGTTTGATTCACCTTCCTGGAGTTACCACGGTGAGAATCGGATACATTTTTAGGACAAAGCTAGATTGGAAGGGTGGGGGTGCACCAGGGTGCACCAGATGGCATGTTCCTGGGCTTCCTGTCTGAGTATTGGCTCCGTGGCCCCCTCCTGTGCGCCCCCCCCCCCCCCCCCCCCCCACAAAACGGGTCTGCTATACACCCCACGGAACGACACAATCTTGCCGTCTTACGGACTGCGGCATGTTAACAGAAACGACCCCAGACAGGGCTGCCTTCTCCGTACACTGCGGTGAGATCCGACAGCCGCGGGGACGAGCTGCGGAAGGGTGATCCTTACGGAATCGGCACACGCACGGAAGCGCGAGGAAGAAATTTCCAGATCTGCTGTAGTGCGTCATACGTATGTGTGCTCAGCACGCCGGCCTCGCGTGGAGATGAAAGGGAGCGGAGGCATCAGTCAGAGATCAGAGAGCCCCAGCTCAGCAGAGCACACCCTACCACACCTTACGCACTGACAGAGCCCCCCCCCCAGTGCCGGGAATAAGTGGGGCGTGGCCCGCGTGTCTGCAGTGATCCTTATCGAGCGATACGCTGAGGACCAGGGCAGGGGGGAGAGAGGGATCAGGGGGGAGAGGAGAAAAGGGAGCAATGGGGGAGGAGGGAGAGGAAAAGGGGGGAGAGGAAGAGATGGGGAGAGAGGGGAAAAGAGAGGGAGGGGAAGAGAGAAAGGGGGAGAGAAAGAGAGAGTGAGTGAGGACAAGCGATTGGCCACGCAGGATGGAGCGTGATGCTTTCTGAGCGACACTCCGGCCTTTCAAAGCAGTGGCAGAATGGACCAGAGATGTTTCACCTTTCAGTGTACATTTGTGTATCAATGGGGGTGAAAAAGAGTGTGTCCTTAGTCTGTATCCGACAGAAAGATCACTGACTGGGCTGCCTGCTGAAAAGCCCCCAGAGACCCCTACACTGCTGTCCCAAAGACAGTGGCGTGATCTTATGTGTAATATGACACGTATAGATGTCTGTATCAACCTTATGCGCCCGTGTTTGGGGGACGTCTCAAGAAATGCAGAAAATTCAGCAGCTGCTGGCATTTCACGGCTTCTTTTGGGCTGGGGGGAGGGGGGGGGGGCGATAATTCAGGATTCAGGAGTGGGGGGGTGGGGGTGGGCTGAGAAGATCTAAGCAGTGATCATCCTGAGGCAGGCTGCAGGACATACTCACTCTGTCTGCATTGTGGATAGCATGGGATGACATTAGCCAGTGCAAGGTTGCGGGGATAGCAGTGGCTAATGGTGATTAGCATGGGATAGCAGTAGCTAATGGTGATTAGCAGTGGATGTCACTGACTGATGGTTAGCAGTTGATAGCAGTGTCTAATGGTGGTTGGCAGGGGTTAATAGTGGTTAACAGGGGATATCAGTAGCTAATGCTAATCAGCAATGGTTAATGGAGGTTAACATGGGATATCAGTAGCTAATGCTAATCAGCAGTGGTTAATGGAGGTTAACATGGGATGACAGTGTCTAATGGTGGTTAGCAGGGGTTAATAGTGGTTAACGGGATATCAGTAGCTAATGCTAATCGGCAATGGTTAATGGAGGTTAACATGGGATAGCAGTAGCTAATGCTAATCGGCAGTGGTTAATGGAGGTTAACGTGGGATAGCAGTAGCTAATGGTGATTAGCAGTGGTTAATGGAGGTTAACGTGGGATAGCAGTAGCTAATGGTGATTCGCAATCGATATCACTGACTGATGTTGGTTAGCAAGGGATAGCAGTGTGTAATGATAATGAGAAAGTAATTGATGTTACCAGTGGCTAGTAGTGGATAGTGGCAGTTGAAAACATCACTGAGCCAGGATAGATTTAGAGGTAAGAGGCTTAGGCTGCCCCCCAGGAGCCTTTCTGCCCCTGCCCTGTCCATCTGTGTCGCTCATTCCGTTTCACCAATTGAGGGTATAAATAATGGGCTGCCCTTGGCTCTCCAGGGGACAGCGGTGAAGGCATTAGGGAATCGCGGCTCGTACAGAGCTGGGCCGTGGAATTGGCCCCTTCCAGCTCCCCTCCTTAAAGGCGGAGCAGGCTCCTGGTAAACCAGGGCAACAAGGGCGGCATGTTTCATACTTTCCCTGACAGAGGGCGGCTTCGTCCTGTGGAATCCCCTCAAGGCGATCAAAGAAAACCCCCCCCCCCGCAGGCTTTCATTTAGCGCCTCGGAAACAAAACAGCTTGTGTGAGTCACGCGGACGCCTGGCACACCAGCTCCCGTCTGCCTCGAGGTTTGTGGCGCCTGTCTGTGGGACGGGCAGGACCCCACTGGCACGTCCCACTGGGGAAATGGGGGTCTGGCGGGGGGAGGAAGGGAGGAGCAGGAGGAAGAAAGACTGAAAGGAGGATAAAAGGAGTGGAGGACATTAAAGGGAGCAACTGGCAAAAAAACTGATGGCAGACAGCTCCCCCCCCACCTCAAAAGAAATGTCCCAATGAGGGGCAACCCCCCCCCCAGTTCCCTATCTGAGTGAATGCTGGCTGCAAGGTGCCCCCTCCTCCATAGGTCTCCAGAGCACATGAATGTAACTGCAGCCCCACCCCAAAGGTTTTTATCCCTGGCAGTTCCTCTTCGCAACTCACTCAGAGAATTAATTAACGCTTCTTGCCTTTTAATGGCGTGCTTTCCAGTCAGCCTCCATCATGACTGTGAGGCTCTTCAAGGCCAGCGGGGTCTCTGCTGAATTCCCCTGAGTAGGAATGGCCACCAGGAGGCAGTGCTGTGCTCAGACCTGTAGATGGGCTTGAACCTGGAGCCCTGGGGCTAGCAGCAGAGAACATAGCTTGCTGAGCCACTATGCAGGAACAGCGCAGTCGTTTTACACAAAATCATTACAGCGGGGTTTACGGTTCAATTAAATCATCCTGGGCAGTTTGTCTGAGAGATTCAATTTTTGTATTTTCCATCCCTTAGTGGACATTTTAGTCGCTCTGTCTTTAAGCAAAGCGATGTCAGTAACAAAAACAGTTTACTCAAAATACTGCAGGGTTTAAACGGTGCAGTTATTTTTGGATGATGCATTGAAGGACTGGCATATGCATTAAACAGCATTTTATTTGAAAGAACGTATACATAGTTGTATATCTTGACTTACTTACCTTAAAATAATTTGTGAATTTGTGAGTGCCAGGATTTTGCCCAGGATACCACAGGAGATGCTAGCTAATAAAAGCACTACAGCGCGGAGGTTCACATGAAGGGGGAGCAGATTACAGCAAGGTCAGAAGGACTGGGTGAGACCGATAACCCTCGAACCTGCTTTTCTGCTGTTCCAAGGGTAGTGGGCGAATTTTGAAAATGCGGCAAGGAGGCACCGATGCGTGAAGGCAGGCCTTTCCTAGCAGATGCGTTGATTTATCGCGACAGCAGATCCTGTGCACCGGCTGTTCACTCTGTCTCAGAGTCATAGCGTGCCTCAAAGGGACGGGGACAGCAGTGAGAGCCCGAACCTAATGGAGGCAGGCGGCTGGGAGTGACACCTCGTATCTGTGCCCCGCCAGGTCCCCCAGGGGCCGCTGAACACCCACTCGGAATCGCCAGGCTTTTACTGACCCCGCAGCCCAGCACGCCGGCCGCTTTGGCTGAGCATTTTATTCTCGCGGAGGCTGGAAAAGGAACCACAAAAAAAATCGCTAAGTCACTTACTTGGGTGGCAGCTGAGCCGCTGATGTTAGCGTCCCTCATGCAGAGGATGGCAGAGAAAATGCGTCTCCGTATTACAAACTGTGGAGATCGTACGACCGCTTGTAGGCCAAGTGCTCAGACACATTCGAATCTCTGCAGCCTGTCTGTTGTCTCGTCACTGGCTTTTTGTGGAGAAAAATAGTAAAATCTATTCAGAAGTCTGTGTAAATGGAACATCAGTCTCACCTCTGGGAAAAATAAGTTTATTTAGACACAGGAAACGACGGTTAATACAGTTAAAGGCTTCTAGTCGTCTTCCTCGAGAATCATCACACTCCGTCTTAATCCCAAAAGCAGAACTAATAAGCGAAGCCTGAGGAGTTGTGCTTTTGGGCTGTTTTCGCACTGTGAGGGCGTCTGATGTCCCTAGAGAGGAGCTGCTTTTGTGGGACCACCACAGCTACTCCAGCAAATGAAAATATCGAGTAAGATATGCAGTAATAATATTAATCCGCGAATCTCACCAGGAAAAGCGGGCGGACGGTGTTACAGTAATGTCTTTGTCGGAGATTATTGATAATTGGAGTTATTTTTATAGCACAGCTGATTATATCTCTGCTTCATTGTTGCTTTAATGAATCGTTAACCTCAGGATCACCTCTGCGGAACGGACCGGCGTGCAAATACTGAGCAGTGCCTGCAGGTCTCAGACGGCCACACGCATGCTAATGGCAAAGCTAACAAAAGGGTAGGATGTCAGATAGACGTCAGGCTTTCCTGATCATGGCTTCAGATGCCAGGTCTCCTCCTTGTGTTTTGTAAGGTCAGTCCGTGACCGGCCCAGCACCTCTTGCCCAGATTTGGATTCCTGAGCCCATCCAATCAGCTACCGGTAACGTAGCGTCGCGGAGCAAAGGCCTCGTAGATACTGGCCATTTCACAAGTGAGAGGTAGCCGAGATTATAATCTCGGAGGTAGCTGAGATTATATTTTCCTGCAAATATAATCTCCATGTAGATGACCGAGTTTTCCAGGAAGTGCCGAAATTTCCCTGTGATATTAGATTCATCATTCTCCTCAGATTACTAGTCTTCGAATAGGTTACCAAGCAGCCCACCTTACCTAACCCTAACCTAACCCTAACCTAACCCTAACCTAACCCTAACCTAACCCTAACCCTTCAATTCACAGGTAAGAGCCTTATGCAAAGTCTTGGTGACTGATGGCGAGGTGACCTTGTATAATGCCAGCCGGCTCAAAAAATATTACAACCGTCATAAGAGAACATCATTTTCATTGCTGTTTATTTGTTTAGAAAATTAAAACGATGAAAACAATTCTCATTGAAATAATAAATGCCGTGTTCAGACAAATACAAGAAGTTTACGATACTCAACCATCACCTCGTATTACAGGAAGGCCAAGGTAACCGAAAGAGAGAGGAAAATGAAACGCAGCAGTAAAGACATTCATTAAGAGAACACATCACCTGATAGAGAGAGAGCAAGAAGGCCGGGGAGATGAGATTCTCCTGTCACAGCTAACAAGAAAGTGCGGAGCTTGGGAAGAGGATCACGCCCTTCTGCTGGAACCTCACAAGGGTACCGGTGGGTCTCCCGAAATTCCTCCGCAGCCCACGCAGTCCTGTCCCAGAGAACAGGCCCAGGGAATAATCTCACCTCTGGGAAATGGAGCAGATGCCTACGGTGATTGTCACGGGTTCAGTCACGCAAATGGGTGTTGTTGTTTTTTTTTGTCAGGACCACCTTGGTCAGTCAAAGGCACCATGCAATACGATTGACAGGGAGATTTTCCCTATTGGTAAGCTGCTCAATTACAAGTACTGAGGCCACGGGAAAAAAACAACAAAAAAAAACGAACCAAAAATGAAGACGACTCCAATAAAAATGTGCTTGTTAACTGATGATTAAGTAAGTCTGTACTATTGTCCTCACTGCCAGTGCTGCGTTGGGTCTTGTCCGTTTTCTGACGGGCGCCTGCGGCAGACGCCTAAGCCAGCGAGTGTCTGTAGCTCCTGCGGCTCTCGCCCTCCTTCAGGAAGGTCCAGATGAGCGTGTTGACGATGTCGGGCTGGTCCTGCTGCAGCCAGTGGCTGGCCCCGGAGATGATGTTAAGCCGGAAGTGACCGCGGATGTAGAGGCGGCACTGCTCCGCCATGTCCTGCTCCAGGAAGGCGTCCTGCTCCCCCCAGAGGAGCAGGACGGGACACCGGATGTCCCGCCTCCTCAGGGCCGGCGAGCTGGTAGGAAACAGCGGACAGCCACAGCATGTCTGGGGGATCCCCGCCTGCACCACTGCTATCATAGCTTTCATTTTATTATTTTTTATCTAGTTTCTATTTTATTTTCAATTTTCATTTGAAATCCACTTTTAGTTTTAGTTGGTGTCCAGCGTGGCTTTATTCATTTTTATTTTAAAGACATATTTCTATTTCATTTTATATAATTTAGCTTCTTTTTTAATTTTTGTAATTTAACTTCAAGGGATAGACTGAAAGTTCAGTTTGCCTGATCATTAGAGAATTTTGCACGAACCCACCGTGTACAAGGTCCTCAAAATGGACGAAACATATTCTAGAAATTCCAAATGGTCATGAAATATCACTTTAACTAAATAGTATATAAAAATGCTAACAGTTTTTACATTTTACATTTATCTTATCTAGTTTTGGAAGCCATATTTATAGTTTCATTTGGTTGTAGCTTTTAAATGTTTGTATCATTTTATGAAAATGTTGTTATAGTTTTAGATTCTGTTAATTGTAATAACGCCACAGTGGACTCACTGCAATAAATAACTGCTAGTTAATGTATAAAACGATAAGCTTCAAAGGTTGCTGTAGGACCAGGAGGATCCATGACCTAAAATGGTAAAACATACAGTTACAGGGCTTGAAACATGGTCACATGTTTGGTAAGCGGCAGATAATGGATGTATTGTTTTGTTATTTTTCATGGTGGGAAGAAATATCTCCTCTGCTTCCCTCTGTCATAGGGAGCATGTTACCAGACGGCCAGTTGTAGGCACCTTCCGTCTCATGCCTTTTTATCGTAACGTGCCTGTGGAGGCTTGAATCTTGCAATACTGCAGCGGAACACTAGAGGGCAGTCAGGATGCATGTCGCCAGCAGAGGGTGCCATAGGAATAGTAAGTGATACATGCCAAATAACGGGGCGGGTAATGCCCTCCCCCTGCCTCTCTCACCTGAACATGTTCCTGTAGTAGTTGAGGGGGCCTGTGAGGGCCCCAGGCTGGGAAAAGTAGTACAGGTACGCTTCCACATCCTCACTGGTCAGCCCGCTGCCCTTCCGGCCAATCCCAGTCCTGCTGCTGGTGAATAGGCTTTTCAGAGCCTATAGGGGGAGACACTGTCAGTGGTGGGGGGTCACGCCCGTGAATACCCGCCGTGTTCCCCATTCCTTGCATCTGGATTATCTGGGCTGCTGGCCGGCCACATGCGCATGCCACGTCACCGTAGTCACAGTGACAGCTGGTCTCCATGGTGATTTTGGGCTCTGGGTGAGAGACTGTACGAGGCCTTTAACATCAACCTTGGACCTGGACCCTGCATGCGTGCTTGCCCCCCCCCCCATTCTGGGACTGAGAGCTGGAGCTGAGTGCCTAACGGTCAGAGCAGCACGTGGGCTGCCCCCGGCATTTCCCATCACACGTACTCAGAGAGCGAGGATTCCCAAAGCAAACGCACAAGGACCTCCATTCAGGCTGTGTGTGCACTGACAGCGCTTTCCATTGGCGTTGATGGGAGCCCTGCAACCACGTCCCCCGCGCTCTGCAAACACGCGGCGTCACAAACCTATTTTAATTATAACGTTGCCCTTGAAATAGCTACCTTTGCTTACGTGCTTCTGGGGGTCAGGGACGAATGAAGAAACATGCAGAACAAATAAATGAAAGACTGGTACCGTGTGTGTGTGCACTGTTTAGTGAAAGGGGGCCTTTTTAAAAAAAATCGGGGCCTGGATCTCTTGGTCTGTTTCCATGGAAACCTCTGGGGGCACGCCACACACCGCTCACCTTGAAGTCGTGCATGGAGAAGACCAGCTCGGGAAGGCGGGGCAACTGGAAGAAGAACATGTAGCTGGACTTGACCAACTGGCTGAGGTGTCGGGGGGTGTAATCTGAAATGACAGACCGGTCCAAGTGGGGCGGCGGGGGACATTTCTGTTGTGCCTTTTGGCCTCGGCCGAGTTAATGATCGCCCGCCGTGGACTTTGTTTTCAGCTCACGTCCAGTTGGCACATTTTTGTGTATACAAACACACATCCACATGTACTCAATGACATCAGTGAAATCCCTTTGGTCATATAACCCCCACCACTGCCATTATTTACCGTAAAATAAAGGGGATGGAAACATCAAAAATGGGTTTTTGGAGGGAAATATTTGGTAGACTCAGGAACTGAATGTCCTCGTTTTACAGCTTGTGGTCTGCATCAACATTTATCAGGTTTCGTCTCAAAAATTATGACGTCTTGAATAATCGCTTGCATGAGCAGCTGCGATCACGTAGGTTGAAGCGCGTGAAAACATACCTGCGAACACGGAGGGGTGGGGGCAGTTCAGGACGATGAGCTTGGTTACCATCTCGGGGTAGTGGATGGCGAACAGCCAGGCCAGAAAGCCACCCAGGTCATGGCCCACAAGGATGCATCTGTTATAGCCTAGTCGCAGCCAAACAAGGGGGTGTGTCAGGGCAGAGAGGAACGACAAGGTGGACCATAAAAGCTGAGGGTGACCTCTGTTCTGGAAGGTGGCCCAGACTGAGAAGCAGCTGAACTATGAGATGTACACTAGACCTATCAGAACATGTTTCTCATGGCCCCCCGGAGATGTGGAGGTAGGTGTGGAGATGGGGGTGAGCTACACAGGTGTAGACGTGCTGGTGCGGATCCTGGCACCCACCCAGACACTCCATCACGTCCTTGATGTCGGCCAGCAGGTAGTCCATGCGGTAGCTGTCGGTGGATGTGGGCTGGTCTGACTCGCCGTACCCCCTCATGTCCACGGCCACCACCCGGAATTCGCTCTTGAACTCCCGGAGCTGGTGACGCCATGAGAACCTGCGGGAAGCAGGCCGTGCGGAGTGGAAGCAAGAGACATCTCTGCGTGCCTATCTAGGTGGGAGCCAGCTGGTCAGGTGACAACGCCGGTGCACCAGCATGACACAGAAACAACTGTGACAAAAGAGTTTGCGTCGACCGCTTGGGAAACACGCTAAAATTCTGTCATGGTGAAGGATTTTTTCATCCCACGTTTGTTGAATCCTAATAATTCAACTATTAATCTTCCAGAATTGGTGATTTCGTAAGATCGCTGTTCACTGTTACCGATATATATTCACATGATTACAAATGTCATTGTTTGGGCTGAAACCTCCCCCTACAGGTAAACCTGGCCTGACCTTTGTTCGGTGGCTGCAAACGTCCTCTCAGACCTTCTCCTTAACGATTTAAGGGATCAGGAGATGCCGCAGTGTAAGTAATGACTCAGCATGACAGTGACGCTTGAAAGCACAAGTGACACGAAGCACAAACATAAAGTCAGTGCTCCAGGGCTTCGGCCTGAAGAACTCAAGTTACTTAAGAACTTTTTGTGATTAAATGGAGGCAACAATGTCGGGGAATCCAAGATTTAAAAAAAAAAACTCAGTCACTAGTAGCATCATTTGCATAAATTCATGTTCAGAAACTGCACTATTCTGCATGAGTTTGTTTGTTTGTTTGTTGAGTCTCATTGTATCAGAGAGGCACCCAGATCCAGCCCCTTCTCTGTCTTCCTTGGGTGCCCTTTGTACTACCAGGTTAATATAGAGAAGCACGGAACAAACAATAAGGACATGGAGAGCTGCAAAGATGGTAACTTGCAGTCTGGAATTAGGTGCAAAATTGCACGAAAGAGAAGTTTTGAAGAGGTCGCGGTTGCCATGGAGACAAGAATTGTGACCGCGGTGACCTTTGCAGTAGGGACACGGTGAGCATCGTCCTTGTGGATAAAAGAGAAGGACACGTGTCGAGCTTCTGCAGAGTGAGAATCCTGACTACACGTGTACCCCTACAGACTTCCTCTCGGATATCCCTACATGCCGATCTCTACATACATGTGCACTAGCCAGGATCGCAGAATCAGCGTCACCATCTGTGGACCAGAGAGCGACCGGCAAAACGTGGAAACCGTAGGATCAGGGAGATGAGTAAGGTGGAATCTGCTAATCACTATGGCGCCCATCGCCTGGCATCAACGCACAACCGTCACCCTCGAACCCGAGGGTCAGACCGTTTCGAACCTCATAAGAACATACGTTTACAAAGGAGAGGAGGTCATTCAGCCCATCAAGCTCGTTTGGAAGGAGAACTTAACTAATAGCTCAGAGTTGTTAAAATCTTACCCAGCTCCGATTAAACCCAGGATTTTAGCTTGCGCTACACTCACATGCCCTCCAGCTCTCAGGCGCTTCCTGTTTGCTCAACCATCTTCGTCCCGCCACTTATTCTGTCCATTTCGTAGAAAACGTTTAATTAATAATGAGCCACATAAAGAACGATTAGCTTAATATGGCTACTGGGATCCATTCTTTCTAGAGAATACACAAATACCGCGGTTGATTCTACACAAGATGACTGGCTGTTAAATATCCAGGCAGCAAATTAATACCAATCAAATTATATTAGTACCGATACCTAGATCCGCTTAGGGTTACTCTAGAAAGTAAACATACAAAACTGGGATCTCTGATGGAATCTCAGCTGATTATTTCAGTCCGATGTCAGCCCTGGATTTTGTAATTGTTATCAAAATAAACATCATATTCAAATAAACTATTAATTAGACTCTATTGATATTCTGTTGAAGACATTTTGGGAGACAAAGGTTTCTAGCCAAACAGAGCACAAACACACCCAGGGGATAGTATGTCAGTGCAGTGTAATCAGCTCCTAAAAAACAGCAACTAACATAAACTGGGACTAACCAAAGCCCACTTTGGGGTTGTGTTTCTAGATCACATGCAGCCCTGGTTTCTGTCACATCTTTCAAAACCTGATACTAAGACCAAGATGGGACTTTAAAATCCTACAAAAACTCATAGAGACAATTATATTGCATTTGGCTTCATTTCTCCAAAACTGAAAGATGTGTTAGGCTTCTATAATAAGGGCGGATGTATTGTGGATCTTGTTCTTATTATACTGAAGCAGGGGCACCGCTAGAGGTTTTGCGCCCCGTGAAAGCATTTCATTTTAAGTCTCCAAACCAATGCAATTATGTTTCCAATTTTAGGGGGCCGTAGAATCTATCTCCCCTTTACAGCGCCTCTGTTTTGTATCTGTGCCTGTGTAATGTCTTACCAGAACTCGGGGAAACCATGGAGAAATAGGATGAGAGGTTTTCCCCGCTCTCCTGCCGCGACGTAGTGGAATCTCAGGCCAGATTCCTGGGATTGAGGAAGGGGGAAAGAACACGCGTGTCAGTACGCTGCATTATGTGTAAAACAAAAACTTTGGCTTCTTTAATTCCACACAAGTCTGAACCAGATCGCCCATCGCCGAGTTGAAGGTCACGCGGTGCGCCAAGCCTCCGCACCGCCTTATATTGTTATGAAGCATGAAAACGTGCAACCTTCTATTTATTAATTTAAACATGTTTAGGTTAAAGCTGGGGGTTTCCGTTCCGATGGTTAAGCAGTCCAAGCTAATTGCTGCTCCAGTCGGCCAATATCTAATTACTGGTATCAAGGCACCAAATAAGGCGAGAAGAACAAAATACGGGTTAATGCTACATATTCATATAGGGGCCCAAATTTAATGCTAAATATATTTTCAAAAATATTTAATACCAATCATAATACATCGACCATAAAATGCACTACTGCTTTGCATTTTAGGAGTCGTATCTTGCGTACGTGTATAGATGTAAAGGCAGTAAAATCGACGCTGGAACAGCGGACCGAGATTAAAACTACAGGAGCCGCGACTTTCCCGTAACAGCATAGAGAGCAAAGCCAACATACAGCCGATATAAGGGGACCGCTCGGAACGGGGGGGCGAGGAGCTGTCCTCAGCACCAGCTGGGTAATCAATACACGAAATACAGGGGGACAGACTGGTACCGCGTTGGAAATAAGGTGACTGCGTTACAAAGATCGGGGGGCCGCTCCAGTCTCACCCTCCGAGATCGCGGGGGAGGGACACTCCAAGCACAAACACGCAATGAAAGGAGCGAGAGGAGCGCCTTACCTTTATTTTGACATAACAGTGGGTTCCCAAGGACGTGTCGTTGAGACAGGCAGGGGCAGTCTCTCGGATTTTCCAATGAAATGCCCGAGACGGCCTCGCAATCGCGTTCCAGCAAAGTTTAAGCAGCACACAGCAGGTGCACAGCGCACAATAGCTGTAGATCAGGGACCAGAAGCCGATGCCTTTGATTTTGCCCGTTAACGTGAACGTAAACATGAGCAAGCCGCGGAGCAGCTTCGCCATCTTTACGCTACGGTGTGCAAAACAGCGCGCGTCACGTCGCCGGACGATTTTCGCTCCGTTAAGCGGTTAACGGCGACTGAAAGTGCATGACGGAGGCAGCGCCGTCCGCCCGATGACACCCCAGCGCGGACCGAGACCCCCGCAACATGAACTCGAGTCAGACGTCAGGATTTACGCCTGCGTGTGTGTATGGGGATGGGGGTGGGGGTGGATTGCGATTGCAGGTTCATGAAATTAAACCCTTAAGATAAGGGAGTTAACCAGTATTTATGATAACCTCGAATACAGGCGGTGTTAATCAGAAACATGCGCAAGTCTCAGGAAAAATATATTAATACTACTACCCCTATAACTAGTACTACTAATAATTAATATAATAGAAACATTTTAATCCCCTTTCTGCGTCCATTCATCCTTCCAGTCGTTTAGGCCTATCTTTGAAAATGAAAAGCAATAAATGATTTAAGATTGCAAGACAATTGTTTAAAACTGATATATTTTTAAGTTATGGGAAGGCGTTCTTTACAGTGACTTGTGTATGGGAAAGAGCCAGACCTTTGCCCCGGATGAATGATGAATTCACATTATGGATTTCTGTAACATCTCGGAGAACCAGAAGCACGTTCTGAAGCACTTGCAGTGATTTATTTGTTTTTCTCGGTTTCCCGAGGCTTCTCCTACCATTGGGACGTCGCTAATAGGAAAAGTGGTTATTGGAAATAGATGTACGTATGCTGCATCAGTCATCCTTACCCCACATGTCAACACGTATTCCTACAAACAAATCCATCTCTGTCTGTTGTGATCCAAAGCTGCAAATCTAGAACTCAGCATGATTCTGGGTCCAAAGGTTCGTGGTGCAGAAGAGGCCATCTGTCTGAACTTCACACTGCAAAATGTCCGAAGTCCTGGAGAGCACATCGTGTGATGTTGGACTGGGAAATGAGGGGCTGTGTGTGGGGCTGGGAGCAGACTGGGTGGGGAAGATGGAGCTTCGGGGAGCCGCTAACGTCGGGTATAGAAATGAAGCACCTAGAGTGGCGGTCGCTGATGCGGTAGCAGTCACAGTGCCTTGGGTAATGCTGTGGGACTTTGGGGAGGCTCTGGGCACTCTATACTGAAGGGTTTTCCTTGCAAAAGTCTCCTTTGCCAAATCTTACAAGGAATTGTGGAAGTGTTGTGTCGCGCAGCAGTGTTCCGAGGTTGGAGTCAGGATTCCCATCCAAGTCTAATATCCTGTAGTTACAATGGCACTCAAACCATGACGGATGGGGCACTGCCACCGGCTAACCCGAGAGAGGCAGGTTCGACAGTCCGTCTGCATTTATCACAGCAGGGAGGCGGGTCTTATCTCCATTCCTGTGATGGCTTTGCACCCTCACTGAGGATCAGATGTCTCAGAGTGTGGGGACAGTTGTGTCGGCCGGGGAGAGTGTGTGTCCAGTGAGGAACGTAGAGAGAATGTTATGTGACCTTGCAGGTTATGTACTGGTTAGCACTTGAGGTGGGGGTCCGGCCCACCCCACTAAAAGTCTGGCCAGATGTGTGCTATGAGCTGTCGCCAATTTTCACTTATAAAAATACATTTAACGTGAGGCCCTACTCACTACTCACATACTCACTACTCACATACTCACTACTCACCTACTCAATTGCTTATATGGTTACCTGTCCAGAATGGAAGATGGACTTTTCCAAGTTATATACATTTATTTCATTCCAAAGACCAATTCTTTCAACCAAATTATTTTCAGCCATATTTCTGGAATGTACCCAAAGTTTGAGAAGTGTGCAAATGTAAGTGTAAGGGTCTTATTGGCCAGTACGCGCACATTATCTCTCCTGGCTAGTTTCGGAATTACTCCAGTTTATATATCATATAAATTAAGAATAGTGGTTTGAGTGGTGATGTGAAAAGTACAATTTTAACACAAGGGGGCGCGAAAGGGTTAGGATTTCTCAATCGTCGTACTGCTTGTATGAAGTGACTGATTTTTCCATCCATCTTCCGAAATCGCTTATCCTATTTAGAGTCGTAGGGCGTCCGGAGCCTATCCCGGAGGCTATAGGCGCAAGGCAGGGAATAACCCAGGACGTTGCACCGACCCATCGCATGGTACACTCACGCATAATTCACACACATGCACACCTATGGGCAATTTGGTAACTGCAATTAACATCAGCATGCTTTTGGACTGTGGGAGGAAACCAGAGTGCGCGGGGAAACCCCACGACAACACGGGGAGAACATGCAAACTCCGCACCCACGGAATCATGGCGGAGACTTGGTCCCACAGGCGTGAGGCGACAGTGCTGACCAATGCACATGCCGCCCGTGGCTGATTTTTATTTTATAACTAGTGAAGAAGCCGTATTAACTTACGAAAAATTAATTCTGAAATTACAGAAATAATAGAATTCAGGAGACAAGCAAATATTATAGTGAAGAAATTGCCCAATAAACCCGGAGTAGTGGGTCCCTATTCAGTTCTGCTACATCAGAGAGACATGGCTAATTACAAGCTAACTTCGCTATCCCTGCCCCACACACAAGTCCCAGCTGTCCTTCAGCTTCTGATTGACTGAACACACCTGATCCAGGTAATCAGCAGTGTGTGGGGCAGGGATAGCTGGAAAACAAGCAGGGCAGTGGGTCTCGAGGACCGAGTTTGAGAACCACTGGTCTAGGAGGTGTGGATTCTATATTTTATGTATTTGTTGGCTTGAAAATTTGTTTCTGATGACTTTCTGATAATTATTATTATCAACAAAGAAGTCAAATAGCAAAAGATGATAAAGCCCCTTGTAATGTTTTGAATATTTCCGGAATGGTTACGATCAATGGGTTTTTCCTATTTTCGATATGCATGCAGCTTTATTTTTGAACCACTGGGTGGCGTCCACACTCTAAACATTCACGTTTCTCTTTGACAGATACTAGTAATACAGTTAGACGTAAAGTAAAATAAAATGATTTTCCATAACGGACCCAAATAGAAACGACAGGAAGTAAATAAGTAACACAATGTACAAATAATAAAAAAGCAGACCTAGAAAATACAGTGGCCCTCTGTCATATTAATCACTGAGGAGAATTCTAACCCCCTGTGAAAGTTTTGCTTCTCACTTTTCTGACGGAGACTTCTGAGGGGCACCGGAGCCGATTCAGTCCCCAGGGCGGCCTTCAGACAGCGAGGCTCCCCGGAACTTTAAACCCCGCGTTATACCACTTGGCTGAACTTGGCAAGCTGATGACGTGGCTTTGTAATGGTCGATGCGCAGCTCAAAACCCAGCCGACAGAAGTTAGCAACGAAACGCTAGTTTGCAGATGTAATTCATTCTTATATCTAAACTGTAATCGAATAGCTAAGACACGGAATGACTACATTAAATTAAAACATTACTTCAAGTGATGTACTACCACAAACAATCTTTTTAAGAGAAAATGCACCATTCTTTCAACGGATAGCCTACTGACGTCAACAACTACAGTTTTTCTATTAGATTTGATGAGCTAATTTGTAAAATATGGATACGCTCTTATGCAAGTTGTCAAAAGAAATCAGCAGTCACTTTAACATACAATGTTGCATTTCTTAAGCAAAGGAAAAGGAAACAAAACTATTTTCAATACTGATCAATCAGTTTTAGTTGCACGAAAGATCAAACCCAGCGACTCCACGTGGCCCAGGTAAGTGATTACAAACTACGGGCCCTGTCACCGCAGGTTATGGAGTTAACAAGACAATTAGACAATAATATTTTATGTGACTGTTTGCTTGCAATGGCAGCTTCAGGCGGTCATTTCTGAGAAATGGATGCTTATTCTTTTATACTATTTTTTGGACTTACATATTGGGTCTTGATTTAAGGAGGTGTTATTATCGTAACTCAATCCATTAAAAAATATTGTGACAGAGCTTTAAAATACAGGTGTAGGCGGACATTTGAACACCGCATTTTCTGCCACCGTGACATTACGCGTTTGCCGCCAAGACGCAGCCTAAATAAAACATGCAGCGACTGTCGCCTGGATTTTTAATGCGGTTAAATAAAATGTCACACACACACACGCGAACGAAGTCAACGCCAGCGCGTAGTGGGCTTTTCGAAAACATCCCATAAATCTGCCGGGAGAAAGAGTCCTATTTGTGCGCAATAACGTTTCTAGCAGAGCGCGCCGCAGACTGGTCACCAGGGAGCGTCTGCGTCGGAAGCGGAGCGGCAACGCGCTGCTCCTGGCCGGGAGCCTCGCACTCCTCCGCCGTCTCCTCCAGCTGCAAGGACAGCGAAGAAATGCCTCGCTAAAAGTGTATGCCATAAACGGACAAGAAGTATTTTCACAGCCGTGAAAACATTTTAAGTCTCAAGAATCCTACTGGATATTTCGAATATCTAAAAATGTTTGGACCTTTGCGGAATAGAATAGGAATATTATATGGAGGTATCGCGAATACCGTGTGTAATGTAAGACCGAACGCACAGAACACTCCAGACTATTAAAACATCATCCGTCGTGAGCGCAAACTGTGGCAAAACCATTGTGAGTTTATGGCAAGGACTGACAATAAAAATCAAATGGAAATTAGTACGGTTCGTATTTTATTTAATTTATTTGACGAAATATATGAAGAAAGAGGCTGCAATATTATCTATAATCTTCCTTCGTATACCTGAAGATGTCGTTTGGAACACCTGGGGCCCATTTAAACATCGTATATTAAACCAGGCATATTTGTTTAATCCCTTTCTTGCTAACAGGAAACAGACAGAAAAATATGTATAAACACGCACTTGTAGTAGACAACAATTTTTATTCCAGTAAGTCCTCTGAATGCTTGATAAAATTACAGGGATAGAGTGGTGTTTTGGAGAGAAATGCTTCTTGATTGATTTTGTGTTAGGAAGCAGGACCGGATATTTCTGTGGCTTGGTGTCCGGGATCCGTGTCTCCTCAGATATACCAATTACACCGTCCACGTCATTCTAAACTTGAGAGATTGTTCTACAAAATACTAAAATATAGAATTATGGGTTTTTTATACCGGGGAACATTCTCATTAATTATTAATTAAATGAAAGACTTGATATAGATTAAACGAAGTAATATTTGACCAGTTTCCGCATCTCTATGCCGGTAAGAAGGCGTACATAGTACAGGTCGCCACAAGGGGGCAGTGGTCGCCGTAACCGACAGATTCTGTGAGTAAAGTTGTATGACGTGATTTTTTATTAATAATATTTATGTCTACAAAAATCCAGCAAAGCTGTTGGCTCAAATAGTTTAGTATTGGAGTTCAGTATGTAAAATGTGAAATTAGCTCAGATTTAAGAAGAACGTTGTTGCAAAATTGGGGAAAATTGGTTTCCAAGACCAATACACAATAATTTCTGCAGTCTGAATAGCCTGCTGCTGTCAGGATTGGAGAGCGATAGACTGTTGTCCAGTAGACCCAAGCCTAGTGGGTTACGTTCTGCGTGCTCAGTCACAAGCCGGATCTCCTGTGTTGGACTCTCAGCGACACGCTTGTGACCTCTGACCCCAGAAGCTCTCGGTGCTCATGGACTCATGTCTTCCCGATTAATGCCTGAGATCCCAAATAAAGCCACATTCAGCGAGTCTGTCATGGCTCCTGCAGTGACCGCTGGAGGATTTCTGTGGATGGGGTGCGTGAATGACTCTGACGTTGATGACAGAGGCCTGGCGTGAGGTTCCTGAGACCCCAGGCCTGGGGTGCCCCCCCCCCCCAGGGATGTTGGGGGAGGACTTTGGTGCTGAAGTCATTGCCCTCCCCCAAGACTCCTCAACTGTTTCTCTTATGAAGAATTCAGTAGGGAGTTCTGGTGCTGTGTCACACTGCTCTTTGTTTGTCTTGGAAAATCTCCATTGACTGTCCTCTCAGCCCCCCCAGCTCGTTAAGTGAGCCCCATCACATCCTTGTTGAGGGCCTTTGTCCCCCTGCTGCCTCTCCTCCAGGGGGCGCAGTTTTACAGCCTCTCGCACCACCGACTCTCATTCAAACAGCTGAGACTGCAGAGAGGGAACTCTGGATCCTGGCCCGCAAACCCACCTAGAACATTCCACAAGACCCCCCCCCCGCGATCTGACCCAGCTTGTGGCCCAAGCAGCCTGTGCTGGCTGACATCTCTGTCGTCTATCCAGCGGGTGGAAGCGGATGAGGGACCCGGTCGGTCCGCTGTTCTGAATGTGGATTTGGTCACAGTGGTGTGTGCCAACCCAGCCCTGGCACACAGTAACCAGCCAGGGGAAGTTACTGCAGACCCACATGTGGCATCCTGCATTTCCCCTGAGCTTCTCTGTGCCACAGCCGCTGGGCGAGTCTGCTGATTGAGCAGGTCGCTGAATTTACGAAATTCTAACTTGATTGCCACCCTAGAGGGAAAAATGTGACGACCGTTGTTTGTGCATAAATTGAAAATTGAAAAAGAAAACACTGAAGCTTTCAGCCGATACTCTGGAACTGGCTCGTGCCCGAGTTTATGTTCGCACGGTCTGGCCAGAATAAACAGTGACCCCTGTTCGTTTGGAGGTGGGACCGGCATGCGCCTCGGCAGCGTTCTCACTGGCCGACGCGTCCCCGGGTCACCGCCATGAGGCCAACATCTCGGCTTTAGCGCGGCGCGCCGAATGCCTGGCAGGGGGGGCCCATGCCTCTTGGTCTAATATTCTCATATTCTTGTGGCGGGGCTTAGGGCCTGAACCCCATGACCATCTGCATTTTGACCTCCAGATCTCCCTCCTGCTCTCCCCATCTTTGCAGCGTTGCCATTTTTTTGAGGACATTTCGAAGACCTGCTATTTTGCCACCTCAAAGATGCAGTCTTCTGTTCGGAAAACAGCCGCCCAGCCAAGGAGAGGCAGAAGAAGAAGCGTTTGTCCAGAAAGACACAACCGGACCGATGGCTTTCTTTATTTCTGCCTTTTAAAAGTAAAAAGTTTGCGTGAGAATCTTGTCTCCTGGCTGAAAGGGCAAGAAGTAAACAGGAGTGAGGTAAAGGCAGGCGTGCGGGGCTGAACCCGCCTCTATCAAACACGCTATTCTGTCCACCACCAGAGCAAACACCAACAGGCCACTAAGCAGTAAACAGGACTGCACTCGGCACGGAGCGTTCTAGCTAAACATCCTCTGATGCCGCCCCCCCCAGTTCAAGCCATATATCATGCCAGGCCGGCCTCCAGCTGCCACAAGGAGTCTGCGCCACAGGCCAGATCAGTTTAGTGGCAGCAGGGTGGGGGGCTGGAAAACTGACATCAGTGTGAGTGATAGGGTGTGTCCTCTCTGACCTTCCTCCGAAAATGTGGCCTCCAGCCCAAGCGCTAAACCACGATTTCGACAGAGCCCCCCAGGGACAGCCTGGCCAGACCAATAGATTATTTTTAATGCTTTCATATCACCCCTGATGGAAAGAAAGAATAAACATTTGACTTAATGAAGAGGAAAGAAGCCGGTTACAGTTTCCAGTTTGATAGGGAAGTGTTTTCCTAGCGCGGTGTGTACCATTATGGAGACGGATACTGGGAACGTCTGCACGTCAGACAGTGGGACTCACTGCACAGAGTCACCGACTTTCAAAACACACAAAGCTCATAGAGAGTTTAAAACTATATGCACCATAGACTTAAGTATCTAGAAACAAAAAAATTAACTAATTTGCCTTTGCAGCCATCCAATAGCAGTGCATGCTGGGAAGGAGGAAGTAACTTGCAGTGTTCAGCATCACTTAAACCACACATTTGGCCACAGTCACTCCACTTCGGTAAGGGCAAGGGGCCCCAAAATTACTTTTTGAGTGGGGGTCCCGAAACAAGAAACCCACCCTTAGCTACAGACACCCCCCAGCTTGCCTGCCCATGCCATACCCCATACTGCTTTGGGGCCTCATGAGCTCAGACCTCCAGCTGGGGACCTCTGGCAACAGCTTCATCTGAAAACACACAGGGGTGAGTCCCAGATTAGACCTGTGTGTGTGTGTGTGTGTGTGAGAGAGAGAGAGAGCGAGAGCGTGTGTGTACGTGGTTAAAGTTAACTAACTGGCGTTAAATAATGCGCAAACCGCAGTACTCATTTCCTCGCGTAACAATAAGGCAAAATTGCGCCTTTTTTAAAGATGAAGCGATAATAAAACGCAGGCACATCTGTGACTTTTTATCACGTCCTTTCACCGTCTTTAATCCCATCGTTAGATCGCAGTTAATCATAAATTATGTAAATGGAAACAGAAGAGGGATTTTCAGAATTTGCCTGGCAATCAATGGGGAATTAAGCCGATTATATCAAAACACCGGAGACCACAGGAGCCCTGGATCAATTTCTGTCATTTTCCCCTATTTTGTTCAAAATAAACTCCGCTTGAGATAAACTTCCCATACACGTTATTTACTGCTCTTATAAATTCACACTACGAGCAGACACTCTGTATCATCGCAGAAGTAGATGTTATGGGAACACATTAGATCCACTGAGAAAGGTTACACGTCAATTTTACCTTTATTGTTCATTATTTTCATATATTCCTTGTCGCTGATCTCCGCCCACGTGCGAAGCCGGGAAATTAAATGTGAAATCAGCGCGCGATGGCTCCCCTCCACAAGGAGGACAGCGGGCTTTTATGGGGTCTCACCATATTACATTAGTGTGGATCGAGTCCCCAGTCTCGACAGAAAGCACGAGTTTGCAATGAATGGGCGTATGCAAAAAGCAGCCGATTGCAGAGGGTTAGACCAAGTGCAATGAAAAGTATTTTATTCCACTTTCATTTGGGTCGCCAAGAGCAACAATTGCGTACCGCCAGGCGCAAAGCAATGCCTTTGGGACGGGCTATAAGGTGGCCAAACCCGCCGTCTTACTCTGGGACGTTGAAATCCCACCTTTGGCCGTTCGCTCCAATGAGAGCCGAAGCGCAGCTTGAGTGATGGCGGCCCACACCCCCCCTTGCCAAGCTCCGCCTCGGCACGGCTCATCACTCAGGGCTCAGCTTAAAAACTTTTCAACTTTTTCGGTGACAGGAGAGTCGCCGACGTCAGCGTGGTAACCTGGCATTTCCGCGCAGTGTTATACTTAGCAGGAGCTGCGGACAAGCGTCTCAAATCCAGCGGAATTAAATTAAATTAAAAGTAAAATCGGCGAGGTTTGAGGCAGCGGGGCGGGATACCAAGTTCGCCTTCACGGGTACGTCGGCCGTCTGCATTACGCCAGTGTCCAGTGCAATCTGTGTACAAAGTTAAATAAAAACGCAAAACAGCGCTTTTAAAGTTATGCGAGTGAAACAGAAGCGGAGGATGTGTAGGAGTAACTTCACTGCAGGCGTGTTTACTTCGCAGGAGTAACTTCACTGCATGTTTACTTCGCAGGAGTAACTTCACTGCAGGCGTGTTTACTGCACGTTTGGCTGCTTTTGCTCCGCTTTCTGCTTGCTCAGGTTGTGCGGGTGAACATTCCAGAGCGGGACGGGATCATTATTAGGTATTAAATGTTAATTATTACTGCAGTGACAGCGGGCCAGTATTTATGCACGGGGGGTGGTTACGGGGCAGCAGTGAAGGCATTTTTGCCTCTAGGATGAATATGACATTCAGAAGTGGCGACTCCATCCCTCCATCTCTTTTTAACTGGCGGCACAGTCTGATGACTTTTACACCCATGTCAGGTTATCTGTAAATACAGCGTACGGTTCCTTTAACTGGGGGATACGTTTTTCTTAATCAAGACATTTTACTTTCGGCAAAAAAATGTTGTTGAGTTTTGGAGGAGAGAAAGCAGGGAAAGTGAGTGCATAGCTAGCGTGTGTGGAACCATAATGTGTAATGGGACACGGAGTGGCCGCTTTATCGCACTTGCTGAGCGTCACGGTTATAAGCGCTGAAAGTTATGTCCTGCTTAGAGTCAAATCGGGCTCTACTTACAGTGCGCGTTTGAAGGAAAAATCTGATTATACATAATTTTCAGTTCGTGATAATAAAGCCACCAGACAAGATAAAATTTTAAGCCGTATTACAGATATATTCCAAAGTTATTATTGTAAAATAATATGCATAAATTTGGAACGCAAAGAATTTTTTTAATGTTGACAACAGGTCAAACAGGTGGCTGTAATGCAAATACGTCGCAAAGTAATTTTAGCAATTAAACAAATGCGGTGCTGTTTTGGTGCCGCGTGTGTGACAGCGATAGAGACGCGCATTTTGCTGCGTCCTGCACACTTACCCACACATACAAGCAGCAGCCACCTGGCAGTGTTTAGCAGGGGTGTTTTTTGTTTGCAACTCCAAGACAACGATTGGCACAGCCAGATATCATGCCAACTATTTTCTATCAATTCAAAGCCCGTCTTAACGCATCTGGTAGCGTTTATATGAGATGTTACGGCTGCGTGTCTCCAGGTTTTGTTTTTTACGTGCTCAAATTAGTAATGCTTTAGTTCTGATGTAGATATTGATGCAGACGTTTCATGATGAGTACAAAAGTAAAAACCAACTTTCTGCTTTTTGCGTGAAGTGTACGCGCCTATATAGCCCATTAAAAATCGCGTGGCAGCCTGGTTTTTGATGTTACGAACGGTGTCACTAGATTTCAGCATGTTTGCTGATAATATTCTCGAAATAGCTGCACATAATGCAGGCGACCCACTGCGCCCAAATGTCTTTGCAGATAAGTGGCTTTATGTGCCACAGGAAGTTTAATTTACCGGCATGAGACAAATTCTTATTAAGCCGTTTCATGGGGCCGCTGAGACCGATCATGATTTGTTTGTTTGGCGGAGTGTCATAACCAGAACAAATTAGATGTATCTAGTTGAACAGCATGTGCCAAAAACCCATGAAATTCTAACAACATTCATCTGTTTCTGACTAACCAACGTGCCTGAAGCTGACACATTCTGCTGTTTTACTGCGTGATTATCTGTATTCAGATTCCTGACCGGTGTGCGGATAAACCTATTCTGACTTGTAGCTTTCGGAGGGGCGTAATCGATGCTTCTGCCAGGTGTGATCGCCGTGACTGTTCATACTCGTACTGCTCGCGGTTCTCAAAGCAGGAAATGCACGCCGCCTGTTCCAAGCACATGCACGTTGCAGATAAGTCGCGAGCAGCACGTGTGTGCGAGTGAACCCGAATGGAAGATTCCACAAAAATGGGGGAGGGCAGACTTACACTTCATACATGTATGGACCCATACAATAACCAAATGATGGCCTCCCTCGAGTTCAGCCTCGCTGCCTCTATATAATTTTTACAGCTCTACGGTCATAGGTCGCCTCCATCCAGCTCCCCCTGTTGGTTCGGGAAGGATCACTCCACACACACACGTCCATTCTGGGATGTTTATTTGAATAGATACCTTTTTTTCCGAAGGTGGATGTGAGATGGCGATGGCAGGGTGGGTGGGGGGGAGGCGTTCTGTCCAGCCCACAGGGGCTTGTGTGTTGCTTATATTTGTTTTGGGTGTGAAAGTGGCGTGTTGATCGTTCCTTCTCCGTTCCACAGATGTGAGCTTAGGCCTCAGGGAGGATGTGGGCTCCGGTGCTCCACCTTTGCTTCCTTATTTATTTCATCCTGTTCTGTAGCTAAGCTGCTGTCATGTCAGCCGCGTTCTGACTGGGATTCGTAGCTGTACCCCTCGGGCCCGCTGTAAACTTATTTAATGTCATGTGGCGTGCTTGCTGTCACTACACTCATCCCCGGTTTGATTTTGCTGATGACGGATGGATCTGTGGCGGGCAGCCAAATGGGCTGAGTCACACCCTTGGATGGCAGTCGGCGAGCGCACCTGAGCGGAAAGCTCCAGAAGAGCCGATTGGCCAATCGACGGCACGTTGACGAAGATGGTGTTGCCTAGCAACCGGCCTGCATGCTGGGACAGCATTAATGCTTGCGCTTACCTGAATGTGCCTGTTTATCGTCATGCGGACGTACATCTGCACCCACTTGGGTTTTTAAAGGGACAGTCACAGCTTTATTTCGCTTGAGCAGTGTGTCAGAGTGAGGCAGGGCACATGCCAGGCTTGAGCGCAGGAGTGTGGGGGTGCGTGCGTGCGTGCGTGCGCGAGTCACGCGGTGCTGCGGCGCTCTGCAGGGGTCCCTCGCAGCTGGCCGCTGGTGTCTGTGCGCCGGGCGTGAGGTCACTCGCAGTGAGGGAGTACTCCAAGGAGGCCCTGAGCGGAGGAGCAGATCCGCTCTTATAAACACATGACATCCCTGCGTTGTTTAGGCTGGGCCCCTCGGTTATTTATGAAAAAGCACTCTGTGCTTGATTAATGTCCCCCGCGGGGCCGCAGTACAGGCTCTGGCCTCTTTTTCAGACGGGTGAGAGGCCCCCGTACCTGCGACTGGGGGGCGGGGCTAACTCTTGGCCAGGTGTTCTTAACCCAGGCCGTGGTTGGGAGAGGCGGGGGCTGGAATATCTGGCCTGTTTCCTGTTTTATAACTCCATACCGTAATAATAAATGACATAAGTTGCCCGAGCTGAGTCTAGAGGTGGGACCCTAAAGATTAGACCTCAAAGTGAGGAGAACGTCTGGCCACCTGCTTCCAGGTCACCTTGGACCCGGGTTTCTCTTCTTTGCCTCTGATAATGTTTAGCCACTTGTTTTCATAATGGGGCCTCGTGAAAAACGACTCCATTGATGCGTGGCCTGGGGTTCTTCTGTTTCTCCTTCCCTGTGGGCCATGGATCGCCGGAGCACTGGTTTTATTCTGTTCCGGCCCGGCCTGATGACCTGCCTATATACTCCACCTCATCAGTACCCCATGGCAGTTAATACTTCTGTGCAGTTGGAGAGAGTTTGGGTCTGATGTGGATCCCAGACTGAGCGGTGTGGGGTTGTGTGCGGCCCGTGTTCTGCCGATGTTGGGGCATTTGCTCTGCACAGCCGGACTGGGGCTCTGAACCCCTTTATTCCAGCCTTTAAAATCGTATATTGAAACAGGACAGTAATTGATACTTTATTGATCCCCTGTAGGGAAATTATCTTTACACCTCCCTCAACTTGCTGTTTGTGGAGTACGGGCTGCCACCCGCAGCGGCGCCCAGGGAGCTGGGGGTTAAGGGTCTTGCTTAAGGAGCCGCAGACGTGCTGAGGCTGGGTTCGAACCTGCGACCTTCTGATTACAAGGACACAGGCTTAGCCCACTGAGCCACACGCTTGTTGGTTTCTCCACCCCCTGTCCCCTGTGAGATGTGTAATGGAGGCCCCCCCCCCCATGACACCAAGATTCGCTCTCGTGCCCCTGGGTTCTTTAATATATCCAGAGGGCCTCTGCTGGAGTCGGGGGGGCATTTATTGAGGTTTTTCAATTTCAGTCTGAAGAAGGGGGTGATAAGGATGCCCCCCTCCATATTTTAGCCCCGAAAATCCCTTGCTCTGCAGTTTGGATCCCCCAGGGCTAACCCCCGTGAACGATGAATCACCCCCCCCACCCTCTGTGCTTGGAAGTGCAATATTTGTCAAGATATTCCAAAACCCCCGTTTATCTCCTGCAGCTGTCAGTGCGTAAAAGGCTCTTTGTCCGCAGTGGCTACGCCCCCCCCCCCGCAGTGGCACTCCTGCTGCTTGGTGCTGCTTTGGCCTGCACTGACATCACTGCCGTTCCCCGGCCGCCCTGCTCATTGGACGCGGCTTTGACCGTGATGTCAGGGCTTTTAGCGCCGCCCTTTGTGTAATTTGGACGGCTTTCCCGCACGCCTTGCCCATTGTTTATTGTCTTGCCTCTAGGCCTCTGTGCCCCGACCTCCTCGGCTGTCTCCTCCCCGTGGGGTGAACACACGCCACGTTTTCACACCCCTCCCTAATTCCTTCTCCTGAAAGCCATGCCGTTTGAGGACGGCTGCTAAAATGCTGCGGTAACACGGGACTGAAATGGTGACCCATAGGATCCATAGCATCTTTCTGGGGTGTAGGGGGAGCTTAGCATGGTGTCATTAGCTAAACCGGTGCTTTCACAATGAGTGTTTCGGCGATAATCTCGTCAGCGGTCCGCAAGAGGTGACCAGCCCATCTGAGCTGGAAGGGCCAGAGGTCGCACTCACCCCAGAATGACAAGAACGACAAGGTTTATCCCCTTCTTTTCAGGGGCCATCTTGGATCATCGGCAGATTAGCGCTCGCTAAATTTAACTCTGTGTTCAGGAACGAGAGGGTTCTCCTTGTATAAAAGTCTGTCTGGGGTTGGCTCAGTCACAAACTAGTTTAAGTGTGGGCTGAATCATGGGAATTCTTGTGTTCTTGATTTGGTGGCTGGGAATCATGTTCATGGTTGGTCCGTGTCCGCCTCACCTCTGTGGGATTCCCCATTCTGCTTCTTATTAAGGTTGCTATAGCAGTCTCTTGTGCCCGGTGTGCTCTTGACAGACTAAGTTTAAGATGCTTCACATGGGAAGAACATTCTCTAATGGCCGCTGGGGATGTGTTGTTGACGTGCTGTTGATGTGTCGTTGTTCGGTTGTTGATATTCAGTCAGAGTTGAGTGGTGATTAATCGATCGGTAATGAGATACTGTACTGGTTATTCTGTATGTTTTACTTCAGTCCCAGAGTAATATTGAAAGAATTTGGTGACTCATCAATGCTAGCAGTTTTTTGGCTCAGAACAAGGGCTGGGCCCTTTGCTGTAAATGAAAAATGTTATATCTTTAATTTGACATCAGTGACCTGCCTGGACCACGAATGAATTTTGGTGGTGAAAAGAGTAAGAAGGGATGTCTGGGGTGACAGTGGGACATGTCTGTGTCTCTCAGCTATAAGGCTTTTTCAGCCCTAAGGTTGTGGCCCTAAAGGTTACCACAGAACCCTGAGTAATTCGTTAACTGTTAAATAACTCAACAGAATAGAATGACATTCAAAAGCTCAGTTGAGTAGGATGGACTAATCGTTCATCGTCCCGGACATCACAGACTCCCCCAGAAGTCCACCGACCACCACAGAGGTCACATGACTGGATTGTGAACTTTATCTCCAGACTCAGAGCGTCAGTTGTGTTGCCTTTTGCGTATGAGGTTGAGTTGATGATTGTCTTAGGTAGTGAAGAGTTTTCTGTTCTTCCACAGACGGGGATTTGAGAGTGAAAGACCACAGGAGGTTCTTCATCCTTGCACCTTGAGACAACCATAGCCTTAACAGAATGGCCAACTGCCTTCTCGTCCTGTTCCTTCTCCAGAGCCTCTGCCCCTTGACCACTGCAGGTAAGACTTGGACCGCTTCTGATTTGTTAGCACCTCCGGAATTTTTGGAGTCGTTCTAACCCAGAGATGTTAATGATTATAAAGCATTCCTTATTGTAGCGGCTGGTATGTGGATTCACAAACATTCTATTTGAAAAGTGCTGGGAGTGGCTTTTGTCTAAGTCTTCAAACGTATCTTGATATACTGATG
The DNA here is from genome assembly GCF_023856365.1 of Brienomyrus brachyistius. Taxonomy (NCBI): domain Eukaryota; kingdom Metazoa; phylum Chordata; class Actinopteri; order Osteoglossiformes; family Mormyridae; genus Brienomyrus; species Brienomyrus brachyistius. Next base: position 2,483,178 of record NC_064553.1, read on the forward strand.
ACGGCATCATTTGGAGAAGGTACAGTGGTACCTTGGTTTGCAAGCATAATTTGTTCTGGAAACGTCCAAAGCACTCGTATATCAAAGCGAATTTTCCCATTAGAAATAATGGAAACTCAGATGATTCGTTCCACAACCCAAATATACTAATATAAAAATGATTAATACAAAATATAAAGTAAAAATACATAAAACCAATTAACCTGCACTTTACCTTTGAAAAGAATCGTGGATGGTGTGAGGGAGACGAGAGAGAGGAGAAGAGGAGGGTTATTTTGTAGGATGACTTTCACTATAACTAACAGAATCACTGCTATCTGTTTGCTCACTGGAATCTTTTTCTTTTTGTGCAACTTTAACAAGGAACCTATCCAATGACAGCTGTTTTTGTCTCCTTTTCGGAAATGCGGAAATGTGACATTGCATTATCCTTAAACAGATTCATTGCTCGCACTGCTACACCCTTATTCGGGTGTTTCTTTTCTACTAAATTTTAACTATACGAGTGAGGCACGCCGACTGGGACCGAGCATGGGAGACAATTACCCACAATACCGCAGCGTGAGAGAGAGAAGAACCATCGGCTCAGTTGTGATTGTCTGACGCTCGGCAGACAAAGCGCATACGTAATACTCGCATTGCAAGACCCCGCTCGTTTATCAAGTTAAAATTAATTAAAAAATTTTGCCCATCTTGCAAGACACTCGCAAACCAAGTTACTCGTAATCCAAGGTTTTACTGTAATGAGTATTTACATTTGAGCATTTTCTGGCAATGCAAACGGCAGACTGTAGAAAGTTAGTTAAGCTTTTGGGTTGCAGTCCTGGTGAGCAGTTCCTCCAGCTATGAGTGGTGGCCTGTCGGATGGCTGCATCACCTTCGCCCTCCTCTAAGGGAAGGGCATCAGCTTTGCCATGGGCGATGACTATGATCCCTGGAACAATGGCTACTTGTTGGTGGGTGCTGGTGGGGGCAGTCAGAAATGATCTTTCCATTCTGGAAGTTGACCCAACGCCCACTCCATGTCGCCAGTTGGTATGCTGCCATTCCATCACTCTAAGACCACAAGGTCCTCTGAGAGCAGCACCAAGGAAGTGCTGACAGTTTAAATTCCAGTCCTCAGATATGTGTGTCGGGTCCCCACTGCCCAGCGGTCCCTGGGCCAGCTCCAGGTCTCCTCCCTGATTTTTTCAGTTCTGCTGTTTATCATCGTCCACCGTATCCATAGACGTTTAAGAAAGCTGAAGTGAACGTGGTTTCTGCGTTATACTGCCGCGGCTCGGACATTGGGACTCACTTGGGTGAAAAGACGTGTTGAGTAATGCTAATTGCCACCCACCCCCTACCCCCAGCCCCCCTCTGACAGAGACAGTGAGGTCATGCTCCAGTTTTCCGCCCTCCCCCTTTTACAAGCTCTAGTGGAACGGTCTTGGCTGGGCCCGCATTGTTTTTCCTCACTCAACAGGCTGAAGTCAAATTGGTTAATATCCTCTACGGGGGGGGGGGGGGGGGGGGGTGAAGTGAGATAATGGGACACATAATGTTCTTGCAACATCTCCCTTTACACATGATGAGTAATGCTCACTGTGAGCTGTACCACCTTGGGCAGGGGGGGGGTTAGTGAAAATGAGTGGGACGTTCTCCAGATGACTTTTTAATTACTACAGCAAACCCTGTGATTATTATTTTGATGATTTATCTGCACACCTGGCTCTGGTCTCCTGAGAAACCTCCTCACCACACTGCCCTTGAATTCGATGAGGAGAGATTGGGATCAGGATTGGTGAGGATACAGCAGTTCTCACCGCATTAGGATTTGATGTATAGCTTGGATGTGTGAACATGATTCATCATTCAGCTTTTGGTTCACCGAGGACTGAGGTCTGTTCTTTTGGGAGCAGCTAGGTGGTCAATTTGGGCCCCACGCTGAATGCCATTAGCATAAGATAATTTTACCGTATCACAGTTGGAAATACTGAAAGGCATGTACAGGTTGAAAACCACCTGGAAGTATTACGATGCTGACACCTAGCTGAAAGCTGATTGGCTTCCAGAATGCCCCCTCCCCTGTCACTCACCGAATAAAAACATATCACTGGCTAATGATAAGGTTGACCCTGTTCTGTGAATTATGGCCCCTCTAGTGCCCCCCACTTTAAAAAGTCCTAGATTCACCCCTATGTGGCCCAATCAGGTGCTCAGCAGGGGACGCTGATGGTTTATTGAGGGTCGTCTATCAGGCCTGTCGTTTTCCAGTAGAAACAACCAAAGAGACGCTAATGAGAGGAGTTTGACTGGGGAATGTCAGCTGACTGCCGTGGCCAATGCTGCCGCTGCAGTCAGGGCTGTGTTTCTGTAGACGGCTAAATGCAGGTTTCGCTTTTGATTATAGGATATTAAAACCTTAATTTGACCACGTTCACCTTTTAGATGTCTATTTATAATGAGCCTAGGGGGTGTGGGAGAAAACTCCAGGGACACACAAGATGCATTTGACAGACTGACAACTTTTGTTTCTTAAGAGCGGTAAGGATGGGTAATCATGGGATGTAGCTGACCGAGAGCAGCCTTTAAGGCGCTGAAGGGGCTGTAGGTTTAAGGTCCTGCGTGTGAGGTGGGTGTTTAAGGTTCACAGTCACATGCAGTGGTACTCATCTCTGTGATATTCCATACATAGGCACAAAACAAGTGTATCTACAGTAACCTTTAACTTATTTATCAAATGCTTTTCTCCAAAGTGAGGCAAATAGCACATTACAAGAATACATGCTGTATGAGTGCAGCTACACCGAGCTTCCAGTGATCACCCAGGTGCGAGAGTGAGCAGGAATGGACCAGTAGCTACACGACACCTTATAAACAAAGCGAGAACCTTAAAAGCCTACAGTTATTAGGTGTCACATTTTTATTTGTTAATTTTGGGAGCAAGAGGTCAAAATGTTGATTTTAGTACATCCATACTGTCTTGGTTTGAGAACCTGCACTGGGACAACATGGGGCATGAGGTGGTCCCCTCCCGTGAGACCGGCTGGCCGCGATGAAGACGTCACAATTAAGTTAGAGGACAGAGCCCCTGGACGGCATCCTGGCTGTCAGTTCTCCTTTGTGTAAACATCAGGCTTCGGGATTGGTTAAGAGAACAGTTACGTAACGCAGCGATTTGTGTGCAGTGTGGCCGCCTCCTTCGCAGGGGCCGTCGCTCACTGGCGCTGGGCTTCACACAGCAGGCCGTCACCCCCACCCACTCTGAGCCAAGCTTCCCGCCAGACGCCGTCCGTAAAACAGAGCAGGAGAATATCCATGTTCGTAGTTGTTGAGCAGTGGTGGGCATGAGGCCGGGGGCGTGTGGGTGGTGGGGGACGGGGGACGGGGGGGGTGGGGGGGTGCCAGAAACACCAGCATCTCTCCTGCCAAAAAAAAACCCCCCACGGGATGCTGGTGACACCAAACGCATCGGCAAAGGGGGGCTTTCAGCGCGAACACATCGCTATCACCAGTGTGCACACCCCTCACACGGCGGCTCACATGCCCCTCACACGGCGGCTCACATGCCCCTCGCACGGCGACTCACATGCCCCTCGCACGGCCACTCACATGCCCCTCGCACGCCTCTCGCACGGCGGCTCACATGCCCCTCGCACGCCCCTCACACGGCCACTCACATGCCCCTCGCACGCCCCTCGCACGGCCACTCACATGCCCCTCGCACGCCCCTCGCACGGCCACTCGCACGTCCCTCGCACGGCCACTCACATGCCCCTCGCACGCCTCTCGCACGGCGGCTCACATGCCCCTCGCACGCCCCTCACACGGCCACTCACATGCCCCTCGCACGCCCCTCACACGGCCACTCACATGCCCCTCGCATGCCTCTCGCACGGCGGCTCACATGCCCCTCGCACGCCTCTCGCACGCCCCTCGCACGGCGGCTCACAAAGCGTGCAGGAAAGTCCAGGGTTGGTGGGACGCCACGCTGACTCACCACAGAACTGGGTTACCGGTCTGTATGTGGTGCCGGTGACCCTCTGACAAACAGGATGTCGAGAAAGCGATGAGGGGGGGTGGATGGTGCTGTGGCTGGCTGGCGCTCGACGCTCACGCTGTATTTATATGTGTTTTCTGTCCTGTATCACTTTATACCCTGAAATCTCCCTCCTGACTCTGTTCTGAGGGATGTCTGTGTCTCTTCCCGATTTTCTCTCCTCTCTATTTCCTTTATTCCCATCGGCGCAGCATCTTACGCAATCGGCGTAATCGGATACGTGTGTGGACTGCGGCCGCCCCCCCCCCATCTCCTCTCTCCCTGCACGGGCCCCAGCGAGGGCCCTCTCCCCAGTATGTTGGGACCAGATGCTGCCTCCTGACTTGCTCTCCAGCCTCGGTGCCCAGCAATGAGGAACCAGCGTATTTACATAGGAACTGGAAACCAGTTGGCCGAGCGCAGGCGCTTAATTAAAGCTCTCGGTGTTGCATCGCCGGCGAGGACCTGGCTCCCCACCCCCCGCCCCCTTTCCCGGCAATCGTCCCGGCTGCCTGCAGACTTGATCTTTGGCCAGCTGCGGGGCCCGGCTGGTGTCAGGCCTGCGGCTGGGCGGGCCGCGTGCATGGCTGCATGGCACAGAGGTGCAGGGCGCGTGTCTCCGCCCGCCCAGCTGCTGGGTCAGCTTGTTTGCACCTCATGAATATTTAAGGTAAATAAAGCTTCATCTGAACTGTGGGCTACAGACTTTTTCCATTTTGTGCGCGTGTGCCTGCATGTGTGTGTGCCTGCATGTGCGTGTGCCTGCATGCGTGTGTGTGCATGACGCACACACCCCCGTCCAGCCCCTGACAGTTCCCGGAGCGGCAGCGGGTCTAGGGGCGCCACGGTCTGCCGGACTGGCTTTGCCAAGAAGTGGTCAGACGAGGCCCCTAGGCTCCATTCCCACTCGTTTGTGGGGCCGCCTGGAGAAACGTCGGCAACTCCGAGCGGGATCTGGAACCGCTCCCTCCGGAACGCCGGTGCCGGATTCCTGTTGTGGGGTTTACCGCGATCCCTGCGCCACTCCTGGCCAGCTAGTCAGCCTGTTTGGATTTCGGAACAAGGAACTCGGGGAACTGCATCCGTGTTCTGCAGCCTGGGCAACGGTGGGAATAGGTTAGTGCCACAGGGAGGGCAGGTCGGCACGGTCTGGACTGGGAGCACGAGGTGGAGTGAAGAGAGCTGCCCATTAGCGGAGCGCAGCAAATGAATCTCAGAATGTCAGAATTCATTTTATCGGCTCACCTACATGTCCTAGGAATTTGTCTCGACAGTCCTGGTGCATTTAAGACATTTAACACAGAACATAAATACAAAAAAAGCAATGAAACAGAAGAAGAAGAACTGTGAATGAGGCCGTCTGAGAATCTAACCATCCACACATTTCTGACGAGGAGAAAATGACCCGAAGGCTATTTCACGGTCCCACTTTGAGGAAACCTCCTGGGGGGCTGGGTTCACCTTCTGAAGGTGTGTGAGCCTCGCATGCGGTTTGGGGGGGCTTGGGGCAGATGTGCACAGAGATGGTGAGTGACCTGACGTGCAGCACATTTTTAATTGTTTTTTTGCTGTTGTACTTTTACATGCTCCGGGGTACGGCGGCCAGTGAGCCTGCATGGGTCTTTCATGTGGGGTTAGCATGTATGGCACCCCGGAGGGTAAACGTGGCTGCCTGAACAAGCTGTGGCCCCGGTGCTACACATATGCACACACACACACACACACACACACACACACACACACACACACACACACACACACAAAAAACACATGCACACAGACTCCTAGGCCCCGCCTCCTTCCCCAGACAGATAAGACGCAGTGGTCTGCAGACCCAGCTGTTGGTCTCGTCCCTGACACCTTCTCAAGGCACATGGAAAGCGTGCGTCTGTGTGTGTTTGTGTCTGTGTGAGTGTGTGTGTGTGTGTTTGCGTGTGTGTGTGTGTGTGTGCGTGTGTGTGTGTGTGCGTGTGTGTGTGTGTGTGTGTGTGTGTGTGTGTGTGTGTGTGTGTGTGTGTGTACGCGCACGTGTGCGTTTTCGAGTAATCGGGCCCAGTGAATGATTTCGGTTTTGCTGTAATGGGCTCCAGATGTGGCCATGCGGACTTTTCCATTGTATTCTGGGGAGCTGCGAGTCTCGGCCAGCCGCTGGAGGCTGGAGCAGAGAGAGGCCTGCTCAGCCTGGGCCCCCGGTGATAGAGAGAGCCCAGGTGGCAGGTTGGGGAGCCCCCCTTCTGCTCAGCAGGGCCTGCTCGGGTTGACAGGTACAAAATTTGTTTTCCTCTTTTATAAACCAAAGGACATTTATTACTGTCTGATGTCCCCCCCCCAGCTGGATCACTCCACTTTCCACTACTCTGCACCCCCGGTCTGGAGGTGTTTTGATCCAGCGGTTCCATCTGCCAGGCCCCTGTCACATTTTCCGTATCTCTCTGCTCTTGTTGATAATTCCATGTACACAGAGTCCGTCAGTAACACTCCAGGAGTTAATAAGGGTTTGTAGATAAATCTACATTTATGTTGATTTTTTTTCTTTTTTTTGGCAGTTTATCTTTTTTCTGTGATTTTCTTGACACAGTTCAGGTTAAGTACCAAACGGCTCCAGCAGACCCCTGAGTGTCCTTAACCACTGCGCCACCTGCTGGCTGCTGTCAGGCACACAACATGACTCCCCAAGATAGCGGACTCAATATGATGTCGTCTTCTGTGATTGGTCAATTCAGTGTTATCATATTTGAATGTCTGACAGATATTTACATACTTTCTCGACTGGGGCCCTGCAAACTGTTTTCAGACAGTTTGGCCCCCCCAGTCTGGGACTCCTGCCCTTTTAGCTGGGGAGTTCTCAGGGTCTCACTAGCATCTATTCAGTGACCTTTGACCCCTTGTGACCTGACAGCTGCTGTCCACGACAGGAGCCTCCCTCCTTCTCCCTCCTTTACCTCACATCCCATAATTTCTGCTGTTATACATTAGTGGAAAGATGCAGTGGAAGATTTCACTATGTCTTTCCAGATTATGGGCTTAGACCCCGGCTCCCGTAACTCCCTTCACTGTATGTTCTTTTATTTTCGTTCAGTGTCGTTTTGTTCTGTTTGATTTCGTTTGAGCTTGTTTTGTTGCTGTATGTTGTGCAGTGACTGTATCGCCACCCAGGGCTCTGCACGCCGAAGTCGTTTCTTGTTCATTTTTGTTAATTTGCTTCTTTCGCATCCCCCGCAGTGGGTGGAGAGTCAGCTCGCTCGCTCGCCCTGCGGTGAGTGAAATCAGCACTCGTGCGGCTTCCTGTTACAAGAAGCGGTGTGCGGGGCAGTCCTGCAGTGCGTCACCCCTGCTGGCGCTGTGGGATCCCAGATCGAGAGGCCCGTGGCGTCACCATGAGCACTGCTGTGTTTGTGCTGCGTCTATGCGCTAGGCCACAGCGTGGGGGGATGTGCTCCTTTCAAACTTTCCCCGCAGCTTTCACTGCTGAGTAAAAGTGTCCCGCTTAGATAAATGCTGCCTTGCACTGTCAGCACAAGCACGCGGTCCCGCTCACTCAGGATGGACCAGGAGCCGTTCATGTGGGGAACAGCACTTGCACCCCCCATTACTCTTTCTCTAGTCCGAGGGAAGGGCGTTCTCAGACTGAGCTCTGTGGGGGGGGGGGGTCACTCTGGCCTATGGAAACAGGTGGACTCTCTGAAATTTCGAGTGGGTGATGCGATGGCCTGCATTTCTTCTCTCTGGAAAGTGACAGCACCGCCCTCACCCTGCAGCCGCTCTCGTGCTGCTGTGTGCCGCTCATCAGGTCCATTTGGCTTCAACAAGCTCTGGGTGGGGGGGCGCTCCTCATTCTCACAGCTGCTCGAGTGAGACGTTTCTTCTTCACCATGGTGTCATCCTTCAGCACGAAAACCCGCAAGATTTACAACCTGCGTCTCGAGGCTGGGGGGGGGGGGGGAGGGCACAGTGTGGCCCCCAATAATAATCCCCTTTTACTGGCTGTCTGGTCTCCTAGACAAACAGGCCGACTCAGAACATAAAACTCCGAATTGATTTCGCTTCTGCTTAATCTCTCCTAGAATCTCTGGCCCAGATGAATGTCTGAGCCTTATAAAAACATACGACTGGCTGTCTTCTGCTGGACGCGATATTTGTGCTGTGCATTGAGTGATGTGTCTTTTGAGATTCTCCGGCAAGGTGAGGCCATCTCTGTGTGCATGAGCCTCTTGTTGTTATCAGGGTTTGTTGTGCGCCCTCCGGAATTCCCTAAAGATCAGCTCTGCTCCTCCTCGCCTCGACCCACTCTGCTCCTCCTCGCCTCGACCCGCTCTGCTCCTCCTCGCCTCGACCCGCTCTGCACCTCCTCGCCTCAACCTGCTCTACACCTCCTTGCCTCGACCCGCTCTGCTCCTCCTCACCTCGACCCGCTCTGCTCCTCCTTGCCTCAACCCGCTCTGCACCTCCTCTGCTCAGCTGCTCTGCTCCTTCTCACCTCGTCCCGCTCTGCTCCTCCTCCATTCAGCCTGCTCTGCTCCTCCTCGCCTCGACCCACTCTGCTCCTCCTCCATTCAGCCTGTCCTGCTCCTCCTCGCCTCGACCCACTCTGCTCCTCCTCCACTCAGCCTGTCCTGCTCCTCCTCGCCTCGACCCGATCTGCTCCTCCTCCATTCAGCCTGCTCTGCTCCTCCTCACCTCGACCCGCCCTGCTCCTCCTCGGCTCGGTCCGCTTAATGTTTGTTACCAAGGCTTCTAACTCTTTAAAAAAAGTCTCCGTGCTCTCTGTGAATTGTGGCCTCTGGCTGAGAGACCTCAGAAGTTGGATTTGTCTTCTGATCCTCACGTGAACTTTTGTCTGTCCTCTGGGGGGCACCCTCTGTGCCTCTGAGGCCTTCTTCTTCTGGTCCGAGTGCCGGTTTCAGACCGGGAATCAAACGGATGCTCTGCAGGCTTTGGACCTCGGTGGATTTGTTTTATGTCCCTGTTGGTGCTTCATCCTGGTTCAAGGAGTGACCTGCCCTCAGAGCTGGGATGGGGGGGTGCAGGCTCTGAGGCCCCCAGAAGAAGGATTTACACCCGGCTCTGTTCCCCGCCTGGGACACCCCCACTTTATGTCTTCTCGCAGATCTTCTCAGTGCTGTGTGGATGGCTGGAATCTCTGTCTGTAAAATCGAAATTTGTTTTGTTAATTTTAGGTTGATCGTCAAGTTCAAAGGAACTATCCTTCCGGCAAAATCCCTCCCTCGTCTGTCGGTGAATCTCCTTTGGCCCTTCTGGGCGTACAGTTGTGTTTCAGATTTCATGTTTGGTCCGGGGAGTTTTACCATCTCCCTCCCTGATTAATGTCGGGCCTCCTCTTCATCCTCACCCCCCCACCCACCCCCGACTTCCTCCTGTCCTCCCCCGCTTCCACGGCCCATGTGCTGCCGAATTCATGTATTTTACTCGCCCGGCGACTTGAACACGTGCCACGCTCACAAAAGCTCGTTATCACAACCCGGAGGCGTGCCCCCCCCCCCCCCCCCCCCCCCCCCTCGTCACTCTGCTCGCCGGTCATCTGAATTACTGTAATGCCCAGATAAACCTTCCTGTCATTGTGCAGAATTAACTGTAAGGCTCCTTCCCACTTTGAGAGCGATAAGAAGAGTGCAGCAGAAAGTAAAGGGCTCTCATGCCTCTACCTGCTTGGTTACAACAGCCTGTTTTCTGCTGTTTGCCAGTGAAATTCTGTCCCCGACGAGGGGGGGCAGCATGGCGTGGCACGCGGGGGTCTGCAGGACTGTCACATTTAACTACCTTACAGATCCGCCGCTCACACAGAGTCTTGGGACGCTGGCTTAATTCGGAAAAAATATTGCCAATTTTTTGGTTTTATAAGAAAATCATTACTTTACTCTTTTGTTTACAAATAATATATATATATATAATATATATAATATATAATATATCACATTAGAAACAATCAGTAGGTTTAAGTACAGCATTAATTTGAAGTATTATAAATTATAAATGAGCGGTTCTGAGTTAAGAAGCTCATTGACACTCTGTCTCACTGGGTGCTTCTTAGTTAGTAACACATTTGCAATAACATAAAACGCCAAACGTTAGTATTTAGTGTCCCTATGGGAGCCATTGACTGCAATTTCAATTAGTAGCAAAATGGAAAGAACAGAAGTGAAGGAGTCGTGCGTAAACAATGCTTGTCGATGGACTTTTGTTAGAGACCAATAAATGTGTAACACTGTTCCAGAATTACACAAGCATCCCGAGGCTTCCTGTGAGCGGCGTGTATGGTGGGCTGGGGGGGGGGGACGAGGGATGGGGTGGTGCCCAGCTCCTGAACGGGCATCTGTATGATTACTGCGCGGATGCAGATGAAGAAAACAAAATATTCAGAACGTTTTATAAGATTAAATCAAAATAATGCCCCCAGCAACACTGCCTCCTGAGGGGAAAATCCCCAACCCCCCCAGGCTGTAGTGTTTCTTTATGGGTTAGCCCAGAGGCTGTTGAGTCGCGTCTGGGGGAGCGTGTCCCCCACACAGGTGCCTCCGAAAGCAGCTCTCTTACTGGGTGTCTGAGGCCTGTGACGGGCGACTTCCTGACGCCTCGCACCATGACGACGGCGGTACGTGTTTTTCAGGGAAGTGGGTGCCATGTGCTCGTCTGCTAACCTTGGTGTCGCCTGGATTCCCCCAGGCATCATGTTGAAACTACACGTGTCTTGCTGCAGCGACACTGCCATCAGATCAGCGTTCTCACTTTCCCCACCCACTCCTGCGGGCTGCGCTCTTTGCGGGGCGACGCCCACTCGGCACGGGGTTGATGCGTGGCGACCGGTGATCTGCTTCCAGCAGTCTTGCTCATCTGTGTCTGTGATTCTCAGGGTCTCCAGCAGTGCCGTCAAACTTCCGCACGGGCTTTTAAAAATGGCTTTGCTGTGAGACGCTCCTGCGGGGCTCTGGGGTTGTCCGCCGTGCCGTAACCGTCAGGGAGTCTGGGGTTCAGTCTGAGTCTAACTCCATTATTTCTGGAGTGGGTCGTGTAGTCGGTGCCAGAAGGACAGTGTTCTGATCCCTGATCACCGTGTTTGTTTTAGTGATTGGCTGTTTTCGTTGGACGCCTCCTGTGATGTCAGAAATCTCCTTTAATATTGATGCGAGCAGAAGAAAACGATGCGCGATCTCGGCCGCATGCCTTCGTGCCGCAGCCTCCTGACGCACGGCCCCGCGGTTTGTTTTCGTTCCTGCTCCCGCGAGTCACCCGCCATGCGAGAGTCCATCCAGGCCCTGCTTCGTAAAGCTGGCCACCTGAAGTGCTTGAAGGCCTTGGAAGTTTTCAGTAGATGTTTCTGAAGCAGACCTGGCAATATGTTAGTATTTTGTCCTGCTTCTTCTACGTCTTATGACAGAATATGTCAAAAGATCCACAGATATTAATTGAAGAGCACCATGTACTATTTGATTTTTTTTCACTGTTTCTTGGCTTGTAGGTGGTTAGAAAAGTGCTGATACCTTTAAAGCACTATTGTGTTTGCTGTTGTGGACCCAAAGCCAGTGGCACCCAATTTCTGCAGAAGTTCAGCCAGGTTTTCTTGGGAGTTCCTTTCTGTGCTACGACTGACGGCAGAGCATAAATAGTTCAGTGTCTGTTTACAGCTGAACGTCTCAGTCTCATCATCTCACAGCCCACATGAGCGGCACCATGTGTCCTTGTAAAGGTGTCCTTCCAGGCCTGACTCGTGCGCTTTGAGCCTTAAACAGTTGGCTTCAATGTAGTATGGATGAAAATGTAGTTTGAGCTCTTCTTGCAGGGGAGGTGCCTATGATGTCGGCCGTTAGAGGCTACCCCCCCCCCCAAACAGCGGCGACAGAAATGGCTTCGTTTGCTGCTCTGAGACCTGCTCTGTCACTGGCCGAGTAAAGACGCCGCTGTGTGACTGTTGGCTGGGGCTGCGTAGGTGCTCTGTGTTGATGTTGAGGTGGCCGAGAAGCAGGTGTTTGGCTTCATCTGACAGGCCTCACCCTCCCAGGCCTTCTGGAAGGTGCCGTTTAGTATGTCTCACCACTGGGAAGGTCTCTCGGCCTCCTGCGCCGCCTCTCAGGGCCCGACTGCGGTCCGTATCGCAGGAACTGCCCGTCTCCCCGACAGTGGCGGCCATCTTGGTTTCTGCTTTCACCTACCTGCCACATTCCGCGCTTCACTAGCCACACACATTCGAGGCGGGTTTAACTTGTAGGAGCTAAGCTGAGGTGTAGCAGCTCCCTCATGCGCTTGTGGTGGGAGGCGAGCCTGGCTAGACCGAGCTGGGGGCTGCAGGCACAGGGACCTCTTATGGGTGGATGGGGAATAGGTGGCAGGGGAGATAAACCATCCTCAAAGCCGGCGGGCGGATAAAGGGCCCTTACGCCTGTCCTGGACTGATCGCTGCTCCAGATGTGAGATCGTTTATGCACCGTTTGCTTCTCTTTCGGTTAGAATAACAGGGAGAAGGATGTGTAATCCCTGCGATACTGCCAGCGCACGCAGGAAGAGTCGCATCGTGAAAAGCACCATTGATTCTTCACCCCCGAGCGTGTCCCAGAGCCCCTTGGGGTGCGTGTGCCGCGTCCCTCCCAGCTTTTCCACTCTACAGGTCAGGTTGTCATGAATGGCTTTGCCAGATGTGTGTTGCGACACACCGAAAAAATCCATAAGGGATCCGACGTGAAATTTCAGGATTTTGATTCTTTTTCGCAAGGCTGCCCACGCACTGGATGGCCCGAGTGCTCTGTGGGACCAGTCTCGTCCGCTCAGTGTCCCTGGCATTTCTTGCAGCTTGGTGGTGTTTGGCTTGTGACCTTTACAGCCCCCTGTTCCATTCGGGCCGGGATGGCTTTGAATACATGCCCTGCATTTCAAAAACAACATTCCTGGGAGCCTGGGAACGTGCCTTGTTTACTGCCACCCAATTCAATCCCATTTGTTTTAGCGCTGGAAAACAAACGCGGGCTTCCTATAGTTATCTCGCAAATCTTACATATTCTTTTTCTGATGTATTTTTTTGTTTTTTGTCTGGAAGCACTTGGATGAAACAAAAAATGAACGTAATCTGTCGCCCATCTTCGCGGGAGCCTCTTGTTTTCTGTCTGGCTGATAATGGCTGATCCATCTGCTTTCTGTGGGACGCGCAGCAATAGGCCGCAGTGACACTCAGCTGCAGGATTCTGTGATTTAAAATGCGACACTGCAATTCACCGTACGACCTTCCCCCGCTAATTAGAAATCTGCAGCTCTCTCTGTGTGCCTGGTGGATTCGTTGAGCTCTTCCGAGAGGCCTGATATGAGATTCCCGGATGTGTTATGAGCTTATCTGCGAATCACCGGCGCTGATGTGGCTTAGATTTTCCTGAAAAGGAATTTCTTGTCGCAGTCATGCTTCCTTGCTCTTGTTTTCTGCTTCTCCACAGTGTTTCCACGCACAAGCCTTGCAGCATTGTGGCAGCGCCATTGTATTGCCAAAACGTTAGGGAAATATCTATGTCGTGAACCCCTCTGCGTCCATGCGCCTGGAGGCCCGCTGCCGGCAAACGCAGCATGAGCCTCGTCTTCCGGAAAAGGAGCCCAGTCAATACTTAGGAAAACATTGTTTGTATTTCCCACCAAAATCACTCCATGCATCCCTGCTGGGCGGTTCTGTTTTTGGCCCGCAGCCCTGACTAACACTGACCAGGTCCGTCTCAGAATGACATCAGCACGAGGAGGATTCAGGCTCCTTTAAGAGGTTATTCAGAAGAGATGTAGAGTAACCTGTTGGAGTTTAAGGACCCTCCCCCGACTTGATAGACTGTTGCTTGGATGTTACCCAAGTTAGTGGTGCATTTTTAAAAATCAGTAATTCCCAAAAAGGTAAAACAAAAGGTTCCTTATACTGGTGAGGATGGGGGGGGTGTCGCGGGGGTCGTAAAGGAGTGCAGCGTCCCGCTTCCGGAGCCAAGTCTGAGCATGCAGTCAGCCCCCGTCTCTCCAGAGGCCTTTGAAGATGACCTCAGCTCTTCCTACCCCCTTGGTCCCTCACGCATGCCCCTCTCCAGACCCCATGTGCTTGATTTGGAAGGTGGAGATCAGGGACGTCATCCTACGTGCACTGGCGGTTGGGGGTGGGGGGCGTTGGACGAGACAGGAAAGGCAGGTCCTCTCGATAGGGGCATCTGCTGGGCAGCCTGGAGCCCAGGCTGTATTGGGATTTCTCAATAGTTAGATGCCCAGGTTTGCTGTTGACATCATATCCTGTTTTTTTTCTGACAGTATATCCTTTCCTCGGTTTGTTGCCCCTGCAGGCCTGTTCTCCCGGAGCCCGTGTGAGCTGCTGCCCGTAGGGGACGGCCACCCGGTGCAGGCTGTGCTGCAAAGCTTCACCGTGCTCTCTGGCTGCGCCAGCAAGGGCACCATCAGCCTCCCGCAGGAGGTGCACATCATCAACCTGAGGAGGAATGGCCCCAACAGCGGCGCGGAGAAGACCACGGAGGTATGGCATCACCTAACCTGCGAGTGGCATTTAGGGGTGTCCAAATATGGCTGCACACATAATATTTAGTTGATGAATAATTTCGTTGAGATATCATCGGTTTTGAATTTCGAAACTTCGTTTCCCCGCAGTCGGCCCATAGCCTTGGTGGGAAAAGTGGACATTTATGTCAGGCCGGATGTTCTGGGTTCTTCTGAGCCATGAAGCGAGGTGAAGTGAGGTGAAGCCATCCTGCTTTGATAGGTGGCCATTGACTGTGGCCTTGCCCTCGGTGGGACTGTACGACTAGCGGCAGGGTCTCCGCTGCGCGAATACACGCCTGTACCGGCTAATGCAGCGGTCAGCAGCCTTTTTAAAGTAAAGAGCCATTTTCTAAAAAAGAGCCGCAGCCGCGCGGTCAGAGAGCCGCAGCCGCGCGGTCAGAGAGCCGCAGCCGCGCGGTCAGAGAGCCGCAGCCGCGCGGTCAGAGAGCCGCAGCCGCTCGGTCAGAGAGCCGCAGCCGCGCGGTCAGAGAGCCGCGGCCGCTCGGTCAGAGAGCCGCGGCCGCGTGGTCAGAGAGGCGCGGCCGCTCGGTCAGAGAGCCGCGGCCGCGCGGTCAGAGAGCCGCGGCCGCTCGGTCAGAGAGCCGCGGCCGCTCGGTCAGAGAGCCGCGGCCGCGCGGTCAGAGAGCCGCGGCCGCTCGGTCAGAGAGCCGCGGCCGCGCGGTCAGAGAGCCGCGGCCGCGCGGTCAGAGAGCCGCGGCCGCGCGGTCAGAGAGCCGCGGCCATGCGGTCAGAGAGCCGCGGCCATGCGGTCAGAGAGCCGCAGCCATGCGGTCAGAGAGCTGCAGCCCCTCGGTCAAAGAGCCACAGGTTGCTGACTCCTTTGCTAAGGGGATTAGCATTGTGCCCTAGTGGGTTCATTTAATTAGGAGCAAAGGTGTAAGAAGTGTCCTGCCATGACTAATGGATGACTGGTAATGGCCGCACAGCTCTCCTTGCTGACCGCAGCAGTTCTCTGGTGGTGAGAAATGTTTCAGCCTCTTTCATCCTTTTAAATGAGGCCCCTGTGACATCCAAGTGCGAGACCTCGCTCCTGCCTGTAGCCTCGCTGCTGACGCCCCCGGGATTCAGGCTCCGGTTCGGGAGGCCGGCTAGGCTGTTTCACCCCATTTGTGACAGAGCAGAGGTCCTTTGGCTCGATGTGAGCCGGGGCGACCCGTGTGGGTCAAGGTTCTGCGTTCTCTTGGCTGCTGAGAGCCGGGGGCTTAAATTGCGCTGAAACTGAATATCTGTCCCAGCGTCGGACACAATGGAGGATTTAATTTGCTCCATTGCCCTCTGTACTTCTCGTACTTTTCTGCTCCGGTGATGCGGAGTGATAAGAGGCCATTCTCACAGCAAGAACAGACCCTTGCAATCGGGCAGCCCGGTCCCTTGTCATTGTCCCTCAATGAAGCTCAGCTTAAATGTCTCCAGTAACCCTTGCATGAATGAAATAGACATGAATGGGTTAGTTGGTCATTTTCTAAGAGCATCTGCCAACGTTAATGAATGCTAGTCTGAAGAAACACCTCACAGAGGTTAGCAATGAAGCTAAGAGTTGACATTGGTTCTGTGTTGGGTTGGTAGATGTTTACCAAGCTGCCCTGGTTTGATGTCACGCCCCCCCAGATCCTTAACTATCACACGCCTGTTTGCATGAAGATAGATAACATTGTTCTCGCTGCTCCTCCCCTGCATCCTTCTTTTCCTGCCGGAGGCTGCCCCCGGAAGCCTGTGTTGCCCCGTTCTGGAGTCTTTTCTCTGCCCCCTTTACCCCCCCCCCATGTGGCAGCAGGCCGAGGGGGGGCCTCCCATGTAAACATCCATAAGAGATCAGATTGAGGCCAGAGACCGTGCAACAAGAAAGAAAGGTGGAGAATAGAGATGCATGCTATCTTGGGGGGAGCAGCTGGCTCCCAGCCTGAGAACCATGATGCTTAGCGATAATGCAGAATCTAAAATCCGTTTGGGCCGTAATGACATAAAGAAAACAAAACCAGACGTCGTTACATTGGGGGTAAAACATACATAAATCCATAATATGTAAGCATCACGTTGGGGAACAGCTGAGAAAGTCTGTGGTGGAATCTCTTAAAGTGGTGAAATTTCGACATAATGCGTAATCTCCACGATCATTTATCTCAATGGCACAGATTTCCTCATTCGGCCGGGGTCTTATCGGCCGCTAGTCGTCCACCCCTGAGTGGTGTAGGGAGATCGCTGACTTGGGCAGTGACCCCACACAGCGGTGGTGAGTCGCTTCTGGCGTCACTCCCTGTTACTCACCACGCACCAGTTGTGTTTTTAGCCCGAGGAAATATCCGTCAGTGTGTTAGAATCTAAACTTTACCCATCAGCTACGTGCGAAACATGCTGTCCAGGCTTGTCACGGACGCCCATGTGCCACTTCGCTTTTTTCCGCCTTCCGATTGTGATTGAAAAGTCTTCGGTTTCCGTAAAAGAATCCCGCCATTATACATGATCAGTTGTGCGGGTGTCTCAAATTCCTAAGCGCTGAAAGTCAAACTTTAAGCTGGACTAATTCAATACGCGAGTGGGGGGGCGGGGGAGGCTCTGATTTCCTCACAGGAATTAGTCATTAATTGCCTTTATAGTTCAGATAAAGTGTTTAAAGAAAGTTTCAGATCTCATCACTATAAATGGAAAGTGTGTTTTCTCCTGGCTTCAGACCTTTACGTGATACTCTGGGCAGATGTTAACCGCTAAACAGTGGAAATGGTATCTCAGAGACGCCATGCGTCAGACCGAATGACCATCATGTAATATGCCTGACACGCAGCAGGAAGCCTGCGCTGGTGTGCTCTTACTCATCGAGCTGTCGAACACTGAACATCCACATGCACGTTTGAATGACTTAGGCAGCCTATGCACTCACCTGAAGTCAGATCCTACCAGTTCATTTCATAATATACAGATATGAGCCACTTATTTCATGTACAAATTTTAGTTTTAACAAACTAGCTTTAACAGTCTGTTGAAGCCAGGAGTTATAATTTTGCTTTCTTCATGTTTGAGGAATAATCTGCGTTTTGCTAAACAGCGGTAAGTAATTGCCTTATATAAATGATAATTGGCTCTTACTGATTTGGATGATTATAAAGGTTGAATTTTTGGATACTTGTACCTGTTTTTCAGCATAGTGAGCTCAGTGAATTATTGACCAAACGGTCATATAAATGCTTGCTTGTGTACCAAAAAAGGAGAAGTGGACCTGTTAATTGTAAAATCGTGCTGTTTTAATGAGGATTCAATCAGAATGTTCTCTGTAGATATTCGACGCGCCAAGTATGATTTCTTGCAAATAAAGCATTTATTGTCTGTCTCTGTTTTTGCCAGTTTTGCTTTCTGGCATTTGCTGGGATTCAGTCCAAAACCGAATTCTACAGGTGTTGCATCATATTAAGAAACTAGCGCTTGATTGCCTGTTTTATTGAAGAATGTGTGGCAGAGAGCATGTAAGAAAGGTGACCTGGATTGTTTCCTCTTAGGCCCGAACATTCATCATCTGTAATGAGCATTTTTGTTCAGTCACCATTGTTCATTATTTTATCTTGATTCATCATTTGTTTGATTTGGTGAAATGGAATCCCACTCGTAGAAGCAGATTATTGCGTTGAACTGAGTTGGACGTCCCACTGCGGGGTCCCCTGAAGGACAACATCGGTCTTCTCATGCTTGGTCATGCTTGCTAGAGTTCTGTTTTTTACGCTGGGGATATCACGTGCTGAGACGAACTGTAAGCAGGCACAGTTAAACACACTGCGAGGAGTTGAACACACTGCGAGGAGTTTAACACTCTGCGAGGAGTTGAACACTCTGTGAGGAATTAAATACACTGCAAGGAGTTGGACACTGTGCGACGAGTTGAACACACTGCGAGGAGTTGAACACACTGCGAGGAGTTAAACACACTGCGAGGAATTAAATACACTGCAAGGAGTTGGACACTGTGCGACGAGTTGAACACACTGCGAGGAGTAAAACACTCTGCGAGGAGTTTAACACTCTGCGAGGAGTTGAACACTCTGTGAGGAATTAAATACACTGCAAGGAGTTGGACACTGTGCGACGAGTTGAACACACTGCGAGGAGTTAAACACGCTGCACTTTGTCAGCTGCGGGTCACAGATAAGATGCTGCACTCAGCTGTTTAAGGACCTCCATGTCTCTGCACCCTGTACCTGCACTTGACTCTTGATGGGCCAAGAAGAGGACCTTGATGATTGTCGATCTGTTAGCCTTGGAAGCCAAAACACTGAAGGAACATGAGGGTCAAACGGCCTCTGATCTCTGCGCTGAAGCCTTTTCTATATTCTCCAAAGGTTCTTGGTTTTTATTTGTGCCCGTGGCCGTCCGTGTGCCGTCCGTGTGCCGTCCGTGTGCCGTCCGTGTGCCGTCTGTGTGCCGTCCACTTAAACTAAACCAGCTAATTCCCACCATGAAGAAATTTCCTGGGTTTCACTTCTTGCTCTTTGGCTTCCTAAGAACTTATGAAACTTGACCCCTCTTGGTGCTTCGGGCCTGTGTGGTCCTGGGCTTGCTCGCCCGCTCACCCGTCTGTGTCGTCCTCTGCAGGCGGGCCAGTTTGGGTGCTACGGTCTCGGCTGGTCAGTCCTCAGGCGTGGAGGCTCAGCCCGGAGATTAGACACCACCCATAAAACTGAGGGACATGCCAAAGCCTAAAACATTTGACAGCTGGCACTCAGCGGTCAGGATCCTGTGGCTCTCATTGGCTCCCACCTGACCATGGATGGCAGATGCGGCCCGTATTCTCTTATCCCCCCCCCACCTAGAGTGGCTGTTCTAAAGCCACTCCCACCCCAGTGGCAACCCTGGGATTGGCTGTCTGCTGATGACAAGCCCCTGTGTCAAAGTAAATTTTCTTGCACACATAAACAGTTGGAGGATGAGTGACCAAATGGCTGCACTGGAAACTGAGAAGCCTTATAAAGTTGCAGCTTGGAGATGCTCAGCCTCCTCCAGGAATGCCGAAGAAGCGGATTTCGTTCAGAGGATGCCGGGAGGAATGGGTGACCCACAGAGCTCTGGACATTATTTTTGCTGAACTGTTGAGTTAACCCGTTGTGATTTGATTTATGTAGCGTTCTGCTTGCCTGCTCCTGGCTTTTACTGAGACTCCTACAGTGTAGAATATCTGGTGTCTGGTGTCTGGCTGTGAAGTGATTTCAGACCCCACGTCATCACTGGTCAGCACTGGTATTCCACTGTGACTGATGACCCGGTACCTCTGTTTTGCACTCTTCTGCTGTGCTAACACCCATCTGGGCCGCATGTCAGCAAGCAGCTTCCGCAAGTTGCTCAGAGGTGAGTCTGTTGGCTCTTCCAGTTGGACGGGACGTGAAGGAATCACGAGGCCCTGGTATCTGCCCAGGTGTTCAGTGGAGAGGCGGGATCTTCTTCATTGATGTTAGTCACATTGCCTCAGTTGAAGGGAGCATGCTGGCCCTTTAAGAGAGCTTCACAGAAATCCATCTTGTCCTGCTTTATGAGGGTTTTCCTTTGTTTATTTTGGACGGGAATCTTAGACAACTTGTTTTCCAAGTCAGCGAGTGGTCCGTCAGTAATCCCAGGGTGTTTTTTAAATTTTCTTCTTTTTTCATCCATGCCGAACTTCTCCTCTAAAACATCACCCAGCCGGACGTAAGAGGAAGTTGCTTGTTGGCCGGGACGTGCGTCGCGTCCTGCGGTCTGCAGCGTGTGCCGTCCAGGCCCACCGTCGTTCGTGACGCGCCGTTCTCCGCACCGCCTTCACTTGGCCTCTCCACATCCTGGAAAACTGTCTGCTGAGGTTCGCTTTCTGTACCAAATGTGCAGCTTAAAGCGTAAAATGAATGTTAAATTTAAAGCGGAGAACAGGCCCTGCTGTAAGCTGAGTCCGGGAACGGCTTCCTGCAGCTTTTGGGAGTCATGGGCGATTTTCTCTGATGAACTCATGCAAATCGTTACCTTCACGCATCCCAAGTTGCGTCTTGACGCCGATAACGGTTTTCTTTGGTCACCGAGTCTCTGGAGGTGTCGGCAGGCATGCGGGCTGCAAAAGTGCTGAATTTAAAAGCAGACCTTCGGCTTCAGGAGAGGCTGCTGACGTTCCTGAAGCTCTTGGGGACGTATCCATTCCTTCTTGAGACCTTCCAGGTTTCTGGTTTCCGCATAGCGATTTCTCCTGTCCTATGAGGTCACAGGCTTACCAGACTCCCCAGCTACAAACAGCGCCAGCCATCTTAATGTCCTGTCCTGGCATGACCTCATCTTGGACAGTGAAGGACATGGTATTTCATGTTGGATGGTGTAGATGGAGTGAAGGAGAGGGTGTGGGGGGGCTCTGGTCCTTCTCGCCATGGCCATGCATGCTGCCCCACCCAGGCCGGTCTTGGTTTGTCTCTGCCTGCCTTTGCAGCCTGATCTCCAGCATGTCTTCCCTGCTCCCTAGCCCTGGCACCAAGCAGCCTGCACCTCGGCCCGGAAAACCCAGCGAGCAGCTCCATCCAAGGACCACAATCTATGCAGACTTTTTATTTTCCGAGCTTCATGCAAGAAACGACTGGGGAGGAAAACTGCCAGAGTTATGATTCCCATTATTTTCCTCCGATGGAAAGTCAGGATTCTGCACTCAGACGAAGCTCTGCACCCATAAAAGAGAACAGCGCCGGTGTTAATTTTTTAACAAGCTCAAAACAGGATTCCTGGACCTGCCTTTGAAATTCCTGGAGTTAATAAATTTCATGCTGCAGTAACTGAATAACAGCCCAAGCATATTGCACCTCAGCTAAAGGTTGCAGGGCTGGGAAGAGGTCAGTGCACTGAAGTACAGTGCAGTCGGTGTAATTCGTCACCATGTGAGCGCTTGTGAGACGGGTGCTTTGGTTACGGTGCACCCCCACTTCGCGAGGTCCCCCGGCTGGATCGCTATGCCTGGTTAAGCACTGAGGGATGTGCAGAGCTGTGCGTTTGTGCCCTGGGTGGCTTTGGGCGTTCAGTGCGGGAGACCGCTAGAGGAAGGTCTCCCTGTCAGAGACGTCCACCTGTTTGATCATTAAGCTCCCGACGCAGTACCAGTCGGGCCTGACGACGGCTCCGCGAGTGGGTGGGGTCACAGGCCAGCTCGGTAAACACCGGTGCTCATGAATGAGCCAGGAGATTGGAGCACAAAGAGGTCATTCTGTACTGGTATCTGATAAGAGAATTATAGAGCGGATCGTGTGTGAGGTGGGGGTCAACACTGCTTGTTTTCCAGATAAGCGGCTGGATTTTGGCGTGGCTTGCAGTTCAAACGCACAGTGCGCCATTAATGGGAATCCAAGCTGGTAAAACAGGGCCACTCAAAGATGGCCGCCCTCAGGTCCAGGCCGGCCTGAACCGTCCTCACCTACCGATTAAACTCAGCCTTCTCAGTCTAAGGTGTTTTTCACTCCGTGATGTGACCTCATCTTTTTCTGTGTCACTCTGCCAAGTGCTCTAGCTCGGCCTGGCGCTTATATCCACAGAATATTCCAGTAAGAATGTGGCTCTAGGTGGCTCTCTGTGTTGCCAGGTAACCAGTGTGGCGGTCTGTTGTACGGGGATGAGGGTTACGGGCCAGGCCTCAGGACCGAGATCCTATACAGAGCCACGGCGTTCTGTGTTTTTGTGGAATCGCAAATTCCGAAGTTGTTTGTTCTCTGAGAAGCCGCTGTCCACCCCCCTGCACTGCAGATCACCCCCCTGCACTGCAGATCAGGCCAGCTGGGGGCAGGAGTAACGGAAATGAGATCTGCTGAAGCAGCGTGATGCTTTCATTTTATCAAGCTAAACATATTATCCTTCCCCCCCCCCCCTGCCATTTTCTGCTGACGGAGGATGTTATAGAATAACAGTGTTCTGGTGAGTGACTGTATTTTTACCCCCGTGTTGAGAGTTAGGCCAAAGGGGCGAGGGCCTGGTGTGGCCGAGTCCCGCCCTCTGCATACGATTTGGAGGAACAAGTGGGGCAAACAAGAGGCCAGACTGCTCTGTTTAATGTCCCGCGTGGACCCCCTTTATCTACGCTGGAGCCCCTTTGGAGGAGAATCAAAAGTTGTGATGGCATCAGACTATTTTATCAGGGTGGGGTCCTCAGACATTTGCAGCTCAGGAGAAGAAGTCGTCCAGCCTGCTGGACCAAGAGGCGAATGTTTCCCTGAGGGTCGGCAAAGGGCCCCGAGGGTCAGCAAAGGGCCCCTGAGGGTCGGCAAAGGGCCCCGAGGGTCGGCAAAGGGCCCCGAGGGTCAGCAAAGGGCCCCTGAGGGTCGGCAAAGGGCCCCTGAGGGTCGGCAAAGGGCTCTGTCCCCATACACCTCTTCCACCGGAGCCAGGACACGCTATTGGCTCTGCTGGCTCGTCTTCCCAGCCCGCTTCACCACTGGTGACTTTGAGGGCCAAACATTCTCTGACGTCTTCTGCACGTCAGCAGGAAGTGACTTCGGTAATTAATTAAGCAGGTGATGCCGGATGGACATTCGACCCCACGCCCTTCTGGGGTGACAGCGGCACGATGGAGACCCATGTGGGTCTGGTCCTGTCAGCAGTGCTTCTGTCGCATCGTGGGATGAGGTGCTTAATCCCAGGATGGCATTTGCATGCTGAAAGAGTTGGAAGTTTGCACTGCACTCCAGCTCTGAGCCCTCCAGTGTCGCTCATTAGCAGATTGTTTCCCTGAGTACGGAGGAATGTGGACATGTGCTCTCACCATGAAGGCTGTCAGTTACGAGGTCGCCTCTAGCGCCCCCTAATACTAAAAACGTAAGAAGCTGACCTGGCACCAGCAAAACATCCGACCGCATAAATGTGTGAAAACTGTAAAAATGTCCAGTAAAAGACAGCCTGCGTCCAAGTGGGCCATGAAGCCCCCCCCCCCCTGTGTTATCTCCCAGTGCTTTTATGTTCTGCCACCGACTGGAGACAGACTGATTTCCATCAGAGTGAAGCAGAGAGGCTCCAGGTGCAGATGCGGATCGCCGGGGGGCGGGATAGAGCCACCATCGGCTTTTTTACTTGTGCCCATCGCATCGGCGGCCCACCCTCACCCTGGCCCCTCCCCCTCCCCAGAGAGCATGCTCCATTCTTCATCCTCAATGACCTGTAAAAAACCAAGATGTGCATAAAGAGGTTGTTTACCTCCCCCACACACAGAGGAACACACACACTCACACACAGACACACCAACGTACACAAACTCTCTCACTTTTTTCTCTGCCTGTATGTATGTCTGTCTCTCTCTCTTTCTCTCTCTCACACTCTTTCTATTTCACTCTGTCTCACTCTCTCTGTCTCTCTCTCTCTCTATCACACTCTTTCTCTTTCACTCTCTCTCACTCTCTCTGTCTCTCTCTCTCTCTATCACACTCTTTCTCTTTCACTCTCTCTGATTCTCTCTCACTATTGCTATGTCTCTTAGATTCTCTCTCTCTCAGTCCGTCTTCCTCACTCTTTCTCCCTTACTTTCACTCTCTCTGTCTCTCTTTTTCTCTCTCTCTCCCCTCTTTTTCTTGTGCTTCCTCTCATTATCTCTCTCTCCCTTGTTGGCCTCTCCTGCTTTTTCTCTCCCTCACTCTCTTTCTCTCTCTCACTCTGTCTCTCTCGATCTCTCACTTTCTCTTTGTGTCTCTCTTTTGCACTCTGCCTCACTCTCTTGCTCTCCTTTTCTCTCTCACACTCTCTCCCTCACTTTTTCCCATTTTTCTCGCTGTCTTGTTCTTTCTTGCTCTCTTTCTTGCTCTCACTCGTTCTCTCTCCTCCCACTTTCTCACCCTCTTTCCCTACCTCCCTCTCGCTCCCTCTGTCTCTTTTGTGTAGTTATAAAGCACCGATAAGTCACTGACCAGGGCAGTGACCCCCCTTGGGGGCAGAAGCCCCGCAGCCCAAATGATAATGGGCCAATCGCACGCCTGCATTCATTTCGCCAGGTCGCAGTGTCTGGAAGCCCCATGATTGTCCTTTATTTCTGCCTGACTTCTTCCAGACCTTCAGACCTCCTCGTCTTGGAGTATTTTCTGTTATGGAGGGTCTGCCTCTGTGTACCTCAGAGATCCATGTGCCCTCACGGGTGACCAAGGCTGCTTCCTTGTCAGCAGAATCGGACCTGAACAGCAGGGTGTGATACTTCTGTCCAGGGCATGTGGAGGCATGTGTAGATTCCTTCTGGGGGGGGGGGGGTTGTCATTTATAGCAATGACAATTTGGGAGGATTTATAGTACATATTTTGTCCAATCACCGTTGCTTCTGCAGTCATGTGAGAAGCCAGTGGCGGCCATGTTTGCCAGAGATCACTTTCTGAGAGAGGGGCCTGTCATGTTAGCAGGACTCCCTGCGTAATGAGACGCGTATTTGGTCTGTCAACAGAGGAAACACCGTTTTCCTTCAGTCGGGGTCACACTTGCAGGCAGGGCTGCCATGCACAGCTGCGGTAACAGCTTCTGTGCATTTCTCCGCTGCCTCCAAGGCCTTGATTAATCACCTACTGACTGGAGCGGCTCGGATCTTTTTCACACTTTTCAGTGAATTTAAGTAGTCAGTGAATTTTCAGTAAGCTGCTTGCAATTTTTTTCTCCAGTGCGGGGAGTGACATCATGCCTGATTGTGACATCACACTGTGACATCACACTGTGACATCACAGCATCTGATTTCAGAGCCACAAGATTCCTTTAATGCCCAAAGAGTCCTGTACCTCCTGCGAGGGATTCTGTCACTGTGGCTGCATTGCATGGTGGAAATCGGGGATCAGGAGGTAGCTGAAGGATCCTGAGTGTCCGTAACGTTTTCCCAAGGTCCATGGAGGCGATATACACCCCCGACCTTCCGAAGGCGTGGGCCAAGGAATGCTCGCCTGAACGGCCACTCTGCTGGGCCGACAGCAGCTGTCTCTATGCGTGGAGTTCGGGTTTCTCAGTAACACGATCCATCCCGACAAGCGTCCGCCCCGCTGCCATCAACAATTCGCTGTAGTGGACCCCGCTGCTCTGACGCCGTTAAACTCCTGGCCATAAATCGGCTCTTTGCGGCCCTCCACGCTCCTGCTCCGCCATCCCACAGACCCCAGGATCTTTGCTGCTGACGTGGAGTCGCGCGCCGGCATGAGGCCACGCCGGCCCCGACCACTCGCCTGAATGCCGCGGATGGCCCCTGCAGCTTGTTTATGTATCTTGGTTGCCGTGGTGACCGCTGGGCCTCCATGGTGCCTCCTGGGACCCAGGTTCTGAAGCCCGGTGTGGGGGGAGGAGGTGCAGAGGCCCGGGCTATTCGCCGCTACTCAGTCCCCTCTAAAAAAAGGTGTTTACGCTTGTGCTGCGAAATTCATGCTTTTGGAATGATTTGTGTCCGATTGTGAAATTCCACAACTTTTACAAGCTCGAGTTACTCGCCATGACTCCCTCTCCCTCTCCCCCTGTCTGGTTTTATTGCCCTTGTTTAATCTGGAATGCCTCTCCGCACTTGAAGCCTGGCCAGAGTGAGCAGGCACTCTTTTGCTCCAGAGGCTGGCTGCCCGCGATCTGCGTGTGTTTTTCTGTTCTGGGGGCGTGGCCTGAGCACGATCGCTTCAGCAGATTTAGCTTCTGCTCTCAAAACATTCGGCAGAGAAAAACACTTTTTTTTTAATAAACCAATGAAACGGGCAGTCTGGGTCTTGAAGTCCTGCCTCTTGCCTTCCTGCCTGCGCCTTTTTGAGTTTTCCATCTCGCGTTTGAATATTCCGCCCATTCCCGAGCTTGAAAGCCCCGGCCGCTAACTCCCGTTGACCTGTGGGTGGTGTCCCGCCCTTTGAAGCTGCCCCCTCCCTCGTATGTCATGTCACTTAATTCCCCAGACCCTCAGGGTGTCTCGGGCACCCTAACCCCCTCCAAGGCCAGTATGTCTGCCCCTGGTCTTGAATGGGCACAAAACCGGTCTGTCTGTGCCCGACAGGCAGGTTTGTATGCAGGGTTTGAGGGGGGGGGGGGTGTGGTTATACCTGGGGATGGGCAGAGTCACACAGGTGGAGAGTTAAAGGGCTTTAGAACATACCATTCTGGGATTATTTCAGGGCCAAAAACATCACCACGGAAACCTTCAGCACATGGGATGTGCCACAGGGGCAGGTCTCCTTCGACCGTGACCGGGGCGTGTTCCTAACAGGCTTCTTACCTGGAAGGTCTGTGTCAGGACTTTGATGTATGACTGGTTCGCTGCATTAGAAGGTACCATCCACATCACGCCCAGACAGTAACTAGCCTTGGATGTTCTCCCCAGGTGTGGAGGGTCCGTACGTCAGATTGATCTCCCTAGTTTGCACATCACACAGATGTGGCCAATGGTTCCTACGCTTTCACCACATTTTGTCCTGGGGTAGTGCTTGAGCGTGGGGTGGGGTGACAGATCTTCTGGGAGGTTCTCCATGTGCTTCTCACGATGTTTTCTTCATGGGTCCACGTCCATAAATGAAAGCAAAATATTATGGAAAGAGCAAAACATAGCAGACCTCTGTCTCCCGGTCCCTGCAGTGGGGATAGTCCCAGCAAACCGTCGTGATTGGGTTACGGGGGGGTCGACGTGAATCGGGATAATTTGACGGGAACCCTGATGGATTGGAGCGGCGGGGGGCAGGTCAGTTCACATACAGGAAGTGCCTAATGCGATTAGCCTGGGAGCCGGGTGAACGTTCGGTCATGGGGGCCGGGCAGACATGGGGTGGGGGGGGGGTGTTTGGCCGCCACCTAGTATCACCCCTGCTGTTCCTCATCTCATCTTATGCCACTTAAGTCAGTCTCCCAGGGGAGGGGTCCTGTGTTTTTCTTCCCAGCCAGCTGACCCCTGAAAAATAAAAACTCAACTCAGAAAGCAGGAAATTATATTTATTGCAGCTGATGGAGCTGCAGCCTGCTTCAGGGAGGGAGTGAGGGTTGGTTTTGGTGTAGATCGAGGTTCACGGAGGGCCGCCTACTTCTTCCAAACCCCCCCCATTTGGGGGTCACCCCCTCACACCTTTCTTTTTGTTTGTTATGCAAGCAGAATCTTGTATAACGATCCGTCGTATTTGTGAAGCTATTGAAATGAGAATAATGTTGCCGTTGAACGGCGCACAGCCTTCTGGGAACACGGCCCGCGGGGCCAGATGAATATGTAACCAATCCTGTCCCCTTGCAGGTGACCCTCCATCTGAAGCCCATACACTCCTTGAAGGTCCACCAGAGGCCCCTGGCCTTTGTGCTGAACTCGCCGCAGCCGGTCCTCTGGAAGCTGGAGATGGAGAAGCTGGTGCCGAGCGTCAGGCGCGTTTTCCACGTGAGTCTGCCCCCCCCAGCCGTTTGCTGGCTCCTGTCTGTCCATCTGTGGCAGTTTCACACAACCGCCAAACTTAATACAGGCATCTAATACAGTAATACTGTAATACAGTACAGTAACATAGTAATCTCTCGCACAAACCCTTACGTCAGTTACATTTTATGTGCCGGATTTACCTTCCAGTATCATTCAGGACATCTTATATCTTATAGCAAAAACCCATAAACCAAATATGTATATACTAGTAATACATACTAAAGAACAAATACTAAATAAATTAGCAGATAAAGTGCACAAGTACATACTGTATATATGTCACCTTTTGTATCAGAGCTTAAATTAACCTCCATGTATTGCGGATATATTTTTGCATAAATTTGGATTTACTTTTGGATTTAAGTCGGCCGGCCTTATGTATGCCGAGAGCTGCCTATAGTATGGTATCGCAATGAAGCACGCATGTCAGTGTGGCAGCTTAAGACAACAGCTGAATGTAACAGCCAAACATATTATTATTATCATGTTCCTGTGTTTGGTCTTGTGCTTGGTGCCGTGTTTGGAGCCATGTTTTGGTGTTTGGTGGTGTGTTTGGTGCTGTGTTTTGGTGTTTGGTAGTGTGTTTTTGTGCGATGGCTTGGTGTTTGTGTTTGGTGCTTGTGTTTGGTGTTTGTGCTTGGTGCTGTTTTGGTGGTGTGTTTTGGTGCTTGTGTTTGGTGCTTGGTGCTGTGTTTTGGTGTTTGGTGGTGTGTTTTGGTGCTTGTGTTTGGTGCTTGTGTTTGGTGCTTGGTGCTGTGTTTTGGTGCTTGGTGGTGTGTTTTGGTGTTTGGTGGTGTGTTTGGTGCTGTGTTTTGGTGCTTGTGTTCGGTGTTGTGTGTGCTTCGTCTGTCCCCTGTAGGACCCTTATTGTGTTCCACAACGTTTTCAGTTTCACATTAAAACACAGCCATGTGCTATTTTCGTTGTCGAGTGATGATTATCAGTTCCCTGAGAAATGGTGCTTAAAATCGAACGGTGACCCGCATCCCATAATACTCTCACTGCTTCAGCTTCAGGGTATAGGGCGACTGCTGTCATTCATTGGCTTTCGCTGCTGTTACTAGGCAATTATGCAATGCAAAAAAAAATATCTAATGACCAGCACTGAAATACTTCGGCTTATTTTGGGGGTGGGAGGTGACCGGACGGCTCACCAAAAAGTTCTGGCGGACACTGTGCAGATCCAAAGCAGGATCACAATGTTAGACATTGACTCAATGCCTTTAAACGAGGCCTTTGGGTCTTAATGCTCTGACTCAGGGTTCCGCAGCGCTGTCCGTAACTCAGCGCCCATCATTTCCAGTCTCCCCTCGTTCAGTCAGACTTTTTTCTCATTTGCCGTAGGCCGGACTTTTGTCGCTTAGCCTCTTAGCATCCGTCCGCACTTGGGTGGCACATTTGTGAATGCGGTGCTTTGAAAATTGTGGGTATTTTGGACCTGGCACCCCGTCTAGGGCACACCCATACTGCGTGCCCTGCGCCATCTTGGACAGACTCCAGGCTCCTTACAACCTTGTCAGTGATAAACAGCTGGAAGATAGACAGATGGGTTTTCTGGAACATTGTGTTTGTTGTCTGTTAAAAATGGGCTAATGATGTCCCAGGTTGCCCTGTGACCCTCCTGAACTCGGAGTTTGAATGAGGACGTGGGGGGGCATGGGACCCATTTCCTCCCTTACTGGTATTTCCTGAAAACCAGTAGCTTCTACCATGTGAGCTGGAATGGGAAGGGGTGAGAGCGGCTTTGAGGTGACAGGTAACGGGGGGAGGGGGGGGAGTCAGGTGGGGTATTTTAACCTCTAAATATGTAATAATGCATGATATGATATGTAGACTTTCCAATATACCTGTTCTCGTATAGATGGCAGATAAAGCGTAATCTCATCTGGGGTGGGCCGTTCATCAGAAGGTTGTCAGTTCCAGTCTCAGAGTCGGCAGAGTCGGTTGGAGGCCCTCCGGACCCCCGGCAGGCCTTCAGATGGACGGCCGTGTGGCTAAACCCCCTCCTCACATCCTGCAGCAGGATTGTAGGCAAGCGGGAGGCATTGCAATGTGCAGGGTCGCACGTGGCCATGGGATCGTGCTCAGGTGGAATATTCGCAGCTCTTGCTGAGAGGCCGGCCAGCTGCACACGGCGCGATCGAAAGAGGCCCAAACATACAGAGGGAGTGACGCTCCCTCGCCAGATGGAAGCGGGAAGTGGGCTGAGCTCCTTAATGGCGCGGCTGCCTTATATTTGTCGGGTTACGGGAAGGATGCCCCAGCTGCAGCCGAATGCTTCTCGTGCAGTGCAGTGCAGTGCAGTGCCTTTCATGCGACCTGTGGCTTCTTAATTAACATCATGCCGGGCCGACACCGGGTCGCGGCCCCGGGTTATGATAGGCGAGTCCCTTCGCTGCGTGGTCTCACCCTTGCCTCGCGCAGTATGAAGTGACACGTTCAGTCATTCAGACGCACAAGCTGAAGCAGTGAGCTGGGCTGGGCTGGGTTGGGAAACATACCCTAACCCCCCCGGTCTGACTGAACTCTGATCCAGTGTGTCAGCTGCATCCACAATGTGCACATTTACCATAGATACCATAGATCAGAGGGGGCGGATTACAAGAATATAAAACAAGTTCTTACTATTAGAATGTTTTCTTCTGCGTTTTACTGGCGTAAAACTTGTTGGTCAGGTTCACAGCATCCATTTTGCGCAGCAAACCGACCACACGTACATCCCATGAAAATTAAAAAGACTAAAATTTAAAAACATGCCAATTTTAACCAATCACCAGCTCACCAAAAAAAATGACCAATAAAATCACTTTCAAAAATAGTCATTTAACAAAAAAACAAACGCTGGCACTCGGCAGGTCCAGCTCACTCTGGGTCCCCGGGATGCAGCCTAGTCAAACCTGCTGATTAATTTAATTAGCAGATGCTTTTTTTTGACGTATATTTTTTGGAGACAGTAGGGCAATTCAGGATGCCCTTCTGATCACGGACACAGTGTCCCAGCAGACTGAGCTCCACAGCGCCTCCCTCTGACTGTCTAAGTCTTGCTTATTGTTACTGGCAGAAAAACTGCGGAGTGAGACAGCAGCAGGTGTGACCGGGGGGTGGTGGACGATGCCCTGGCTCGAACCATCCTCCCCAGATAGCTGATAGACGCCCCGTTATGGTGCTGTTTGTGTGGGTCACTGTAGTATTTATCTGGAAATCAGCGAGCTCTTTTTGCAGCATGCAACTTCCTGTAAACAGCCCCAGATGGGAACTGGGTTATGAAAGCTGTGCTGGGTTTGCGTCCCGGACGGCGGCTGCGGTGCTCCTTAATGCGCCCCACCCACAGACGCACATGTGCACACACACATGCAGCCACCACATAGCTGAAGCTCTCGCAAGAACCCTAATGGAACCAGGCAGAGAGTCGCTTTGCTCTGCAGGTACTGTCGTCCTGTGATGTCACGGTGTCACTAGAGTGCTGTGTGCTCATTGGTCAGCGATCGAGAACAAAGGCACCGTCAGTGAAGCACAGATACCAGGGTGGAGCTCGACCAAAGCCGGTGACACTTAATTACTTCTTTCCATTTTGGGCTTCAAGCTAACGTCTAGTGCACTGGGCCCCATTTTGTGGTCACTGCCTTTTTTCCACTCACGAGTGGATTACTGGTCCCAGCAGCGGCCATTAAACCTCCACCACTGTCTGTGTTGACGAGCTAGATCATTTATCAGCATGGCGAAGATGGCTCGGCTCAGTTCCTTTGGAGGCCAAAACACGTACGACCCAAAGAGGATCTGCTTAAGAATGCTAGCGGTTTAGCATTAGCGTTCCGTAGCAGTTATATAAGGCGAGCATTTCCTATGGGTGATAAAAGCCAAAACTAAACATAATTTCGCGGACATTGTAAGTGGCAGATGCCAGCCTCTCTTCCAGCCTGGCTTCGATACAGCTGTGTCTCCTCCGGGCAGATTAACTAAAAAGCATGTTTTTAATGTGAAACTGCTTTAACTGCAATTAAATGATTCAATTTGCAGGCAGTTGGATTTCTTTTCTCTTCTGCCAAGCGTATGATTTTGTGTTGTTTACTGATCGGCCTGACTGTGCACACTCTGAAGTGTGTGTTTGGATAGCAGGACTTTACAGTATTCCTGCAGTCCCACTGAAGCACCGGTGTGTGTGAGGGGCCCCTCGACGGGTAATAGCACGTAACACCCCCAGCAGCGCCGTGGTACTCGGGGTGGGGTGGGCGCAGCGTCCCCCGAAGTCACGCTGACTGGCGGGAATGAGAGCCAGCTGCTCTTTTCTGGCGTGTTTTTGCGAAAATCAAGATGCATCTCCAAGTGACCATATTTAGTTTGCTTTACAATGACGGGCTCAGGGGTTTATCGTGCCGCGACCCCCCCGGCTCCGGCGCGGGTGAGGGGTAACGGCGTGTTCCTGGCTCTCGCTGCGCTGGCTCCGCTCCCGCTTAAATCGGTCACACATTAGTTCATATCTCAGAACAAGGCCGCGAAGGACCCCTTCAGGGCTGCGAGCCGCCGGGGTGAAAGTAAATAGGCGTTTGTTTATGTGGGGCGGAGATAGTTCTGGGTCAGGGGGGCTTCAGCATGGGGGGGCTTGTAATTAGCAAGGGCACGAATTGTACCTTTAGGGGGAGGGCAGTAAAACTGCTTTTATAGCCTGTTGCTGTGACAGGAGGGACGGTCGCTGGATTCCTGTGTGCTGCCCCCCCCCTGCCAATAAGACCTTAAAGGCCAACTGAGATCATTCCTCAGGACCTGATAATCTCAGCTAAATCAGGGTGGAGCCTGTCTCAGAACCTGGTTTGAACCTGTGATGTTTCTACGCTGGGACACCAGGTGAGCAGCCAGGCCTCTTTAGGCTCGGCTGTTGTACCCTAGTGTTCAGTCTGAACATTGTGCTCTGAGACGGCCTGCTGTAAATGACGCTGGAGACGAGTTCTTCGCCAGAGCCCCTGAAAGCCGGCAACGGTGAGCTGGCCCTGCCGAATGCCAGGCCGTTTCCCAGAGGAGCTGTTTCTTAGGCTCTGACCGCCGCATCTCCGCCTTCGGCTCTCGGCAGACGTGCATCACGCTAAAACAATTCCCTCTCGCCGGCGAGCTGGCCGACGCTGCCAAGGTATTCCTGTTAAAGTGACCTAATGCTCGCCTCCTTATTTCCAGGTTTTAAGCCCTAGGCTCGCCCCCCCCCCCCCCCAAAAAAAAAACTATGGCCTATTTGCAGTCTGATGCTTTCTTTGTCGTTTCGATGAGGTCGGGTGTCACCCGAGGACCAGGACCAGTCAGATGATGCAGCCTGATGCCTTTGAATTGATAATATTTTAAGATTCAGAATTAGAATGATTTTATTGGGCATGTATGAACATGCAAGGGATTGTCTTGGTGGGTGTTGCCCCCTGTATATCATGTAACATGCGAGACGATTTTCAGACAAGTGCGTGCACATGAAATTTCGCACATAA
Source organism: Brienomyrus brachyistius (assembly GCF_023856365.1). Lineage (NCBI taxonomy): Eukaryota > Metazoa > Chordata > Actinopteri > Osteoglossiformes > Mormyridae > Brienomyrus > Brienomyrus brachyistius. The sequence goes on from NC_064553.1 coordinate 2,516,528, forward strand.
TTTCCTCCCTGAACAGTCTGCTGACAGTCAGAAGTGGCATGGGATGGAAAATGAAAGGCTGAGCTAAATAGATAGATGAATCGTTAATGTGAGTGAACAGGTGACACTGGGATGAATCACAGTTACAGCCAGAAGTACGGAGTGTCTGCTGTTAGTGGAGCAGTTACTGAACATAAGCTGCCTTGGTGTGGAGACTGCCTTCAGTGTCTCCGTAAGGGGGGGACAGCGTCCCGGCACTGACAGGCGACTCCCCCAGCCCCTTTTTCCATACTTTAATCCCTGCCAGGAAACGCGCCACACAAACCTGAATTTTTATTGTTTCCATTTTTTTAAATTTTATTTTACCTTTCGTAAAGAACATCAGCGAGACAGCCAGAGGTCAAGCAGATGTTCAGCACCGCGGCAGATTATGATCGCAGGCGGACGAGAACGCGGAACGTAGCGGAACACCGCTGGGGCGATGCACTCCTGTCCTCTTTTCCGGTCACCATGTGTTTTTCTCGGAAAGCTTGGAAGTGTTCGAACGGCACCTGTTGGCGTCGTGAATCGAACCCGGAGTCTGACCGTAATGAATCTCGTTAAGGGCACTGAGCTGACAGCGATTCTCGAAGCGGGATTTCAGCAGGCCGATGTTACCTGTGTGCTGGGATCTCGTGGATCTGCGGTTCGTGCCGTGTCGGCCAGTCAGCGTGCTGAACCAGAGCGTGACACACTCATTAAGACCCGCCCCCGGTCACCTTAACACAGTCTCATTCAGCGCATTAGGGCCCCTTTTCCTTCCCTCTGGTTCGCATTGAACATTCTTGCTTTGTGAGGCAAGGACTGCATTTTGTTTTTCAGCCATTTTGGTTCAACAGTAATTATCAGTTAATGATTTGGTCGCTGGCATGGATGGGGTTCTTATGATGTGGTAAAACCCAGGCATGCGGCTGGGGGAGTTCGGCGTCACCGTGTTGCAGAGTGAGGAGGCCCCTGACTCAACGTGATTGTCTCTGCAGGCCAGCTGCAGGCCCCCACCAGTAGGAGGCGCTGTCCGTGGGTCCCGGCGAGGGGGCGGGTAGCTCCAAGAGGTACAGCTGGATTCCTCATGACGCACGGGAGTGCGTTATATAAACTGGTGAAACCCGACACTGCATTGTGCAAGCCGGGCGTCGTGAGAGAGCGGCTTCATCTCAGCCTCGAGCCGCTGGTCACGGATCCTGCAGAAACATCTCACTCTTAATGTTTACATTTTTTAACCTAACAAGTCCAGCACCTTCTGCTCCCCTCTACGGTCTCAGATTTCAGCATTTAATCTCCCTGTTTACCTTTGAAACCGGGCTGTCGTGCTCTGGTCACAGGTGGGACATAATTGCAAGCAGGTTGAAATTTCAACTTAGCACTTAAACACTTAATCAGACTTATTAATGTGCATATTGAACTAATTTCCTGCCACTTTTTCTCCTGAATCTGTCAGCTGTAAAAAAGTCACATGCATAATAAATCAGATAGCTGCTCTTACAATCTATGCTTTCATATGTTTTCATGCTCTGTATTTAGTGATTCATCCATATAGACTGTTGTGAGGTTTTTCTGCCTGAAACCTCGGCTGCGTGAGCCGTCCGACTCCCTAAAACCTTGTTCCACCTTGTTCTCACGGGTGTAAATCGTCGCTTCTTTCTGAAAAACTGCTCAGCAGAAAATATCATTTTAGCTCGTCTTTCAAAGCGACAGGCTGTCGGTTTTTCTCCCTGACGGTGTCTGAGGGGGTGCTACCTGGGGGTGAGGGGGTGCTGCCTGGGGGTGAGGGGGTGCTGCCTGGGGGTGAGGGGGATTGGTGACGGAGTCCTCAGTGCTCCCCTTGAGCCTGTCTCTCCATGGAGGTCCTTGGAGGGGTCAGCGCCTTCTATCCAGGGGGGGCTGATTAAAAAGGGGGCACCCCCCGTCATGGCCTCCTCATTCATCTCCCCCAGGTGTCCAGGGGCTCCGATATGCAGCTGAAGATGGGACATTTGAGGGACTCCTGCGAGGTTGAGAAGGAGGAGCTCCCTCATGCCAACGAGCGCCTGCTGGCCTGGGCCTATGAGAAGTTCAAGGCTGTTACCTCGTTCTCCGAGCTCCGCATCACCAGGAACGTGTACATCAATGTGGGAGAAGGTAGGTGGATCTGGGCATCGGGGAGGCCAGGAACATCCGGCTATGCTCAGGCTCTCCCTCACTAACCCAGGACCCTGCGACGGTCCATGGTCAGGACGGAGATGCCAGGGTTAGCTGTGTGAGTGGTCAGTATTCCGCTCACGTGATTCCAAATCCATGAGGAATTCTCGTTGGATGGTTTGCCTGCTTGTCACGGTCTCCTCTGACCCGGCTCCACGTGCGCTGGAGTGTGGGATTTGGGGGTGGGGGGAGGGAGGTGCATGACGGTAACGTACTTTTAGAGACTGACAGAAATGGAGCGAACAGCTGCCCCGATGCTGGGCTGCAAGCCAGCCATATTGTTTATGGTGTTATTGCAGATTTGTGGAAGGTGGGTAGGATGAGGGGGATGAGAGCAGGCGAGTGAGAGAGAGAGAGACAGAGAGGGAGAGATGGGGAGATGGAGAGAGAGAGAGAGAGAGAGAGAGGGGTGGTTGGCAGGGGATGACTGAGCAGATGTTTGGACTTTACAGGCCAGACATGGAAAATACAGCATTATTGGAATATGACAAATTCAAACAACAGCTTTGCTCCATCTAGACCTGCGGTTTAGACTCATTTATGCTTAAAGTCAATAAGTAAATAAGAGAAACGAGGGAAGGGTGTTTTTAAAAGCGTATTTTGCAGTACAGAAATCCTCTGCTTGCCAACTACCCCCCGCCCTCATTTTTCTGAAGTACTCCAAGGGGTGCCAGAGGGGTAGGATATGGATCCGTAACAATGCGGGGTGGAAACCCGCTGCTGCGGGTGAGCAGAATGGGCGTGCTGGGCAGAGTGAGCTATGTGAGCAGAGTGAGTGGAGTGAGTGGAGTGAGTGGAGTGGGCGGGGTGGACAGAGTGAGCTATGTGAGCAGAGTGGGCTGGGTAGGCAGAGCGAGAGGAGTGGGTGGTGTGGGCAGAGTGAGCTATGTGAGCAGAGTGACCGGAGTGAGTGGAGCGGGTGGTGTGGGCAGAGTGAGCCATGTGAGCAGAGTGGGCGGAGTAAGCGGGGTGGGCAGAGTGAGAGAAGTAGGGGGTGGACAGAGTGGGTGGAGTGAGCAGAGTGGACTGGGTGGCCGGATTGGGCGGAGAGGATCTGGCAGACCTGCTGATTGCTGGGAAAGGTGCCGTACTGCTCCACTTGCCTGGATAAGGACCACGAGTCACACCTTCTTTTTTCACCAGGTCCTGGCCGTCCGGAAAAGCGTCCATATTAATAAGCATCTTTATTAATGGTGTCTTTGCTCCCTGTCTTGGTAGTTTACAGAAGATAAGGACTTTATCTGCACTCAGTGAAATGGGAAATGGATCTCTCTTTATGTGCTGCCTCACGCTGAAATCCTTAACCTCTGACCTCAGGAAGGGAGGGTAACATTAACTCTGGTGTAGTGTCAGCCCCTCCACACACCCCCAGGCCGATCGCAAACCCCCCTTGGGTCATGGAATCTGTGCCTGTGCTTCTCTCTGTCTCTCTTTCCTGCCTCAACTCCCTTTGTCTTTCTCTGACATCTTCTTTCTCTCTCTCTCCCCCCTCTCTCTCGCGGAGGTACAGACCACGTCCATGCTGTTGCCCATGAGAGTAGCCCAGGGCGGACTTAGGATGGGTGCCGGTCTATAAGAGCCTGCACCGCCCTCCCCCACCCCCCGGCTCCCCCCCGGTCACCTCCTAATAAGGCATCACCGGTTTTCCATTTGCCCCGGTGCAGGGGGGAGGACTTTGGCGCTCATGCTCGGCAGAAGAACAGAGAGGCGCGTCCTGGAAGCCTAACACTGAAAACAATGAGGAGCGTGTGGGCCAGGCGGCGTGCGTCTGCATGCTGGGCCCCGCGGGGGCCACCAGGCCGTCTGCTTCTCCTTCTGCTTTTCGCTGCAGATTAAAAGCTGCCCAATGCTGCGAGTTTGGTCCCTCATCCACAGCGAGTCCTGCCTGTGAGGACCGGCGCCTGCGTTTATGCCAACAGGCTGAAGCGTTTCACATGCCGGTGGCTCCGTGTCTGTAGTCAGCCATTAACCGCCGACCCATCAGCCAGCACACCCCCGTAACGTCCCCCCCCCTTTGTCCTGCAGACCTCACCTTCTCCAGCACTTGCAAGATCGACAACAACTTCCTGTCCCTGAACTACCTGGCAGGCTACGAGGACCCGCAGCCGTCTCGGGGTTGCGTCCTGTCAGGTTGGAACCACAACCGTGAGGTTCACATCATCGAGCTGCAGGCCCCCAACTCCAGCAGGTAAGGAGTGGTGCCCCTGCTCCCCCGCCCCCCCCGAATGTGGTGTGGGCCAGACAGCAGGCTCCTGCCGTGCCTCCACCATTCCGTCCCACTCCCTTGCAGTGCAAATCTGAAGCACCACACACCCAACAAACTCATGGTTGGACTCTTCTACATCTTACCCGACACCAGCAACAGCCTGTGCATCCGTGTCCAGGTTTCCTTGGCAATGTCAAGCTTTGTTTAGTAATCTATCAGTCCGGGTCCCGCCTACGTTCAGAATTTTTGTCGGATCAATTGTGAGTGGAGACTGCAGCCGCGCGTGGCCCCTGAGGGTCGGCAGAGCCTTGGGTACTTGCGCTTCCGCTGTATCAGTCCTGGGGGGGGGAAGCGGTCCGTGTTTGGAAGCACGCTGGGCCTGTTTTGACAAACTGGCGGTGGCGTAAGATAACGCGCTAGCGCTGAATGGCCAAATTTGGGAATTGGACGTGGTGCTGTTTTAAAACGCAGCTGCCGATTGATGGCGGTGAGGATGACGCTCCCCGTAAGAGGCACGCTCACTAATGGGAATGTGTGTTTGCTAAAAAGCGCACAGCAAAGCTGATTCCTGATTAGGAAGAATGAATCTTAAGAGTTTAAAGAAATAATTGGAAATAACTTCTTTTTACAATGGTAAACTTGCAAAGCAGGCCTGTTTGTCAGAGGCACAGTTAACAGTGAACGGGGCTGTCCTCAGCCTGTATGCACCCCCACCCCACGTGTTGTTGGCCTGATTGCTGTGTACAAACCTGACAGTGTCCGCGTGGCTTTTTGTGTGACTCTGCATTTCCAGTTACAGTTACACCGTAAAAAGCCGGTGGTTTTTTTAGGGCTGTTATTCATTCACAAAGAAAAGTGTTTCTAAGCCACACGTACGGAGGACCGTGGCCATGGTAACGGCGCTCCACACGTACAGAGGACCGCGACCATGGTAACGGCGCTCCACACATACAGAGGACCGCGGCCATGGTAACGGCGCTCCACACGTACGGAGGACCGCGGCCATGGTAACGGCGCTCCACACGTACGGAGGACCGCGGCCATGGTAACGGTGCTCCACATTTACGGAGGACCCCGGCCATGGTAACGGCGCTCCACACGTACGGAGGACCGCGGCCATGGTAACGGCGCTCCACACGTACGGAGGACCGCGGCCATGGTAACGGCGCTCCACACGTACGGAGGATCGCGGCCATGGTAACGGCGCTCCACACGTACGGAGGACCCCGGCCATGGTAACGGCGCTCCACACGTACGGAGGACCGCGGCCATGGTAACGGCGCTCCACACGTACGGAGGACCGCGGCCATGGTAACGGCGCTCCACACGTACGGAGGACCGCAGCCATGGTAACGGCGCTCCACACGTACGGAGGACCGCAGCCATGGTAACGGCGCTCCACACTTACGGAGGACCCCGGCCATGGTAACGGCGCTCCACACGTACGGAGGACCGCGGCCATGGTAACGGCGCTCCACACGTACGGAGGACCGCGGCCATGGTAACGGCGCTCCACACGTACGGAGGACCGCAGCCATGGTAACGGCGCTCCACACGTACGGAGGACCGCGACCATGGTAACGGCGCTCCACACGTACGGAGGACCGCGGCCATGGTAACGGCGCTCCACACGTACGGAGGACCGCGGCCATGGTAACGGCGCTCCACCCACATCCCGCTCTTCTGGGAGAGCCGCCAGGGCTTTAGTCAGCTGGCCAGACACAGGAGACGCGATAATATGGATAGAGTGTGATAAATCCCCGGCCGTTCTGGCCCTTCAGGGACCTGTGTGGTTTATGGCTTCTCTCTCTCTCGCTCTCGCTGTTTCCATGGCAGTGCGTTCCAGGTGGACGTCATCGTGGAAGTCAGGCCCCTGGCGCCGCATCGTCCCCTGCAGCGAGACCTCGTCCTCCTGCTCAAGTGCGAGAAGTCAGTCAACTGGGTCATCAAGAGCCATGGTATCACCGGCACCCTGGACATCGTGGTATGTGCTGTGGGCCACCCCCAACCCCCCCGCCGAATGCCCAATGTGATATAACTGCGGCAGCTGTTATGCCCCTGGGGATATCACCCCCCACCCCCTCCCCCTCACGCCCCCCCCCCCCACAGAGTCAAGGTCTTGCTCTCACACTGGGAGCCCCATCCTGTCACCACACGTGTCAGTCTGTGAAAGAGCGAGCGGCCCCCGCAGACGCCTGTGTGGACGTGAGCCAGCCAGTCAGGCTGTTCTCTTCGCCCCGACCAGTTTCTCATCCTTCGCCTTGAGTTACGAGCCTGGCCGCCCCGGAGCCCGCAGTTTTCCCTGGACGTCCGTTGTGAGGCATCGGCTCCGGGCGGATAGCAGCTCTCAGAGTTTTCAGATCTCCACCGTCCATGTCAGAACCTCATCCTTTATTTTTTTCCAGTTATTGCTACTAACTGCAAAAATATCAGTGTGGAATTTCCCTCAGAAATCAGCGGTGATTAATAAACATTATTGTAATACTCAGCCTTAGCATGTGGGGCACCCTGACGGTCATGCCATCTTGGGTGGTGTCCAGCCTTGAGCTCCTTGTTGGATAGGCTCCACCCCCCCCCCCCACCCTGACCAGGATAAATAGTTTAATGGATGGACATTCATGCAGCTTGGCTGGGGAAATAATAGTATGAGAATGTCAGAGTGTGTGTTTTTTAAAGTGGAGACACGTCACCTGTGAAATGCATGTGACGTACAGCACCGGTCAAAAGTCTGGGTACGCCAAGCCGCCTAAAAAGGAACGCGATAGAGTGCGGCGTCACATGACCTGGCGGCCCGACCCAGACCCGTTAGAGTTTGGAGGAGTTTGAAGTCAAAGCGGCCAGTGAGGGCTCAGCGTATACGTGGGACCTCCTGCAGGACAGCTGGAAAAGCATCTCAGGAGGCCACCTCATGGAGCTGGTGTAGAGGAGACAGTGGGGTCAGCCAGACCATGGGGCAATAGGGGTTAAGGGCCCAATGGTGGCATCACTGCTGAACCATGGGTTTTAAACCAGCAACCTTCTGAGTCCCAACTAGCAGAACTGCCCCCCGCCCAACAAATTATTTTTTTTAAACAGTTTCAATGTATTTATAATTATAAATCTTTCAATGGGTAGGTGTGTCTAAACTTTTGACTGGTACTGTAAATCTGATGACAAATTTTCCATACCAAGAAAAATGGCTTTGGCTTTATGGCAGGCAGGGGATGCTGATGAGCCGCCCAAGCGAGGCCCCGTTTAGCCTTCAGCCTCAGCCTGGACCTTCTGCATTGCTCCGCCCACACAGTGACCACCTTCCTGGGAACATCGGCACGTCGCTGCAGTTTTGAGTTTTTCAAACAGGTGTTTTAATTTGCCAGGATGGATATCTGTGCCCACACGCATGTGTGAATGGGCATGTTGTAGACACACAGGAGACCGGCTCATTGGTGTGTGTGTGTGTGTGAACAGCCTGGCTGCAGCAGGGAATGTGGGATATGCGTGTGATATGACAGCCTCGTAAAATCAAAGCCCCGCTACCATTGGTGGATTGGAGGGGGGGGGGGGGGGTCCGTGGGAAACCACTGTGGGAAGGGATTAGGGTCCACTTCCATTAACAAGCCAAACAACTGGGGAACGAATGCGGAATTTGGGGGAAACTAGACACATCCGCGTGGGACCGCGGATCCCGGGAAGGACCCCAATCAAAGAGGGACCTTCGCCATGGCGACCCGAGTAGCGGGGAGGGGGAAGGAGCCTCTGTCTGATCTGAAGATGACAGTGTCTGTATGGTATAACACAGCCTGGCTTGGCTCTCAGATGTGTGCTAATCGCTGGCATTACTCGGCGTGGGGGGGGGGGGGGGCTGACTTCCTGTCCTGATAAAGAATCCTCACTCCTTCCTGGATTCTGATGTGCAGCCGGTTCACTGCAGCCACGGTAATGGAACATGAGGGTGCCTCTCGAACCTTGTACCAGCGGCGCTTCTTCGGATTCCTGTGACCCCAGGATGACTTACTGCACTTCTGATATATTTCTCTAGAAGGTTTTCAGGCAGCATTTACCATCCATCACCAAAAAGAGCTTCTACAATCACAGGTCACACACAAACCTTCAGAGCCCCCCAGGTCTTTCATGACGCCTAAATGTTTCCATTACATGTCATGCAGACGTCGGACAGCGTCAATCTGGACTCAACCGTGGACAGGAGCACAGCGAAGATCCATAGGCACCACCTGCCTTCGGATCCTCAGGCACTGATCCGGTGGGCTGAAGACAACCGCTACAGCCCGGTGACCTCCTTCACCAGCACGCCTGTGGCCAACCACTTCAACCTGCATCTGAGGGAGCTAGGTAGGGGACTGAGGTCAATGAAATGCCGAGTCGCCCCGGAGGTGGGAAGTGTAGGGGATTGGTGCTGCTGTCTGCGAATCAAACGGCAAGCTGCCCAGGAGGCGAGGAATGAAGACCCTTAGCTTGTCTCGCTTGTGCTGTTTCCCCAGCCTTATAACCTCCACACAGAGTAAGATCTCGTCTGTTTGTCTCCCAGATGTTCCAGATGATATCCCTGAGACGGGGCTCCCACCGGATCTCGCTGTCCTGTTTCAGCCTGACTCCCTGCCCAGTTCAGAGGGCTTGCCCCCCCAGCGGGGCCGCCCCTTCTCCCTATTCCCGCCCGTGGATGGACCCTTGCCAGAAGACGTGCCCCTGAGCCCTGTCATCGACATTGAGCTGAGCGTGCAGTGTGAGGAGCAGAAGATGGTGGTGAGCCTGGCCCAGGAGAAGCTGGAGGTAGGCCTGGTGCCGTGCAGAGGCGTCCCGCGCACACAGCGTGGGGCACGCCAGCCCAGTCACTCTCTCGGTCCCAGAGCTATTGAGTTGTCAAGCAGTTACTCGCACTTCTGACACTGTAACATGCAGCTGCCTGGAGGTTCAGTGAACTTTGGGTCAGTCACTTCACTCGCCTCAGCACTTAGTACGTCGCGGAACAGTGGAGGGCTGCTAAACACCATGAACTTTGTTTCCTAGCATTATTGAAAAGGACAGCCTATTGTCTGAAATCACTCAAGGTTCTGGGCCGGGGGCACTGTGACGTTCGGACAGCTAATAGTTTCTGTCTGTATTTTTGCCGTGTGCCTTGCATCTGTGACGAGTTTAATAATGCCTTTCAAAACCTCTGCTGGTGTTCAATTATATCTGGAATTTCCATAGAAGCATTCGTGCATCGCAGAGCTGTCATAAGTGGCCAGAGCGTCTCGGGCCAGTGGTACGCTCCGTTTGGACTGCGCAGGTTCCCCTCCGCCAGTGTGTGGCTCTACTCCCCCCCTCAGGCCCCCCGAAAGGAAGACCACATCACAGCCCCGCCCAGAACCCCCGCCCGCCCCAGTGCAGGCTGGGAAATAAGCCCCCTCCCATCTTCGGGCCCCAAACCTGCTTCAGGAATGAGCAGTTAGTGTTTCTGCGCAGAATGAACCCCAGTTCTGCCAGGCTCACAAACCACTCAGATTAATTAACATTTAATCAAAGGCACATGAAAAGTTTCCTTGCATCACATGACCTTTACGTTCTTACACAGCTCCCCCATCCCGTTAAAAGGCATTCATGGCTAGAGCAGATTGTACGCCAGTGTGCTGCAGTACGGAGCAGTCGCTCTGTCAGGAGACTGACATCTGCCCCATTCCTTTCCAGGCACACAGGCTTAAGGAGCCAGAGGTCACCCTTTTGGACTCGTCGTGCAAAGCCAGACACAACGGCACTCACTACGTCCTGGAGACCCCGCTGACGGGATGCCAGACCACCAAATTCTCCAGCCTTCCAGCCGTCTTCATCAACCAGGTTAACCAGCTTGACCGAGAAACTGCGGGGACGAGGTCGTCTCTCAGCTTTGCGGCCACGTCCTGCCGCATCTTTAGCTCTTTAAATATTAACCGTGCACAAGAGCCTGTTTTCTTGAAGCTCGAGCCCTTTGTTTTGCTCGTAAAGTCGCGGACGCTGACGACACCCGTGTTCCCACATCACATCTTCATCGTGTTTCACCACAGTCCTAATGTTTCTCAAGACTCCCTGACCTCACTTGGCCCAGATATGACCACATATAAAAATTAATCATCTAAATGCAGTATATTGAGCCTGACATCAGTCTTGTCTTTCTCATTTTTTTATTATAAAATTAAGAAGCGTTTCCTGGACTGGCTTTCAGTTTGATGTTGAAATGTCATTCCTGTCTTAATTCCCGCTAATTTCTTCCTGTATGCTTTGGCAGCTCTGTCCCGCACTGCATGCAGAGTGTGACTTTATGTCCTCCCAGGCACACAAATGTTTCAGGCTGAAACCAGAGCTGTCTGGTGTGGATAGTCCTGCTAACCCTCTTTTGACACCCCTGCCATGTGACACAGGTCATGATCCACCAATCGGAAGGCCAGGAAGAGAGCGGCTGGCATGACGACTATGAGGACATGGAGTCGGGTGATGGCGGCTTCCCCTCAGACGTGGAAGGGCAGGGCAGGCCTTCCCTGCAGCACAGGGAGCCCATGCTCTATTCCGTCATGGTAGGCCGTCCTCTTCGTCTTCCTCTTGCTACAGAGCTTTAAGGCATGTGCTTCTGTACAGTACCGGGGCTGGATACAGGACCGACCAGTACCGGGGCTGGATACAGGGCCGACCAGTACCGGGGCTGGATACAGGGCCGACCAGTACCGGGGCTGGATACAGGGCCGACCAGTACCGGGGCTGGATACAGGGCCGACCAGTACCGGGGTTGGATACAGGGCCGACCAGTACCGGGGCTGGATACAGGGCCGACCAGTACCGGGGCTGGATACAGGGCCGACCAGTACCGGGGTTGGATACAGGGCCGACCAGTACCGGGGTTGGATACAGGGCCGACCAGTACCGGGGCTGGATACAGGGCCGACCAGTACCGGGGCTGGATACAGGGCCGACCAGTACCGGGGTTGGATACAGGGCTGACCAGTACCGGGGTTGGATACAGGGCTGACCAGTACCGGGGCTGGATACAGGGCCGACCAGTACCGGGGCTGGATACAGGGCCGACCAGTACTGAGCTGGACACATTCACTCTGGACTGTAAAAAAAAAACACTAATAGTTAGGCATGTAATGATGAATCGCAAATCGCTTAAAAATCGATGTAAATGTGTGACGATTTAACGAATGAATCGCTACTTTAGGGTTAAAGTACTTAACTGAAAAACTGGTGTCTGAAAAACAGAAAAAAATTGCCTGCAGCTCATTCTGCTAAAAAATTGTATCGTGAACTCAGAATGGTGAATTGTATGGAATCGTGAGTTGAGTGTATCGTTACATCCCTACCCTCTGTGTGTATAGTAAACACACACCTCTTACATTTGTGTGACTTGTGCACCCAGCCTTGTGTAATTAATGTGTAAGGAAGTCAGTGGCTGACAGGCCCCCTGGTGGAGAGTCATGGTGAACAGGTTGTACTAAGACAGGGAGAGCCGTCATTGTCCCCCCGCGTCCCCCAGACCAGGAGTCTTTCTGGCATCTCCACACCACGGAGGGATCTTCCCTCCAAGCTCCATCCATAACGTCTGTCTCTTGAACTTCTGCTGACCTGATGTTTGGAGAGCTTCCACCCTTTCCATGCAGAATCCAGTTCCAAAACCTGTCCTACTTTAGGCCTCTTCAGATCCTCCCCCACCGTGCACTGTGAATGTCACACGCAGTGTTCCCTGTTGACGGCCATTTTCTGTGTCCCCCCCCCGCAGTTTAACTGCACCTACGGGAAGCTGCCAGACGCCCCACAGTCCAGGGTCCCCAGGCCTGGTCCCAGAAAAGGTTTGGACAGCAAGGACATGACCTTCAGCATGAAGCTCTATGACTCGGACCTCTTTGAACTCCATATGCCCGAAGTCCCACTCAGAACTGCAGACAACAAGCCCATATATGTGGAGGTAGATGACTTGGGGTTGGGGGGGTAGCACATTGACCATACACTGATGCATCCCAAACACCACACTTACGTGAACCCATTCAGATTCCTTATGGAAGAACCATTAGACATTTAAATAAGTGTATTTGGTTGTATGTTTAGTGTTCATTTGTAAATCTACATGTTTGCCAGGCACATTTTCCTACATGGCAGAATTGCGGGAAATGAAAGATGGCGTTGAGCTTGGTCCTCGTCTCGCATCTGAATGCTCTGAGCAGGTCCCTGTCTTCTCGGGTCTGACTCTCAGTGCCGGCTGTCCTAGCGGCATTCTGGCCTCGGATCCGGCCCCTTTCTCCCTGTACATTTCAGGAATACAACCACAGCTGTTTAGTGGTTGGAAAATGAAACTGCAAGCCCACTAGAGAGGCCAGCTGTCTGTTGCTCATGTCTGCAAACCCTTGATTGATAGTGAATTTTTGAGATAAGTGAACTTCAAGCCAGCCAGATGCCAAGGGGAAGCCATCCAGGCCACCTGCTGTGTCCAAACGCCACCCTGCAGACCTTCATGCTGTTTGAGGAGGGGTCTACAGAAGACTGAACCCCGTAGCGCTTCTCAAATTTATGACACCACCAGGACTTCCCAGGGGATGAAGTCCTGGTAGAAGGACAGATGTTAGGAAGCAGAGTGCAGGCCGCTCCACCTCGCATCTTCAGTGAGCGCCCTTTGCTTGGTTAGCTCCGGCAATGTGGAAAGGAAATTCTGCAGATGTAATGGTGTGTAGGAAAGCGGTACGGTCTGCTGCTGGAAAGATCAGAGAAGAGGCCTCACCCTCTGTCACTGCCTGTCTGGTCGTTCTGCTCGTAAAATCCAGATGCCAGCTCTTGGACAGGTGCTTTCAGTGATCAGCAGTCTTGGGGAACACCTTGTTTTCACAGGCTAGCTTCAAGCTGCCAAACGTCAATTTTTTAAAAATTTTAAATATGCCGACTTTGTATGTCAATTCTGAAATTTAAATCTGGACCTCATTTTCCAGGTCAGTACAAATGAAGCGGATACTGATATGGATTTCATGATCCAAGCATGCCACATCTCGCCCTACAACAACGCCAATGAGATGCTCGACTATGCGATCATCGAGAACGTCTGCCCGACGGAGGACTCGCTGGTATTCCACACGCAGGCAGCCGACTTCCTCCCCGTGCAGGAGTGGACCAGTACAAAGAAGTTCAGCTTTACCTTCAGGTCAAAGTTCAATGAGACCATTCAGTTCCTGCACTGCCAGATAACTCCATGCTACGAGGGGCCTACTGACAGCCAAGGACTGCCCAAGGTAGACGCTATGTCCTTCCTGCCTGTGGGATGGGTCTTAATGTGGGTACTAACCTAGCCTCAATGACTGTGTGTACTAACCTTGCCTCAGAGACTGTGTGTACTAACCTAGTCTCAGTGACTGTGGGTACTAACCTAACCTCAGTGACTGTGAGTACTAACCTAACCTCAGTGACTGTGGGTACTAACCTAGTCTCAGTGACTGTGAGTACTAACCTAGCCTCAGTGACTGTGAGTACTAACCTAGCCTCAGTGACTGTGTGCTAACCTAGCCTCAGTGACTGTGAGTACTGACCTAGCCTCAGTGACTGTGGGTACTAACATGGTTTCAGTGACTGTGGGTACTAACCTGGTCTCAGTGACTGTGGTTACTAACCTGGTCTCAGTGACTGTGGGTACTGTCTCTTGACCTAAGTGTTGTCATGGGAATTGTTTCAGAAAGGCATTCCCTGGATGCTATACATTTCAGTTTTCAGTATCCTTGAACCATTTTCCCCCTTACATTACCATCACATTCTTATGTTTTAGTAGATATGACAAGGGCTTGATTTGTCTTAATACCGTGATAATTGACAGAGATGAAAAACTGGATTTAGAATTTGGTTACAATTCCCATAAAACCCATTCTGTGGGTTTGGGCAGTTGTTGAGTGTCCCTGCTAATGCACTTCCTTATGTGCTTAACGCATTCTATTCTGGTAGGCCTTCCTATTCCCATTAACAGCTACGCATTTTAATGGCTTATATAGTTTAGGGGAGGATTCCTTCATAAATTGTTCTGTAAACTCTATTTACCAAGCTGCCCACAAAGTGAAGCTAAAACCTTCCTCTGCTTGTTTTGCTTTTATCAAGAGCTGCTTGGACTTTGTACATATTTGTTTAGGAATCGCTCAAATGTGAAGAACCCAGGTGTGCTCCCTGCTACGTAGAGTCCCAAAGCACCATTCCTGAAAAGCGCATTCTGAAACGCTGTAAAATGGCAGACATAGTTCGGAAGCCATCTTTGCTGATAATTCAGCGCTGAACAGAGAGGCTGTTTTCATCCTGCGTTTTAAAATGGCTTTTGTAGAAAGACAAAGTTCCCAGACAAACCAGACGCAAGATTCACAGTGTTTGAAAATGTACAAGACGAAGGTCAGCATTAGAAGGAATGTCCTGTTCGATCACATTCACTGTCCCTCACACTGTCGTACAGGCAAGGTGTCCGCTGGTGTCCTGATGTGAAAATGTTTGTTTGCTTGTATACCACTTTGGACAAACATCTACTTATAGTTGAGTGTAAATGTGATTTATGTACGGGTCTTACCCTGCTGTGTGTGTTTGTACGTGTCTCCCGGACAGTGTATGACCCCCAACGAGGCGTGCACCTCTGCCGACTTCAGCTTCATCATGTCCATGATGATGAACGCCAAGACCATCACCCGAGCGCTGGCAGTGACATCCAACTCAAGGCCCAGAGAGGGTAGGTGCCACCCCCCACCCTGAGCACAGTACAGCGTGTCCGACACAGTGGTGGGGGCATGAGCCCCCCCAGTTTCTCAGCGTTTAAAAAAACAGGAGAGTGGGGAAAACATGATGTATCTCCAGCAGGAGGCTGCAGTTTCATTTAGCAGCCTTGAGGCCCCCCCCCCCCCCAACTCTGAGTGAGGGTGGGGGCCTGCATGGTGGGACAGGGGCTTCGATGCAGCACTGCAGCCCTGATTCTGAGCCCCTTACTATGACAGTACACACAATCCCCCCCCCCCCCCCCACATGAACCCACAAACACACCCCTTCCTTCTCTGGAATCCCGTTAGTCAATGTTATCGCCACCGTGCTCAAGCTGAGTCGCAGGGGTGAGAGTCGTTTGTTTCGCTGTGAGTTTGGGTAACCCGCCCCCCCCCCACGGATTTCTTCAACGGAAATGAGCACAGTGAAGAGGGTTCCAGCACTGGAAATGCATGTCTAGCACAAAGGCTTCTCTCAGGTGGAGATGGTAAAGAAAACAAGCGTGCTGGGCGGAGCTGTTGGCCTCTCGGCCAACCGGCACAGCAGAAGGTTGTTTAGGGGTGGGGCTACCGGACTCTTAGCCAACCCGCACAGCAGAGGATTGTTTGGGGGCTCAAACTGCAGGCACTATCCTTAAAGCAGCCACCCCCCCTCCTTTTTTGAGAGCAGTACTGAGATGGCCATTGATTTTTCAGGCATAACAAATGAGATGGGATTGTTTCAAGAGCCACACGACGTAGGGTCTCTGTCCTCCTTCCAGTCTGCTGCGATTGGTTGGGTGTCACTCCGCCCAGTGCGCGGATTCTGGGAGCGGGAGCGCGGTGCGCGCGATAAACCACGGCGAGGCGGCGGTGCCAGATGGGTGCCGTAAGGCTCAGCGTTTGCGGTTTCAGCACAAACTGAGGTCGGCCGACACGAGACGGACCCACAAGCATGACATCTCCCCTGTATCCCGCAGCATCTGAGCTTCTAAAAGATGCACTTCATCTTTAAATGAAAGCAATGAAGCAGAAAATCAAGCTAAACTAATCAGCTAAAATTAGGTTAACAAAAATAGTTTACAGACTCGGGGACACACAGGGCAGGCTTTGTTTGTTATCTCGCGCTCACAGAGCGCTTCATTACGCTTTTTTTCCAAGGCGGCATTGAGGTATTGTCAGAGCGAGGTCAGAGGTCAGGTGCCCCCCCCCCACCTCTCGCTGTGGTCTCCCCCTGGTCTGGGAAGCCCCTAAACAGCCCAGTGGCCAGCTGAGCCGTGCTTTCCCCACACAGAGGCCCAGCATGAGGGAGTCTCTGTTCCCTCGGCTGCCTTTGCCTGGCCTGCCACAGGACCCAGGGCACCACGGTACCCCTTACCAAGAATAGCTCCCATTGTCCCACATATTTAATCCCATACCGGCTCTGTCCAGCTCACAAAAAGCCACAAAGAAAGTCCTCACAAAAGTGCCATTATATCAGTGACGGGGACATAACTACGGCAACTGTGCCTTTAATGTCACGCATGTCGTGGTTTAAACCGGCAGATCAGATATCGACTTAATAAGGCGAATACTTTGATAGGGGGTTACATAAACCCCAAGGGGCAGAGCGGGATGCGGATGCATGTCTTTTGGTCGATAAGGACCTGCCTTTGACTCCGAGCTTCTGCGCAGTAAAATCAAACTCCCAGCTAAGTAACTTAAAATTGTTCTCAGAGCATTTACTAAACATTTACTAAGGGCTCGCTTAGGTTCGGAGCTGTCTCAGTGACACTCTGTTTCTTACCCTGCACATGGCAGGTGACACTGCATCAATGCTTGTCCTTACAGTGAATTCTCTCCTGTTTCAGAACCTCCCTCTGTGGTAGATCCTAGTGAGCCCTCGCAGCCTATCTGTAAGTACTCCTGGGTTTACAGAAAGTCCGGGCGGTGAGCTGGGCATGTCGGTGTAACGTAGAACTGTCTGCTACGATGAAACAGCGAACTCTCCTTGGCCCGCAGCTCCAGCGCACGTGCTGAACACCGCCACCGTGGTCGGGATCGCCTTCACAGCTTTTGTCATCGGCGCTCTGCTGACGGGAATCTTGTGGTTCATATATTCGCACACAGGTGAGTGATTCGCTGGGATGGGTCTTCTCGATACCGGTCGAAGCGCCTGTGGAGATCTAGGCAAAATCCACCATCGATGCCCCCTGTCTGTCACAAAGCTATACTGGCTTACTGAGCTGTGTGTCGGACACCTTGTGGACAGACTGGCCCTCGGTGTTCTAACCCTAACCTCCCGCAGACATGAAGGTCGTCCTTAGCTATGAGTAAAATTTTAAAATGGCAGCTCTTCGTTTTTACATACACTCACCCTCTAATCTCATGGTGCATTTTGCGAACGTGTTCCTGGCAGCATTTTTAAGGCAGCGTTATTGATGTTTAGAGGTCGCTCAACAAGATCAAAGTCTGTAACTGTAAATGATCAAAGTATACTACATTTCGGCCAAACTTTTATGAAAGCAAAATGGCAACAGCAGCAAAGAATACTTGTTTACCTTCAAAAAAGAGAGCGGAGTGTGACACTATGATGGAATATTTAAGCTGGGCACAGCCTAGTTTAGTCACCCACCGCGGGTGATATTTGTCAGTGTCATGGGTCCTTCCTTTGCTTGCTAGCAAAAATGTGCTGAAATTGACATTTTTTTTGCAGTTTATCATCAAGAGCGCTTTCTACCATATTTCTTAGCATTTAGCATTAAAATATCAAGAACCATAACAATCTGAGAATGTGAAACTTAAATTTGTGACAAAAGAACAAAAGGCATTCTTTAAAAAAGTTTGGTTTGCAAGGTTGCTACCTTTTAATTAACAGTATTTTCATGGCCTAAACAATAATTGACACTTTATTGATGACTGGGGGGGGGATTACCTTTTATACCACCTACCCCCCAACTTACTCCAAGCTGGTTGAGAGCAAACTGGCTGTGGATGGCAGCTACCCCCTAGCAGCACTCAGGGGGGGGCCTGGCAGATGTACCCAGGTGAGGCTTGAACCAGCAACCTTTTGATTACAGGCACAGACACTTAGGCATGTGCCACCACCCACCCAAAACCAAACTTAATGTAAAATAAATACATTTATGTCACAAGAATATAAGAACTATCTTAAACGTTACCGGACTTTTGCTTGATATTTCATGGCCGATTTTCAAAGGGTCTCGTGTGTGTGGCATGATGGTGTAGTGGTTAGCACTGGTGCTGCACACCTCTGGGACCAGCGTTCAAATCCTGGGTTGCTTCCATTGTTCTCCCAGTCTTGTCATGGGGTTTGCTCTGGCCAAAGAAAGTGTCATAGAATTTAACCATCTGAAAATAATAATTGATACTTTAATGATGACTAGGGGGAAAGTACCTTTTATGACACTTCTGTGTGGACTCTGGGTCTTCGTGTTAGACACGTATGTAAAACCCTGGCATTTCTCTTTGTTTTTGTTCACGATGTTTGTAAATGCCAGTTTCCGAGTCCCTGGCGGAAGGTAACTGGGTAGACTGAACTCAATAAGGAACGTCAAGGGCCAAGTATTTTTCCACGTGTGCCTCATTGAAGCACATCCTGTTTCTCGGCTGATGCTAGCCCTTTGTCTTTTGTCCAGTGGATTGTTTGTGGGGTGAGGCCCCCTTACTTGTATTCATAGAACCAGCGCAGTGGGAATCCCCCCTCTCTCCCCCCCTCCCCAGCAGTAACCATGACCACAGAAGCCTGCACAAGAAAAGACAATCCAGCCTCTGGATGCCAGGTCCATTCCTCTCTCCCCGGGGTGCAAAAGTCAACGTTGCATCCTGGCCGGTGTCTCCATTCTGTCTCACTTCTCGGCCGTCGATATGCATATCCGTCCTTTAACTGGTCTGCTGGGAAAAACCCCTAATTCCCTGTCAGGACAGAAGGACGGCCTTGTCCTGCTTTGCTCGGCTCAGATCCATCAAGAGAAACCCCTTAGATAAACAGGGTGGAGCCCGTTCACAGCGTAATGAGGATCTTTGACAGCTGTGTCACATCAAAAGGCCAGCCGGCCAAAGGCAGAGAACCTTAGCATCTTCCTGCTGAAAGGTCAATGCCGTACTTGACCCTGCAAATGCTTCGCGATGAGTCATTGAAGCTACTGTGCACACAGCTGCCCGTCGGTCTAGTGGCATCAAGGCGAAACCATCTGCAGCTCCTTGGGCGTCTCCCAAGCAGCTTGGTATCACTGTTCTTCAGTTGCGCAGTGTTTCCTTGAGAAGGGTCTCATTCACGCGGTCTGTGAGAGGTGCAGCCATTTTGGCTCCATTTCTTAGTCATTTTTAAACTATAACTTGATCATTCTGAAGGATAATTTATAGGAGGAGACATCTGAAAAGATCTGTAGCAAAGAAGTTGGGAGGATTCCTACGATTTAACATGGTTTTCATCTGGCACAATGCACTGTGTTGTCTGCAGTGTGACAGTGTTACGCAGGGCCTTCATGGACTGGGAAGTTCTCCTACCGTTGAACTTCATGGCCGACAAGGATAAAACTTCAATGAGGAGGATGACACTTCTCCTTTTCCATCTCCAACATCCATGACCTCCTGTCAGAGCTGGGAAAGCAATTACTTTTTGTTTTTTCACAGTGAGATGTCCAAACATGGACATTTTGTGAGACTTCAGTGTCCTTTATTTTTGAAAGTTTAAAAAAAAAAATCCAAAGCTATTTAAAATATCATCTAAAGTTTTTCAAAACAGCAAGACGTTCTCTTAAAATAGCCCCGTGGTTCTCTGGAGGCTAAAGAAAATCAGCCACAAATGCTAGAAACAATACAGTTTACATACATTTGGGCAGCTTCTCCAAACTCTGCGGACGATGCCTTCTTTAAATATCACAAAGGATTGTGGGAGCCGTGACCTTCATCGCCGCGGTGACGGCTCATTCCCGCCCTAGCAGGGAAGTCAGAAGCTAGGAGAGGAGCGTTCTGCTTTAATGGTCTGTTACGGAGATGTGGCAGCCAGTGATAAAGTGCCACTGTGTCTGGCCTTCAAACCGTTTTGTGAAATTAGAAATGGTGGAAGATATGAGAGGACATCTGGCCCAGGATCGTCAAGCCACGAAGCGAGCTCTGGGAGGCAGCTGGAAACAGTGTGGCCGTTGGGAGAGGCTCGTTTGATCTACACCCTCAGTTGTGGCGCAGGTGCTTCTCTCACAGGAACACAGCCCCCAGATGAGCCCTTGGAGACGTCGGAACCTCACACATTGCATAACTGTGTCAACTAAAGACTTTCTGATTCCATCAAGCAAAGTTTTGACATTAAGGAGACCTTCTGAAAACAGCTAATGAAGCACCGAGTGTGACATTCTTATCAGATGACTTCCTGTTGTCTCGAGGATTGTTTACTAGAACTAGTCCGCAGCTGGAATATTTTGAAAAAGTAGCCGAAGACTTAAACTTCTATAACATATGCGAATACCGTGTATGAGTGAAGAATATAAGTATTATTTTAAAAAATGTACAGATGACTCCACGATCCAGATGAAAGAATATTTCATATAAACATACTTATGGCTCTTTTGTGGTTGTCCACCTTGAGTGCCTTTAAATATAAGTGCTGCTCCTCAAGAGTTTAAAAAACAAAACAAAAAAAAAACAGACCTTCTTTTGAACCTTTATCCAGATGTGGCTTCTTTACATCTCCTTCATGGATGCTGAGAGGTATGTGAAAGCCATTGCAGACCGCGCCTGGAAAGGTCACTCCGAGTGCGGATCACCGGCCTGCAACGGGCTGCCCTCCACAGCCGGGCCCATCAAACACGTTCTCCGCGTCGAGAGGGGGCCACTCTGTCATTCAACATGGCTCCGTTTGTAAAGGGCTTTAATCTGAGCCCCAAGCATCCAACACGCTGCAGAAGTGAGGGCCGGTCCTGCTACAGAAGCTGTAGTGAAGCCTGCAGCAGAGCAGAGATCAGCGTAACCGGGGGTTTGGCTGCGTCACCTTCAGCGGGTGCTCAGGCATCGCTGGGTCCTTTGTGTCTCCATTTAAACCCCAGAAAGCCGATTTAAATTAATTAAAAGCCAGAAACAAATATGTAAAATGACAAAAGGGACGATCTTAATAATCATGGGTCTGCAAGCCGCACGCAGGACGTGACCGTCTCAGACTCCATCACACAGTCAGTCATGGCAACAAACCTGGATGTCAAATTCAACCAGAGGTTGTTTCTTCTGCTCAGTCTTTAAAAGGAGGTGCACAGTCATGGGGGTGGGGGTCCCTCAGGAGCTGTTTTTAGCTAGGCCTTTTGTTCAGGCTTGGCAGAGCATCTCAGATCAGAGGAGAGGATGGGGCCAGCTTTCGGGGGGGGGGCACACCTCTTTTTTTCTCAGGAGGGGAATAACGGGCCCCCCTTCACACAGGGGACTTCGGCCTGCCCTCGTTCGACCATCCAGGAAGACGGCCCAGTCACAAACAACCAGAGGAAGGAGAGTGTTCCTGCACGCAGCGTGTAGCATGCCAAAAATTTCAAATAAACAAACAGCTTTTTCCCCAAATGCTTGTAATCCCTATGCCAGGCAAACATTCCAAAGAAATATGCTTTTTTTTAATTGCCCTGAATAAAATGGAAGATCCTCTTTCACAACATGGAAAAATGAGGATGAATGTGCATTTGGAGTGAAATGAAGAGAGCAGGCCTGACAGGCGGGAAGGGAGTCGCGGGCCAGAATGGCATGGAGAGAGCGGCGGGGAGAGAGCGGCGGGGAGAGAGTGGCGGGTCCACCTGGTGGGGAGAGAGCGGCGGGGAGAGAGTGGCGGGGAGAGAGCGGCGGGGAAAGAGCGGCGGAGAGAGAGCGGCGGAGAGAGAGCGGCGGGGAGAGAGCGGCGGGGAAAGAGCGGCGGGGAAAGAGCGGCGGGTACACCTGATGGGGAGAGAGCGGCGGGGAGAGAGCGGCGGGGAGAGAGCGGCGGGGAGAGAGCGGCGGAGAGAGAGCGGCGGAGAGAGAGTGGCGGGTCCACCTGGTGGGGAGAGAGTGGCGGGGAGAGAGCGGCGGGGAGAGAGCGGCGGGTACACCTGGTGGGGAGAGAGCGGCGGGGAAAGAGTGGCGGGTACACCTGGTGGGGAGAGAGCAGCGGGTCCACCTGGTCTCATCAGGACGTGTTAAATCCAGCCCGGGGGGTTACCCATCGGGCCCTTCTGTCTTCACAGACCCCACTGCATGTGGGGCTTGTCTTCTCTGCTCCAAGCCATCCCTGCATTAATTGGGCTGTTTCACCAAAACAATACCACTGTGGTCTTGACTGGTGACAGCATGGTAGCTGCATTATTAGAAAGGGACCTGGGTGGGAGAGAGAGCACTGAGGAGCACGGCGGCTAGCCTCAGCCCCAGCCTCATGTGTTATACCAGTTTTTATCAATGAGTTTAGACAACACTCAGGAATTGTCCTTCCATGAAAGCAGAAACTCCGCGACCTTTTCTGTTGGCCTGACGGGGTCCAGCCTGCTGGTGTTTCATGCGGCACATCCCCTTCTTCTCCTATTCCCCCTCCAGGTGAGACGGCCGGCCGGCAGCAGGTGCCCCAGTCCCAGCCAGCCTCGGAGAGCAGCAGCGCCGCCCACAGCATCGGCAGCACGCAGAGCACGCCCTGCTCCAGCAGCAGCACTGCCTAGCCCTCATGCGCCCACCAGCGGTGCGGCCGGGGGGGGCATTTCTCGACATGCGCATTCCTGGGATGAAAGGGATTACTTTGGATTGTTCTTTAAAAGAGAGAACAGCCCCCCCCCCATTCAATGTGTTTTTATGGTTCTGCAACCAAAGAACGACGATCACCTGACACACTGTGGTTCGGAGCCTGAAATGCTGCCCCGCCATCCGATAAAAGCTGTGAGGGAACCGATGCAGATGGTTCTGTATATGCAGGATCTAAGGAGAAAGCAGCAGAACGCCAGTCAGATTTTAAATCGCTTCTTGGGGGGGGCGGGGCCATAAAAAGCTGTCCATCTAAATCTATATAGATGAATGTCTGATAAAGAATAGGGATATCTGTAATTATGTTAATAATATAGATTCTATTGCTGTCAATATTGTAAATAAGTCAAATTTTAACCTTTAAAAATGGCCAAACATTATTTTCAACAAATAATTATTTAAGTTTGTTAAACATACTACAACAGGACTAGGCAACCCTGATCCTGGGGGGCTGCTACCCACCCAGTTTTCCGACCTTCCGGAGGAGTTCCCACCTGCCTGAGATCAGCTGTGGTTCATCAGAGACCAGGTGGGATGGAAAACCTGCTGGATACTGGCAGTCCGGGACCACGGTCGCCTGCCCCTCTGCTCCAGTGTCTTACATCATACTGTCTCCCGATTGGGCATTAAACAAAAAAAATATATATAGTAATTGCTTCAGATATAATGTGACTTTTCTGGGTCTTATGCCACTATCTCCTACGACATGCTCGCGTGTCCATGTGTCTGATCTAGGGCTTGTCCGTTAAGCTGAACGTCTGTGCCTGTATTCCCACCTGGACAGGTCATGTGACCTTTTCACTCCTCACCGACATTAGATAATGTATCTTGGAATTCAGGCGCTCTGCCCACGTTGCGATACAGGGATCGTAGAGGCGCTCGTTTGCTGTGACGCCACCGGGAAAATCCATTTAGGGCGTTTGTCCCTTTGAACATTCGCATCTTTGTAGCCTTTGCAGACAGAGGGGGCCATCGCGTTGCTCCCAGAATCCCGAGCGAGCCGTTCAGCAAGCGACGGTTACTGTCTCTGATTCTCATGATGTATGTGTGTGTGTGTGAGTAAGTAAGTGAGCTCTGAGTATTTACCACGGATGATATGTATTCTTAGTTTACTATACATGCATGTAAACGTCGTCATCATAAGCATGCTGAACCCACTGCCACTCATTTAATCGTTTTTTGGACCTTAAAGTGATGGGAAATTTTGGAAGTTTGATATATTTGTACTAATCATACAATGTATATATGTGAAACAAAGATATATTTAGACTAACTGTTTGCATAAACCGTTAGAATTAGCTGTACAACAGTGTTACCACCTGCAGACCTTATAGATTGTATATTAACGCAAAAGCTTTTTAAGTCCAGTGTTTAAAACCTGTATAGGGGTCTTCAGAGAAGACCAGAGAGTATTTTAGTAACATGTATATTTTTATTGTTTTGTGGGTCGTTTGTATAGAGGTATATAAAGTATATGTTTTAAGGTATGTACCTGAGAGCCAGCATATCCCATTCTGTTCGTACTGTGAATCTTTGCCCGCTGTTGTATTCTTCTACTGCTACGTTGTATTGTGTCGCTCCCCCTTCCCCATGTCTGGGTTCCGTGCCGCATCTGGAAAGGCTTTTAAACAGAAAGGTGATTGGAGCCGTGCTGACCGAAGCGTGGTCAGTCCGACCCGCTGTCAGGCAGCCGCAGAAAACACGTCCTTCAGACAGGTGTGTGCCGCCCAGCTCAATGTTTGTGTAGCTTATTTGCACCTGATATTTGTTGTTTGTTTTTTTTTGGGAGGGGATGGGGGTATCGTGTTCTTTGTCATAGCTATTGGATGCTACAATCAGTCATTTAGACGTCTTGTAATCGATAAAAGCACTATTATTTAGCAGTTCACTACCCATGTTGAATGAATGAATGTTACATTTATATAGCGCTTTAACACGCCCAGTGCGCTTTACAGAACCAATGCGGGGCCACTGCAAACAAGTCCCCTGTGTAGCCCCCACCTGGGTAATGCGCCGGCAGCCAATCTGCGCCAGTACACTCACCACACTAGCTAAGGTGGTGAAGCGGCAGGTGAGAATTCACCAGCTAGATGATTAGGGGGCCAGACGCAAAAGGGCCACAGTGGGCTATTTTTGTTACCTTCAGAGTTTTGTTCGCAGCTATTTTAAAAGTGAGGCTGTGAAAGGATTGGAGTGGCTGTGAAAAGCCAGCTGTGGTGTTTTTTGAGGAACATACGTCGAAGCTTCTCATTTTCTGAAAGCCAGTCGCAGAGCCAGCATCTACTTGCGGCCACGCCACGTTCCTTGTTGACCGGTGGCTCCTTAATGTCGGAGATCTCCTGGGTTTAAGCTGAAGGGATGCAGGCCCTCCGCAGGCTCAAAGGAGATGGACGAAACAGCCAGAGGCCTGACAGGGGCTACAGCGAGCTCCTCTCTCCAGATGTGAGATTCTCGTCAAGTTCCAATAACCCCCTCAGAGGAGGAAGCCTGTGGTCTGTTGTGATGGTATTGATCAGTCCTAGTGACAGTGATATCATGGGAAGTGTGTGTGTGTGGGGGGGGGTGTTGTGAAATCTCTTGTCTAAATTGCCACATGCGAAAGGCCCTGAGCTGGAGTGGGGGGTGATGAGGTATTACCATGGCTGGCAGCTGCCTTTATGGGGGGGGGCATCCCAGCAGATTACCCCCAGGCCCTTTCGCTTGGAGCAGACTCAGGATTGTATATTTGGTTTCTGAGTCTTTTTAACTGTCTACCTCATTTTTATTTCATTTCTTTTGAGAGGGTTTGTTTTGTGAGACTCTAATTGTGGCAACAAGCAGGTGTACCGAGTATTTTTTTAAGGGAGTTCGAATCCTGAGAGATTATGAATCCAAGGTCTTGTGTTTATATTGGCAAATGGGTCTATTTCATTGTGGGGGGGTGGGGGGGGTGGAATGTAAACCACAATATGTATAACACTTTGAGTGCCAACCAAAGCAAAAGTCCGAGGCCAGTTTGGACGTCCCTAAAGCTTTGCATTTGCTTTCAGTGCAGTTTGCGTTGTACAATCTTCGCTGTAAATATGCACATCTTTTATATGCAAAATAAAGCCGCATTACCTTCCACGAAATGTCCCGTCGTCTTGTCTGTTTCCAACCTGACAGTCAGACTCATTAATTCTGCAGGAACGCAAGAATAACCAGAGCTGCACTGTCCAATGGCGTGCCGGCTTCTTGGCTGCGGATGGCCAACCGGGTTACATCTTGGAGACCCTGGAGGGAGGTGACCTCTGACCCCAGAGCAACCCTCCTTAGAACACTGGGATTGAGAGAGATAGTGTATGGGGGGGTGTAACGGCACAGCTGGTCTGTCTCCCATTTCTGTGATGCCATTATTTAAACAAACCTGTGGGGGGGATGTTTCGTTAGGAGATGGCTAAATGGGCTTTTTACGCAGTTACACATAATGCCCACATCTGGAAATATTTTGTTAGCAATCTATATTCGCATAGCTGGAAGTGGATCAATAAATTGGACCTGGCCTGACAGCAAGCTGAGGGCTCGCCACCTCAGCTACTGATGGAGGCTACGTGTGATTAGCCTACGAGCTTTACGACATGCAAACTCCCACGGGGGTCCACACTTTCATTACCTACTTTAATTAATTAGCAATTAAACACCCTGCCGGCACCTGGATTCGGGTTTTGTGAAAGCGGCCATGGTTGGGTGGGGGGTGGGGAGACGGCACTGCTTGCGTACAGAGCACTGCAGACGGAGCAGGTGCTGCTGGTGTCACAGAGCCAGACGTCTGATTAGAAAGCGAACCTGAATTCCTCAAAGCCAGCAGCTGCACACCGGCTAGCAAACAGCCGATTTTATGCATGACAGCCTGCAGGACTCCTGGTTAAAAGCAGCTGGTGGGCTACTGCCAGCTTTAGCTTGTAGCTATAATTAGCGGGAACCCAGAGTTAGTGCGTACCCAGGGTTAGCAAACAGCCAGAGTTAGTGCGTACCCAGGGTTAGCAAACAGCCAGAGTTAGTGCGTACCCAGGGTTAGCAAACAGCCAGAGTTAGCATGTACCCAGTAGCCTGTACTACAAAGCGGGGTTACTGGCTTATCGGGGTAACTTGTCGGATATAAGGTACCACAGTTTAAATGGACTTCATATTTGTTCACTTGCATTTTGTCCAGACTACCTTAAGTTTGACAAGCTAGTAACCCCGCATCATAGTACAGGCCACAGGGTTAGCACATACCCAGGGTTAGCGCGTAGCCAGGGTTAGCACATACCCATGGTTAGCACGTAGCCAGTTTAACAAGAGGAAACATGCTCAGGCTTGTGATCTTATAAAAACCATCAGTTTAAACACCTGTTCCTGAGTGACAGGCCCGGGCACCGTCTCTCCGCAGGCCCTCTGTGAAGCCTTGCAGCTGGCTCATCTCTGCCTGGACTTTGTGGTTCAGCATAATTACGTTATGTGGGCCAGTCTGGTTTGTCTCTGGCCAGATTTCAGATCCTTATAGTGAAAGGCAGTGGTTTGGGGAACTACATTACACAACGGCACTCTCTCCACCAGGCTGGATCCCGCCCGAGATCACATGGCCCTCATCTGCTCTCAGCAGGGGTGTTTTCCGAAGCTGCTTTTTGCCAAGACGGAGCGAACACCCACAGCGATCCCTTTGGCTAAAGCGTGAAAGGAACCATGACCCGGTTTGGTCTGGTCACGCTTGCTTCATCGCAGGACAATGGGCCCATTCTCGGTTTGCGGTGCGGAACTATCCTTCATCCATTTAACAGGAACAAGCTGGATCTCGACCTTCACCATAGGGCTGGTGAGTCAGAAGCTTATAGTGCAGGTACAGTGTATAATGTGTGGTTTTGCCTACTACTTCTATTGTTTTCTCCACATTTGGGCCCCACATACCTTCACATACAGCATCGCTAAAGCTTACTTCAGAAGGGTCTTTGAGCTGTGGGTGCAGAGTTTGAGAGGGTAGCATGATGAAGTGTGGGAGCCTCACTGAGATTCAGTTTCTGTTAGGGGGGGGGGGGTGGTCCCTCCTGAATCCAGCACCAGTGAGCTTCCACATGCATCTTCATGTGTTCTTAACAGCTGCCACGCCCACCCTTCCCTGTAGGGATGCCTTCATCACTCTGCCCCCTTTTGGTCAGATTCACTCATGACACAGTCTGAGATCTAAGAAGTCAGCACCTGCCTCTCCAAGTTAAGAGTACGTTCTTTGTTAAACAGGCCCTGGGTGACCAGGCATCCTTATCAAGAGAAAGACCAATTGTTTTGAAGTCGTCTCTAAAAATCTCTTTTGGGTTCCAGATGTTTGGTTCCAGTGTCACAAAAGCGCCACCCCCCCCCCCTCCAGATGTTACACAGGCTCTCATTCTGCAGATCGGGCTTATTCATATTCAGAATAATGTCTCACTGTCAAACTAGTGTGAAACCAGTCTGAAAAGGTTTTATCCAGCGCTGCAGGAGCAGATGGGTGCCAGGACAGCTAAACAGTATCCCGGCTTTGGGTACCAGTCAGCTGAGTCGCTCCTCACCAGCCTCCAGGGTATGAGAAACTGTCACATGTCCCATCGAGAGGATCACAGCCCCAAAGGCTCAGCTGCGATTCTTTAAAATAACTAAAAGACACAAAAAAAATAAAAAAAGTTGTGAAAAACAGGCCACAGCTTGTCTGGTCCTGGTTGGTCTGAAACGTTCCAGTGGGCTCTGAGGTCTCGGGTCTCTCAGAAAGCTCGAGCTACACGGGGTCTAGCTCTGCTACCCCCAATATGAGGTGTCCACTCGCCTGGGTTCTGCTTCCTTTCAAACGCACTGTGTGGTGTCCCTCTCATCACATATCCTTAAGTCACAGATACCAGCTCGGGGGGGGGGGGGGGGGGGGGGGGGGAAGGAGGGGGCATTCAGCAAGCTGGGGCTTGGAGGGGGCAAGTACTCAACTACACCCTGTTATTAACATATCCCAGGGCGAGCCAGGCCTGGAGGTAATTAGCAGAGCCCACAGTGGAGGCTTCGCAAGGGTCTGGCCAGGAGACTCCTCTGTTTTTCTTATGATGTAGTTCTCAGTTTAAGAGCAAGAAAAAAAAAACTCCATCTTCGCAGGCTTGATAAATCTGCACTGAACTTTCTGGAAGGACTTTTTGCTGTGCTGCCGCGGGCCTGCTGATCCATCACAGTCGGCTGTCCTTCCGAACAAAACCGCCGAGAAAATGAACATACAAACCGAAGACGCACGACTTGATTGCTGACAGGATGTTATCGGGGAAAATGTCATCTCTTGCCTGACTCACAAGCTAGCGGTTTGGTGCAGGGAAGCAGCCTCCACGGTCTTAATGAGGAAATCCTACTTCACGACGATCTTTAAATGTGGTCCTTCTGATATTTGTGGGCTTCATTAGCCCCGCAGCCAATCTATGAGACTCGAAATTTGGCGTCGAACCAGCCCACAAGTTTAATTTCTTGAAAATTCCATGTTGATGTTGAATCTGAAGTCGCGCTACGCTAAGCGGAGGGTAAGATTACAGGGGCCTCAGCGGCAGGGAAACTGCTAATGACGCAGGAGGTTCGTTGACTCAGCGTTTACGCAAGTGGGCATAAGGTGAAAAGACAATAGAATGGACTTTCCGTACCTGCAGAGACTCCGAGTTTGTCCGCGAGCAACGTCAACGCGGAGGGGGTGAGATCTGCTTTATCGCCGGTAAGTGTGGCGCTCATCCAGCGCGGAGATCAGATTAGAAGCAGACATCCTACCGTGGCTGCCTGGCCTGTGAGAATAACAGCTCACTCCCTTGCAGTCACCCTCCCGTCGAAGGGAGAAAAATGCAGCCGCCCAGTATCAGTACACACTGCGAGGACATGAGGCGCATGCAAACCGGGCCAACTGGCAGCCCGTCCCTCGCAGCGGAGGCCGTCCGACTCGCCGGGGTGAAGCTCGCCAGCGTTCAGGGGGAGCGGCTGGCGATCGTCGCCCTGTGCCATGTCTTCCGAGAGCCCATTCGTCAGGCCTAATTGTGGCGCTCCAGCGCTAATGGGAACCAAATGGCGATGGAACAAACAGTCGCAGACTGAGCGCCAATATCTGTGACGATGGGAAAATGATTTCATGGGCCCTTGGGTGAGCTCAAAATCAGGGGGATTTCAGCATTTACCTGGAGGGGGGGGGAGGGGGGGACGCGGGAAGGCAAAGAGGGATAAAAAAAAAAACACACTAACAGGAAGACTAAACAGAAAGTCCGGCACTGGTTTTAATGCCGATGCCACACTGACTCCATGGCATCCAACAGACTTACGTGCGCTCTGCCCACGCCCAATCCGCGACCTGAAATCTACGTCCTGTGTAAAGCGGATCCTGTGCACAAACATTTCTCTAATCCAGACTAAGGCAACACGCCTCCTCTGGATCAGTGAAAGCCAAATGCCATGGAGGAGGACGCTTACAAGGCAGCGAAGAGCCAGATTTCCCTGAAATCAACCCCTGAGAATCGTGATCAGGCGTTACATCCAAGTTCAAAAAAAAAAAAGAAGTTCAGAATGACTAAATATTTTCTCATAACTTCTTGAGTAATCTGTTTCATTACATGGGTCAAGGGTCTCAACCCTGCAGTCAGCACACACATGGAGATGAGCTCAGCCTGGAATATGCCTGCACCTCATCCAGTTACAGCATGATGATAACAGCAATGAAACACACTCCCATGCCAAACAATGTCAAAAACGAACATGTCCTTAATTACATGGGTGTGCAGTGAGGCCTCCCACTGGCCGGCACCTCCACTGTACTTCAGCCTTGCATTTCTGACCCCGAAACCTCCCAACATTCACAACCCAGATGTTTGAGAACATCACCTCTCGCTGCCCGCGCTTTTGAAAAACAAACCCCAACAAAGCTGGATGGTTCACTCTCCATACAAGCCAAGTTCGCTTTTAAGCTTTTCGTCCCAACTTATCCAACATGAAACAACTATCTCTGCGATTCACGTTCTGCTCAGTTGTGAATATTTCAGGAACTCTGGGCGTCGTCCTTCTGTTCAAGCACAAACGTGAGCGCAGATTACACTCCAATCCAAGTTTATCCAAGGAATAATATTTTTAGAGCAGTTTCATCTTTATAAAAAGACTTGACACAAATATCCAGCTCACTACTCGAAACAGTAACATGACAAGTGACTTTAAATTAACATCAGAGCTCATTTTTAACTGTAATTTTTGTGGCACTAATGTTATTAAAAACATTTCAAGGCCACATGTGAAGGAGACGTTATGGATCTGCACCTCCTGCTCCTGCCAGGATGAGGCTCAGAGTCAGAGCTCGAAAAAGCCATACTACAGCGGTGCTCGACCCGCATAAACGTCCGCAGATGTGCTGCTTTGGGCCCCTAATCGGATTAAACCCACGTGGGCCCCAAGTTTCGTCACAGCAAGGCTCCAGGGGCCAGCTGAAGCGCTTTCACGGCCTGGGGTGCTACTGAGAGGGTGGGGTACCAGACAGATATTGTGGGAGAACAAGCAAACCCAAAAATGTGGTGGTTTTTAGCCGGGACCGTGTATGACACGATGTAAAAACTCACCATTAGTACAAGCTAGAGCTGCTTTCCCATGAGGCCAAATTTAAAACAGGCTTTTTCAAATTAAAACGATTTCCATCCGAAATTTCTACCACAACAAAACCCACAATCTCCAAAACCTGAATTTCACCAAAAACAGCCGCCACACAAAGGAGTTTCACAATGATCTGTGAGGAAGAAGCTCAGTCTCTGTCAAGGTCACCAGAAAAGCACCCGCGCACCCAAACCCGAGCACGCAAGCACCTGCTTACCTGAGCACCCGCGCATGCGGAA
This sequence comes from Brienomyrus brachyistius, assembly GCF_023856365.1. Taxonomy (NCBI): domain Eukaryota; kingdom Metazoa; phylum Chordata; class Actinopteri; order Osteoglossiformes; family Mormyridae; genus Brienomyrus; species Brienomyrus brachyistius. The sequence goes on from NC_064553.1 coordinate 2,548,189, forward strand.
CTCGTTAAGCCACCACTGAAGCCCCGTGGGCTGTAATTAGCTTCAGTCTCCATTACGCTCTGCTGTTTCGAACCGGCCTGAGATCTCCCATATTTCATCTCGACAGCTACATGGAGAATAAACATTTTGAACAGTTTGCTGTATTTATGTGTTTACGTCTACAAAAATAGGAGAAAGTCCAGAACATTCCTAGAGACCCAAGACTGCACTGCACAGACGGCGTGTGTGAAACAGCCGCAAATATCTTTACGTTAAGCGGGGCAGATGATGAAGAGCAGTTTGTTGGCAGGTGGCCGTCTGATTCTCCATCCCGTGAACTTTCTGCCTTCCCCAAGAGCCTCCATCTGATCCCATCGATCTCAATAGCAGATTCTTCCACGCGTCGTTGTCTGGGTCGAGCCTTTTTGGGCCACGGTCAGCCCTTCTGCTTTTTCACTTTGCCGCTGCCTGAACTGCACGCGGGTCCGAGGGGCCGGTCCTTACGGGGCCGGAGACCCGCCAGCACGGCAAGTCAAGAGAGCAGGTGGCAGGTGGTCTAGGAGCATCCAGCGCATCTGGGAGGAACACGTCTGACTTGAGCGCTGTTGAACATTCATTTTGTTTGTGGCTTCAAACCCTCCCTCATGGAATCACTACCATGCGTGAAGTGACAGTGTTTACCACCAAACTACACATTTGCGTGGGCCGCCTGAAATAAGCATACATGTAGAAATATGTGCAGCCCCCCCCATCGGCAACAATCAGTCACTACACTAGAGGGAGTGGGGGCCCCAGACACAATAACGCATGCATGCGCACACAGTGATGCGCCGAGGCCCTCGGATACCTCCCTCATCAGCTGCCGATCCAGCTGATGCTAACAATGCTAACAAAACACGAGCTACGGAAGGCAACAGCCCTTCCATTGGCTGCGCGGGTTGCACTCACTAGCCAATAGCAACACACAGAGCGTGAGGCCATCACGTGAATTACAAACATAGTCAAGGTGCCTGGCTGTATACTGGTCCGAATATTTACACGCAGGACACGACGGTAAAGCATCGTAATGCATTTAGCAGTGCCGTACACAAGCGGTTCATTTAAAAGCCCTGGCAAAAAATGACTGCCGGGCCACGGGCTCATTTCCTCACGTCATCCTTCACGAAATTCACCCAGACTTGATTCCATGCAAGAAAAACAAGAATTAACGCAACATACAGTTGCCCTTTAATGAAGGGCCATTTGGGTCCAATTCCGCTAATCTTGTTTAGTAATTCGGCTGGCATTAGGGACGGTAAGAAAAGGACGTGCGAGCGCGTTTATACCCTCAGAAGGGCCTGCGTGGCCCATCAGGCTCGCACGCAGGAAAATAAAAATCCTTTCAGTGAAAAATAAAATTCAATAAAAAAATAAAGCCCTTTTAGTGGCGTGCTGTGCGTCAAATCACATAAACAGCAGAAGAAAGGACAGGCCTAGTGCCGCATTTCCCTTCATACAATTAACGTCGCCATCTGCAAGCGTTTTGCTACAATCTGCCTGCCAAGCTGCTGCAGATTTTTTTTTTTTTTTTTTGGGGGGGGGGGGGGGGGGGGGTACAATCCCTCATTTTCAAAGTCACATGTGCTTTGATTCAGGACTGGCATGGCTGAAGTCTGCCGCCACTATTGAAAGGCAGACAAAGACAACTAAAGATGTTACGAAATCGCCAAACACCCTCCTCCCACCGAACGTCCAATCAGAGGCGTGGGTACGAGATGGACAGGAAGAGCATGAACAAGCGTGCCGAACATGGACGAGGGGGCACGGCGGGACAGCCCGTGCGAGGACAGCGGCGTGCCAAGCCTGAAACAGGGAAGCAGCCCACTTTCATATAAAAGTCAATATCATCATATAAAAAGCAGTATCATCACTCATTAAAAAATTTTTACATCAGTAATATTTCAGGTTCTAAGTACATTTATGCTTTTGTTTTAGTAACAGACGGAGATATTTTTTTGATGAAGCAGTCAGACAGTCTTTGGAGTAACTGGGAGTTAAGGGCTTCGCTCGGGGGCTCAACAATGAAATCACTCTGCCAACATGGGGATTCAAACTCATGACCTTCTGATCACAGACACACCGTCCCCAAGACTGAGGGCAGTTGCACATAATTAGTCATTTAAAAGCATTTTGACTGATTACACCTCCTAGCTGTGTACAGGCACCTTGACAACAGTCTCCGCCCATCAGCCGACTGGAAGTGATGCTCCCACAACAGACATGTGACCACGGGGGGCTTCGGCTCTCCCCGCCACACGGAGCCAGGTGGCCCTGCTCAGACTGTAACAGCTGTCCAGTGCTGGATCCGGTCATAAATTCCACGGCTGCTCCAAACTCCCTTGTACTGAATTTGAAAAACATTAAAAACTTACAAAATTGGCAAAGCATCCACTGTTTCAAGTGAGTCTGCATTAAACACATACTTTGAAAATATTCCGTAACCATCATGAAAGAACGGCCCCCTTCACGGGAAAACTCATTCACTGGTGTGTTACTTTACTCGCTGACCCACCTTAGGGTTTCCCCAAATGCAGCATCATTTAAAAACGCCATGGATGATGTCACATGACCTAAATCTTGTACAGTGGTTCACACTCACATGTAATTCTGCGGCTACACACACAAGGCAGTACCACCCCTCGTAAGAACCCATGCTTTTATTTACATTAAATACAACATGACATAAGAAACAGGTAAAACAGTCGATCTAAAAACTAGCTTAAATCAAAGTTGATTTAAATCAGGAGTTATGGTCCTATTAAAAGGGCATGAAAAGGCGCACAAAGATTAAAACAATGGGGGGAAACGCCACACGGGGCCTCCTGTCACACGCTGACGACGTCGGGGCTGGATTCAGAGCCGGTTGCCCCAGGCTCAGGTAACGGGCTACATGAAGGACCATAGCACTGCCAACGACCTTCTCGCTTGGAGGGACGGGAGACGATTTCAGAAGGAAAGCCCTCGTTCTGGCCTCACTGAAACTCCAGAAGGTCTTCGAAGAGAGGGTGGCGGAGAGCTGCGGACGCCGATATCCGCGTGGCGGGATTCAGGTCCAGTAGCTTGTCCAGGAGGTCATATGCTGAGTCCGGCACGCGGTCCCACCCCTTTCCGTGCGCCATGGGCCCGGCGTCGGACGAGGACTCCTCGGCCAGCAAATGGCACCGTTTGGGAGGGGTCGTGGGCACGCCGAGGTCTCTCTCCGTGTCCCCGCAGGGTCGTGTCCCCCGCAGCTTCTCGCAGAGCAGTCGGAGATCCTGGGCAGGCAGCTCGCGGCTGCACAGGACGGATTTGCCTATGTGAGGAAGAAGCCCACCCCCCCCCCCCAGGCTGGGTTACACCTTTGCTCCGGATTAAACACACCCCTCCCTCATCGGAACGTGGGTCAGGAGGGGAAAGGGCCACAAGCTTATCGCACAGCAGACAGCCATGGGCCTGCCAGACCGGGGTCTCTTACCAGCAGTGCCCCCGAAAAGCCAGAGGTGATTTTATATTCCCGTTTAGACCAGGTCTGAAAAACACCCCCCCCCGAACCAGGCACCGCATTCATCCGGGTGCGTGTTTACGAAAGAATCACGGATCCTTATTTAGGAATCGCAAGCATACTGAGGCGGGAGTGGGGAGGGGGGCAGAAGCCAAAGGCCACATACCAAACTTGCTGGCGGCCTGCATGGTCTCCCGGGACCCGCGGACGGTCATGATCTGAGCCAAGGCCACCAGGTCATCGCTGGCTTTGAAGAACGGGGTAGCGGCGACTGAGCAGCGACAGCAGGATCACGCCTGCCGACCACATGTCGATCGCTGGCAGGAAGGAGAGCGGCAGCGGATTGTCAATGCATCATGTGACCCTCCGCACCGAAAACACTCATTGGCCAAAGCTGCGACCATGACGGGCCACATGAGAAGCCCAAGAGTGAGGAGCTTCTCCCCTCCCAGAAATCAGTGCTGTTAGCATCTCCTGCAGCTCTGGTATGCAGGGCGGGGGGGGGCACTCTGCATCTTTTCCTGACAAAACCAGAAAACATGGAAGTACGTGGAAACACTAAACAATACCAGCCCCAAAATAACAGGGTAGCAGAGGAAACTATAGCACAGAAAAATGGAGCATGAGCCAAGGAATTTGGTGTAAATAAAGACCTAGATTATAGAAGCTACACACACACACACACACACACACACACACACACACACACACACACACACACACACACACACACACACACAGTTTGTCTTTGTTGGGATGTCCATTCATTTCTATGGGAAAAACCCTAATCCTAAGACCATAAAAAATGTCCTGACCAGCAGAAAACAACAGGTTTTTAATCACACTGTGGGGGCATTTGGTCCCCACAATGTAAAATCTACATAACCGACAGACATGCACACAGATGAGCGAACGTCAGAGTAACTAAAGGGGAACTGACCGCACAGAGCGAGAGGCAGCGTGGGGGCCCCAGTGAAAAGGGGTCCTGTTCATCCTCCTCAAGCTCCCAGAGATCTAACTAAATTATTCACACAGGATCATAAATGAAACACCCCCCACCCCGATCAATAAACTCTGTGCGCGGTGAGCCAACCAGCCTGCTTCTTTTTAACAGCGTCGTTACACTGGCCACATTAGAAAAACCCACAAGCGGGTTCCTGGGGGGCAGCTGCCTGATGGGCCAGTAACGGGACACAGCTCGGGGGGGGCGGTGTGCAGAACGGATCTGATACAGGATACCCAGTCCTACCCAGCATGCGTGTGGTGGGTCACACACACGGCCAGTGAAAGGCTGTTCTGACACAAGTGTGTCACAGCCCCCTCCACCCTCCCTGCCCCAAACAGCAACTCAGATTCATGCTGCCCTGCTTTGGCGGGCTGGACCGCCACCATGCGGAGAGGCTAGCCCCATCCCTTCCTGTCGGACATGGTCCACAGCGTCCATTAGCTTCCAGTGAGTGAAACTGGACCAGGCTTCTGCATGGTCCAGTTTCAGAGAGGAGATCAGGGCCGAGCACACACCGAGGCACTGCCATTCCAGGTACTATCCCATTAATACAGTGTCACCTCCAGTGTGGCGCCTCACGTGTGTCCGACAGAGGCGACGCACTGTGAGGACGCAGCAACTGAAAGACAGCGGCTCAGCAGGCCCACACCGGCTCGCAGGTCACCAGCTCCTCTGAGACGGACGCTCCGCAGGAAACAGAGACAGAACTCCAGAAAGGGAGCGCAGCGAAAGCAGGGGAAGGGGAATCTATTGCAGCAAAACAGGAAATGATCTCACTGCATTACAATCTGCAGGAAAATAAATTCCATATGTCACGCAGAGCCGGGGATGCGGGAGATGCCGATCTCAAAAACTGGAGACAAAAGCTCACGGGCTGCACACACACGCAGGAAGCTGGCAGAGGGGAGACGCACGTGCAGGTGGGGGCACTGGCAAGCTGCGGGCCGAGGGTGCTGTACCTGTTCCTTGATTGGGACACTTGGTGAGGACTTCGGGGGCTCGGAATCCCGGCGTTCCCGCCCTGGGGGCCACCTGTTGTTTTCTGGGGGAGAGGAGGAAGGAAACAGGAGCATCAGGACATGAGGGGGCACATGTATGTATGTATGTATGTATGTGTGTGTGTGTGTGTGTGTGTCTCTCTCTCTCTCTAAAGGTGTTCACAGGGCAGAGCTACGAAAGGACATGAAATAACCTCACTAAAAATGACTCAACACCAGGCTGCACAAAACGACTTCTGAGAAACGTTGGTTTTGGTTTGGTCTGTGTAATCAGAACCTCTCAGGGACTGTTATAATAAACCAAAAATAATATGAAACAAAGGCACAAATTATACAGAGGAACCTGGACTGGCTGCCCAGAATAATTTAATAGCAAAGTCTGAAAGGAGGGCTTTGGCGTCTTCCCCAGCGTGTCGGGTTACGGGCCCGAAAGAGCCAGGTAGGCGCGGGGGTGACGATGTGAGGGTCTCCATGACGACACACATCTGCACGTAGACGCTTCGCCTGCAATTCCGCCAGCCGCAGCTTGGGGGGGATGGGGGGGGTCTACCTGCCAGATGCCGTGAGAAGTGTCTGCTTTTTTGCAGCTACTCTGCAAGCTGATCTGCTTCGGAACGTGAGCGAGAACTAAATTAAAGCGAGTGGATGGGAGCCAGGGGGCCGCCGGCACTCAGCGAGAAACTCCAGAACATTTATGGTGAGCGCCGTGGCTGCCGTTACCGTAAATCACTGTGGGGCGTTACGGCGATCAGGTCACGCGAGCTCGCCACGCGTACCTGGACAGGCAGACGTTGCACACCCGGTCCGTCATGTAGCAGTCGCAGGTCAAGCCCGGCCCAAGGCTGGTTCGGGGCCTCTGGCTGCCCACCGGCGCCCTCCCTGGCATGGCCCGGCGCTTCGACACGACCAGCTTCCTTGCCGGCACGCTCTCCATCTTGGGGGCTTTCGCCAGCTGCTCGGACAGACGAACGAAGAGGCTTATATGACAGGTGACCCGCTAGGTCCTCTCGTTCTTTACCGTCAAACAAACGGTGGAGACGTCACGCCTTATCTCCCAAAAAGGCAGTACTGGAGGATGGTTGTGTGAGATATGGGGTGGTGCTGTCTATCCCACAATCCCCCACTCCACCCACCAACATTAACACTAATCAGTATGACTACGGCCTATCAGAAACGGGACATCCTTCAGAGTAAGCGAGCCGGGGCTTTCGTGGGGTAACAACGGCGTCCACGCTACGCAGTGCCGACTGCCCTCCCCCTGACCCGCGGCTGGGATCATCTGCATGTTTACAGCACAGTTCCAATGACCTTCTACCAAACAAAAAAATCCTTACATGACTGCGAAACAGCAATTCCTGGGAGCCTAACACGTCTGTCATTACCCTGCTTAGTGACCGGCATTAATTACTAAAGTCATAACGGAGAGGTCACATCTTAAACAGTTTCTCTCGGTCACGCATGGTCAGGTAAGACTTTAGAAAAGCCAGCTTCACCTCAAAGTGCACCGAGCGTTTCAGACGGGTGCAGGGTGAGAGCAGGAAGCCACAAGTCTGGTTACCTTGATGATGGCACCCTCACACTGGTTGAGGCTGTTGAGGTTCCTCTCCCCAAACACAGAGCGCTGGGCCGGGCCTGCCACGACATCCTGGGGGGGGGGGGGGAAGAGTCAGGGCTCCGTCACGCACGAAAGCCACGCGTGCTGAGATACACAGCATAATGCAGGCACGTTCATGCAGTGTGCGAGTCCCTTAGCATCCCTGCCATGCATTTCTACAGGCCACCCAGCACACAGGGCAGAACCCTCACTCCCTCCACACCAAAACCCCTATTACACACATCTGTCTGGTAATGGGACCTCACAGGCATTTCATATTTCAACGCCACAGCTCTGTACGGATAACGCAACCCACCCCCCCCCACCCCATACAGAAAAGACACCAGAGCAGGTGCTTATAAATCACCCCCCCCCCTCCCCGCACTGGAGCCACAGTGGGGTAATAAACACCTCACAGAGTGACGTGCCATGTGGATCTGGCGAGACGGGCAGGTTTTACACATACATCTAAATATATAAATGTGCCGGTGCCAGAGGCTGAAGCGAGCTTGCAGTCTTCCACAGGGAGACTCGCACGGGATCTATATATCAACAACCTGTGCGAGGCGAGGCCACGCTAAACAAATGGCTGATTCTTTGGATGCAGCTCCCCCTACTGGCCAGAAGTTAGAACACCCCGTATAACCCCTAAAAGCTATTCAGCATACAGGACAAACCTTAAGGATTATCGATTAATTGCCTCAGTGAAAGTCAGCTTCTGGGGGTCCATTTAGGTTTGCGAATTAATCCGTTCACAGGGCAGCAGGTGATTTTAAACACTGAGAGGGAACCTGAAGCAGTACCTTGCTGCGTTTAGCCTGAGTAAGAGGCAGAGACCTTCTGGCAGCAGGTACCAGGGAGTGCTGCGATGCCGGTCCCGGGGTGGCGGACGCACTCTGGGCCGCCCGCTCCGCTGAGGGCCCTGGGGGTCTCTCCTGGTGACTCTTCAGCTTGACCACCTTGAGCAGCTCGATCTGCGTGTCTGGTGTGCCCTGCGCCAGCCCGAAATCCACCAGAGCGTACCTGGAACAACAAGAGGCGTTTACATCGAGCTCGGTCGAAAGGCCGACACTGGGCATCTGTTCGGCTCGCACAGCTGGGAGCCCCACTTCACTCCAGGGAACTGACAAGGCCACTCCTGCGAGCAGAGCCAAGGAACTCATACCACTCACAGCACATGGTGCCCTGTGGACACGAGATCACTGGGAACTTTAAGAGCACCAGCAAAGCGTGAGCATATGGTCCTTAAAAGGAAGGAGGCTCTTTCCTGCTTGCAAAGACGACCCAAATGGAAGTTTCATGCCAGTTTAAGAAAGGGTGTTTTCTGGGATTAACTAGAATCATCCGGCTTTAACAGCACACTGACATCCACGCGAGATGAGGGGAGGAATCAATTTCGGCTGAACTGAAATGCGGGGCATATCTGAGACATACGAAGCAGATTCCTCCACAAGAACCCAAAGCTTTCCACGGCCCACATGGCGTGAAAAGTGCTTAGAGCAGAACCCCTCGCTCATTGGAGAACGCCAGTCCGAGGATCATGGAGGATGATCTCCTCCAGGCCCGGACTTCCCTAGGGCAAGTTTCAGCCCCACAACCCATGGGCTTCACCAGAACTAACATTATGTTTCATATCTACCGTTTATTTATTCCTATGACGACATAGCTTACACTCGCAGGCCGGGTCAGGCTTAGACATGACGCAGACAGTGATTACAGAGGGGCAAGCAGGTGGCCTGCTGTGGACAGATGTGCACAGACCCTCCCTAAAACAAATATTTAGAGCAAGTCAGAGGTCACTAAACAGGACGTCATTAATGGAGCACGGCCTGACAGCATGCGGTTTGAGAAGATATGAGGATGGACTACATTCCCGTTCCCTGGAAGGCACTGGAACCTGGCGACGATACACACCTCCTGTGCAGCCGGTCATACAGGAAGTTGCTCGGCTTGATGTCGCGGTGGATGATTCCAAAATGATGAATGTGCGCTAGGGCTTTGAGCAAGTGGAACATGTACTGTCGCACCTCTTCGAAGCTTAGGGAACCCAAGACGTCCTGACGAAGGAACCAGACAGCAGCACCATGTCAGGGCCCGTTATCCATTTGAGAGAGCAGCACATGTGGTCCAGGCCCTCCTGTACCGCGGTACACTCACCACAAAAGGCTGATGCTCCATGTATGGCATGACGACGACCACATGGTCATCCTTCCTGTAGCAGTACATCACCCCCATGACGTTCTCCTTCCCACTGCAGCAAACACCAAACAAGCATCATCAACCACCCCATACAGATGACAGCCCCTCTCTTCGTTTAACCTGATGCTGATTAGCGTGACCTGATTTGAGCTTGTTAAAAATAAGACGTGGGCAGGCTTTTTCGGAAGACAACGTGTTCCGGCCACTGTCGTCCTTAATGTTTAGGTAGCTCAAAAACCCGGAGAATTCTATAAACATTAATAAGACGGCTCTTGAACAGGAGTCGGCTCAAAGGCGTTAGACTGAGACATGAAGAAGAAAAAAACCGATTATGACGATTTTCCAATTATAATTATCAATTTCACCCAGGCAGCCGTGTTCACTGTAAGCGGTAAAGTAAAATGTGGCAATAAATTATATAAATATGATTATATGCAATAAATTATATTTCCTGCTCGGAATTTTCCAGACTAAACTAGCTACGGATTTGCATACGGCCTGATGAGGCACCTGCTTTCATTCATATGGAGTGTTTTGTTGTTAGTTCACACTTTTTGTTTACAAAGGTCCTAACCGGCAGTTTTGCCCGTTTTCCCTGTCTGAGCCTAATGTTCAACGTTTTAACGGTGATTTTCTTTACAGTGACTTCATAATCAATTTTATCTTGTGTTTTTGGTTGTTCTGTTGATTTATTTTGGATATTAAAAATGTCTTCCAATCCCAGTGTTAAATGTTCTTTAGAAATTAAAGTTTATTGATCGTTGAAAGGGTGTACCTGCATTGATATGCCATTATCAGTACAGCAGTTGAAAATGGTCCCACAAAGACAATATTATTATTTATTGCAATAATTCCTGAGACAATTTATCGTCCAGCAAAATGTATTGTGACAGGCCTACACATACTATTTCTGTTCTGCGGCAAAAGGATTGAAAGCTGCTTCTAATGTGGTGCTGGCTTGCATGTTAAATTTAAGCCAAGAATGGCTGGATATTCTGGGGGGGGGGGCTTCTGCAATGTAATTCGATCAGATTTTCATTTTAAACATTTTGGCTGCATATACAATAAACTTATGAGCAAAGGGGTAAGGGGGTGGTGCAGAGGGACCAGCCCAGCACTGAATGAGGTGATGACCTCATCCAAGCTTTCATGTAATTACCGTAAATAGTGTAAAACAGGATATTTGTGCATTGGGGCGCAGGCCGACTCACCCAGCAACCGTTAGGCACTGCAGCTCTGCGGCGATGCGAAGTGGGTGGCTAGTGGGAATCAGGTGCTTGAGAGCAAACTTCTCCCTGACCCCAGTCTTCATCTGGGCCTCTGCCAGGTACACAGAGCTGAAGGTACCTGGTAATAAGGAACCACATCTGAAAGCCTGACGGAGCATGCGGTAAAAGATGAGCTGTGAAGCCAGCCCTCGTCAGAATCCAGCCTGAGGCCATCAAGGGCGTCCTACCCTCTCCAATCTTGTCGATGATGTGAAACACTTTGGTGAGCTGGGGTACGGCTTCGTACAGCTGCTCGATATCCATCTTCACCTCAGCTGTGATGAAGCAGCACAGTCTCCATTCAGACACAAACCTGGAATCCCCTTCCTCATAAAGTTAATTTTAGCAAAGAAAACAATTTTTACATCCCCCACTATTTAGTAAATACTTGAAAGTGAGCCCCCACCTCCTCTACATATTGGATATCATAAAGTGACCCCTCCGGTATATAATGGATTTTTGAAAGCGGCCCGCCTACTCCTGTACATCGTACATACTGAATATCAGAAAGTGACCCCCCCGTACATACTGGATATTTTGCCTTTCCCGTTTCTCTCCACCGCATGCTGGCTCTCCAGCCCCCCAGGCTCCCCACATGTCCGGTCAGTCTCCATTTCCTCCATCTGGCCGGAACAACAGAAAAGGCGGGCGGAGGGCCTGATAAGAACAGGCAGCTGCGTGTCAGAGAAAATGGTGCCGCTTAATAGCAGGTTGACAAACAGGAGGGAAACGGAACAGAAGACCGCCTGTTGATGTCCGGATGCCGATCAGAGTGCGGCACCCGGGGAGATGAGCAGCACTACAGCGCCGAGTGCTACGACAGTAACCAGATGGAGGCAGAAAGCCAGTCCGGGCGCTCATGCAGCCCGGTTAGCGGTTAGCCGAACTAAGGGATAAAAGCGAAGCCCACAACCAGCAACTTCCGAAACACGGCACATAAACTATTCGCTTTCTTTGCTGCAGCTTTTTAAATCTGCCTGTAAATTAAGCGACATGCACCTATTTCGCTGGAGGATTTAAAGTTACAGACAAGGCGGCCATCGCTCAAAAACACTCTCCGTACGCCACCACTCCGTGTCATACTTTTATTTTACTCACTTTTATCGTGCACTTTGCCAGTAAGCTTAAGGTCTAAACTAAAATATTTTGATAAATCTAAAAATAATATAATAAAAGATGCCGTAGTAACTTACTGGTTAACTTCTGCCAACTCTCTTTCCGCCAGCAAACTGCGCGCTAAAACATGACGTAAGAGGGACGGCCTCCACGCGCTAATTAATATTCATAAGTCTTCTCTCATGAATATTCATGTGGCTCCCAGACAATTTTTCGCCTATCTGCGCTGCTAAGGAAGATGGAAACATCAGCCATACATGTCGTGCTAGTAAAACGTTTTTATTTTTACTGAAATAAAAATAAGACATCTGCATACAGAACAGTCACGAGAAATTCATCTGTTTCCATTCCTTTTTTCATAAATTTATTTGCAGACTGCCACTAGCAACTTCATTTTTAAAAACCATTTCAGCACCAACACCACAATATAAAACTATTGCAAAAAACTATTGCAAAAAAACCATTAACCAAATACAGTTCTGTTGAAAAAACAAAAGGAAAAAGTCTATTAAACAAACATCATATTCATAAAAAAACAAATTAAATCCCTAAAATATTCCATCAAATATTCCAATGAATGCATCCATTTCAGAGGAGCAGTCATCTGCTTGAAGCCTGTAATCAATCACAGGCATACTGTAAGCACAACAGTAATAAAATAGCTCTTTTTAGATTGAACAGAAAAATAGACTTATAAATGTCACTGCACTCATACCACATGGACAAAAGTATTGGGACCCCTGACCATTACACCCATAGGACGTCCCATTCTAAATCCACAGGCATCAATATCCAGTTGGTCCCCCCTTTGCAGCTAAAACAGCTGCCACTCCTCTGGGAGGGCTTTTCTCCAGATTTTGGAGAATATCTGTGGGAATTTTCATTGATTTGTCCAGAAGAGCATTTGTGAGGTCAGGCATTGATGTTCGACGGGAAGGCCTGGCTCACGACCCAAAGGGTTTTGATGGGATTGAGGTCAGGGCTCTGTGTGGACCAGTCAAGTTCTTCCACATTAAACACACCCAACCATGTCTTCAAGAACCTATGTACTTGGTGACCCCACTCTCTTACTTTACGTGGCCTGCCACTTCATTGCTGACTTTCTGTTGTTCTGAAGTGCTTCCACTTTGCAATAATACCACTTACAGCTGAATGTGGAATATCTATCTGGGACGAAATTTCACAAACTGGCACAAACTGCAAAGGTAGCATCCCATGACAGTGCCACACTTGAATTCACTGAGCTCTTCAGAACGACCCATTCTTTCACAGAAATGTCTGCATGGATAGTTGCTTGAATTTATACACCTGTGGCAAAGGATCTGAGTGAAACACCTGAATTCATTGATTAAGAGGTGCATCCCAATACTTTTGTCCATATGATCTATTTGCTTTACAGAAACATTTCAGAACATCTCCTACCTGCCAGTTTTTTCTGTTGCTCCTTCTGGGACACTGGGCTTGGCAAAAAAGTCAAACTTTGTACATGGTGTAGTCAGGCTGAATCCACCATGTTTTGGCAGCAAAGACACATTATCCCCGTGCATTTCTTTGCATGATTTCTACAGAAGAAAAATAAATCAGTTTTCAATCTTATAGCCTTAGAGAGGTACAAATTTCACATGCAAGGATGTGGTCACCTTCATGTTATCAAATCGCAGTGTAATCTCAAGAGCGGCAAACTTTCAACCAATTGAAAGCTTGCAGTTTAAATGAAACCATCTCCATATCACTACTGATACACACCCTAGGATCAAGCTCCATAGGTAGAGTAACTCATCCAGCCGAGGCTCGGGAACACAGAGTCACTTTACAGCCATGTACACATGTTTTATGTGACTCACGGTGTGTTCATCAGCAAGGCCTGGGAAGTCACATGGTTTGGGAGATGGAGAGAGAGGAGGCGCACACACAGATGGCACGGGGCAGCTGGCTGCAGCTGAACTTCTCCTGAATGAAACACATCATTTTTTTAAGCATTTTAAAACAGGTAAATATGACTTCGTGCATACTGCAACTCAAGAGGCAAACATGAAAAGCAGTACACCAACCCCAGTGCTTAAAACTGTCAGACACTCTTTGTTGTTCATCTGTTTTTTTTCTATTTGACTATTAGTGGAAAGCTGTCCTGCTAAACTGTGCAGTTCTTAATGTGCAGGCAGTGATGTGTTTTAATTGGTTCGCTTACCCAGGCAATCTGTCATCCTGTAAGATGGATTCCGGTTGATCGTTGCAGGGAGTGAAGCTTGCTGGAGGGATAGTTCATTACGCATTCAGTGATAATTCAGCGATTATATATTCAGTGTGAAAAATCAGTGAAAGACAAACCAAGTTGTTTCTGTGAAGACAGACATTTTATAGAAAAGAGAAGACTGTAAATTCACTCCCATTTGTAAATAGTATAACACTAGGTGTAACATCCAGAGAGAATACCTCCTGGCCCTTCGTGGTCTTTCTCTTGTGTCGCCGATTCTGAAATCTCACTGGCATGCACTAAATTTTCATCGTCAAAATCACCCCAGTCGTCTATTCCCAAGTCAAAGTTCACATCCAGGATATCAGAAGGGAAGTGGTCACTGTCGTGTGTGGGACCTGCTTCTGGTATGTTGAAACCACAGTGCATTTGGCTTCGATGGGTAAGAGCCAAATCCTCACTGCCGGAGTCAGATTGCTCACACACTGAAACATCTGAAATATAAGAAAATACATAAACATATGTCATAAGTTATTTTCAGGTATTTCAAGTATTAGTGTTGGTGAGGCAGTAAGGAAATGACTCAGGCCCAGGTCAGGCCGCCCGCCTGCCTTGCCAGCCAGTAAAGGCAGGCTGTACCCTTAGCAGTGCTTCTGACTGACTGGTTCTTCCCAGCTTCATCTGTCCAGATATATGTGCCGCCCAGAGACGTCCTGTGGTCTGCAGGGTTGCAAAACAGAGGAAATCTTAAAGTTGGGAATGGCTGCTTACACTGTGGTCACAATTCTCAGCAAATGAGTGTTCATGGGAAATGGCAACCAGGGCTGCTCTGATGGGATCATTTTGATTCTTTAACACGTCATTTGCTATGGCTGTAAGTTCTCTTGCCATCTGGTGGTCCCTCGAGCGAGACCACGAAAAACAGCGGGTCTGCCTCTTTATACATGCTTTACAAGGCTGCACATACCGTCAGAATAAGCAGCTCCTTTCCACATCTCCATGGAGCTTCCAATGTCCTCTACGGATTCCACAAATTCTGCTTGTGCATGAGGATTATAATAGTTTCTTTCGTACCTCAAAAAAAATTGGACAGATAAACAATTTACTTAATGCCCTAATTTAACTCTGGGCTATCACGAGTATGGCAACTAGGATCCTAAATGAAGATGCATACACAGACGATGATGATAAGAAATCTTTCATTTATTCCCTGATAACTTACCAGGTTCACACAAAATAACGAGACGTCCTTATAACAACTTGTTGAGAAGAATGTTTTTGGTACCAATGTCTACCTTGATGCAGCAGTGAGGGTGTCCTTGGGACGGTATGCAAAATGGTGAATGCCCGCAGCGGCCTCCTCAGACATCCTCATCTAGTGGAGGAAAGTGCATTTGAAAAGGCCTTTGTTATTGTAGGAGATTAAGGGGACACATGGAAATTCCTGAGCATTTCCTATTTTTCACCTCTAGGGGTCAGCAACATATCTCCATCTATCTGCAAGGCTTCCATTTTCTAAAGGACTCTTAACGATAGCTCAGTATGACTGTATTGTCTCCGACTGCAAGAAATATTTGTTCTAAACTTTGACACACAGAAGAAATTTCCCAAGATGCACAAGCTGAAGAAAACATGTTAACAAGCACCAGAATCCTGAGCCCCCAAGCCAATTCAGATGGAATACCGCCAAGAAGCATGCGATCTGAGCAGTGCCGAGCAGCAGTCAGGGCAGTTTACGCTCTACCAGGGCCTCAGCCGGACAGGCAGGACTGCACTGACAAGTCATCCTGGGGTAAAGTGACATTCCGTGGCCCACTGCTGGATACCATTCAGCCTTACGCGCCTTGAGACGTTTCACTGGGGTATCTGTCAGGGTTTCATTCCTGCTTCTGAGATCGTTGAGGTAGGAAGAAATGCCAGACCTGCGGTCTGTGGTCCTCTTCAGCAGCGTCCCCACACCAACTTTACCTGAAAGACAGACATGCATCGCTGCAACAAAAAGCACTAAAATGAGAGTTTACAAAATGACTGATATGTTGCGTAACAGGAGTGCACTTGTCACGCTAGTAACCCCTTCTGCAAGGGAAGGAAACATTTTCAGTTACATTAAGAAATCAGTTTTCAATTACTTACAACAGTCATGTCCACATTGCTCCTTATTTTTACAAAAATGGTTACACTGTCTTCTTCCTGAATCTGGGTTGACATTCTCTTTTAAACCTTTATCTGAAAAGGAGACCATTATAATTATAAAAGTAAAATCATAAAACTGTCAGTTAAGTTGTAGAACATGGATGGATGAATGATGGATGGATGAGATTGTAAATAAGGTCACATGACGCATATCTTAAGGTATGCTGTCCTGCCCTTAACATACCTTTGGTTTTTTGGCTGACTGTCTTCTGAGCCCCTTGGGCTGAGCTCAGTGCTTCCTGCAGTTTGCTCTGTACAGCCTTGGTTTTGACCTGCATGTTTTCTGAACCAGTACTTTCAGCTCCGAACCTTTTGGCTCCAGAATAGAAAACACTGTACTTCTGCTGAATGTCAAATCCAACTTCAAGATAAGAAATTAATGCAATTAGGAGTCAAACTGATTAACATCACATTTCGGGACTGTCCCAACAAAATGGCATGAATACAAAATTGTTAATACAAAAGTCTTTCCTGAGAATTAAGATTAGTGTGGACTCATTACTCGTGTTTCCTGCGGCCCTGAATAGAAGTGATTCTGTGTGGATTAAGACTGGGTAAGAAACACCGTGCTGCCTGACCGAGTCTACCTTTCCCCAGAACATGTCTTTCTTCAAGTTTTCTTTTTCTAGTACGGTGCTGATTATTTTGTGTTATGAATTATATTTTCACCAGCTGTAACTGAATATTAAATATCTGTCAGAAAAAAATATTGTAAAATAATAATGCTATCCCAGCTTGTCAATGGAATTGTCTCAATGAAGTAAACTAATGAGAGGTATTTTATCTGGCATAAAAAAACACAACTCCCAAAATTCAGAGACACACTATTACATGCAGAGATTCTGAACAGTGATGTGGACCTAAGATGAGTTGGTACTCTGCCAACTGGCACATTGCTAACAATGCTAATCGAATCAGTGACCACAAATGTACAAAAGCATTTCCCTTCTTCTCTAGTTGTTATGTCATTAGTCCATAATGTCAGAAAGCATGAATCACTGAAGGCCACACCCACCGAACTCTGAGCTAATCAGATTCACACTGAGTTCCTCTCCCTTGGGTGCTCTTGTGACTTCAATTTTCCTTGACCAGCTCCCAGTCTTCAGCAATAGAAAATCGCTGCGAGGAAAAACACAGACCGCCATTTTGTCCATATCTGGTTGTGCGTATGGGATGGAAAAAAAACGTCAGTGAAGGAACGCTGCGATGGGAACGCAACCCTTACGTTATTTTCTGAATGAACACCACACTGTTGTCGCAGTCCCCTATAATTAGGGTGACAAAATGATGGTTTGGTGCCGTTCTCTTATTCTTTAGCTGCTCGTAGTTTTTTAAGTGTACAGTCACAACGATCTCCGCAGTTGAAAAACTGTACCTTGAAATCTATGAAGTGCAAGTAAAATATTTAATCAGACATTCATGTGACACAACTGTCAATCTGTTTGTGTGAATGAGTACCACATTGACATCACTCTCAGACTGGAGAGGCTGTGAGCCAAAACAACTCAACTGGCATTATGCTGTCCTGGGGTTGGGTTAATATTGCTAGGGTGTCAAAATAACCGTCCCCTGGATACTACACAAGCTGTCTGCATGTTCAGGACATCACTGACAGGTATGGAGGGTGCTGTGTGTGGCCAAATCTGACAGATTAAATAATGACATTGTGACGACAGTGACTATGGCATTGCTTGGTGAACACTACGTCTGTGCTAGTGTGTTTCTGAATCTACAAAGAATAAACCAAACAACCAGACTTGGCATAATGAGTTATTATCCATCTTACTGGCATAAAAGAGGATTGCTATTAATTCTCATTCTGTTGTTTCGAAATGTTTTTGAAAATAGGTCAGCACTTATTACCTGTTCCAAAACAACTTCGTACTTAGGAAGATGGATGACTGCTTCCCTGATCTGGTTTCCAAAAGGAGGGTGCCTGTTGACGATCTGGAGAGCGTTATATTAGCCTTGCAGGAGGTCGGTGTCATTTAGGGCACTAAGAGAATAAGCTTGGATGTGATTCGCTAACGAGCTCCACACACCAGCTCCAGCTCTCTGGGGTTAGTCTCCTCGATCTTCTGGAAAGTAGTCAGGCCAGCATTCACCATCGCTGTGGACAGCATTAAACCTGACAGGAAAAAGCACCGTCAGCTGAATGTAGCTAATCCAGGTTGAAATCAGGTCTGGGATTGACAAAAGCCACATTTCGACCTGGCGTATGACCCAGGTGGAGGTGACATCGTAAATAAGAGTAGTAACCATGTAGCTGCAACTGGCCAAAACCCCCTTTATGTTCTGTTAAGGCACTGAAATCACGTGACCCTTTAATGGGCATAGATGGTCTAAATCGATAACAGAAGCACAAGAGCTGCTCTGTTCTGTTACATATATATTTTTGGCAAAGCATTCCAGCTACAGGCTATTTTTTGTCAGTAATAAAGTTTTTTTATTGACTGTGCAGCTTGTCCAGTTATGGAAAAGGGCAATAAGTGTTACAGATTTGCATTAAACTCATTCTCCTTGAGTTTTTGTTCTGGCACAACATCTGGAGTTACATGCAGCGGAGCCAGTCTTGAAATTATTGTTTGTATCTCAAAGGGACCCGGAGGGCCTCCTCACTGTGAAGCCTGCTTCAGCCAAAGCCCGTCCTTAGCCCTCTGACTGAAATATACACACCTATCTTCTCCAGCTGCTTCGAGACGAATGACGAATTCTCCCACAGCCTGGCCCGGAAGCACTTGGCCAAAATTAGAGAGTTGAGCAGTGCCGTGAACTTCCTCCTGGGATGTTGGCTGAGGTACTCTGACAAACCTGGTCCAACACAAGCCGAAGAGTGACCTATTACCATTGAAGTTGTTGTGAACTAGCTCACTGTTCCTGGGATGAGATACAGTTCAGTGATAATGATTCTGTTGTTGTCCTAGCCGAGTGTTCCAGGACATTCCGTACTGCCACCCTGCAAGTCTCCATTCCATTTTATTCTCAGGTGGTTGCTGTTTTATGGTTTAAAGGCAGGAGGCATTAGGAACAGACTGTGCAGCGCGAGCCAAGCTAACAGGAACAATGCAGATATTACCAACTGAGAAAAGGAAGAAAAAATGCATTACATTTGGTCATGCGAATTCCAATTCGGAATATCTTTCCAGTATCCTGGGTGAGTCCAAACTCCTGAGTCGGGATGCAGCCAAGGTGAGCTTGTATCAGGCTATGAAAATACAAGGGGACTTACAAAGAATTCAGCACACAACAGGCAAATAGAAAATGCTCACTGGACTATGTAGTTTCTACGTATTCCTAAGGAAAGTGATGGTTCTGCACAATGGAGGCACCAAAACTGAAACACATTTATAATATATATTTGTATTTATGCCAATTTCTTCCTGTTTGCATTTAGTTCTAAAAAATATAAACTACACTAGGCGCGATGGAGCATATTGGTATCATTGGAGTCTGTTGAAAACTACACAACCTAAAAACTATCATCAGAAAGCTAATTATTAAAAATCTTTTGTGACATTTCTTTGAAAATCTTGTTAGAAATTCCATCACTGCGTAAACTAAATAAGAAGCCTCCATAAATTACATTCATTGAGGAAAGTGTTCAGAAATATTGTGGAAGAACACTTCTTAAAAACTGCTAAAAAAATATGCATGTGCTGAAAGAATGTGTTTGCGGAGGGTTTATGGAGGTCTGGTCCACACCAGTTGACTTTCATTTCCCTGTTTTTTATCTTTCCTTCCATCGGAAATCTGAAAACACAGAAAACAAGCACGACTATGGCTAACAGGATTTATACCTGCAGTCTTTTCCAGAAAAATGCATTTTCCGCTACGCTCCGACCTGATCGTTAGCCTGTGTTTATCCTTGTTCAGAGTATTCAGAGTTCGCTTTTCATTCATCCTGAGCTGCACATCATTGAACTCCTTGCCTTTGGATATGACCTTGATCTTGTTATGAAAAGGCCTGCCGTCAGTTTGAGGGCGCTTTTAATCAGTAAATGCAGCAATAGCAAGTCAAAATGCAAGAGGCTTGGAAACATCACCCACCAGCTCAGGCAGCGATTCGGTTCCGCACACCGAACTGAAATGCTTCATGGTGTCAAAGGCTATACAGTACTTGGCCATCAGCTTACCTGCCTCTGCAGGTGAGAGGGACAAAACCTCATTTCAGCAAATAAAATACCACATAAATAAACTGAGCTGCAGTCGCAGCAGGTTAATCTGGATTTTCTGGACCTGACAACACATCAGTAAGAAATACGGACGCAGCAGTATCACGAGAGACATGGCGCTTTACCAGTGGGTTTAAAATTTATGTCCTCGTCCATAGTGATCAGGCATATTTCAGCCAGTGAGTTTATATTCTTAAGACAGAGCTCTGAAAAGATAAAAAGATCGGTCTGATTTATAATGACCTGCTTAAAACCACTTTCCAAGAACATTCCACTATCTTTCAGGGATTACTGTATACCTTGCAGTCTTGTTTCAATTCCAACTCTGTCCAGGCTTGACGTGAAACCTTCAGATAAATCGTTGTAAAATGAGGGAAACAGCACGTGTTAATATGCGTCTGTTCCATGTGGATGGAGAGTGCATGCAGGTGAGTGCTTTCTGCCAGGAGTCCGACACGCCCACCGTAATAGCTGGGGTTCTTCAGTGCTCGAATGTACAAAAAGGTGGAACGAATCCAGTCTAGAGCCACATTCACGTCAGAGATGGTGTGAAGGACTATCTCTGCATTCAGGTGTTCCACGAGGTGTTTGTGTAAGCTGGAGGGCACATAAGAAAGGTCAAGTGTCCATGAATAAAGCAACACATACATGCATTCATATACAGGCCTTATTCTATCATTTCATTCTCTGTATTTTATTGCTGTAATCTTTATTTCTGATCAAACAGGTGCAAAGTGATTCTTCTTCTTAACAAGCAGTGCCTTACCTGCTCTCAATGGTTTCGGACCCACTCACTAGCTTCAGGTATTTTTCTTTTGTCTGGGACCTAGTCATGATCACTGCTGTCGCGGTCGTGTCAAACTAGAGCAGAAAGCACATTTCCCACATGCACACGAAAGCACACGGCAGGCCGACGGTGCTTCTGAGGTGGCCGTGCCTTGCAGGGTTGATTAAGCATGCATGGCTTCTGGGTGTAGCGCGGCACATGTGGGCCAGTGTGTGACTGCGTACCTGGGGTCGGCCGGCCCGCCCAATCATCTGCAGGATGTCCATCTCGCTGTATTCCTCACAGGAACCACCGACGTAGTGCATCGTAGACTTGATCACCACCAGGTGAGCAGGTAGGTTCACTCCCATTGCTAAAGTACTAGTTGTAACTGGGTGAAATAAATAAGACTGAAGTACTACGTAATGGGCGGAACAGATCAGTCTGTTTGTATCTAAGAGCGTACACTTGAGGAAATTAAATCCTTTTTTAAGTAAAATTTTCCATACAAAACAACATAAATCACTGCTTTAACCTAAGTCATGTTTAAGTATCTAGACTGTAAAAACAGAGATTACACAATATCATGTGTAGTCGATTCACTTCTTGGCGTATAAATGAATAAGCCTTTATGGCTCTGCTCTGAGAGAGAGTTTTTAACAGTAAAAATCCAAAATATGTGTTTAACACACAGAAAGACAAAGGCATTCTGGGAGGTGATTTAAAGCTCGCGTCTTGTCTATTTTTTATCATTCTCCTGTCTAACAGCTGGGTTAAGAATAAGTTAAGGTTAAGACCTATCATGATACCAAAATTTCACAAATTATTGATAGTTTCAAGAAATGAAAGGCGGCTTCGAAGACCCAAGGTGACGCTCACAGAGTACCGGTAGGTCTCCAGCAGTGAACACATCTTCGATTATCTTCCGGTCAGAAACGTCTATGCCGGCATGATGAAAACCAACGCCGTGCGTTATTAGATCTGGAACACGAGGAACATCTAGAGGTCACTTATGAAATATTAATATCACAAAGAAAGTTTCAGAAGCACTTCCATATGCACTTATGGGCAGACACACATGAATGCTGCGGGGGAGGGAGTACCAGGGATACCTTTGAGTTTGGAATCAAGAAGGGAGTTTGCATATTTCATCAGCCTGCAAAACGAGAACAATAGCCCATAAGAAAAAACAAGAGTACTTTCCTGGAAGAATAAACAGGTTGGAGATGTGCACCGTCAAAAGCTCGACGGGTGCCTCTTTTGGAGTTAATACAATTCAGCTAGAGAAGGGGTGGCCAATCTTATCCGCAAAGGGCCAGGGTGTATGCAGGTTTTTGGGATAACCTTTAGATGAGCTGTTCACACCCAGGTGTGAGGATTCTTCAGCAAATCAGTCCTCTAATTAGTAATCTAATTAGGGAGTTGCAGCAAAAAACTGCATACACAGCGACCCCTTCTGGAAAAGATTGCCCAACCCTGAGCTTTAGGATGTGTACATTTTAGAAAAAAAAAGATAAATTACTCAATCTAAATGTCTTTTACGTTTCATGATTCAGACCAGTAGCAAATGCTCTAAACATGATGCAACAACGACTATGATCTTGCTATGGAGTGTGGATTAAAGAATAAATGCACAGGAGCCGAATGACCTCTGTTTCTGTTCCGCGCTCATGATAAAGCGGGCTTCTTTTGCCAGCACCGATGCACACTGCTGCACACCTTTCCTTGTGGAGCAGAACTACACAAAAAACAAGCAGAGAGAATGTTCGCTGATTTTCAGGCATCTGAATCAAAGCCTGGCATCCAGAGAAGCCCGCAGTCACCACAAGCGTGGGCTTCTGGTCCGAGTATGTCTGGATGATATTCGTCATCTTGTAGTTGAGGGACAGGTCGAACTTGAAGTCCGTCTGATTGGTGCCACAAGGGAAGCCAAGCACCAGCTTCCTGAGCTTCACCGGCCTGTAGCTCTCATCTAGCTGCAGGCAGGCGGCTGGACCCAAGGAGTCCGAGAGCCATTCGGCGACCTGAGAGCACAGCTGGTGTTAGCAGTAACCGAACATCAGAATATCACACCCAGACAAATTCCCCTTCCATCTGCTCTGCCATCCGAACAACGGCTCACGTCGGCAATGTTCGGAATGGTCGCAGACACAGCCACGAATCTCATGGGAAGACGTGACTGGTGGTCGCCTCCATTGCGATAGGCATTCATTGTTTTCATTCGGCTGACAACGACCTCCAAGGTTGCTCCGCGGGTTGAGTCTTTCACCACATGGATCTGGAGATGGTTCATAAATATGTACCACATGCCAAACATACAGTGAAACATATGCTTTGTTTGAAGAGAAAAGATATTAAAAATGGAGCAGGTCGCTGCAGGGAAACTCCTGACCTCATCTATGAGAAACAACTTGACCAGCTGCACTGGGCTGCTAAGCCTCCACTTCCTTGTCATACTGTCCCACTTTTCCTTGAAGGTGAGAAGAAAGGCAGAGATACATGTCAAAGGGAACCAAGTGCACACAGTGGTCAGTGTGCCCACACCGGCGGTGTTTGTGTAGTCTGAACCCACACAGCACCAACTGGAAAGCCTGGCCTACCGGTGTGGTCATGATGATGTGGGCGTCCTGAACCTCAAAGAAGTCATCAATTTCGGTGTCACCAGTCAGTTCTTTGCAGTTGAGCCCAAGAGGCCCGAATTTCTGCCTCCAATTTTCGTAACACTGGCTGCACAGGGCTTTAATTGGTGCCACTGCACACATATAGCACACAGCAAGAGCACGGTCAGGCTATTTCTTCAATCAGTGAGTCAATGAAGCAATTCAAGCTTCAACTCCAGGAAACATAAAGGCAGCTGGCAAAAGATAACCTCTCTAAAACAAAATAGCCAAAATCACAGCACATCTCAGAGGGCAATAACAAAAACAACCGTTTAAAAAGTGAGCCTTATTTACCAAACCTGCATTCTGAAAAGTTCATTTTCACTGTGCCAGAAGCATGGATGTTTGACCGCGAATGAAGCGATAACCCAGGGGTTGTGTTCTAACAATCAAACGAGAGAAACACCCTTGTGGCCTTCCTTTAATAACTGTGAACGACCAATACTTACTGTACACAACTTTAACAGAGTGCCAGGGAGCGGGGACCTCCATCAGCAATCGAATAATTGCCAATTCAAAGAGCACTGTTTTTCCAGAGCCAGTTGGGGCACAGGCCACAAAATTTTTACTGGTGTAAAGGATCTGCAAAACAGATCCTTTTATTATATTTGCATGTTATTCATCTGAATTAGAACCACTGAACTGAATTAATTTAACAGATAACAAGCATGAGTATGGGAGAGATTCACCCACTTACATCATCCAGGGCTTTCGACTGCACATAATTAAAGTAAGGGAACTCTTTGAAGACAGATCTGAACTGTGCAGCTTTGCAAGTCATATCAAGGCTTTTTTGTTTTAACATTTTCCTTTTAGTGAAATAGGCTGTCCGAGAAAAAAAAAATTGCAATTATCCGGCTTAGTGATGCGTCTGGTTTTTAAATGTAATATACCTGTGAAGTGTTTTGGATGAAGTACATATTTCAATAAAATGTATAATATTATTCTTATTTTGCAATAATAATAATATCAATAACGAACACAATAAGAAACCAATTTTGCATACAATTCACATACGATTCCTCCATTCTGACCAACGACAAACACGGGTCATTCAATATGGAGGGGAATCCACCCTTCTGTTGGAGCTTTGATGTGCCATTGGGCGCCTTCTCTTTGTTGATACAAGGCCCTTACTGCACACTGAGGAAGTGGCATTACCCACAAAGGGATACGCTGTCCCAACACGTCACGTTTAATCTATCAGACAAATAATAGCCACCCCTTTAACAATGCATGAGCACGCTGACACTGGCTGGCGGCATGCAGGGAGCCACCTGAGCACTTGAGAGCTTTATGCATGTTAACCTGAAGCACAGAGGGATGGATAGCTACTCGGGGAAGCCACCACTGAGGCTCATCACAATCAGCGTGGGGGAATTAAGATGGCAGAAGGATACAGATTTCGGTGACGGAGCGGAGGACTCCCGGCCCCGATCCACCTGAAAAAAAGGAGTCGTTAATAAATCATCCCTCATCTAATGAGGTGCAGCTCTGTAGAATATATTAGCACTAATCTTCCACAGTACCTGATCTGGCATATTCAAGAAGGACTAAAGCGCTGTATTTTCTCTGCTGACCCTGCTCGTGCCTATGCTGATTAATTGACATAAAACCCAAACATCAAAGCACATCTAAAACGATGTAACAATGTCCATATCGTATTGACTAGCTGACGGAAATGAATTTTCATGGTACAAATTGTATCTCAAGTAACCAGCTCTTAAGCAGCCAGTGTCTGCCACCTGGTGGCCTCAATGGGGACTGTCGACCAGGCCACAATCTGTTTAATCTGCTTACTTTGAGTAAAGTCATCCCTTTAAACAACTCAAACGTGAACATGTCATTTTTAGGTACAAAAAAAATGTGAAACGTTTTGTACATTCTGATGAGACTGTTGAAAGATATAAGAAGGTATAAGAACTTTTATTGGGACAGGCTTTCAAAAAAGCCCAGAGATGAGATATTTTATGTCTATGCCTTTGCTTGGTCACAAATACACTGGGGGAGGGACCCGCTGATGAGCGTCCCCTTCAAAACAGACTTCCTTTGCAGTCGCTTGAAAGTGTTCCCCGTTTACAGTTAAAACAGGAAGTGTTCTGTCAATGTCAGGAAGTGGCCAGCACCAAGGGATACCACATGTCACCTGGGCTGAGACGGGCCACGGAGGTGTAGAAGTGGCTGGCAAAAGGAAGGCATATTACTAGTTTCACACATTCCCAGAATTAGAGAGTAAATTACAGTCTCCAAATGGGTTATATACATGATAGACATCTTTGTCCAGGTAGGCCATGTCAGTCAATGAATGACAATAAAAGATCTAGAATATGTTGTTAATTTAAACAGAATTATATGGACATGACCCATTTCAACTGACTCACGTTTATAAAGCAGCTTAATAGTCTTAGCTGTGAGAGGGTTAGAGGCCCTTCTGAAAAATGTAATACTGGAATTTTAAAAAGGGGTTATGCATATTCAGTCTTTAATAATGCTTTAGCAGTCCACCAATCCACATAAAAGACAACGGCTGTTAAATGAATTTCTGTCTTGAGTAGTTTTACAGGCAAATCTCCCCAGGTGAAATCCTGAACTTTGTTGTGCCCAGGATTTAAACTTCTGGTTTTGAGCCCCTTGCTGAACTGACTGCTCTATAACGATGTGCTTTCCTCTGAAGTTCCCGTACAGAGAGCTCGAGGCAGCAGCTCAGCGTGCGAGACGCGAGATCGGAAAAGATGGGCGAAGTCAGAAACGAAGAAAAATAGCCTGCAGTGCCCTAAGGTATAAAATAAATTGCAGTGGATGACTGGGAGCACAAGACACAAACGGCATAATAGATCATCTAAGATCTTGTAGCCTTTCAGGAGGCCGAAATCAAACTCTGCTGCACACGCATGACAGGCCATTAAAAGAATAATTTCATGCTCTAAGAACAGAAATCCGATGTCACATCTGATTTCTCAAAAAAGAAATAGAAAACAAAAAGAAAGACATTCATCCTGTGTTGTGTAAGATGCTCACGGCTGCAATGAGCACACTGCCCGGTAGACTCACCTTGACCTTGTATATTGAGCGACTGGGGATTAAATGGAAGGATATGAACTTTTTGTATGGTTCGATCACACTCTAACGAAGGTGGGCCATCTGTGCCGGGCACATATGAACTTGTGAAAGGAGCCATGGAGAAAGTAGCAGTTGGAGTCATGAATGGATTTTCTGCCACCTTAGAAACTTGGCCAGCGGTAGTATCATTGGTGTCTGCCTGTTTCGGGCATGGCGCACTGTTCAAATGACCACCGGGATCAGCAGCCACCTTAGGTGGAGGTTTGAATGGTCTGAAAAATGACAGGACAAAATGAATTTAAACTAATGTTTCCCAATCCGGTGCTTGAGGACCTGCAAACAGTGCACATTTTTTGCTCCAGGAGGAAGCTGGGAGGGAACAAAAACATGGACTGGCTGTGGGTCCCTGAGGAACGGGTTGGGAAACACTGATTTAAATAAATATGTCTGAAAATGTATAGCCAAGTATACAGAGACAACTTTCACAATTAAGTACCCAGAACAGTACCTAAAAATAGCTGCATGCAAATCAAACGACTATGCTTCTATGAGTTACTCCAAAGACTTAAGCACAGCATCATAAAAGCCATGATGTGGATATTACCAACATTACGTTTCCACACAACAAAGCATACACACTTATGACAGAAGACAAACTATACCTTCTCCCGACCTGAGAGACATCCCTATTGTTTTGGCTAAACAAAGAAGAGAAAGTTTGCTTTTCCAGCAGATATTCTGAGAATTGTGATGTGTTAGCGCTGACCAGGAGACTCTGAGATTCTGTGCACCTGTCAGCCATCAAAACATGGGACCCATCTTGTTCAGGTAATTCAACTGGTGCTCCGAGATTCAGAAACTGCCCTTTTTGTGAGGAAAAACATCTATCCCCACCAGCTTTTTTCAAAGGAGGCAGGAATTTCTTTGACTTCTGATAAGAGCCTGTGAAAAGGAGAATCAGTTTGGGCTTGAGATTTCAACCAATGCTGTGAATGACTGTCGATGAGCTTCAATTTTATAAAGTACAGAGTGTAAGCTTCACCTATGGCTATTCTGTGGTGGTGTGCAAAAGATTCACGTTTCTGAACATATTTTGAGCACAAAATATAGATTTTGGAACAAAGTACATTGTAGCAGATTAGATCCAGATGCAACTTATTCACAGATTAGCAATATATATATATATATATATGTATATATATATATATATATATATATATATATATATATATAACAACAGCTTTCATATAACAACTGTCTTCAATGCACTGCTTTACCAATAAGGTTATGATTACCCTCCTCTATCCTGGAACTTGCACCATGTCAGAGTACATCTTGGATGGATTGCACGACCAACCGAGGACACAAGTACTTTTTGACACCAAGGTCTTTGTACCAGCGGAGGAAGATAAACCATACAAACCTGATAAAAACACAGCATGTACTCAGCCAGATTTGAACCCTAACCCTAGGAGATATGAAGTCACAACCTTCTCCATTGAATGGCTGTCATATCTCAGGTGTACCATGATTAAAATTAATGTAGTAAAATTCTAAACTATGTATTCAAATTTTCTTTAATAGACTAGAGTGCTTTAATTTACTATTTAATAGTTTAAGGTTAAGGGTGCTTAATCCCATAAAACATAAAATTATTTTAAATGACAAAAATAATGACAATAAAGAACAATATTAAGTCCTCAACTCATGTCTGAATTAACCTGAATCTAACAATAGCTGATATAGGTTAATTAAGAGCTCGGCAGGAACAAAAACCCGCACTTCCTTCAATACAAAGGCCAAAAAGTGCCCTTCCGTACAGCAGGGTCAGTGAACAAATGCTGAATTAATGATACTTTATTCTCAATTCTATATGCTATTTATAAGCTATTTCCTATGACATTTTGTCTTTTAGAACATCTTATGTGATTCTCAGCTACTGTGATGAACTGGAATCCCATTCAGGATATTCCCCGGCCTTGTTCCTTATGCTGCTTGGGACTGGTTCTCGGCTATCCCCAACTCCCAGAACTGGAGAGGTGGATGGATGGATATCTTAATACAAGTAAATGCAATTGTAATTTAAAAAATACAGAAAACCAGTGAAAAAAACTATATTAAGTATCATAACTCTATAACCAGAGCTAATTTTGTTGATTTAAACCAGGGGTGGACAATCTTATCCGCAAAGGGCCAGTGCGTATGCAGGTTTTTGGGATAACCTTTAGGTCAGCTGTTCAAACCCAGGTGTGAGGATTCTCCAGCAAATCAGTCCTCTAATTAGTAATCTAATTAGGGAGTAACAGCAAAAACCCGCATACACACCGACCCTTTGTGGATAAGACTGGCCACCCCTGATTTAGACTAATAGCAGTTTACTGTGCGGTGGTTGTTTTTGATAAAAATTAATTTTAATTAAGTAGCAGCATTTTCTCAGACAGACTAGAGGTAAACAGACCTGCTTTTTTATCTGGACTGTGCAGACCATTTTTAGGGTTTGAAGACCCTTACCTGCCAAGCATCCCAGATAATCTGTCATAGGGAGCTTGACCCCAGAACAAAGAGATTCTGCAGTTCCCTTTAAGTGCTGAGTTTCGGAAGACAACAGAGGTGGTTCCGATTGCCAAGTGATTTGCTCCTGACATAGAGGTTTCCTATAGAATTTGGGAATAAAAACACCACAGAAAACTACACTTTAAATATTTTTGGTTGAGGGTCAGTGTATATATGGAGACTCATGTTCCCATGGCATCCATTGCAGAAGTTCCACTCACACTTGAAGAACAACGGGTCTTTCATAGAACAGGCTCTCCAAGGACAGAGTGCAGTCATCAGAGTCCAGCATTGTCTTAGATCATCAGGCAGCATCAGCTGTGGGTAACAAGATCAGATGAATCAAGTAACAAGGATCTGAGCTTTTTCACTACTTATCTGACGCCACACAAGTCATTATACGATATCTGTAGCACTCAGATAACTATGCTTTACTCAGTGTTGGGGAAAGTTACTCCCAAAAGTAATCCATTAGAGTCAGAGGTGGAAAGTTCACGTCCAGAAGCTAGATATCCAGACCAAGATTTTGTTTCAACCAAACAGTTGAGCATAAACAGTCACAGAGTACTCAACTGGTTGGCTGAAACAAAACCTTGGTCTGGATTTGTACAAATACATGTTCGTCCATAACCACGCATGCATGCACGAACAAATATTCACAAACAGGATTTTTTTTTTTAACAAATAATACAAATATTTTTAAAACGTGAA
Organism: Brienomyrus brachyistius; assembly: GCF_023856365.1. NCBI lineage: Eukaryota > Metazoa > Chordata > Actinopteri > Osteoglossiformes > Mormyridae > Brienomyrus > Brienomyrus brachyistius. The sequence continues at coordinate 2,578,178 of NC_064553.1, forward strand.
TATTAAAATAAAGTTGGAGTTATATAATTCAGACTGGTGGAGAGCACACAAATTGGGCTTGTTAATAAACAAACATAACATCGGATAACACGTAATACCATTAATGCGGATAATTGGATAGCATACTATACCGGCTATCCACAACATGCTTTTCTTGAACACCTTGTGGATGATAACATAATTAATAATTATGAGGTTAGCTCTGGTATGAACATTTAAGTTATCAGTCTTATGTTATGGGTGGTGTTGTGTAATTAAACAGGCTAATTTGCTTCAAGAATTATATCCGTCAGATAAAACACTGTAAATTTTGCGTGATACTCTAGACCGATATTTTTCGAGGGGGTAAATAATAAGTGAATTCTGTGAGGAAAACTAATTTAATAAGACATATACTACCTTATTAAAAGTACTATCGTTTAATGAACAAATGGAGAACGCGATACGTTAAACCCCTTCGGCTACGCGAGCCCGCCAAACCTGCCCACCGGCATCGCTCGAGCGCAGCGCTCACGCCCCTCGCGTCAGCCGCAGAGGACACTGCACCTGCGCGTGGCCGCGGTGCAGGAGCGACGCCGCCGCCGGCCTCGCGCAGCGCAGTCAGGTCTCCCGGTCATGTGACCGCGCCATAGCAGTGCGTCGCTCTGCAGGCGGTTAAGGTGACATCCTGGCTGAATGAACAACGCGTTTACCGTGCTGTTTAAATGCACGATAATACTACTTACGTCTCTCTACTACGTGTGAGATTACTCAGATGTACTAGACAAATATTAAACCCAATTTATAAACAGCTTTAAGAGAAAATACTGCATACATTCAGCGATTCTGCAGTACAGTGTTACAACGTTACAAAAACATGTCACTTATATATGTGATCTGCTTCCGCTGTTTTTGGTCCATGCATAACATGTTGGGGGCTGCCAGAGACACTGAATGTTAATTAAGAACTACGTACATTACAGTGGATCACTATATATAGGTGCTCACTAAATAACAGATAAATAAACCTTTATAATTAATATTAATGTATTCAGGACAAACTCCGAACAGCTGACATTAAAACCACTGACAGGTGAAGTGAATAACATTATCTTGCTTCAACAGCACCTGTCAAGGGTCTCATTATATTGGCAAGTGAATAGTCAGGTTTTTTTTTTTTTACAATGATGTGTTGGAAGCAAATCCTGATGACTAGATGACTGGGTCGGAACATCTCCAAAATGGCAGGTCTTGTGGGGAGTTACTGGTATGCAGTGGTTAGCACATACTAGAGGTTGCCCAAGGAAGGCCATCCGGGGAACCAGCAACAGGGTGATGGGTTCCAAGGCTCACTGATACATGTGAGGAGTGAAGGCTAGCCTGTTTGGTCTGACCCTACATTGCAGCTTGCTGCATATGGAACCATGTAGCCCCAGACCGGTCAGAGTGTCTATGCTGACCCCTGACTCGCACCAAAAACACGTACAATGGACATGTGAGCGTCAGAACTGGACCAATGGAAGAAGGTGGGCTGGTCTGATGAGTCATGTTTTCTGATACTTCAATTGGGTGATCAGGTATGTTCGATGTTTACCTGGGGAAAAGAGGGCACCAGGATGCACTATGGGAAGAAGGCAAGTCAATGGAGGCAGTGTGATGCTCTGGGCAATATTCTGAGAAGCCTTGGGTCCTTGCTTTCATGTGGATGTTAATTTGATACATGTCGCCTACCTAAACGTTGTTGCAGACTAATTACACCCCTTCATTGCAGCGGTACTCCCTAATGGCAGCAGCCCCTTTCAGCAGGATAATGCACCCTGCCACACTGCATAAATTGTTCAGAAATGGTTTGAGGAAGGGGTGGCATGGCGGTGCAGTGGTTAGCACTGTTGCCTCACACCTCTGGGACCCGGTTCAAGTCTCTGTCTGGGTTACATGTGTGTGGAGTTTGCATATTCTCCCCATGTCGTCTTGGGGTTTCCTCCGGGTACTCCGCTAACTGAAGTTGCTAAATTGCCCATAGGTGCGTATGTGTGCGTGAATGGTGTGCGAGTGTGTGTGAGTGGACACACGATCTTTGACCCAAAATATTGCACATTGAGACACCATTCCAAAGGTTTGTTTAGGGCATTAATAGGGGGGTTGATGGAGGGATTGATAGGGGAATTGGGGGGGGGGGGGGGTTGATAGAGGAATTGATAAGGGAATTGATGGGGGGGTTGATAGGGGCATTAATAGGGGGATTCCATGATCAGGAATGAAATTTGAACCAAAATCTGGGATGGTTGAGGAAAATCCTGGGTGGGTGGCAATGCTAGTATATAGATGTCATCATCATTAGTTATGTGTCTTTTAACCTAATATTGGCAAACATTGTCTTAGAAATTAACAGCTTATGTAAATGTTCTTATTTAAAGCAGGAACAGCAGCACTGGAATGTTTGTAGTCGTCTTCATTTGTTTGCTATTGGTGCAGATTTTACCATAGTACTCAAATTGTCAATGAAATGGAGAAGAAATACTCAGCTTTCAGTTGAACACTTATAATTTCACTTTAATGTCTTTAAGCACAGTATACACGGATGTATTGCTATTTAAAAACGTAGACGTGATTCATTACAAAAGGGAATTCACCTAAAAGATATTCCTAAAAATGTTTGCTTTTTAAATGATTTTAGTGTGGCCTACCACAGCATATTAACAATAAGCTTTTATACTTCCAAGGTGTTTTCTGCGATATTGTGCAACATTCAGAATTCTAATACACATATTCGAAATACGTACTGGTCATTATAGAGGCGATATATTTCCCTAAATGGATCTTGGTGCGATAGGTGCATTGTACCATTTAATATATTTAAAGGGCAATGTGTCTGTGCCCACTCCCACCATTTTTCCAATCTTCCAAGCAGCCACTTTTAACCAAGAATTTTTCTGCCTTCTGTATGGAATAATCCATTTATTAAAAAGGGGGGTATTTGTATTTGACAACCAAACCCGTACTACGAGCCAAGTAACATTAGATGGCAAATATAAATAAAGTAAAATAAAATTAGTCATAAGCTCAGTCTGACCTTTGATGTGATAATACATCAGGCACTTATCCCAGTAATTATCCTTATTGGCACTCACTGTGGACACATCATCCCTTTTACAGACATAGTTTGACCTGCAGAGTATCAGGCAAAATGGCGGCGGTGAAATGGATGGAGGACGAAAGCGAACAATAACCAAGAGTTGACGGTACAGCGTACATATCATTTACGTTTCCTACGCTGGGAAGGTAGGTTTTTTTTTTAATGCTGCTTGCACGGACCCCGCGGTTTGGGCGCGCTGAGGGGACGCGTGTACGCTTGGTTTGCCAGCATGTTGGCCGGGGTCCTCGCCTCTGGTGCGGAGCATTAATGGACACGGCGGTGCGCGACGACAGCGCGAGCCGGGCGATGTCTGTTTGATGCGGCCGGCGCGCGTGTGCGTGTGCGCGGACGCGGCCGCGACTCCCGAAGTGTTGAAGCCTGGAGCGTGTGATCGAGGCTTCAGGGTTTTTTTTTCCACGGGTGCGCGTTTGCTTGCAACTCTGGCAGAAAAAAGTTTCGCTGGCTTAAAAGCCGCTTAAGTTAAAAGGAACTTGACGCCGTGCCCCCTTGTTTTACGCGGCTGATGTCAGGGATGATACAAAGCAGTGTCAGTCACCGTGTGATGTAAACCCTCCGTGCCGGAAGATTTCCCCCCACACCTCTTTTATATAGCTTTGTACTTGGGCTGCATTGTCGCAGCTGCAGCTCAGGCTGCACGGGGAGCTTTGACACTTGGATCCCGCAGACGGGGGCGGGCTGCGTCGGCATCCCCCAGACTGCCGAAGGGCGCATTCTGCGCATCTTGCGCACCTTACGCAGCCAGTGGGCCGCACGCTGCGCCAAGCTCACCTGCCAACTTCCCTGGGCCTCACACTCCTCCCCCCGTCCCACCACGCAGGGATCCGCTCGTATTTTTAATCATACCTGCAGTGTCCGCTCGTGCCTCAGTAGCGAGCTACTGAAAATAATGATCCCGGCTCCAGAGCTCACTCTCACCTGTTTTATGCATAGGGTACTGCCTACACTTACATGAAATGTGGTTATTAGTATGGAATAATTATCCACAGACATGTAATATGTCTTCACACCGCCATCCTAGTTTTCCTGGACCATAACATGTGACCTTAATTCAGAATTCCTTGTCTCAGAATTTAGTTGGGTCACTGCTGGAATATTTTTAACAAACTGCTCTAATTTTTGAATATAGGATAAACTGTAGACCTACCCTAATTATAAGTGTTTTTCATGCCATATCTTTGTACTCTACATGTTTTAACCTACCAAGCACCCAAGGCAATTCATCGTAATAGTATTTATACATTTATATCAGTTTAATGTTAATCAGTATAATACTTTCTTAATCCAGAAATTTTAGTAAATATTTATTAACTTGATTTATAGTATTATACAGCGAGTTGTTGGGAGGTCTTTGGTCTCACACGTTTAAGGTTGTGGGTTCTAATACTGCAACCACTCTGTTTGTGTGGTGTTTGGGCACCTCTCAGTGTCATTCAGGTTTTCCCTGTCTACTCCAGTTTCCTGCCACAGTCCAAAGACATGCGAATCGGTGTGTCTAAACTGTGCATAAAGTATGTATGGAATACACCAATGACCAGAAGGTTGCTGGTTCAAATCCCACAGCAGGCAGAATTATTTTTCTTTTGTTGGGCCCTTGAAAATGGCCCTTCGCCTCAGTTGTTCCCGGCACCGTCTGACCTTGCTTTGTACATTGATTTGGATAAAGGCGTCACATAGATAGATAGATAAAATGAAAATGATTTTTTTTGTGTGATGGTAGATTAGCTGTCGGTGGTTTTCCATCCTGGGGTTGTGATTTCTGTGTCCATGAAGGATTCTGTTCTATCCATCATGGCTGTCCATAATGTGTCCATGTGTGACAGGCAGCGGAGGGACATGCTCGCCTGTTTCCCCAGTTCCCTGTCGGTCCGCTTTCTGATTCGCATTGTCAAGCACAACATGGTGCCGTGCGCGATGGCAAAGCCGCCAGCTTCCGCCAGTGACAACCGTCGGCTTTCCTCCAGTGGCCGCCCAACTTATCCCTGCCAATTTAGACCTTTCTTTTTTCTCTCTGTGTGACAGTGGTGTTGTATCGGGCTCCTGTGGGACTCCAGGTCACAATCGTTAAACGACATTGCCGAGCAACCAGCCCCTGCCTCGGAAATGCGCGTCAGCTGAGTGAGGCGCTCGGGGAGCCCTGGATGCCGCTGTCCGACGCCTCTGCCGTGAGCCTGGACTCTTTCTGCTCTCTTTTCATTCCCAGAACAGCGAGCCGTTTGCCTAATAATGATCCTTAAATCGACGCATCGTGACAAATAGCTTGTGTTTCTGCAGGACTCGGCGGCAGCGAAACGCCAAATCGATCTTATAGACCCTTCGGTTAATTGGTACTGTGATTGTTATTTAGCAAACGAAAAGCAAAAGTATTTCTGTTTAACTAGTTTAGATCCAGCAAAATCCAGTATGATGTTTCTCCATGAAAAAAAGCAAAAATTATTTTAATAAAAAACCGTATTTCACTGTTTAGCTTGCTGAGTCTCTGGGCCTGTGTACAGCCTGTGTTTCCTGTAGCTGGATTGGTTGGGCTATTGATCACATTTTTGTGTGGATTTCTTAACTGTATGGTTTGTTGCTTGGTTTACTGACAAAAAAAAACGTGGCATTTATACAAAAGACGACCACTGGGCACTGAAATTGGAACTCTGCTCCCTGCATACTTTAGATGGTAAGTTACACTCCAGCAGGGCAGAGTCAAAAGTCTTACGGCAGTACATTTAAGGGGCATTGCGCAGAATCGTGACGTCACCGCTGCGGAGGTCACACAGAGGCTATAAACGGAAAACCCGGCTGTATCTTTTTATGCCTCTGAAACCTGCTGGATGCACTGGACTCTGTTTATTCCAGCTTAGCGCTGGGCTGGAGTCCTTAAGTGTCCAGTGCTTGCAGTGCTTTGGAGGGGCTGAGTCAGGTGACATGCTAGAAAGAAAGAGAGAAAGAAAGAAAGAAAGAGAGAGAGAAAGAAAAATTCAGCACCTTGGAATCTGGAGGCATGTTCAGAGACCGGTGCTGCTAAATCACAGATACTTGGAATGATGAATGTATTTCTATAAAAAATAATATATACAGGGGCTGGTGTGTCCATTAGTGGATCAGGAGTCTGTTCTTGTGACAGGAAGGTTGTGGGCTCGGATCTCCGTAATCACATCACAGTTGCGACCTTGAGCAAGGGCCTTAACCCCAGCTGCTCCAGGGACACTGGCTCACGTCGGCTCTCGGCCCCTTAGCCTTGGACAAAAACGTCTGGTAAATGTAAATAAAATGAAATTACTGCTGCACTGTTGTCAGATGTGCGAATCTGTGGAGACCCGCTTCCTGTGTGTAGCTTGTTTTTAAATGTGCATTTGTACCTTAGGGTCTAATGCCAACCGCCACTGACCTATTGTATGGCGGTGCAGTGTGCAGTCTGCAGTCTAAAACCATAGAAACAAGTCACCTACAAAGTCATTGTAACTATGGCAATTGTTATGAAGTTCGTAGATCTAAGGTGTGAGACGTAGATGGATTTAAAGCAGATATTAGACTGTGCTCTGATGTAATGTACTGATGTGAGTCCAGTAAATAGTGGGGTGTTACCTGTTTCCTTATGGTAGGGGTTGGTGATGGGGTCCATTCTGCACTGTGCTGGTTTTATAGTCCTCATATTAGAGGTGTGAACCATCCGCAGATAGGAATCCATTTACCAGACACCTGAGCTCCATAACCCACAAAAGGCTGCACAGAAGCCCGAGAATCCACTGTTAATCTATGTTATGCACTTAATACATGCAGGCTGTGTGTGGCTCTGGGTTGGGACGCTGTGTCTGTGATCAGAAGGTCATGGGTTTGAATCCCATGGTCGTCAGAGTGATTTCACTGTTGGGCTCCTGAACGAGGCCCTTACAGTTACTCCAGGGACTGTCTGAGCCTGCTTCTGAAAAAGGCTTTGGATGAAAGCATCAGCTAAATAGGTGTCACGCGACACAGAATGAGTGCGGTTTTGTTTGTGCAGGCTATTTAAGAACGCCGAGCAGTATGGCACCTCTTGGTGCTGGTTTATATGAAGCTGTACAGAGCATCTGAGGAAGAGCTCTTGTAAGGATGCATTTTTCAGCAGTAATCTTCAGCAGAATCTTTATCCAGTGAGTGCAGTTGTGAATGTGTTTCTCACTGCATCTGGTATAAGCATACAAACCCCGGGGCCACTGTTGTTTGTGTGAGACATCAGTGACCATCTTCCCTTGGGAAAGTCATGGAAATTCTGCAGCGGTCCCTCTGGAAGGGTGTGTTTGTGTTATGGCCCATTAGGGTAAGACTGCAGAAAGGTGCCCCCCCCCCCATGGGCTCATCGCTCACATGGCGTCCTCCTTAGCCAGCTAGCCTTACTGCTAATTTGGATTTTCCATGCTTATGTTCAATACTCACGTGGGCACTGGGCACCAGCAATACTCACATGGGTACTAGCTTTTCGGTAGTATACGGACATTTATTTACGCCTACAATTTGGTAGGTAGATTAGTAGTACGCCTAAAATACTAATGAGGCATTTTGTGATGGCCAAAGGTTAGTATTCAGTATAAATGCGGCATATCCTTATGTTTAATGAACGTGTCGAACTTTAAGCTGTAGAAAGCATTGCCCCACAGACGTCTTTTTACCTTGTCTCCTCTTTTAAAAGATGTCATGGCTGCTGAGCTGTTCTGTTCTTCATCTCTCCTTCAGTGCATATCGCACTGAAGTATACCAAACCACAGTATACCAAAACGGTATTATGTGGTGCGCACCGCTACAGTGCATATCGCACTGAAGTATACCAAACCACAGTATACCAAAATGGTATTATGTGGTGCGCACCGCTACAGTGCATATCGCACTGAAGTATACCAAACCACAGTATACCAAAACGGTATTATGTGGTGCGCACCGCTACAGTGCATATCGCACTGAAGTATACCAAACCACAGTATACCAAAACGGTATTATGTGGTGCGCACCGCTACAGTGCATATCGCACTGAAGTATGCCAAACCACAGTATACCAAAACGGTATTATGTGGTGCGCACCGCTACAGTGCATATCGCACTGAAGTATACCAAACCACAGTATACCAAAATGGTATTATGTGGTGCGCACCGCTACAGTGCATATCGCACTGAAGTATACCAAACCACAGTATACCAAAACGGTATTATGTGGTGCGCACCGCTACAGTGCATATCGCACTGAAGTATACCAAACCACAGTATACCAAAATGGTATTATGTGGTGCGCACCGCTACAGTGCATATCGCACTGAAGTATACCAAACCACAGTATACCAAAACGGTATTATGTGGTGCTCCACTAATCGAATTTAATAAACATGAAGATGCGGTAAGTTTATACAGATAACTAACTTTTGGGTGTCACAAAATGCATCTCATTAACTGTACTACTAATCTGCTTATCAAATTGTGGGCTGTATAGTATCGAAAAGCTGGAATCCAACCAAATGTTTTGCCCATTGTATAAAGCCCAGGTGATTATTCCACATGCTTGATATAATATTGATATGACATCGCCCAGCCCTAGTACTTGGTATCGGCAATACTCACATGGGTACTGAACACCGGCAATACTGGACACCGGCAATGGTCGCCAAGGTAACCCCCACCATGTTTGCCTTCCTGACTGACTCATTGAGCTGAGTGCAGCCTTACCTGCTCACATTGAAGAGATAATCAGAGGTGTACATTTCAGATCCAGAAAGTAAAAATCCAGACCAAGATTTTGCTTCAACCAAGCAGCTGCGTCCTCTGTGTCTGTGACTCTTCATATTCAAATGGTTGGTTGAAACAAAATCTTGGACTGGATTTTTATTTTCTCCACCTCTGGAGATAATTGATGTAGCAGTGACAGACCTCATTCTCACAGTTATCACAGTGGGAAAATAAATCGATAATATCGATAAATAATAATGATAATAATGGCAAAGAGACTATGAACTGTGTTACTGTCACAATGAAACCAATTAAACTCTCTTGGTATAGCCCAGTAACTGAAGCGATTATTGCAGTTAGTGTCGAAATCGTTTCTGCTGTTCTAATTGCTGTATTTGAAGTCTGAGATGTGTGCGATGCCGTCGGTAAGGCCCCAGAGCACCCGAGTAACTCTGAGTACTAAGTAGGTCGCCGTCGGCTCTCCCGTCTGTCTCCTGGTGCCGATTCTAATGTGTGATGCTTGGAGCCGGTGGCAAGGGCTCACGACGCAGGGGAGGAAGCGGCCCTGAATTAGCAACTTTGTACGAGATCAGCTGCCAAGACAAGATATTTCCGTAATATGTCAGATCTCCCGAGAGCGTGTATGCCAGCATCTTTTCAATTAGTGCTAGGGAAGGAGGGGACATGTCACGTCCGTGTGAAGTCCGAGGACAATCTGCACTTTTTCGACTTGGTTCGGTCCTAATCTGCTCGAAACTCCGGTTTTACTTGACGTCGTTCCTGATCTGCAAACGGCTCGGCAAATGGCTTGGAAGACGTTGCGTGAAATTCTTGGGTTAAGTGCAGATGAGCCTTTGCTTTCAAAACCCTGGGTTACATTCAGGTGCCACATGAGTTGTCTTTCCGAGGAGCCAGCAGATATCTCTTCGGAGGTGTTTGTTCTTATCTCGAATGGACTCTTTTTGAGATGATAAAGACCTCTGTTATTCTCACCGGGGCCAAACTGTGCTCCGTTCACAGCAAACAAACTGGGCCTTAACTTGTGCCAGTGTTTCAGTCAACTGCAATTCGTCTTTCCGCCTGATGTGTGTTATACTTTCGTATGGCCACATGGTGGCAGCACGGGCTCAGTTATCCTACAGAATGCTTAAATACAAGCTGGGTAGAAACTTTGAGGAGAAGTGTGGGCAGATGATTCCCCTGTGTTGGAAATGACCCGCAAAGATGTATAAACTCATAGCGAATCCTGCTGGCGTGTTAGTGCACGGGGCCAGGACAGTGCGGGCTTCAGTGCGGCCAGGACAGTGCGGGCTTCGGTGCGGCCAGGGCAGTGCGGGGCTTCAGTGCGGCCAGGACAGTGCGGGCTTCAGTGCGCCCAGGACAGTGCGGGGCTTCAGTGCGTCCAGGACAGTGCGGGGCTTCAGTGCGCCCAGGACAGTGCGGGGCTTCAGTGCGCCCAGGACAGTGCGGGGCTTCAGTGCGCCCAGGGCAGTGCGGGGCTTCAGTGCGCCCAGGGCAGTGCGGGGCTTCAGTGCGCCCAGGGCAGTGCGGGGCTTCAGTGCGCCCAGGGCAGTGCGGGGCTTCAGTGCGCCCAGGGCAGTGCGGGGCTTCAGTGCGGCCAGGGCAGTGCGGGGCTTCAGTGCGCCCAGGGCAGTGCGGGGCTTCAGTGCGCCCAGGACAGTGCGGGGCTTCAGTGCGCCCAGGACAGTGCGGGGCTTCAGTGCGCCCAGGACAGTGCGGGGCTTCAGTGCGCCCAGGACAGTGCGGGGCTTCAGTGCGCCCAGGGCAGTGCGGGGCTTCAGTGCGCCCAGGGCAGTGCGGGGCTTCAGTGCGCCCAGGGCAGTGCGGGGCTTCAGTGCGCCCAGGGCAGTGCGGGGCTTCAGTGCGCCCAGGGCAGTGCGGGGCTTCAGTGCGCCCAGGGCAGTGCGGGGCTTCAGTGCGCCCAGGGCAGTGCGGGGCTTCAGTGCGCCCAGGGCAGTGCGGGGCTTCAGTGCGCCCAGGGCAGTGCGGGGCTTCAGTGCGGGGCTTCAGTGCGCCCAGGGCAGTGCGGGGCTTCAGTGCGGGGCTTCAGTGCGCCCAGGGCAGTGCGGGGCTTCAGTGCGCCCAGGACAGTGCGGGGCTTCAGTGCGCCCAGGACAGTGCGGGGCTTCAGTGCGCCCAGGACAGTGCGGGGTTGCAAATATTCCTTGGAAATGACATTTCTTGAGGTGGACTGGGGAATGAAACCTTTTCTTCAGGTCTATACATGGAGCGAACATAATCCAAGGCTTCATTTGCTACTGTTTTCTAAAAGGTTTTCTTCTTTTGATATTGCAGCTTATATTGCTATTACAGGTTCTTAAAGTGCGAATATGATTGCATTTTTAAAATACATATATTTTTAGCATGTCTGCGTTTAGTATGAGCTATTTGTTGGTCCCTCATTTTGGAAAAACCCTGTTAGTTGGCTATACCTGAGTAAGACCTGGTAGAGGAGACCTTGGCTACAGTGGAGTAAAGGCCTCTCTGGCCAGTTTTGGAGCCATCTTCTGGCGGCTGATGGGATTGCAGCGTAGAATGGCGGCAGGAATCCAGGCGGATTCGCCGTGAGCGGTCCCTGCGTGTGAACCGCTTCTCATCTAGCCGTGTGTTTGTCGGTGTCACTTATTTCCGCCTGTCGTCGGCGAGCTGTCCTCTCGCTGCACATTATTAAACGAACACACTGTTGTTCCCGTGGCTCGAGGCATTAAAGATTCCCTTTCAGCGCGGAAGCAGTCAGGTATTGATGAGCGGCATGGCTGGGCGTGGAGCCCCCCGTCAGGGTAATGGCGGTAAGGCGTGTGGTGCCTTTCATGCGGCGACTTGCCACGGTGCAGCCTGTCCTGCGTTCTTAAGATGGTATTAATTGGGATAATGAGAGGCTCCTCATTTTCCTTTGTATACATTAACCATTATCCTCATTAGCTCCGCGTTGCCTCCCAGCAAGGCTCCCCTTCACCCCCCCCCCCTCCTCCTCCCCAGCCTCGCGGGAGGTAATTTGCATCCCCCCCCCCCCCTTGCCGGATTCCTCGCCGCATCAGCTCACCATGGAAACATTAGCCTTGTTTGCAGCATCGCCCTGATTTATCTGCGGTCGGCGGTACCACGGAATCGGCTCCTCCGGTGATGACGAGCCCCCAATTGGCCGCCCCGACCCTGAAAACGTCGCCTTTTTGGTGGTGCGGGGGGGGGGTCTCGTGCACAGATGGCTTCTGTTCCAGATGCTGATGGTCCTGGTCCGGTGGTCAGTACCTCAGTGATGTCACCGTGTATGAGCACCGTCCGAAAACGACACTATTTATAGCTGTATCTATGTCAGCCCTCTTCGGGCAAACAGTAGAGTTATTGAGCCAAATGTTTACTCTTACGGGTTTTTTTTTAATCCGCTTTAAATGTTGAATATGGCACATTTGAAAGTATACTATTAAGAAGTGCTGCTGTATGCAAGATGCCACGTGACTTCAAATTGAAATATTTCCCCGGGAAATAAGTGGCAGAAATGCATCCGGATTTTAACGGGAGGAATGTTATTTAAGTATGTAGCTAAAATGAGCGATTCGCCTGCTGTTTAAGACATGGATGAATGTGTGTGAGAATAGGACCTCTGGCTTCTGGGGTGGGGGGTGGGGGGGGGGGTGTGGCATTAACGTAGCACAGGCCTAGGAGACCCCTGTCAGAGGGACTTCTGTAATCTGTTTAATTTTGAAAGGTATTGTCTTAAGCTTCAAAGTTTACGTGGCTTAATCCTCTACCTAACTCCACAGGCGGCCGGGCCAAGGCACTGTCAGTAGCCCAGCGCGTATCTCATCTACTCCCCGTGACAGAAATCCTCCTCCGAGACACGTCTGTCCGCGTCTTCCCGCAAACCCTTTGTTTGATGTCGCTGCCTGTTCTCAAACACGACTTGTGCCTTAACCCAGCTGTCACCCGTGCCCCTGTCCCCTTTTATCACCTCGTACCCAGGCCTTTTTTCATCAGCACAACCGCTCTCGGGAAACGGGCGGGTGGGTGTTAGGGGGGGTGTTTTTGTTTATTGGCTTTTATTGCTTTTGATGGGTCGGTGTCTGGGGCCCGTGTCTGTGAGAGTGCGGCGTTGCTCTTTAAAGCAGCTTCCCCTGCCCTCTGGCCGCCACTACCTGCCTGCCGCCATAACTAAGCCAAAGTCAACATTTAACTCGACGCTTCAACATCCCTCCTAGGTTGTTTGTTTTAATGATGCAGCGTGGCCTCCTGTCGCCAGGTGTGTTCCTGCACCATAAACGCTATCCCGACGGAACGTCATTTTCCGAAGTGTGATGTTTTTATCGTGTTAGGCTAACTTCCCGCGGCACTGTGCCACACCGCGCCATGCAAGCTGGCCTTGTCGGGGTGCCTGCGGGGGACTCGCCTGGGACCTCGTGCCCCAGTCCGGCATCTTTTCTTCGGGAGTCTCGACTCATCGCACGCTGGTGCTAAGTCGGGTTCATGCTAAGCTGCGGGAGTCTTGCCAAGTCGCTTTATTTAATTTAATTTCTTTTCTTTTCTTCATATCTCAGCGGTCAAACGGACCTTTGTTGTGAATGGCTAACAGTGGCCACACCCGGAGAGGTGAAATCACCCAAAGGAGGTGCAGGGTCCCCTTGCTCCTCATAAATTGCCCCCCCCCCCCCCCCCCCATTTGCTGGACTGCCTCTCTCCAGCTCCCAGTTCATTTTTTCTGGGTCTCTTGCCTCTGTTTTGTTTTGCATTCATTCATTTTCTGTTAGGTGTGACCTGCCCCCCCCCCCCCCCAATTCATCTGTGTGGTTCCATCCTTACTGGTTCCATCCTTACTGTCACACCATCCTGTTTCTCACCATAACAGTGACAGCTGTGAATTTTTTATTTTTTTTAACAGCCAATAATAGCTGTTGCTGTGTTGTTAAAAATCAATGACATTAAGTTGCATTTTCCACCCCAAACCAATTTTTCTTCTTAAGAAACACTTAGGTGGGTGTTCCTGGTGCTATTGATGATTAGCAATTAGCATAGCATACCATTGTTGTGCTTTATTAATCTCCTTCATTGGGCCTGATTATTCGGGTAGAGCGTTGGTGTTATAGACACTGAAGACTTATGGGTAATAAATTGGTTTAGATGAAATTATACCTTTTAAAGTGTCTGTATAAAAAATAAAAACGGTAAAATTCTTCTGTTACCAGGTTGTCCAGGTGTGGATACGTGGAACCATTTTTCGGGTTGTTGGCTTTTGTTTCTGTCTGGATCGTCCCGTTATTGAAGCAAAGCCCTTGTTCACTTTATATGACATGAATATTCATCAGTTACCGGATGGAAAAAGATGTCCAAATGAAAAACCCATTGGGGACATCCAGGGAGCCCGAGAGACAATCAGGGGACTCCATCCGAATGGTAAAGGTGTCCGAGGCCACTGCGCAGTGGTGAGGGCCACAGTGTCTGTCATTCATAGCTGCGTTGCATCAGCTGGGGACTGTTTCAGGAGACAGAGTAGTTATCCAGCTTCAAACCGAAAGCCTGAAGTACAGCTGGCACATGCTACCGTTTTCATTCAAGATCTGGAACAAAGCCCAGGTTCTTAATAAAGCTATTTGATGGAAGCTCCATGCAAATGTCAGTCTGTTTGCACTGTCTAACCTGAGCTGGTTTTATGTGTTTTTTTGCGAGGTGTCATGAGCGCCAGAAATCTGTAAAATATCGTAAACAGGAGAGGGAAGAGGCTTAATGAAATGTGGCCAAGGCTCGGTTTTTATGATTCAATATCCCGGGAAGCTTGATCTTCGGGGATTAGAGAATAATTATGATAATGTGCAATTATCACTTTGTGTTTTTTTTTTTTTTTTTTTCTCTTTTTTCCCCCTGCAGTAACCTCCACAAGAAGTGTGGGGAAGGTGTTAGCTGAAGTGCTGATAGTTTAAGAACAGAAGCTATGAGGAGAAGGAGGAACTCCTCCCAAAACCGCAGCTTTCATCTGTGGACGGGAACAAATCCGGCTTTCACGAGATTCGTATTTAAGCTACGCTGAGCAGCGAGACCTGCTGGTCGTCTTGTTTGTTTGGGGCGATGAGGTGATCTCAGATCCCGTCACTGGATCGGCAGCACGTGACGGAGGATGTAGGAGATTGAGATGTTGAGCGTTGGGTAGGCGGGGGGGTTGCCGATGACGGTTTAAGCTCGCACGTGCATCGCTCGGCTCGCCCCCGCCTCTGTCAGCCCGGAACAGGGAGCGTCTGGTCTCCCTCTGAACCCCTAACACCCCAACAGATGGGAAGAATATGGGGTACTGGATTTTTCCTACCTCCGAGGTGATGCCGGTGAAGACTCTCATTAACACCAGATTCACCACTTTGTTAGCGAGTTGGCCTCCTGTTGGGGGGGGGCGGGTGGGGCAGGAGGGCGGTGGGGCTTGCGGTATCTGCCAGGAGGGGTGCATCACAGCTGGCTGCAGGTCCACAGCGATTCCAGACAGTGGTGGGTATGGGGACACCGAAGCACCACAGCTCGAACCCAGAGCTGTATTTGCGGGCTCCAGAAATTATTAGCTGGCGTTTTCAGAAGCACTAAACCCCTCCCCCTCCGTGATCCTCTTCCTGCATCCCCCCCCCCCCCCCCCCCGAATCTGTCAGGAGCTTTCCGCTCCGCCAGCCAGCCGCGCTTTTTTAACCGTGGCTGGTGTTTACCCATTTGTAAGGATTTGAGCAACATGCGCGCCTCTCGCTGCGCCTGGCGCTGGCACCATTTGCGAGTGAGAAGCAGGAATATGATCTCATTGAAGGTGTACCTTTGTTCCCATGGAAATAGGCGTGTTCCTGTAACAGCTGAGAGTTTTCGAGCGAGTTGTGGGAGGGTTGCCGGCGAGAGGTGGGGATTCTTAATGCTCACATAATTAGAGCTCACCAGTGCATCCAGGGCTAGCAGCGGGGTGCGCCGTGAATGCGAGTGGTGAAAATAGGGGTCACGTAAGCACAATGCGACACTGAATAATATTCACGTCTGTCTGTGCGGAAACCATTTGTTTCTCCTGGCGATTTCCATGCATAGATGTATTTTTATATTTATGCACGTGTGTGATTCTTGTGTAATTTTTTTTTTAAGAGTTTAAATTCAGTTCAAGTGAAAGTATAGTCAAAGGGTAAGCAGTTGAGTCAAGTCGATTTGGGCTGCCCAGTTCACACCTGGCTAATGTTTCTAACTT
Organism: Brienomyrus brachyistius; assembly: GCF_023856365.1. Lineage (NCBI taxonomy): Eukaryota > Metazoa > Chordata > Actinopteri > Osteoglossiformes > Mormyridae > Brienomyrus > Brienomyrus brachyistius. The sequence goes on from NC_064553.1 coordinate 2,594,194, forward strand.
GCCTTTCAGGTTGCATTGCCAAAATGGCCGACCTGATGCAGAATGCCAAGGAGGAGAGTGACGCGGAGGCTGCGTCGGACAATGCTGGTGACTCCCAGGAGCCCTTCGGGGGTCCGGCCGTCGCTCTGAAGGGCGGTGCGTCGCAGGCGCTGCTGCCGAAATTGCCAGACCGCGGGGACAAACCTCTTAATGGAATCCAGTCGGCTCTGTCCAAACACCGCAGAAGTTCCGGAAGCGATGCGGAAACTGGAGCTTTCACAAATGGACCTGGCTCACACAGTGACCCAGAGGAGCCTGGGGCTTCACCGGGAAAAGCCGCACCTGCTGAACGGCCAGGGAATGCCACCAGTCCACTTCCATCACAGGCACCCGGCAAGTCAAGGCCTACAGACTCAAATAATGGTGCAGGCCTCAGCCCCAAACCATTCGCGACACCAGGCTCCCATGACAGTGAGTCCGAGGAACCCGACCGGCTTTCTGTGGATGACCAAGACAAAATCCCAGTTAGCCGATACGGGTCCCCTGATGGGCTCGGCGGCAGAAGAATATGGGACTTTGATATGGACTCTTCAGAGAGCTCCTCTGATGACTATGAGAGTGATCTGAACTGGGACCCGCAGAAGGAGTTCATGCAGTTCTTGTGGAGTGACCACAGCCAGCCGGAACCGGAGCAAAAAAAGGAGACCACTACGCCACCTTCAGGCCAGAGGAGGAGGAAGCGCAAGGTGCAAATGCTGGAGAGGCCCAGTGTCCCCGAACGTGTTCACCCCCTGAAGAAGTCTCCCGCCAACGAAGGGCCTCCTGTAGACATCCTTAACTTCAAGAAGAAGCCCAACTCTCAGCTCACAGGGGAAACATGTGACAAATATTCCAATGACACCGTAGAGGCCATCAAACAGCTCATTTTACACGCACCCACGAAGAAATCCCAAGATGACGTTGACGTCCATGAGTTGGACGTGGGCAGTAAGCCAAAGCAGCAGAGTGCCGGTCCTCTGGCGGAGCTGAGCTCAGAGGAGGAGCCCTCGTTCTTTCCCTGCACCAAGTGCAACGTCAACTTCAAAGAGAAGAAGCATTTGCATAGACACATGATGTACCACTTAGACGGGAACAGTCAGGTCCGGCATGTCAATGTGCCTCGGCCCTTCATATGCAGGGAGTGTGGACGCTCCTTTCGGGATCGCAATTCCCTCCTGAAGCACATGATCATTCACCAGGAGAGGAGGGAAAAGCTCATGGAGGAGATCAAGGGCCTCAACGAACTGAAGGACGAGGGCAGGACTGCCAGGCTGCAGTGCCCACAGTGTGTCTTTGGGACGAACTGCCCCAACACCTTCGTCCAGCACGCCAAGACACACGAGAAGGACAAGCGGTATTACTGCTGTGAGGAGTGCAGCCACATGGCTGTGACAGAGCAGGAGCTGGAAACCCACCTGTACGCAGCTCACCGTGTCGTGCGTAAGCCGCAGTGCGACATGATGGGGAAAAGTGGCGGGCAAAAGGAGCAGAGGAGGTTTACCATGGTGAGAAACTACGTGCCAGACGCCACCTCCTTTCCCTGCAGAATATGCCCCTTTAGCACTCGGAACAAGAACATTCTGAAGAAGCACGTGGAGCTTATTCACCAGCAGCCATACCATGCTGATGAGGAGGACGTTGACAATAGGGGACCCCTGTATGACGTCGCAGATGACTATGCAACACCTGCGTACAGGCAGCACAAGTTTACGGGCAAGGCCCAGAAATCAGACACTCAGAGGCTGCAGCTGAAGCCAAAGTTCTGCATGGAGAAGCAGGCTTTCAGGAAAAGGGCAGAGCTGCCCTTTTGGTCTGAAGGCTTGGCCCACCTCTTCAGAAAGAGCAAAGTTACTCAGAAAGCTCGCAAGGGCCTGGGATTCCCACTGTCCAAGTGGAGCCCCGGAAATTCACTCAACAAGCTGTCAGCCTCTTTACGGAAAAGTGACAAGCAAAGCAAATTATCTTCTCAGCAGGCTGCAAGGATAGACGTTACGACGGGACTCCCCTATGTGGAAGACGGCTACAACGACGACGACCAGGGTTACGGGAGCCTATTTGCAGGAAACTTGGAGAAGCCAAACTCCATGCCTCGCTGCTACAAGCCCCTGCTACCGAAAACAGAGAAGTCCAACAGCATCTTCTATGCTGGTTATGAGCATGAGAAGAGGCAGGGGGATAGCGAGGAGAGTGACAGCAGGCATTTGAGAGTGGAGCCATCCATTAAGAGGAAGTCTCCCTCCAAGAGGAAGATGTCCACACCGTTTCACAACACTATGGAAAAGACGACCCATGTGATTTTACCAAAACATGAACAGACTCCAAAGAAGCACGAAATTCTCAAGGACGTGAGCTACGAGGACCCGTATGACTTCAGCGATTACACCAGCGAGGCCACGGCCAACTTCCTGGACAGTAACGAGAATGAACAGAATCCCTACGCTCGGAACTACTTCATCCGGAGGCAGAGGTTTCCCGCCAAAGAGGATCGGGGCTCGTCTGGGGACACGTTTGAAAAGAGCGGAGACTCTGGAAATGAAAGTGACACCATTCAGAAGCTGATTGTGAAGGAAGAGCGCATCGAGACGGACGTGTCTGCACACACCCCTGGGGTGGACGTACACCCCCATGTGGACTCCTTCTCCGACTTTGACCCACCCACCTTCGGGGGCGAGCGGAAGTCCTGCCCATATTGTCCCGCCATGTTTGAGTCCGGGGTGGGGCTGTCCAATCACGTGCGGGGACACCTGCACCGGGTGGGGCTGAGCTATGATGCGCGTCACGTGGTTTCACCAGAGCAGGTGGCATCTCAGGACCGCAGACCCCGCATACGGCGGAAGATTACCACCATACGGCGGATGAGGAAAGGTGCCCCGTGCCGGTCGTTTGCTTGTCTGGTTAAAGCCTGAAACTTGAGGCTAATCTTGTGAAAGGCCAGCTGGTAGCACGGTGGCTAGGACATGTGCTTGTAACCTGAAGGTTGCTGGTTCAAGTCCCAGGAGAGCCCCTACTGCTGTACCCTAGAGTGAGGTATTTAACCTGAATTGTTCTACTGAAATATCCAACTGTTAACAAGTGATGCTGTCACTTTGGGTAAAAGCGTCAGCAAGGCATTTAAGCTGTTTTTTTAGTCATCCAACTAGTGCAATAGTTTCATTTTGGAAAGTCGGTAAATGCGTCGGACATGAATTATAACTCTTGGTGCATCGTGTACATCGAGCGTGCTTTGGCAGGACACTAACAGATCGCTGTATTGTCTGTGTGTCCTTCAGCGCACAAATCGGAGTCGCAGTCTGGCCACACGTGCCCGCTGTGTGGAGGCTGGTTCGACACCAAGACGGGCCTGTCGAACCACGTCCGCGGTCACCTGAAACGCATCGGCCGCACCGTGTCCAGCACCAGCAAGTCGCCGCTGTGCATCCTCAACGAGATGATGCAGGACGAGAAGGAGTGCCAGCACATCCTACAGGTCCTGAACAGGAAGCGCTTCCTGTCGCGCCCCTTTGTCTCGCAGAAGTTTGCCAGCAGCGATGGCCTCTTCCTGTCCCCCACTGGCATCCCTGTCAAGATTCAACACATGGGCCATGAAGAGGGAGCGTGGGGGTCAGCCCCCCCACGGCATGCGGCGGAGGGCCTGCAACCCAAACAGGAGGAGGCCAGGCCTGAGGTCGCCGCCACCCCCTCCAGCACTTTGATTGAGCTGCTGAAGAGGAAGAAGCTGGATGAGGAGATGGAGATGAACAATCGCTCGCAGACAGCCAGGAAGTGTCTTGGGGTGTCCCCTCCCAAAGAGCACAATGCAGCACTGCATCCACTAGGGGCAGAATCCACCTGGATACCAGGTAGGCAGGCTTATCACAACAGACCCACAAAAAGCAGGGCCCAACTCTTGGCTGAGGATGTCAGAGGATGTTTTGTGCTGGACCAGTACAGGCTATACATATACATGCAATAATCAAGCACAGTCAGCATCTTTAATGTTTATTATACTAGCTAAGAGTATTTTGTACTTGATTACTGAAACCAGATGGTGTGAGCCACAGAGTAGGCGCAGGTAAATGAATAATCTGCGTTCTTCCTAATAGATGTTGAGACCAACAACTTGGACAAATGAACTGAACTTCGGTTTTCCTGTCGTGACCGCCATGAGACGGTCTCGAGATAAAGCGTCCAGGCGTGTTTAAGCCATTTCGTGGACTTCATTATTTACAGGACTCCCGTGTTTGACTGCTACCCCGTCGTAGTTGGGGGGGGGGGGGGGGGGCGGGGCTGTGAAATATTCATGCAGGTTTCATCATGTTTTTGGGCAGTAATCCCAGAGCAATCGTCACCGGCCGCGCGTAGAGAAAGTTCACGATCGCTTCAATTATTGTAGCGTGTTCAAAAAGAATACACACCAGCCAAGGCCTTTGAAATTCAAATGAAAGCGATGGCAGGCTTTGATGTGGATTTGGAAACACATCCATTCTGTTTATTCACCTTTGTTTTATGTCGGTCCAAATAAACCCTTCAGTCGAATGTGGAGCCGCTCGTCTTTTTTTTAAAAAAAAAAGGAAAACGGCGAACAGCTTTTTCAGTCATTATGCCGGCTCTGACTCCCCATTAACACAGTGCTGCTTCATTAGTATGTAAACTACCTCCATAATGGTGATCCCGGGTCTGTTCACCTCCGTCTTCCACGCATGTTTACTTTCTACCTTTTGCACGGAGGCGATGCACTTAACCAAAATGTAATTGTTTCTCGCATAAACGTTCTGTGATTCAAACCACTTCCGTTGACTGGGGAAAATCCAAAAAAACATGAATGTTTCGGCAACGTAACCACTGTGTTAAAAGCTTGACGCATTTCATGCTGTTATCACGCCCCTTAGTGTTACAAGGCAAGTGTGGCGTAATTCATGCTATTCAATCAGTACTGTAATAATCCAGTCAGTATTTTTTGTCCTATGGAAACAGTATTTTATCTTTCTCATGGAACCTGGTGGTTTTATTTACCAGCTAATAATGTCTAATTTTACAGTCACCTATTTCATTTGGTGCAAAGCATCTTCGCGAAACTCCAGGACTTTAAATGAGCGTGGAACAGCGATTTAAGATCTAATCTGACAGGCGATTTTTGCCCTTATTTTCCAGAGAAGAGTGACTTGAACAAGAAGGTGTGTGTTCACTGTAACACGACGTTCCACAGTGCAGTCAGCCTGTCCAATCATCTGCGAGCTTATGCACGGCGCAAGAGGGCCGCCCTGCTGGAAGGCACAAGTAAGGTGTCTTCTCTGACTCTCAGAAATGCCGTTAATGTTCTGTACATTTTTTTTTTATCCTGTTTAATAAGTAAAAATATTTATTTTGAGGTGCTGTACGTTACGTCTTTGTTTTGACATTTTGTCAGTGAAATTTGCACACGGGTGTACTTCTCTTGGCCCGACAATGGAAGGGGGCTGTAGCAGGTGTGTGGAGCCCCCCGTTTGTGCCGCGGACGCAGCATCTTTGCAGAGCTGATGTTGCTGAAATGAAGCAGCCCGTGGTGTGCTCTTCTGAGGTGGCGCCCATTTCTAGGCGCGCGCGCGTACTGCCATGCTTGCAGGAACAGCCATGTCTGTAATCCCCGTTTTTTCAGCCTACGACTGCAAACAGAAGAAGCAGAGATCAAGGCCCGGGCCCAAGAAAAAAATGTTCCGGTTGCCACATGCAGCTGATGAGATCTATAGACTCACCTGCAGGTAGGCACACCATGCTACGCTGCCATGTATTATGATACGATACGCTGCGCTATGCTACGTGATGCTATGCTACGCTGCAGTCTAATGCGATATTCTGCGACATGCTACGTGATGCTATGCTACGCTGCAGTCTAATGCGATATTCTGCGACATGCTACGTGATGCTATGCAACGCTGCAGTCTAATGCGATATTCTGCGACATGCTATGTGATGCTATGCTACGCTGCAGTCTATTACGATATTCGGCGATATGCTATGCTACGCTGCAGTCTATTACGATATTCTGCGCTACGCTATGTGATGCTATGCTTTGTTGCAGCATAGTATGCATACATTGCGTATATGTTACGCAACGCTAAATGATGCTATGCCACAGAGTGCCACGCTACGCTTAGGCTATGGTGTGCTACATTACATTATGCTGCATTATACTGTGGTACAGTATGTTATGCTATGCTAATGTGTTCTGTTCTATGCTCTATCAGTAGCGGCTAAAATAACATACGCAAGGGTACAATGGAAATGCGATGGGCAAAAGATTAGCATGCAGGAGAAGTGCGGGACGTTTCATATTTAGCATTTAGATAACTGTCTATCCTTCAGAGAAAGCTTCAAAGTTGAACCCCGTTTAGACCAAGAGGATTAATTCTTTCTGCCACATGCTTCATTGAATCTCTCATTACCAAACTTTGTCTGTGTGGTTGTATGGTTCGATTGAAGATTAAAACATTTAGCGAATCTTGCTTGTCCGCCCGTAGCAGTCTATTTCAAGCACCCAGCACAATGTCCGCTGGTCAGTGGCCTTACTTTTGTTCAGTATCTGCTACATTTAGGCGTAATCGACTCCGTCAGCGCCATCGTTTCTTTGTGCGCTGTTACCAGCCGGCGGCCCTGCGTTTCTGTTCCAGCACTGCCCAGTGTTCCTGTTTGCTCCCGTCTCCACAGGTTCTGCGATCTGGTCTTCCAGGGTCCGCTGTCAGTCCAGGAGGACTGGATCAAGCACTTACAGAGACACATAATGAACACCGGCGTGCCACGCACGGGGGCGGGCATGGTGGAGGTGACTTCTGTGCCCAAAGACCCCCTCTCTCCCCCCCAAGAGCAGACACCCCCCTTGGTGTCTCAGATGGCCTACTGAGCCAAGGAAACTTTTATAAACTCACTATTTTCACTTTAGGTCAATTGTGCATATGTACATATATAAATAAATATAAGTATATCTATATATAAATATATAATTTCATACAATGTATACAGATCTCGCCTTCCCTTTTTATATGGATATCTTTTAAATCTGGTGAATTGGTTTAGGAACATTCAATTCAAAGGTGCAGCAATTTAGGTGTGACAGGGATGAGTTTGAAGTCTTTATATCACGCTCTCTTGTGTGACTAACACTATTTTTCACTAAGTTTTAGTGGTATTTTACTCTGTCCACGTTTTAGGGTAGAATTCATGCTGAGAATATGATTTGTCCTCAGTTTTCTTTTTTTTTATGCAGCGATATGAACAGTGTGAACGCACTACCAAATGAGACAACCCATACCTCAGATAGTGTCCATTAGGTCAACAGTGGTCCCCGGGAACAGTGATCAGCACGTTTTTCTTTTCTTTTTTTTATTGTTTGTTCGTTGGTTTGTTTGTTTTCCCGGTACGGTCAGCCTTTGTACTGTGGAGTGCAGTCAATATAGTACTGTAGAGTAGGTGACGCAAACAGGGTGAAAGGCATTCTGGGTAACCGGAACGCTGTTTCGATTTGTCCCACAAGCTTAGAGAAACACCACGTGACTATTCTGAAACCAAGACAACTAATTATTCATGTCATACACTTACATGCTGTTCAGTAAAGTCTATACACACAGTTTTCAGTTTTTTTTTTTTTTTTTTGTTACTTTAAATCTTTATTTAAGTCTGATCGAAGCTTCAGTGAAGAGCATGGATTGCGTTTCGTACCCGAACAGAACCCTGCAAGCGTGCCAATGGATTTTCGTGTCCCTGTGGTTGGCATGACTCAGTCGACCTCATCACGCTCACAGACTGCCGTCTTTGCGGATCTCCGGTCCTCAAGCTGTTTATAACATCCTGGAGCACATTCGCGTTTTGTACCGCCGTTTTCACGCCGTGACTCCTGCAATTACTGCTTCCTGGAAAAGATAAACCCTCTCGTTCACTTACCGTATTTAAAAAAAAAATAACTGATTTACTGTGCCAGAAACGTTGCCGTAAACATTGGTTTTTAATTTTTTTTATTGTATGTAAAACACATAGTTATGGTGCTGAAAACCTCATGTTAGATATGCTTATTAAATAATTAAGGACTAAGGCTGAAGGTTTAGTTGTACCGATCCTGGCGAAATCGTGTGTTTCTGAGTAGTGAATGTAACCGTTAACCGTGTATTTGATTTGTGGACGTGTTGAGCTGAGAGTTACCCTGTATTCATTTGCCGTAGTGCTCTAGATATAGCCGCCTTTCGATGACAATAAGTATGAGACTAATTCTGCTTTTGTGTTTCAAGTTCGACTCGACTGTAAACTTTTTTTTTTATCTGTGTAAAAGAAATTGGTGCAAATAAAAATATGCTTGGTAACGGACATATCATGTGGTGGGAATATCTAGGTAGGGCGTTAAGGACGTTTTTTTTTTTGTTGTTTTTTGGTTATGTGCCTTCAGATGCATGTCGACGTACCATACCGGTTAACCTCAATGTGTTAGTTATGAAAAACCATAAACCTGACCTACATTTATCACAGAACGTTTATTTTGCCTGCATTAATTGCAGGTAATGTGAGTAAATAATGACATTGTATACACAAGGTAATGATTTTTGCCCAACTCTATTTCTGTTTTATACTGCATATATTAGATATAACAACTGTACTACTAAATTACGGTGTTTCAAACGTTCATCCTCACAGAAGTTTTTTTTTTTTGAGGGGGGGGGATTTTATAACTATTAATATTCCGTGTGTACTGTAAGACATTGCTCATTGTAAAAAGTGAAAGCCTTTTAATTAATGTTACATTTGTAGCAGTCTGTTCAGTATATCTGCGAATGCACGTACGAAGAAACGGTAACACCTTAAATTAAGGTACTCGCACAGTTCAGTCCCTTCTCAGTCTCGCGTGTTATGTTTCCGCGCGCCGCGAGCACGAGCGGGAGCGCCAGCACGAGCGGGGGAGCGAGCTCTCGGAGCGCCGGGCCGTGCAGGAACAGCCGGGGCCTCCAACTTCTGTCCTCCAGAACAAAGGAACAGCCGCGTCTCAATTATTTAACGGCTAATACTCTTTAAGCTCTTGTAAATGAATTATTCTGTCTTGGTGACACGTCGTTAAGGCTCCCTTCACTTCTCTCAGACTGTTGCTACTTTCAACTTTGGTAGCGTCACTGGAGATTCTGGGTCCATGAGAAATGAGATGTGATCTTAACACTAGAGGCTCAGTAGGGCTTGTCGGCACCAAGGGGCAGCCACTGTGTACAAGTCATTCACAATAGTTTGTGTCAATGTTTATAGCTAAAACTGGGTTGAACTGTAAACAACATGCACATATATAACAATCACTATATATAGGCTACACTAATTCTGTGATATACTATATTCATTATTTTTCAGGGAACTCTTTTTAATGACCCACTCTTTTGGACATCAGCGGAGAGATGGTTAGTGTCAGACATAAAAAAAAAGTCATTTGCAATATCCAATAATATCCCGTCACTTTGGTGCATAATTAGAACCTGTTGGTTTTATGTGAACCTTTCCCTTGACTGTTAACTTAAGTGTTTATGCAAAAGTTTTTCTTTAAATAAAGTGATATTGAACTGCGAGGCTGGCTTGAACTTGACCTTTTAAAAACATTGTGTTGGTGTGTTGTGGTGAAGTGGAAGCCGTGCAGAGGCCAGCCTGGGTATGCTGGAGGCACGTCCTTGGGAGGCCTTAAGGTGAGCAGACCGCCGGCCTTCATTATCCGCAAAGCGCCTTTGCAGCTGTTCGCATTATATTAAGACACTACATCGAGGCGTGGTGTGATGGACTTCGCGGGTGTGTTTCATAAAATCAAACCTCTATACTGGCTCTGTCCTCTCTTCCTCTTCCTTCCAGGGCGCTCAAATTGCCGTATGGATGCCAGATTTTCCGAGGCGGTAACGCGACGGCGGACGGTGTCACGTGACGAGCGCCGGAGACGCGCCGGTGATTCTCTGCGCCGGCGGCTTGGACAGTTGGCCAGGAAAATCGTAAATGTCTCAAGCGCGCAACATGAATCGTCGTCGGTACACGGCATGGTTGATTGCAAGTGTAAAAATGCACGAGCGCGACCGTAATCATTACTTATTTTATTACAAGTTATTTTGGTAAGCGGATGCATTTCATGCAAACATTGCATTTTCGTGATTCTGTTGGTCCAGATATGGTATTAAAGTATCTGGCTGTGTAATTTTCATTATGTGACACAGGAATAAATAAAATCTGAATAATAATAAGGATAATAGGAATATTATTATCAACAATAATACAAATAATAACAATAATACTTGCATGTAATAATAATAATAATAGCAGATTTTTGTCCCCTTAAAATCAGTGACGAGGGGCAGATCAGAACCTTATCTGGGGCAGTATTTAAATCGTGGATCAAAGCAGCGCAAAAAAAAACAATTGGCATCGTGTACCTCCAGAGGGAATTTGATTACATTAATGCCTTTTCTCTGGGAAATAATTGTACCGTTCGATGGCTTCATTCGGTCCCATGGCTGTATCAAAATATGCTCTCCGTGGAGACTGGAAGTCATGTCGTGGACAGACAACCTCCCACGGGGCCCAATAAATAAAAAGATTATAATGAGATTGTAGTACCGTGACCAGACTCCCGCCCCCTCCCTTTTGGCAGCATTATGCATGAGAAAGAAAATGAACATAAAGAAACGTGTTTGCTGTTACGGGGCTCACACCTGCCATCTGCCACCGAAGTCCTCTGCTAGCAGCCCAATGCATGATAAGTCAATTTTCATTAGGCAGTGTATCAGAGCGCCTCCCTACGGAGTCCATCTTTATTAAAACTGTATATAAATGTAATCCCTTTCCAATAGAAAAAAGATGGCAACCATTCATTGACTTTGTTTAAATTAGCAAAGATAATAAGCTGGTATTGTACAATGAGAGTACGGTAATACGGTCGTATTAAATGAGCGTATTTTATTTATTTTTAAATGAAAGTTCCCTCTGAAATGGAGGAGCCAGCGCCTCGGACGCGGACGCCCACGCGGAAGGTGCTGGGGCGCGCTCTGTTTGATTTTACTTTTTTGTCTTATTTAGCACTACAGGTTCACCTGTAGGTTTGTGTCTTGATTGATATGTTTGACTTTTCTCAAGTTGACGGCATTATCTCCTTCTGGCAAGGGTGATCCAAAGATCAAGTCAATTGATCAAGTCCCCGTTTGGCTAGTTATTGTAAATTGCCCCCTGGACCTCGGGAAAATCGATGTGTTTCCATTATCGGGCCGGCCAGTGTCACCGGCCTGTCAGTCGTCGCGTTACAAGGGTGAGACGGGCCAGTCGATGGCCGCTGACAAGCGAGGGAACATGCTGACGGCCGCCAGGAACAAGCCGCAACACGGATTTGCACTTCAAGGGCTGCCGGAGGAGACCCGGCTGGGGGGTAGGGGTGATGTGCGTGTGTGTGTATGGCGGGGGGGGGGGGGGAGCATGCAGAAGGCATGGGGCGCAGTCGGTCTGAAAGCGGGGACCGGCCAGCCGGGGCCTCGGCCCTGGTGCGCGGTCCCCTCCGCAGCCCGACCGCTTTTATCCCCCGCATCAATTATTTAGCTCCGAGCGCGCCAGAGGATACCGAGGTGCGCCGATTGCAGCCCAAAGAAATTCATCACCTCGTCTTTGTCGCTCACTGTTTATTCTGCCTTGTCTTTCTTCATTGTTTCGCCTGTTTTGTGTGACGCGTATGTACGAACACAAGCACACGTGTTTGCTGAATGCAGTAATTAAAATTAGCATTGCTTTATGTTCAGGATTTTTTTTTATATATACAGCATCTCCATTATGACGTTTTCATAAACTTTACTTGGTGAATGGCAAGATCAAATGATGATGGTGTCATGTTTTTAAAAGTAACAACTTGCTGTCCTTAACTGATTAAACTGCAAATTAGCAGCATCAATCTCATCAATCGCGTTGTCAAGGACAAGGGAATGCGGACTGCTCTTGAAAAGACGGGGTAAATTAAAACATAAGCCGTCGGCTAATGAGAAATAGATCAATACAATCTGACATGGAGATTTGCGCTGCCATCTAAAAATACAGACTCATTCCTGTCAAATTTCGTCACGTCGTAGTCGCCGTACTTGCATGAAACCTGTAGCAACGCCGTGTATGAAATTGCATCAAGCTGAATGTGCAGAAAGTCCAGCCTTTCTGAATGCAATTTACACTTTAATCATCTAACCAGCCTCCTTGAATATGTGCGTTTTGCCCTCATTATCGTCATACTTGAGCATTACCTTTCCGCCACATTTGTTTAAAAAAAAAAAGATTAACAGAGTCTTTGAACTTTAAACTCAACCGTTAGTTAGGACATATCAAAAAGCTGCGCTGTATTTTTGAGAGCGTTTTTAATAAAGTAAAAGGTCTGATGTAAACGATTTCAGCGAAGAGGCGTGCGCATTAGGGCTATGATAAAATGGCAGCTGTTCTATCCGTTTTCCTTTTTCCTTTAAATGTAAGTACTGCGATCATGATGACTGCAGGGAATTCAGGTTAATATGTTGACAAGTCTTAACAATACCGGGTCACGTTGCCCAACACGCTTGACTGGTTCGGTTCAGTTCAGCGGTTGACAGCTCCTAATTACCCTCTCCCCTAAAGGCACGGGCTAGGGAGGATTTTAATTACTCCGTTATATGCTGGTTTGCCAGCGTTAAATTGAGACATAATTAAGACTAGATGTGTAATAATTGTCTGTTAATTTTACATACAAAACTCCCCTGTAATTGTATAGACAATACCATAAGGTGATTATAAGCAAGCATTGGAAAGAAATCATTGATGTCGTTTATTATATTTGACATTCGTTACACTTTGCATAGCATATGTAAGACTATGAAAGCGGGCACGCGGCAGGTAAGTATATTCCGTACGTGCAAACTGACGATAAGGAAGGAGGTAATTAGTGAAAAACGGTGATTTTAAGAAAAAAGTCTTTTATAAATGTAAAATATAAAGTGAATTTCAATGCTGGCACGTTTCAGCATTACTGGACTCATTACCGAATGAACCCACACATTAAATCAATGAATTCAAAACTGTCGGCCGAACCTTTTCCCTTTTCCATGTAAACAAAGACAAATTGACCCCTTGTTTATGAAGATGAATTGAAAACGTGCTTTAATTTAATTATCCGTGCAATTGCGCATCCTTTTCCATAGATATAAAAAGAATGTGCGCATTAGGCACGCCACGTAACGTTATTAATAACAGAAATAACCCTTATCGCCAAATTAGACGAGTTTCATAATTGCCAGTTATGGATGTGATCTGTTTCGACTGGGTCGCCAAGTACCGACGCGTGGCTGATGTCACTTTTCACAGAACATTATATTACTTTATATGTCATTTAAAAATAGCAAAGTAATAATAATGTTGTGAGTGTCCTGGTTAAAACGTGACACGCACGAGTCTGGTGTTGAACCTCTGGCAATGTCACCCACGATTCCTTATTAATTACTCGCTAAAGAATGGATTTTGGAAATAAAGGTAGGTGTGACAGCGAGCTGGTCAGCAAGCAGCTGGCGCTCATCCCTTCAGGCGCAACCTGACCTCGTTTTTTACTTCAATAAACCGCGGGCTTGTCAAGACACAAAACGAAAGGATTTTATTTGGACACCGAAAGAACTGCGGACGGGATACAGAAACGACAATCCCAGCACAGGATAGAGAAAAAAATATCGCCGCTTTGAGTTGGTTTTAAAGGCCGTCAGTTTTGTGTTTAATTAAAATGTAACGATATTAAACTCTTCTTTCATAATTATTTTTAAATCCGTTTTTATGTTTAGCTGCTGCACGTCGCAAATAATCTGCTAATGCAAATCATAAAAATTTCCTCTAGCATATTTCTAAATTATAAAAAACCCGAAAATTATGAACGATTTTAACATTATAGTGTAGACTTTCGTATTTGCATCGACGAACCCCAAACAGTTTACGGCTGCTATAGCATTCTCCGTTCCCAAGTGCTCAGAATAAATGCGGGCCGTTTATCCTGATACGCAAACAGCGACAATTTGGTCTTCATCACATTTCAATGGTGTTAATTCGTCGTTTCGAATCAAGAGCAATTTAGAATTATCTAAACCAATGAGAACCGTTTTTGCCGCACTTGGCTGTGCGCTTCGTTGCATTCATTAGCCATTTGAATCCCATAGATATACTGGAATATTTATATGAAGATATGCAAGTCTACAGGAAAGCGCCAGGGGGCACTGTAACTCGCAGCTTAAAGCCGAGCCAGCGAAAAACGCAGCCAGGAAGTGGAGGGACCTCGGTGTTTGACAGTAATTAATGGAAAGCCGTCTTCATGTTTGTGTTTAGACAACATGCGTCTTGGAATTGTGATTTTAGCCATGCACAGCTACATACTATTACATGCCAATGATTTAATTGGCAACAAGTTCTGCTGTTATGTCTAACTTAGACGTCTAAGTGCTTAAATGGACATGTCGTTTTCAACTGGTAGTAATAGACACAGCCGTAATTATAGACCTACGTTGCGTCATAACATTTTAAATTGAGCTACCGTGAGGGAATGGGAAAACACTGTTTGATATTTTAGCTTGCTAGTGTCTTATGGCGCCGGGAATTGTAATAGGTCTATTTTTTACTAAATATATGGCATCAAGTACTCAAGCCAGCACAATTTTGTTCAAAAGTAATTCCCAAATACTGAAGCAGTTAAACGGATAAATTGTCCTTTCTATCTTCTTTGTGTATCAGCACGCAGACATTTAACACCGTCACTGTAGGATTTATATATATTTTAAATTCTGTGAGAAACATTTAAATCTAGGAACCGTTCTCATTTTCAAAGGGAATTGCATAATTGTATTTACACTGCAAAGTAGCAATATTTTATCATGGCCTATAGGCGACATATACGGGAAAGGAATTTATGCGAGTGAATACATATTTCAAATATGACAGGCAATTTCTGTCTATGGACGAGCCGGAGGGATGAATGAGTTTTTTTGTGATTCAATATCGGTTTAAAATATTAAGCGGAACATGTTGGATCTGCCTCGTTTTAGTAAAATAAGGCACGTTAATCGATTAGGCCAACAAAACCTGTAGATGTAAAAACTGGTACCCCTGCAGATCGCTCCGGTTTCAGACACTGTGGATCAAGGGCAGATTAAATATATTGATACTGACAGAATGACCGGCACTTAACATCAATTACTGGGGCTGAAATCAACGTCTCTTTGTTTATGACGTGTTTTAATGTGTTATCAGGCAGTCATTGAACCTCGATTTTTTTTTTAAGGTTTACAACCGCCCCTCTCCCCTTCTCGTCTCACTAAGTCCCTGAAGTCAGGAAGCGAGCCTCCAGAGAAGGCGTCTGCTGCCTCTCACTAGACCCCTTGGTAACGAGCTCCTGGGAGTTTCTGTTGAGAATATCTTATATTAATTAAGAGAATTTAAATTAGACTGCACGGCGCATCTCATTTTTTTACACCTTGGTTGGCATCACTGGGGTAAAATCTCCCGGTGTGTCACGCGCAATATCACTATAGTCTCTCAGAATAAACAAAATGCTTTTTTCCCCTCTCTTCGTTCCCTTCTTTCACGTGGAATACCTAAAGGAAAACAGTGCGTTACGCCTTTGATCTCGCTATTGTTTAATAAAATATATGGACCTATCTTTAAATTATATAGGTCCAACGTGTAAACAGAAATTTAAATTCTTCCTGCCGATCATGACGGCGGTTCTGCAATGAAACATGCTATGTTCATTTCTGTGAAGGAAAAGTATATATTTTAAAATCATATGCAGACGTTATAAACTAACAGCCCTTTTGTCAAGTGAAATAAGCCCACACGATTTTAATTGACGTATCTGTTGTTTCACTGCTTGACAAAAGTGGGGAAAGCAGTGACAAACGTCAAAAGATTTCCTTTTAAAAAATCTCTTTTTTATTCTTTCTGCAACAGTTAAACACCAGAAAACCCAGCCTTCTGTGATTTGTGGCTTTGTTGACATGTTTAATTGCCAATCAACCAACGCGGGTTACAGAGAAGTGTCAAGCGACAAGTGAACGGGGCAGATGACAGAGAGTAAAGCGGGGAAACTGGCAGATTAAAAGGCGGGGAATATGCAGCTAAAAGGGAGACGCATTCAGACAAAATACGCACCTACGGCGCAGTTTGTTTCGCTGCACATATCTGTACTTGTATTTCCTAGCGACTTGACAGAAAGTAAAATGAACGGAATAAAGGTAATGAAACGGCGCGCCCTGTTTAAGATAAACATTTAAGAATTGTATACATTGTTTCGCATATTGTAAAATGTTCTTATAAATAAGACAGCGCAAATAAAACGAGGCGATACCCACAGAAAAAAGCCCTATTGAATTTTTTCCTTACACAAAAATTAAAAGCTTGAAACTTTTTGAATGCCTTTAATAAAGCACTTAAAATATTCCGCAATAGCTCGGTCTTCAAGTAAAAAAAATGTCCTTTCATCTGCGCAATTTCGCTTTAAAGCCTTTACATCGTTATTATATATGTATGTCATATGTGCCTTGCAAGCAATTTTAGCGTTAGCCTCGTTAGCATACATTTTATGTCGAAACACATGCGTAAGTAATAAACAATGGAAAAACGACTGTTAATTGCCGCTGACATTCTGTCCCTGGCGTGTACAGTGGCACGTCCAGCCTCAGATAAGCACTATTTAATATACATCACAATCTGGCTCAGACCTGTCATATCGAAGCTTCTCTTAAAATATATCAGTCTGATTTCTCCTGGGAATAATGTTCAACGCAGAGGCGACCGACAAGATTTCTCAGACTCGTTACGTATTACGTTACAGTACCATACCAGAAATAGGTTACTCGCCGCATTAAATTAACGTTTTCGCATTTGTAATGATGAAAAATATAGAAAATATAGTTATACATGTATAATGTGACGGATACATAATGTACGCATGCTTTCATTTTGAACAATATCCAGGTGAAAGTCTAACTCTTCGTGCTAGCAATGTAAGAATATATGTCAAATTTTTACACAACCTTACATCCTCCATTTTAACCTTGCCCATAACTTCAAGACTTGGGACGGATTGAAGCAGCGAAAAAAAATTACTTTCAAACTTCCAGTTGTTAAAATAGACACTATACTGATCTCTAACGTTGTTATCAAAGGTAAATGCGACATGATTAACTTTTAATGAGCAATGACATGTTTGTAGAAGTTTGGGGACATTTAACTTAATGTCGAGGTGACATAATAGAGGAATGACTACACGACAATAGCTCAATGCTTAACTGTTCGCGTCTTTATAAATAAGCTCAGCACGGCGGTCCTTTAACTATCCCGAAGTGGTTTCACACTCCTTGCCTGCATCTAGGGTTCATATAATCACCACTGACTGAGATAACGAAATCTGCAAGGCTACAAACAAAGGAAATAAGGTGGGCCAAAGATTAGCATGCAGAAATAGTACAATACGTTTCTTATTTAGCATTTAGATAACTGTCTATCCTTCAGAGCAAGCTTCAAAGTTGAACCCCGTTTAGACCAAGAGGATTAATTCTTTCTGCCACATGCTTCATTGAATCTCTCATTACCAAACTTTGTCTGTGTGGTTGTAAGGTTTGATTGAAGATTAAAACATTTAGCGAATCTTGCTTGTCCGCCCGTAGCAGTCTTTTTCAAGCACCCAGCACAGTGTCCGTGGTCAGTGGCCTTACTTTTATTCAGTGTCTGCTTCATTTAAACTTAATCAACTCCATCAATGAACTGGAAGAGGGAATCGCCCTGCTGGTACAATGCCGTCCTTTTGTCCAATAATTCTCTGCTGTCTCTCCAAATCCGTCGGCGTTAAGGCTTAAATTACTCTGTGCTGACTTGTTTCAACCAATAAGTTCATGTAAATTGGTTTAGCTATCTGTTTACATGATTTGACGCCATCGGTAATATACCCTTTCTCCTATACTTGTCACAAGTCAAAGTACATTAAAAATCCCCATCCCAACGTGCACACGCATCCTCTGAAATACCATACGCGTGCACCTGCGGGGACGCGCACACTCCTTTTTTCCATTGACACAACATTTTGTTCATGGTAAACAAAGAACATATGTAAGCTAAGCAGACCAGGTTGCATCCAGTTTTACAATGAATCATTTGCGTGGCTCCATAAAGCCAGAAAGTCGCCGGTATCATTACGAGCATCCATCACTGGTGACGGCGGCGACGTGATGCTACTTTTCCGTGCATATCCGGACATTTTGCCCTTGCAGCGCAAAGACGCGGGTCGCGGACGGTATATCATGTTTAAACTGCTACCCAAAGAGCCATTTCAAAGGTATTTGCAACGAGAATGTACGTAACCATCTGCTGCCTTCTCAATAAATGTGCCATGTTTCCAGGCTCCAACGGTAATCATACCTTTAATGATCAACCGACTTGTGATATATAACTTACTATGAAAAAAGATTTTTATATCATACTGTGAGTAGACGACGCTATGGCATTCTCCATATGTTATGCTGCGCACCTTCTCTCGGTAATATTGCTTGTAAAAATATCGTATTGACACAACCCATATTTTTATCAACTGCGCCACACATCTACTGAGATTTAAAACGTGCCACAAAATATACAAAACACGCTTTATTATCAAAGTTGCATGGCCTTTACCTGGAGTTATTCTCGCGAATCACTCTCCAATGCCCATCAGCCGTATTTTCTCTAAAATCCTGTACTATTCATTTTGTTATCACCTTCATTTCCTATTATGGACCCCATTGAATAGAATGAAATATTTCTCTCTGGGAATGGGGTGGAATATAATATATCTTTAGAATTTATTACTTGTTTTATTCCGAGGATTATTGTTTTTATTACTTGAAAACCGCTGGGTATAAAATTACCATATTTTCTGGCAGAATTACCCATCTAAGTGAAAGATTTCCACGCAGGAGTCAGGCGTCTATCACACGCGGACACGCTGCAACGTTCCGGCGATTTGTCCGCACTGAATTAGCAGCCCTGTCAGATGTGAGCCGTGCGGGACCCAGTGGCATCTAATTAGGCCGTCTGCATGTTTCCATGTCTTGGACGGCGTGTGGGCAGTCTGAAGTACACCTGTCCTGCTGCGGCTAGAAAGTGGAGAATGCATATTAGCAACACAACATTTATTGCAATTGCGGACTTTGCCATCCGGCCCGTTATGCCAGAACTGCTTCAAGGCGCATGCACTTCGTTCCACTTCCACCAGGGGGAGTCCTGAATAAGTGACCTAGAACAGGAGGTCAAGGTTGTGGTGGCCGCGAAAGATACTGGATTACTTTAAAAAGTGCACCAGTGTTACGCAATGTAAACATTCAGTTGTTAGTGTACTGGAAGAAACACATGCAGGTCCGTCCCAAATATATTGAGATAAAAGCTCACGAACGCCTGACTGATTTGTAATAGCATAAAATACACGGACAAAAAGATGGGAGTTACAAACCATTCAAAATTGAGGGAAAGTTGATACAATGCAGTGAGATAATAGAATTTTCCTCACCTCCAACAAGCCATTCCCCAAGATGTTCCCCCGCATAGTGAGCTCAGTGTCGAACATCAGGTTTTGCATGAGTTCTCATTATCTCCGCGTAGGGCGGATACACACATTCCGAAGTGTGATTATTAGTGATAAACATATAAGCAATACAACTTTTCTAATCTACTCACCTCGGTATGACGTCCCTCGCACAGCAGCATAAATGAATACATAAATAAATGAACTGGCAGCTAAATAGACAGACACACGCATAAATGGAACAGCGAAGCTCAAATCGGTGGAACTTAGAGTCGATGTCTGGAACTGGGAAAGGAGAAATTGATTCATTTACAAATGATTTAACCATCTGATTTGACCATCTAAATATCAAAATGAATATGTCCCGATTACAAGCGGGAAGCGTCTGCATGGCTTTGGCATGTTCCGTGATCTGACGCGTGTAGTGACAGTGTGGCATAGTGAATTAGCCTCCTGACACGTTAATACCGTCACATACCATGCGGTCTTTCATGCTAACATCAACCACACCGCACAGATGTACCTTCTGTCCTCCACAGACTGCTCAGTAATGCTGAAACTCATTATCACGTGACAGTCATTTTGACACTACGGCCATATATGTTTCTCATCGATATAAATCTTCCAGATTTACTCTTGTGAAATTCACCCATTATTTTGTACTCATCGGCATATACTGGTGGTACTTTTTCACACATGAATGCTCTTCATTGTTTTCTGCTGCTCATCATTGTTTTCTGCTGCTCTTCATTGTTTTCTGCTGCTCTTTATTGTTTTCTGCTGCTCATCATTGTTTTCTGCTGCTCTTCATTGTTTTCTGCTGCTCATCATTGTTTTCCTCGTTTCGTACAGGTCTTGCATAGTCATACAGTCATTGACTTTTTGTACTCTTATCTCTCTGGTTATACAGCATTTATGTAAATGGTGTCATTCCTGAAATTCTGCTCCCCTTTCCCCTGCTGCGGATACAGCTCACTCCTGTCATGCAGCTCACTCCTGTCATACAGCTCACTCCTGTCATACAGCTCACTCCTGTCATGCAGCTCACTCCTGTCATGCAGCTCACTCCTGTCATACAGCTCACTCCTGTCATACAGGTTCATTCATGCCTCACCGCTGAATGAGAATCTGGTGTGTAGATATCCAAAGCACTTGAGAAAGTGGGAGTACAGGGGCTGGGGTGGGGTTAGGAGGCTGCCTGCTGGTGGTCAGGTCCTGTCGGGAGGCCCGGGCCCTGCTGGAGATCAGGGTCTCAAGGCTTTTCTCATAGTGGTGACCCTGAATGTCGTGCTCACTGTGTGCGGGGATGCCAGCCCGTCCAAATGGCCGTGCTGGGTGTTGGGTGGCTGTGTTCCTGCATGGTAACGTGCCACCGTGTTCCTCATCTGGGCTTGGAGGTCGCAGGTCGTGGCAGGTTGGAGAAGACTATGCCCAGTGCATGACTGGAATGGCGTCTGGCCATTCAGTCGACACTGTCGCTCAGTCGTTTATGACTCCGTGCTCGGTGGTACCACCGCCCCTGCCAGCCTTCACAGTGCCTGATACTCGCTAGGAAAAACAACACGACAGGTGTGTGTCTCTACGCTATCTGGGGACTTCAAGTGGGATCAACTGTAACTCACCCCCCTCCCCAACCAATTTCCCCCTCCCCCACCAACACACCCATCACCCCCCCCCCCCCCAAGAGGTCTGCTTCGGACTGCCGGGTCTGTGGTGTTTATTTGTTTCCTCCTCACTGGGAGCAACCGCATGGCCAAGTAATTAATCCCCAACGCCACCAGTGCTGAGCTGGAGAGACGCAGGGCTCTGGAGGAGGTGCACACACATACGTGTGCGCACACACACAGGCACACACACACACACACACACACGTACTCAGCACCGCTTCTGCGGGACCCGCTGACTGCCATGTGGAACCTATTAAACAGCATGTTGTTGCTGGAGGACACCGGTCCACACCCAGGCTGGCTGTCCCATTTAAAGGCGCCGGCAGTTCCCAGGGCATGCTGGGAGTCTGTGCGGAGGGGGGGTCATGCGGGTTTCATTTCCTGGGATTGGTGAGTCAGACGGGTGTGCAGCCTGGACGTCACGAGTGTGAGCGGACGTGCCGTGATCCGCTGGCACGTTAACGTTTGATCCCCGGCATCGGCGTGGGGACACTGTGAGACTGATTAGCCACGCTGTGGACGTGCTGCAGTCACCCGCTGAGCAGGGCGGTGCTGCTGTGCACGAGGTCCTGGTGCACCGTGCGCCCCGGGAGGCCGAACGGGAACTGATCCGAGTCTAATCACATTTAACAAAAAGAATATATGCATCAAATAAAAGGGACGCAGTGGGGATGGGGGGGTATAAAAATGCATAATCTGTGCCTTTACAGAGGGCAAGCGCCCGCCCACTGTGCTGGCCGGCGTTCTGGGGGCCTCGGTCCAAACTGGGCCGCGTCCAGCCATGGCCAGGCCCGGGACCGGCGCCGCTGCCATGCCTGCCATGGCCTTCATTTGCCATTCCTTAGATGTGCAGCTAGCGCCCCGCGCTGGGCGCTCACCGCGCCCGCGGCCTAGATAGGAGTGTGGCCTGGCTTCAGTTATGTTGCCAGGAGCTGTGGCTGTCTGGATGTAATGAGGGGGAGCTCCGTGACAGCCAGAGTACAATAACGCCTCCAGTCACGGACAAAGCAGGCCCAAGGGCTCCATTTTTAAATACTTTATACCAAGGGGAAGTCATTTATTGATTTTTTTTTTTTAGGTCAGCTACATATGCTGTGTATTTATTGCGAAAGTCGAGTGTTTGCTCTCTCTTTGCGGGTGGATGTGTGGACAGCCAGGCGTAAGGACACTAATGAAAATCATTGAAAAACACTTATGGAGTTTTATGGAGCTTCGCTGTGCTCAGACGGGGGTTGGGGGAGGCGGTACGCCTGCCGGCCACTGGGCCTCGGCACGTTGCAGTCTGCTACGCCTCGTTTCCCACTCGTGTGTTATTTTTGAGAAAAGCGACACATATTTTTTTTTATACTGAGCTCATCCACTGGATCGGTGTCGCCGCCCTTGTGGCCACCGCCGAATGGGACTGTGCCTCCCCAGCTTCCCGCCAAAGAAACGTGTCATCAAACGTGTCATCGTGTGAAGGTGTTCGCCCGGCACACGAGGAGTTCCAGGTGACGTGCTGGGGCACCGAAGCGGCAGCCCTCGTCTTATCGGAATCGCGATTTGCCCGGGTTTTTGCTGGAATGTTCCATTCCGGAGCGCGAGTGGATCCGGCCGGCGTGGCTAGGACAGGGCTCCCAAAAGCTCCTCTGCGACGTGAGACGTGAGAAAAGGAGAGTTTGGGGCCTGCCCCCGATCCCCATTTTCAGTGCGAACACACATCAGGGTGTCTGGGACGGGGGTGTGAGCCCGCTGCCCCCCCTTTCCCCACCCCCACCCCACCTCCCAGCCATCCACAGACCTCCGCGGTCAAAAGAAGACCCAGTGGGACTCAAAGCAGACAATAAACACTCTCTGTCTGGGTCCAAAGAAACTGCGGGAAGGAAATCTAACAGCAATTTGAGAGTTTGCACGCTTTAAAAAGGCAGGCCCCCCCGGGAGGGGCACCTCTGCCAGCGAGGAGGTGATTTGGTGGCGAGGAGAGGGACGACCCTCCATTTATGGCGGCGGCTTTCCAGCATGGCGCGGGGGAGCGGGCCAGCGCTGAACTCCGACACCCCGAGTGAAGGCAGACGGGATGGCCTGCGGCACTGCTTACTGCCTGGAAGTCCCAGCTTGGTTCGCTGTGGCATAAACAGCCGAGGACTGGGGACTGTCAGCCGCGTAGCCTGATTCCAGGGTGCAGGGCACTTGCTATGGGGACAGGGTGACCCCACGTGGGGATAGATCACTTACAACTGACCTCCCAATAACCCCGGACTCTGGCACGAAATCACATACAGTTTTTTTTGTTTTAACTCTCTAGCTCTGCCAAAACCCAATACTAAACTGTAAGAGGTCCCCTACACGGCAGATAGCGTCCCAATGCTAACGGCTAAGTCGGCTTTTTAAAGGGACCAGACTACAGCTTCGCCCGACGCGTGGTCATGGGTGGCGCTGGAGTGTTTGATTGAGACAGAAACACGTTGGGGGTTTTAACAGGAAGAATGAGAGTGGCCAGGATGCCTGGAGAGCCGCTGAGCAGCAGTGTCACGGCTCAGCGCGCCGACTCTCCTCAGGTGCGCCGTGTTTTAATTGGCACTGTCTTTCCACCGTGACGTGGGAGCTTTGATGAATGTTCCGGTATTTCGGAAAACCGCGCGGCAGCCGAGAGAGCGGAATTTAATCACTGCTGAGAGCCCGATTCCCATCGGATCCGGAAGCGTTCTTTACCTTGACCCGGGGCGGTTTCCTCGAGTTTCAATTTTCCACGTGCACGTCGGAGAAATCCTGCATGCGGCAATGTCACCTTGAGAGCGGAGAACAGGAGACAACAGGCAGCAGACGAGGTGCCGTTTTTCAAAGGGGGCGATGGTGCTGTGTCGCTGCGCACGGCTGCATGCGGAGCCCTTGCTCTCGCCCGTTGCCGCCAGGCCCGCCGGCTGTCATGCCGTTATGAATTGCTCGTTGGCCGCGGTATTGATTAGCATTAGCGCCGCCTCATAACACATAAAGAGGTTGTCTATAATCAAGGCGCATTTCCTACTGGCTCATCTGTAACGCAGGCCCGGCTGCTCCGGCTAGCGTGCTAGGCTAGCTGTTTAACATCCCCATGGCACCATGCATTTCACTCAGAGGGTCGCCTCTGTCCGGCGATGGCGCCATGCATTTCCCACAATCCTCTCTGCTCTGACATGCCAGGCCTTGATGTATACAAAGTTAAGGGTCTACCATTGTGCTGCACTTTCCCAGGCCCTGGCTGAGGGTCCGTTTAAGGTGCTGAAAAGGTAAGTAGAAATAAATGAAATGAAAGAGCCCGTGAGGTGATGATGTTTAATTACGGCTCCGCCGGCTGTGAGGGCCCTGGCAGGGTCCTTAGCAGGTCCGTCTTACAGAGGCCTGTGTTAATTCACTGGAGCTTCCAGCATGCTTTCCTGTCCCGGGGAGGGAGCAAAGGCAGCCTCCTGTCGCTGTGTGTTTTACCTTGCTCAGCCGTTCCACCCGCGACTTCGTCACCATCATCATCATCACCTTCATCATCATCTTCATCGTCGTCATCATTATCAGCGTCATCCTCGTCATCCTCACCCTGCCCGTCCCCAAAGCGTCCATCTGGCAGGCCCAGTCAGGTCCCGGCTGCCTGATGCCGTCTGTCTGCTTTAAGAAGGATGTAATCAAACACAGCTTAAGTGGGAAATAAATATCTGCAAGTAATAAGCCATTCAGTCAGACTGTGTAAATGCAAAATCACACGGTGGCCCCCACCTGCCCGTCGCGGAGGGGGTGGAGCCCCCCCCCCCCCTCCGCCATTGTAAATCAGTGGTAGCACCGGGCACATAATGACCGGATTGCCGGGCAGAGCAGATCGAGCGCTAGCGAGGGTGCTGCCGGTCTTCCCCGGCTGTGTCTCATTTAGCGTCCCACCACGGAGGGGGGTGGTGTGTGTGGGGGGGGGGGGTCCTCACGGGTCGTCCTCATTAAAACCACCAATGGCAGTGCCTGAACCCGGGAGTGTGGAAGGGGCCGGCCCTGCAGATTGGATGTCCCGCAACCAGGAGGGGAGACAGTCGGTTTGATTTAGTTGGGGTTTGTCGGACCCCTCCCGCAATGGCGGCTGGGCCCACTCCGGGACGGATTGACGGCGGCTTTCCTCCGCCGCGCTTCTGCGAGCGGGGAGACGGCGAGCAGACGCACGCGAGGCGGCAGCAGCGGTAGCGCCGGCAGCGGTAGCGGCGGCCGTGTTGTTGCTCGGGTGATGTTGATTTAGCGGCTAATTGGTGACAGAAACTGTCAAACAGCTGGCAGGTAGCGCCGCGGTGTCGCCTGTCATGATTGGGTGAGAATACTTTTTTCCAGAAAAGTCAAAGAGAAATGATGGCAGCCCTCCGCTCCACCCCCCCCCCCTTGCCGTCCCGCTCCTCTTGTCTGGTATTTACCCAAAGCACAGGGAGCAATAAGCCGGATATTTTGGATTGCCCCCCACCCCCTTCACGCACACTCCCCTTGTCGTTTCTTGGTTACCCCGCCAAGTCTGGGATTGATCAGCACGTTTGTTTGTAGAATTATGTTCGTTTGCTTGCAGGAATAAGCCAAACATGCCACTATGGAAGCTGTTTAAATGGGGCGGGGGGGCGGGGGGGTGGAGACGTGCCTCTGGACGTCTGGGGGCCCCCACCTCGGCCCTGCAGCCACTTTCCCTCCCTCCTCAGGAGTGCACAATGAACAGTAATTACACTTTGATACTCTGGCAAATGAGCAGTAATTAGAACCTGCTAACGGGGCTCCGCCGCTTGCGGAACATTCCGGGCTCATGGAATATTCACGCTGTTATCTAACATTAAGATCAGCTTTTGCCGCCGAAACAGCGGGCGGCGCCTGAGGGCCGAGTGGGGGCCGTGAGCCGGGGTCCCACAGACCCTCGGAGGGGATTTTCTGGTTATTAAACCCCCACCCCGAAAGTCCCACCCCAGCCATGCCCGGCAGATCAGGGCCAATTATACAGAAAACTGTCAGTCAGAGAGAAATGGCCACATGATTAGTGGGTGAGGGGACGGAAATGGAGGAGCGGGCGGGGGCTGCCCCCGGAGTCTTTGATTTGCTAATCAGAGGGAGAGGGCCGTCCCCAGCTGGGCCAGTGCTGTCCCCCCCCCCCCGCTGCAACCGTCTGCCCTGACCCCTTAAGGAGATGGACATCCAGCAGGGCAGGGCGCAGGGGGGCTGTGCCAGGGGCTGACCCCACAGTTTGGACCACGTGGACTCCACTTGTCAGACTCGGGGCCCCTCCAGAGCAACAGAGAAAGTAGCCGGCTTAATTACCCTAATAGATTTAACCGGCTTAATTCCTTAATTATCATAATAGATTTAAGCAGCCTAATTCCTTAATTGACGTAATACTTTTAACCATTCTAATTTGCACCCAGCAGGCCCCACCTCCCAGCGACCGGCGAGGTCACAGGAACTTGCCGCTGCAGGCCTTCCCACAATCCTCGGGCAGAGCGCGATGGGACCTAACGAGACCTCGCCGGCAGGTGACGGGTGGGGCGTCATGCCAACCCCCCCGAGGAGTGAGGGGCAGAAGCCGCCATTTTGGCCGCCTGTCCCATTACACGCATCATGCGCGGCAGGGAAATGAAGATGTCAAATCCAACAGAGGGGGGGGTGCTGGGAGACGTTCGACAGACGGTCGCGCTGGCTTCCCCTGATGTACCTTCCCTCTCCCCAAGCCCCCGACAGAGTTATTGATGACTTTTGATGACTGATGACCTTTTCAGCTGGGGGTCAGCAGTGATAGATACATTTATGATGTCTGACATAAACAGAACAGGATAACAAGGGGCTGCATGCATCATTGTCCTGCTTCTGGGACACTCTAAGCATGACACACGCATGCACACACACTCGTGTAAAAGCCTTTTTAACACGCGTGCGACTCTTTATCTGTTCTGAATTGGTCGCCGCT
The DNA here is from genome assembly GCF_023856365.1 of Brienomyrus brachyistius. Lineage (NCBI taxonomy): Eukaryota > Metazoa > Chordata > Actinopteri > Osteoglossiformes > Mormyridae > Brienomyrus > Brienomyrus brachyistius. The sequence continues at coordinate 2,621,327 of NC_064553.1, forward strand.
ACAGAGGATTGTGGGTAGATGAATTTGGGGGTTGGGGACTATTTCTACTTAATAATTCTTCTTAATAATGTTCTCAAACCCGGGACGCGGCCGCCCTTGATTACAGAGCATGATGGTGCATCTCAGAGAAACCCCAGTAAGTGCAGATCCAGGTGTGTTTGCTGTGAATCTTTTATCTTGTTGCCGGGATCAGGCTGAAATTTTTGACAGCTAATGCCGCAGATATAAATGACCCCCCCTTTGGACAAATAGGAAAAGTAGTCGCGAGCCGCTTCATCATGGTGCGGGCCGCATCTTTGCGCTGCCCGCTGACAAATAGCCACGCAGGAATCGCGCGGAGAAAAAAAAACGGGCGGCCCTGACAGACAGGGAGCACAATTATCACGTGGTGATGAAGGGGCTGGCAGAGGCGCCGTGCGTCCCGCCGTTAATTACTGTCCTTTCTCCGCCACACGGTAACACGCGGGGAAGCGCAGCCGTGACAAGTGTGCGAAAGAGCACGCACTGCGTCACTGTCAGGGGGGGCGCCAGCGGGCGGGGGCGTAATCGCGGGACGGCATGTCGCAGCTGATGATTTACTGGGGCAATTAGCCCCACCACACCAAGGTTCCCAGGCTAGTGCGGTTGCCGGTTTGTATCAGGCAAGCTCTGGCTAAAGCTCCTTCCTGGGCCCTTCTCTCAGTTTCGGCAGGTCAGGTCCGCTATCGAATACCTGCCCACTCTGCCCTGATTCTCTCTGGCTCGTATCTTTGGTCCGTTCTGTGACTCCGCCTGCTTTGCTGCTCCATCTTTGCTGACCGTCGAGTCTGGCAAGGTTGGCACCTGCTGAAGAGCCTCATCAACCCTCAGCAACATCTAGTCTCGTTTTATGCTCTGGTTTCCCTCCTGTGAAGATGCGCCGGTCTTCCCCGACCTGCCCCCCCCCCCCCCCCCTCTCCTTGGAGGGACAGTCACGTGTGAAAGCTGTCACTTCAGGTCATTAGAAAGATGACATCGTCTTTAATTGCCATGATGCCAAAAGGTCAAGGGGATGGCGGATGTCGATGACAGAGGTCTTAATAGATGCCTCATGATGAATGTGGTGCGAGCTGTATATCCGAACACGACACGATATGCTTAATCGCAAATGTCATTTGTGAAAATATTGCCATTTCACTCGCACAGAAATGCTTAAAATTCAAAGTGGACAATGACAATTCCTCTTGTCGTAGCACCGTGACCCTGTCAACTACCTCATTCCTAAATAGGCTTTATGAAAACCTTATGAACTCGCAGAACAACTGAGACAGAGGTCACCGAGGGTCATTATCGAGCAGTGATCCAGACCGAAGGACCAATCGGGGAACCCCGCCGCATCATGTGACTGAAAAAAAATACCCTGATACGGCCGTGTGAGAAACCACCTCGCAGGAAGTAGCTGACAGTCGTGATCTCCGTGTCTGGAAGTTCTCGTGCCCATCGAGTGACACATCGGCACGTTTCGTCGGCTGAGCTGAATCTCGGGGGGGAAAAAAAATGACCCATTTGAGGGAACGAACACCACTGGGAGCGCCGGCTGCACGTGCGATTTAATAGGTGATGACAGGCCGTGTCGTGCTATTTCACTTAATTTTCCTCACCCGTAGCTCGTTTAACGAGCAGATCCGGCCCGGTGCCGAGGAAAATGATTTCCGGAGCGATGGCGTCGAAACACGGCTGAAACGGATCCTGTGCTGGGATTGTCAAGTTGTGTGGCGTTTTACAGAGAAATGATTAAATAAAGGGTTTGTCACAAGGGGCCATAAGGGTGGCAGCAATACATGACAATCTGTATAGTTGGTGCCCGGCGGATAGGGCACTGGGGGGGGCGTGTGATAGGGCCCTATCCAAATTAAGCTAATCCCCCTGCTATTTATAAATCAAATTCCCTTTGCAAACACAGCGCCTGTAATAAAATACTTGAGTTAAAACCGCGGTAAAACGGCAGCGGGCATCTCGCTCTGGGGTCCCCAGGCAGGGCGCGGCCTCCTGATTTATCAAACGCCCGAGACTTCTACTCGCTCATCTTGGATGATAATAAAAACAAACACAAACAAAGGCCATAAAAAGACAAAGAGGCAGATGCGGGAATGCGGGAGATGCAGCGGCCAGAGGGGCGGGGCTTCTGCTGCGTGGCAGGGGGCGTGTTCGCGGAGCCGGCAGGCGTTTCCGGGACATTTGTCTTGAGCTTGGGTACAGCTGCCTGTCTGCATGGATCATCGGCGGGCACGAGCGGCGCTCCTGAAGATGGCAGAGGGGCTGCAGACCAACCACTGGCCCGAAAGATTATGTGCGGGTTAGTGGCCCCTCGTGAGGCACCCCCATCCCCCCAGAAACCGCTCGGCATCTGATGGTTACGATGGCGGTACGTTAAGCCGATGTGGCCTGTTAGGCAGAGCCAGCCGTGGGTGAGGCAGGAATGGGACAGCTGGCAGGGTCGGGGTCGAAGGGCGGGGGAACTCGGCCTGTCGGGCTGAAACCCCTGCAGAGTCCCCCCCCCCGTGGTAATCTGGGGCTTTGAGGCTGCTCCCACATGGTTGCGCTCCAAGTTTGATGTCAGCATTCGTTCCAGAATCGCCTCAAGTTGTACGAAACACTGAAAACTGAGTCACTGTTTTAATTTATTTCAAGGGTTTGCTGTTACCTCACAGGTGCATTTCTGTATAATGTATACATGTGAAATACTGTATACGCACACCGGTATGACGCAGATCGGCGTCTGCTCCGTATCGATGAGATCTCCCTTTAAATGACTCCAATAATTGATCAGGATTAGAAAAGGGGGGCTTGAAGGGGAGTGAGGGGGGGTCTCAGCAGCTGACGCCAGTGGGGTCAGAGGTCAGCCCCGAGCTGGTTCTGCAGAAATCATCAGGACCGTGAGGCACAACTCCGTATGGCTGCTGCAGGCAGCAACGCATCTAATGCGCTCGATCGGCGGTTGACGGGCCTGCGCATTTGTTCAATATGGATGCAGAGATTTATTACAGGCTTTACCATAAACAGTTTTTGCTCCCTGTACTGGCTGTCAGGCTAAGATCTCATATACAATGCAGGCACATTTTGTTCAGTATTTTTTTATTTTACGTTTCTTTGTATTAGAACAATATAATTTGAATAACTGGATTTAATAATATATGCTGAAGTTTGGAAATTTGAAATTGTAAATAAACATGCTATTATTATTGTTTTTTTGTCCACAGCAAGTCAAGTTGGTCAGATATATAAAGCTGAATCGCCGTCACAATACGCAGAGTCAGCATTTGGGTTTGAGTTTGGGTTTGGTTTAGGGTTAGGTTTAGGGTTAGGTTTAGGGTTAGGTTTAGGGTTAGGTTTAGGGTTCTTTTGCTATGTCTTACCGCACAGTAGAATACAGTCCCGTTTATAACCCTCTTCAGCATGACGTACTGTAATCAAGAAGCTCTGTTTTAAAACCAAACATTTCCTCATGTGAAGTAAAGTTTCAGACATGGACGTCACCGCCATTAAATGTGAGGCGGATGTGTCCCCCTCACATTTCATAAATATTTATTTGGACCCCCCCACATTTAACATAAAATATTAGTTCTATGCCAGTGTGTCCCCCCCACATTCAAAATGCTTCTAATACCCCTGGTTTCAGACACTCAGATGAAGTATTAATGATAAATCTTGGTCTCTGCATTCAGACATTTATGATTGCTGGGCTTAGTGCTTATGTTACGAGTCCTTGGTGTTTAAATCCTGTCCCTTACTGGGCATTCCAGGGGTTTCCTCGAGCTGCGTGATTCCTTTGAGGCACGCGTTGGTGTCAATGAACTAGATTGTGGGTGTAGCTGCGCGGAGACCCAACCCCCCTGGTGCGCTGCAGTGCGGGACATGGAGGGGCAGTCAGATGGCCTCTGTGGTGGGGTGGGAAGGGGGGGGGGGCGGCGACGTGGTGGGGGCCAGCAACCAGTGACGTCGTAGCGAGCCGAGAACAAGGGCTGTGAAGGCTCATGAATCAATCGGGATAATGGGGGGAGGCCGATGCGTAATAAATAATACAGTAACAACCCTAACTAATGAGCTAGTGCCTGGGTACTTTTCAGCGGCTCATCCCCATATAACAAGCCACTAATAATCCCAGAGAGCGCACAGATGATAAAGCTGCGGCGAAAGGCAACACCTGTGCAATTAAAAACACACCCTCTTTCACACATTCCATTAATTTCAGACTTCTGCAAAAGACCCAACGAGCATGCTAATAATCTAGTCTACTTGACTCCGCGTCTAGTCGAAACAGGGCGTCTAATTAGATAAAGGTAATTAATTAGCGATAAATGGAGCTAATCAGACTGAGTTAGCGGACTCTCGGTCTCAGCATTAAGACGTTGGGATCTCCTACAATGTCACCCGTCCGCCCCTGAAATGTATAAAAATCGCTAAAAATGGCCGAGTGCGTTTTCGCTGTCCCCCCCCCCACCCCCCCCCAAAAAGGACCCCTGGCTTGATGAGCCTGAATGTGGTGAGTGACACCCCTCAAAGAGCAAAGGAGGGTTTTTAAAAAAAATATTATCAAGGTTGCAAACAACGCAACCACACTCTAATAAAGTATAATGTATATTGTATGTTAGAAATATTATGTCCTGATATTGGGGTTTACATTAACCGCGTGAATCCTTTGTCTACCTAAAGTATGGGTGTTCTGAACCTGAATGTCATCTGCCGACACATTATACGCAAATATAGCTGTTTTATATGTGCACAGATTCAACATAAATGTCAGAGGTGAGCTTTAGGGATTAAAACGGTAAAAACATTAAACTCCTGACAGAGGGTGACAGAACTGAAAAGTGTGACATTGGGGTAGCTGTAAATATCGCGCTGTCCTCTCATTAAGTCGTATCTTTAAGATGCCTCTCTGCAGTAGAACCTTCTGGAATCTCCATCTTGGGCTTGGGATTGCCTGGGATTTTCCGGCATACGGACACAGTCACTGTAGTGGATCCTGTTTTGGAGCAGAGGGAAGATGTGGGCGAGGCGGCAGGGACGCCCCCGTTATGCGAGCGTTTCCACGGCGTTTCTGTAATGTTTGTCACGGCACGTATATGCACCGCTACCCGATCACTAGGGACCCGTCTGCGGCAGACGGGGGGAGGGGGAGGCGTCCCTCCCCTGATACACATTATTAGAGGTTCCTCTTACAAAAGACAAGCAGGCAATTTGGCTGTCAGCGTGATTGTTTGAAAAGAATATGTTTATCCGGGAGACACCCGGGGGGGCTGTGCGGGGATGGGGGGGGGTGCTCTGAACGCAAATCGCCGGCGTGCTCTCGACACCCGCCGTTATGCATTTGTCAATACGGCGTTTAATAAATGCCACGTCCGCGAAACGCAGCCGGGACGCTTCACGGCACCCGATCGCGGCGCGACCTCCGACCCCTGCTGACGTGCCGCTTCCTGTTTGACGGCGGCCTGCGCTAATTGGAGCAGAGGAGAGATGCTGGAGCGTTCTGCTGTTTCGAGGTATATGGCAGCCTGAGATTCACCAGCGCCCTAAATAAAACGGAAATCACTAATGCTGTTCCTAGGAAATGAATGGATATAGAAGTGATATGTAATGTGTAAATGGGTGAATAAAATGAAGATCTTAAGTATAATCATGTAATATAATAACACTATTATCATAATGATAATTTCGCTAATAATCGTAAATATGCTATTCCAGAAACTGGTGACAGTTATTTGTTTAATTTTATTCGTATCTGACAGGGTAATCACACACACGCTATCAGCAGTGGAAGGTCCGTCAGAATTCGAGTGCGTACGTGTAGCTGGGCGTGACTGGGAGGGTGACAGGAGGAGGGTGCTGTCACAGGTGGGGCAAGACAGTGACGGGGCTGCCAGGCTGATCGTTACGCCAGCTGACAGGAGTGCCTGCTTGACCACACCCCCTTTGCAGGAAGTGGGTGGAGTCAGAGGACATGACACACTGGCCGGCTGGGGGCATGTCTCAGTATCCTGCTCTAGTCCATCTGTGTCCAATCGGAATGGACAGAATGTGCGTCACAGTGTTTGTGTGTGTGTGTGTGAGATTGATCTTCACGGATGAAAATGGATAAGCGACACACTGCATACTTCCATGTCTTTCAACCGTAAAAAATAAGGTTTGTAACGTACCGCCTTGTTAAAATGCCTCTTAAAATGGAAATTTGCTTATAAGAAGGTGAGTTATTACCATGCATATTCATGTTACCTGCGCACACGTGCAGCCTGTACGTGTTTATTTGTGACTCAGGAATCCGTATCACCAGACACGGTTCGTGCACATATGCCCGCGAATCGATTTCCTTGTCCTGTGGCGTGCAGGTTCCACTCGGCGATTAGCACGGCTATTAGCGGCACACGCGCTGCATGTTTGTGGAACCGGGAGCCGAGCTGGAGTTCAGGACGACCCGCCCCCATGGCCAGGGCGACGGCGAATCGGACATGGATCACGGCCTTCGCCGGTATCCCCACCCCAGTGACCTTTGACCTCTCTCTGTGACAGGGGCAGGCGCATGTTTGCAGGACCCGCCCTGAAATGTACCGCACAAACACGTCTGTTGACTTCTGCTGGGCCCAGAACACATGTATGTAGAGGATAAGCGTCTGTAGCTGTGCATCTTCACACCTTTCAGAACTTGTGGAAGGTAATTACAGTGCTGGGCTATAAAAATAGTTACGTGGTTGAGGGTGCAAGTAACTCAGTTACTATTCAAGTACGAGTCACAAACGAATATAGTAACTGAATGAAACACATGAACCATTTTGATTGATTGATATGAACGACCATGGGATCAGCGCATAACTAACACTTAGTTACTGGTTAATTAATACATTAAGTAAGAGTGTATTACTACATTATTTGAGCCCCCACAAGTGACGCGTGTCCACGGGGTTTGATTCCCTAAAGCGGAGAGCTCCTCCTGCAGGCTGGTGAGAATCAGCACATCCCTGACAACCCCCACGCCCCAGCGCTGACTCTGGGGTCACCTCACGAAAACGGCAGAGGGCGTCGTGACATTCGTCCGTGGTGGCTCAGAAGATGGCAGGCGGCGATCCCCCCGTGCAGACGCTGGCGTTCCTGGGCGATCTCGCCACGCCGTTGCCCGTTCGGCTTTTGTCACGTGACAGTTTAATAGCGTATGAGTGTGAGATGTGGGCAGCGGCAGCAGGGAGGTGCTGGATCCTGGGGAGTTGCTCTGTTTACTTGGGCGATCTGGCCCCGGGGCTTGTGAACGGAGACAGGGAGCAGTAACTGAGCTCCCCGCACTTAAATAAAAAAAATGTACTGATTTGGAATGATAACAGTGCCCCCCCCCTTACAAGGGGCAAGTCTTCGGGACACACCAATGTGATTGGACGGCTTTAATGCCCCACGGACGCCGAGACGAAACGCGGATCCTGGCGAGTCGCGTCTGGGCGTGCGGGCACTAGGCCGAGGAGACAGTGGCAGTGCCGTGCAGTGTGGGACCGGCGCCGGCCTTTTCCACCGACTGATGGGATGGAGCACATGTCTCAGCTGGGCAAAATCAGCACCCTGATGGGGGGGCCAAGCACAGACTCCGCCCCCAGCCGAGGACACCACTTGTTTTTTGTATCCCCCGGCTATTTTTACCCCTTGTGTCTGTGTAAACACCACGGCTGTCTAACACAATGCCTGTTTTTCTTCTTAGCAGTCCCGGGTACTAGAATCCCCCCCCCCCCCCCCCCCCCGATAAACGGATAATAGTGGGCGATGTTGGCTTCTGGAGAGCAGAGGAGACTTTTTGCATGAACGAAGGCAGGTGTTTAACTGCTGGGCGGCTTTGGGTGAAAAAAAGGGAATCGCCGTCCTATGGAGGAGCTCAGGTGTGTGATGCTTGAGGCACAGTCGCCTTCCTGCCGAATTCCGCCTGTTTTTGTCACATAACTCAGTTTTTTTTATGTTCAGCCTGCATCACAAGCCGTCAGGCAGACACTGGCGTGCGGTAAATTAGTAGCAGCGCGGGTACCAGCAGCAGTGTGTTTACCGATTCGCCGCTTGTCAGCTTTCGCCCGAATCACACCTTTTTAATTAATCGTTGTTTATTTTTTTAACTTGTCAATTAGTGACTAGATCAGAGTCTGTCTCATCCGATCCTGCTCTGATGTGCGCTCGCAGTTCCTTAGCTGTCAAAAAGCTTCTAGAAGGTTCACAGGGAATTAACTCACTAAACCCGCTGGGCTCCTGTATGCCTTTCTCCTGGCACACGTCAAAAAAAGAAAGGAATACGAGGAGAGGCCGTGGAGGAGAGCCAGGACCCTGTGTGGGCCAGGGCGGCCCGACTCGGTCCGGTCACACCCGGCCCCCATGCCAAGATGTCTGGGCCCACTGACTGCCTGCGTCGTTTGAAATGCGTGTGTGTGTGTGTGTGTGTGGGGGGGTGTTCTGCAGTTTACGTGAATCCAGAGTCAGGGTTTGCTGCGGAGGCGACACGCCTGTTTAACACAGGTCTGCACAAAGAGCTTTTTGTAGGTTGCCTATTTATTTATTCATGTCTCTGTCGATGCGCCTGTTTGTTTACGCGTCGCTCCGCCGCTCTCTGCTGCCAGTTGCGGGGTTACACAATGTTTACACTTGTATGAATTTACGATGTATGAAGCCCATCGAGACACACGGCGTCTGCAAAATGGAAAAATGAATATCCCGCACGAAAAAAATTACAAGCAATTGTACCGTAAAAAGATCTCATTTTGGGTGACGCGTTCTTCAGTTCGGCTGCTTTAATGTCGGTAATATCTGATTCTTTCCATGGGACTGTTACGACGGGTCTCACTTTTCCTTGTGATTAATTTTGTTCTTCATACACAATTAATATTATTCTGTTTCATTAATTGTTTCCTAATGGGCTCCTTTTCAGCATTAATGCTTACATAAATGCCAGATGCTCTTGTTAAAATGGCTTTTTTAGGATTTAAATGGTTTCACGTGGAGTTGAAATGGAGAGATCTCATCGCTATGCTTCTTGAATAGGTATTGTTGGCCTTATACTGGGAGCACTGGGAATACTGGGAGCACTGGGGATGGGACTTGTTAGTGTGTCTAATGTCTTGATTCCAGCGTTCAGCATTACTGAGTGTTGAGTAACTGGAGGTGTGGCATTAAGTCGAACATGAACAGCATCCCTGTGTTTATGCAAATACACTCGCTCCTTATGCTTGCCCGAGTCTCCGCCATCGCCATTTTTATTGTAATTAGCATGGCCGTGGCTATGGCCTCGCGTTATGCCGGGCTGTTTTCTTTGCAGTTAAACATTTCCCTGGCATCTCCGCTGTCTGCCCGCCCGCTTGCTGCCGCATTATGCAGATCAGGCCCTCGACGGCTCGGCCCTGGCAGGGCAGCCTGTTACTTTTTTCATTATGGTTAATTCTAATGCCGACTTGATATCCAGAATTACGGCTTTGAAGATGGACTCCGGGGAATATCAGATTTAAGCATACTCCCCTGCCTCGCAATCCCATGGGTGCTCGAATCTTGGTTAATTAGCCCTACCTGTGGGCTGGAGGCTTTATTTTACTTTTCTCTTATCCTCTCCAAAGTCGTGATATTATTAAGCCTGTGCCCGTCTCTGCCCCCCCATGCAAATCGAGCCTGTGGTTCCCCCCACCATAATCCGTCAGCCTTGAATCCGGAAGAGGGACCCACGAGGACGGAATAGGCGACGTTCCCAGAGAATCGCTCAGCGACTGTTACTGTAGCTCAGTGGTTCTCAAACTCGGTCCTCGGGCCCCACTGCCCTGCTTGTTTTCCTGCTATCCCTGCCCCACACACAAGTCCCAGCTGTCCTTCAGCTTCTGATTGACTGAACACACCAGATCCAGGTAATTAGCAGTGTGTGGGGCAGGGATAGCTGCAAAACAAGCAGGGCAGTGGGGCCCGAGGACCGAGTTTGAGAACCACTGCTGTAGCTGGAACTTTCCTGCGCCTGGTTCCCTCCTGATGATTGCGGCGAATCGGCATGGGGGGTGTGTGGGTCCGCGACCCACCGCCGGATCCTGCCCCGCCGCCTCTGATTGCCGACCCCGCGGCTCTCCAGCGCGTGAAGCACCATGCATCACCGACACACCGGCTGTTAATCCTGTGCTGCGTCTCAGGCATGTTCGAGGTCCCCGGCGAGCCTTCCACGCCGTTTACAGAAGCGTCAGAACAGCAGAAACTCGGTGGAAATCCCAAAAAGAGCGTGCGCTATCGGGGGGCAGACCCCACCCACACAAAGACAGCGCTTTGCACTGCCAAAGGGGGATCGCCGAACGCCTGCACGCGGATACTGCTCATGTCGGGGGGGGGGGGGGGTACAAAACACATATAAATATCAAGGGGATTTCTCTTACAGGGTATGGAGCTCTCAATAAAAACAGCAAATCATTATTTAAAGAGGGATGTTCATTTTTTCATGTTTTTTCCCAGGCTTGCTGTTGAATATACCTTCACATGTCAATTAAGGTCCCCAGGAAACACTTAGAGAATCGCTTCTTTCGAATTATTGCCTTCGAGCCGAATGCACTTTGTAACTGCTGCGGCTGAGCGGCGCTGAGTGTGCAGAAGGTTCCATTCGGGACATGGCCAGGGAAAACGCGCCTGTCGATGCAGGCCAACGAAGCTGCAGAGGATGGAGGTGAGACAGGCCTGGCTTGGTGTAGATGGAGGTGATGGGGAGCACAGTGCCGCCCCCCCCCCCCCTTAAAAGAAGCCCATTCATCTGACATGATGCCACAGACTCAAACTCGCAGATTTGAACCTTGAAACATTTATATAGTTACCAGAAATGCGTGAGGCACAAGCAGCCCATAACAGACTTACTTGGCAGGTTCTGCGAGCCATCGGGTGGCCTTAAAGAAGCCATAAAGCCTGCCAGCAGCCTCTAGGAACAGGGCCATCTCTCTCCCATTAGTCGTGGTGGTGCAAACAGCTGTGGGCGGTCGCAAGGCAGCGCTGTAATGTGGCGAGTGGTCATGAGGCAGCGGTGCGGGGCTGCGGGCGGTAGTGAGGCGGCGGTGCGGGGCCGCGGGCGGTAGTGAGGCGGCGGTGCGGGGCCGCGGGCGGTAGTGAGGCGGCGGTAGTGAGGAGGCGGTGCGGGGCCGCGGGCGGTAGTGAGGCAGTGGCGCGGGGCCGCGGACGGTAGTGAGGCGGCGGTGCAGGGCCGCGGGCGGTAGTGAGGCGGCGGTGCAGGGCCGCGGGCGGTAGTGAGGCGGCGGTGCAGGGCCGCGGGCGGTAGTGAGGCGGCGGTGCGGGGCCGCGGACGGTAGTGAGGCGGCGGTAGTGAGACGGCGGTGCGGGGCCGCGGGCGGTAGTGAGGCGGCGGTAGTGAGACGGCGGTGCGGGGGCCGCGGGCGGTAGTGAGGCGGCGGTGCGGGGCCGCGGACGGTAGTGAGGCGGCGGTAGTGAGACGGCGGTGCGGGGCCGCGGGCGGTAGTGAGGCGGCGGTAGTGAGACGGCGGTGCGGGGCCGCGGGCGGTAGTGAGGCGGCGGTGCGGGGCCGCGGGCGGTAGTGAGGCGGCGGTGCGGGGTCGCGGGGCGGTAGTGAGGCGGCGGTGCGGGGCCGCGGGCGGTAGTGAGACGGCGGTGCGGGGCCGCGGGGCGGTAGTGAGGAGGCGGTGCGGGGCGGTAGTGAGACGGCGGTGCGGGGTCGCGGGGCGGTAGTGAGGCGGCGGTGCGGGGCCGCGGGTGGTAGTGAGACGGCGGTGCGGGGCCGCGGGGCGGTAGTGAGGAGGCGGTGCGGGGCGGTAGTGAGACGGCGGTGCGGGGCCGCGGGCGGTAGTGAGACGGCGGTGCGGGGCCGCGGGGCGGTAGTGAGGAGGCGGTGCGGGGCGGTAGTGAGACGGCGGTGCGGGGCCGCGGGGCGGTAGTGAGACGGCGGTGCGGGGCGGTAGTGAGGCAATGGTGCGGGGCCGCGGGCGGTAGTGAGACGGCGGTGCGGGGCCGCGGGGCGGTAGTGAGGCAATGGTGCGGGCCGTGGGTGGTAGTGAGGCAGAGATGCGGGGCCACAGGCGGACGTGAGGCAGTAGTGCGAAGGGGGTGGGGTTGGACTGGCACCCCCCTCCCCACCCTCTGCTTACCACTGATTGGTTAGAGGGTAATCAAGTGGTTACCCCCCAGATTAATTAGTGTCTGCGCCCCTTCCCATCGTCTCGGGCCTGACTGAAGGGGCATGTCGATTTGTGTCAGGTGCTGATCCGCGGGGCCCATAGCCAGCCTGCTGGGGCACTGTGCGGTATAGCATGTAAACAGGGTTCATAGGGGGAGGCAGCAGGCGCTGAAGGCCCGACCGAGGGGCCCAGACTGTCCTTATGACATTATAGAGTGGGGGTGTTGCTGGAGCGGCCCCAACCTCCCCCCCCCACCCACCCATATGATGCTATTAATGTTTACAAGCTTCTCACCCTGGAGGAGACCTGCTATCTCCCTGCGAATCAGATCACTGCTCGACGAGGCAGCCAGGTACTCATGCTTTTGGAGTCTGTCGCTCTGAGGAAATCCATGGCACCGACCCCCCCCCCCCCCCCCCCCCATATTTATTCCCGCCCCTTGTCCGTCCAGCCCGCCGGCCTGGCACACGTCTTTGCGGTGTATTCTCCCTTTACCGGCTAGATCATCTTAACCAGCCCCCCCCCGCCTCTGACTAACACTGACTGAACTAGCCTGGGGGGGCAGCTGAGGTCAGGGGACTGCCTTTGAGCGTGGGGGGGCTTAGCATCGCATTAGTGATGCGGCGGCTGCGGCCTTGCCTTTGAACCGGACGCGTGTCGGTTGTCCAAACCTTGACGACGGAATCCGAGCCAACTTACGGGGTCACCGCCCCCCCCTGCATAAATCCTCCCCTACCTTCCTACCCTCAGGGCACAGGGGTGGGCAGTGGCGGTGGGCACTCTAATATAATTAAAGATAGGAGAAAGTCTGCATCTTTCTGACCCATGTCCGAAGGAACTGACGGGGCACCTGCGGGGGTGCTTGGACGCCTGGGATGACTGACACGCCCCTCTCAGCAGTGCTGAAATGCTGAGCTTACAGTAAGGAATAAGTGACCCCCGAGAGACGGCCGCGCGGCACAGGGACCCGCCCAGCTGTGCAGGAATGTTCTAGAGCCGCACTTTAACCTCTGACCATTAATCACCTAAGACACTCAATTAAGACCCCTGAGCTCGCCGGCCGCTAATGCTGAAGTAGCGGCAACGTGGAATTTCGCAATAAAATCAAAGCGACTATCCACACGCCCGGAAAGTGACAGGTCCAGGCCATACTGTACATGTTTCGGCACAGAGGTACAGGGAAGGAAAACCGTTGGAGTGTAATGTGTGATCACGGGTTTTGCCACAATAGCATAACAGATCGTTATATGTAGCAATTAAACAGTTAAAGATTTGGCACATAATTGAGCGGGGGCTGCTCTGTATGCCCATCTGGGGGACCCCTCCTCTGACTCCCAATAGGCAATGTTGTCAAGCTGCTCTGAGGGTCAGAGAGGCTTTTCCTGGTGGTTGACCTTGACACAGACAGATTTATCCGGTGTCATCCTCCCTTACTGGCTTCTGTTCCCTATAAGAGGTGCCAGGCTGAGATAATTCACTTCCCCTCCCTCCCTCCCTCCTTCCTTCCTGTTATTATCTTTCCTTTTATTCTCCCATGCGCACATCCGTGGATGAGACTCTCACTTTTCCTAATTCCCTCATTTGAATAGCTGCATCTTAAGCAGCCCTTCGGGCTTGGCCTGTGTGAGGACGCGGGAGGCTCGCTTCTGCAGCCCAGCAAACGGCCCGCGGTCCAAGAGTTGCCTTACGTTGCGTTTCCCCCCACCTAAAAAAAAAAATAAAAAAAATAAGGAGAAAGGAATAAGACAAGAGAGAAACAAACAAGGAGATTGAAATACAGACTGAGGCCTTCCTGGTTTGTCTTTATCAGACTTTATTATAACTGTGTTTTACGGGAAGCGCAAATGAATGTCCTGCCTTTGACAGCTTAATTAGTGATGGGAGATGCTATGCAAAATCACACTCTGTAGTGAATTTTTAAATATGATGAAAATGAATGAATGTTACATTCATATAGCACTTTTTCGAGACACCCAGCACACTACAGAACCAATGGGGAACCACCTTCAACCACTACGACTGTGCAGCACCCAGCTAAGGTGGGGCAGGAGAGAATCGCGCTCTGCTGTGCGGAGAATTAAAATATGGTGAAAAATCACCTCAGTAGCGCGGAGTTTAACAGTGGGGAGAAAAGTCACACTCTATAATGCAGAGTTTGGAGTAGAACTGTGCTTTGTAGTGTTATTTTCAACAGAACAGAGAAAAATCTTGTTTTCTTGCGTGATTTTGAAAAGGATGAATTATCACATTTTGTACTGCCATTTTTTTAAAATTATGCTTTGAGGTACAGATTAGTTTTTATTTCTGCCTTCTGAATTCTGTGGCTCAAATCAGGTTCAATTAAGGGCTCAGACTAAGTAAATTATGAGCTGCAGAAATATAATGCATAGATATCGCATGGTGCACAGTGAGGCCTGCCTGTTTGTGCACGCTCGCAGTGTGTATATAAACAAGCCGTTCATGTGAGTTAATTATTAATTAAACATGAGGTAGGAACATGGCACAGGGATAATGAAGGGGTCCCCAAAGGGGCCCTAAACAAACTGGGTGTGGGTAGCTCCGGCCCCCCCCCTCACGCGCCATGTCTCCAGCGAGGCAGTCAGCCTGCTAATGAGCCGTTCGTGGACCCTGTGTATGCGGTGACATCGACCTTTGACCCCAAGCCCGTATCGTCAAGGGAGCAAGAGGCAGGCAAGTAAGAAAAAAGAGGGAAAAAATAGCAGTGCGCTGGAATTGGTGGGGATGCTCGGAAGCTGTTTGCTCAGACTTCCAGTCGTCCATTCCGGTGCCTGTTTGCCTACTCGCTTAGTCAGCCGTTTTATTGCCTGATGGGTCATGCCTTATCCAGCCTATTCGATTGCCTGTTCCCTTGTCGTTTTTTGCTGCCATACGTCTGTAAGTTCTAGCTCAGACAAGCTAAACTTTCCCTCGCTCACTGATGGGCACGAAGTCAGGACCTTCTCTCAGACGTCAGGCACTTTAAGAGGTCCTCAGTGATGGGCTGCTTCTCAAAATCGGCGAGAATGCACCTCCATGCCAGACGGATGTCTGCTAGTGATGCCGGACTGGAGCGGCTGCGTCTCACAATGATACGACCCCAGAATGACGCCCTGTTCTCGACCTCCGCTCTCACCAGCCTCTCCTCCCCGCCCCCCCGGCCCAGAGCGATCGCAGTCAGAGCCGACGCACCTCGCCGCGGGGACTGTCCTCCATTTTGCTCCCTTGAAACCCCCATCCCCAGTTAATAGCGGCCTGACAGTCTGTGGAAAACCCACATTCGCTTTCGGAGGACGCCGGCGGTGCGTGGTGTTAGCGGCCGGTACCCACTGACGGTGCATAGGCGTCTAATTAGCTCTTGTGGTGCAGCGTCACGCGATTAAACAGGCCGAAGGGGCCCTGGGGGCGCCCGCGGCTGAAAACATTCCCAATAATCATTTGTTTTGCTTTACTGTTAGGACCCATATCAGGGCCCGGCGCTGAGATAATTACAAGCTTCATCTCCTGTGTTTTTCCCTGCCTTCTGATGTTCATTAATAACAATCCAAGGTTGGAGGTTAAAAACTCATTTAATTGCCTTTATGTTAATGACATTATGAATGGCTGCGACACGGGTATCTCTGCTCGGCGCGGTACCCAGTCGCCACGCAGGCCCCCAGGAGGACTGCTCATTTTCCAGAATTACGGAGGCATCGCTGCCTCCTTGCAGGTGGGTGTCCCCCCCCCCCCCCCAGGATTAATGCATGGGCTGCTGTAGTGGGGACAGCAGACAGGTCCTCAGTATGCTGAATTTTCTAGAGAACTTGATTGGGGAAGAGAGTTTTGCACGCAGGCGGACATGTTTATCTCACCGCCCGGGACACTCGGCCACTAGGTGGTGCAGTGGTTAAGGATGCGGACTCATGCCCAGTAGCTTGTAGTTTAAGATGGGATGTGAGAAGCGGGCGATGTGCTGCTACATGTTTCACAGAATGTGAACCTGTGTGCCTTGTGTCCTGCTATATAAATAGATCATTTTTAAAGGCAATAAGCCCTACCATTCTTTGTTTTTTTTACCATTCTCAGCAGCTGAGCTGTCATTCATAAAATAATAAAGCAAATTAATTTCAGCACTGGCCTGTCGGGGGCTAAAAAAGGCCAGATAAGATGGCTTTCTCCCCCTGACTATAGGTGTATTAGCTTTAACGAACCTGGCCATTCTCCTCTGATCTCGCACATTAACGAGCTGCTGCTGTTTCAGACATACTGGGATAACCAGGCCCGGCACCAACACTCACAGCCCGTTTTCAGATCATTCTGATGCCCAGCCTCACGTAACAGAACCTCCTGTCCCAGACTGTATGCTGTATCCTGATTGGCTAGTTGGAGGAACGGGCTTTTTGCATTAACAGCTAGGTGTACCTAATAAAGTGGCCACTAAGTGTGTATAAACACTACATATACACTAATATATACACAGGCCTCTCTTAACCGAGCTGTTTCAGCCACTGGCAGCCAGTCGATTCCGACACCTGGATCATCCACCAGCAGGACGTTCCGAGATCCGGGCCGGCGACCCCACCACAACCCCATAGTTTCCAGATCAGCACTCTGCTCCTGGATAGCCCAGAGTCCCTGGAAAAAATGACCCACCGCGGGGATGCGTGAGCACCCCGCTCACAGAGCCTGCCTGCACGGCTCGCGTTCCGCCACTCTCTCGTGGGGGCAAAGGGGAATAAATCTTGCGGGGGGACGATGGCGAGGCAGCGATAATCCCCGGCACAAGATGGATGGAGGCCCAGCGAAAAATGTTTTTTTGACGCAGCGTAGACGCGTGGCGTAATGAAGAGGGGGCTGTGTGGCGCGGGCCGGTAGTGGCGCCTGCCGCCATCGATGCGACAGAAATGAGGCCACAGACATGATGAATGGCCATATCTCTCCCCGCTAAAGGATGACCTGGATACTCCCTCCCTTCTCGTGCCACATGGGCTGCCATTTTTCACCGCCACGCTCAGCCGCGGACTGGCTCAGGGGCTCCTTCCAAAGGCCCGACCCGCCACGCCCCCCCCTTCACTGCCTTGCAGCCTGTAATGGCTGCCCGGGGCCCCTCCATTTGATCAAGCAGCCCGCTGCCTCCCCCTCCCACTTACCGGCCAATTAAGTCAAGTTCTCATGGAGGGGGTCCAGCTGGTTCCGTGTTATCCGGGGAGAAATTGATTGGAGACACTCTGCCATCTATGAACCTGCTTTAATGACCTGGGTGATAATACTTGTGATTCCTCTCAGTCAGGGGACAGCCGGCACAGCTGTTGCCACGGTAATCCTGGTGCTGATACAGTCGTAGCAGCGAGGCACTAATCTGCCCCCCGAAACTCTCCTGTGATCCCTCCCGCCACCCCCAGCTAATCCACACACACACACACACGCGCACATGCACACACACCCAACCCAGGCTGCAAGGGGCAGACGTGACGTTTTGGAAGCGTAAAGGAGACAAAAAGGGGGGAGAAATGGAGGGAAAGCCCACAAGCACCCATCATCCGTGCGTTTTTTATTTTTATTTTTCCCTCTCTCTCCATCTTCTGGCAAACTGTTCAGGCCTGGCTGTCAGTCGGCATCACTGACGTCCTCTTGCCATGGCCATGGACGCCTCTCCCGCAGAATATATGAATACATTATTATTTCGGACTAGGAGACTCAGACTCTGCTACCAGCGATGCAGCTAAAATACCAAATTATCATAATTAAGTATAAATGCATATAAATGTCGAGCTTTTAATAAGCAACGGGGAAACAGCATTAAATTTGTTTAAAAGGCATGACTAAATCATATCCCTTTGTACGAACGTGCAGTGATGAATTTCATCCTGGACTCTTGCATGCAGAACCAGGGACGTGCAGACACACGTGAGCGTGAGCGTGGCAGCAGATTTCGCACGCGTGCCATGCTTCATCCATCCCTCACGCGGCCGGCCCACCATCCTTTGTTCTGAGAAATTGCCATAATAATAGAAAAGCATAATGATGTGGATCTCAAAGCGTCACGCTACCTCGGCTGCTGCGTGAGTGATTATTCGAGCGCGAGTGTGGCTGCGACGTTTGCCTGGCGCCAAGAGAGCGATTCTAAAGATTTAGTAGTCTCTCAAGATCCCTAAGACGACACCGAAGGATGGGCGCAGCATAAATAAGGTCTGCAGAAAACAGACTTCGCCGACACCTGATTGGCAAAATAGTGGGAGGGGGGATGAAAGATTGGGGGGGGGGGGGGGGAGGTTTGCCTTGAAGAACAGTTGCTTTTTCAGCTAACCTGTGTATTTGTCATGGTCTTCCTGTCCACTCGACATCAGCAGGCCCCAGGTGAGAGTAGAGGCTGCGTGTTTAATCGCTACCACCATCCATTAGACCTCAGAAAGTACACACACACACACACACACACACAAGTATTCACGCCTACAGATGCTCACAAACACTCACAGTACCCGCAAGCAGCAGAGGGGGATCTAATGGTCCTTCGAGGTTTCTGTGCTCGTAGGTCAAGGGTCACGAAAACCCAGGTGGAGGCTGGGAAAATTTATCATGGGAATGAGGTCAAGTAGGCCTTTTAGACTTGTTATACAGGAGAGGCAGGTATCGCAGCTGGCGCTCTACTGCGCAGGTTGCGCAGGGGGCCTTCGGCTGCAGGACAGACGAGTCATCTCACCTGACTGCGGTTACGTTAAAATCTGGTGCTGCGCTTTCTGTTGTTTGTATGTTAAAAATGCAACAAATTTGAACTTAAGACAAATGTGTCCACATGGTCTGTGTGATCGGGCATGGAGGTAGGACGGCGGATGTGGCTGTGCTAACGGCTAACACGCAGCTACATGGTGGGTGCAGAATCGACAGGAGCCAATCAAGTTGAACGTGAACTGAGAAGATCCCTGCGAATGTCGCGCCTGCGGTCCCAAGCCGCATGGCGGAATGGGATGGGAGACCGGATAAGATGAGCATCGGTGGCCCGCCGGAGTCATCGCCTTCAGATTTAACGGGAACTTTGGCCTTCATGGGCCTGCTGTGGCGGCTTGTCGGCCACGTCGCGGAGGTAGACATGGGAAAGAGCGGCAGAATATTTACCCTGTCAAGTGATTTGTCTTTAATGTGCTTTTTTTCTCGCAACCCCGCCTTAGCGAAATGTAACACCAGCTCTCGGCCGAAGTGATAAACTTTAATGAGAAACCTGCTTCTTGTCTAATATGTCTCAAGCATATGTGTGCGTGTGGGTATGTGTGTGTTTCTGTGAGACTGTGTAGAACGGGGCGGGGGGGGAGGGGGGGTGGCATGGTTGAGCGTAGGGGGTGCAAATGCCAGCGAAGTTGCCCGGAGTCTCGCAGTAATTACATGTGAGTTGTGGGCTTTTCTTTGAGGTCACCAGCCTTTCGCATTCATTCACAGCAGCCGACATTATTTACATCCCGGCTTCGGAAAAACCGGAGCTGAGAGATTACCAGGCCCGTAAAAACATGGATGGTCCATGGGCCGTCTGGCGCCCCCACCCCACCCCCATCTTTTTTGGCAGGCGTGCATATGTTCACTGCTGGCTGCGTGGGGACCATTTCGTCCCATCCAATCAGAGATGGCGCGGGGATGGTTTTGGGCGGGGGGGGGCAGCCGTTGGAGAGCCGCGTTCGTTTCCGGTAATTAATAACATTGATGCATCTGATGGGGCCCATTAACGGCCCTGTTTGATGGGCTGGACCTCTAGCTGTGGCTTCTCTTGTTTGCATAACTGCGGAGGCATGTGTGATATCAAAGCCCGTCGCCATCGGATACGTGTCCAAGTCCAATCTGGAAACTTCAGTTCTTTTATTGATTTAGCCCCAGTTTGATGCTGCTGGGAGAAGCTCTCCTGGTGCACATTAGAGGATTCACATCCCTGTCACCAGCGTGGCCTCCTTTTTACAGGGAACAATTGCCAGAGGCCAGACCAGCGGCCATGGTTTAATTGCTATTAATTAAAGCATGAATCTATTTTTTCTTCATTTATTCTGCTTTTAAATAGGGCTTCGCCAATCTGCTTTTTTTGTGTTTGTTAGAACATCTCCTGGCAAGGCGGCTGCGCGGGGGGGTGGGGGCTTTAACCCCTCCCGCTGGAATGATCTTTCAGTGCAGTCCCTGGCATGATCTAACGCAAAGTGTGAGCTAAGCAGTGATATTTAACAAAGTGGATTTCTGCTTTATTGCGGTATAATGAGGTCAAATGAATCCTTCCACAAATGGTACACACTGCCCACACGGGTCCTGCCTCAAATCCTTTCTGACAGCGATTAGAACAGCGGGAAAACACAACATCGGCCTTCCCGCGGAGTAAAGCCGACTGGAAACTCAGTGTGCACACGAGTGTTTTATGTACAAACAAGAAACACAAGGAGGCTTCCTCCCTTCTCTCTATTAGGGTAAAAAAATGGCTCCTTTTATAAATGTTGCGTTGATGTCTATGATTATGTCAGAAGCATTGTTTCACCATGATCCAACGAGCAGATTTCAGCAGAAGGAGGTCACCCCTGCTTTTTTTTGTTATAGTTTGGGACTGAGGTATATTTCCAGCTAAGTGCAGGCCTGCTAGTGGCATTTTAATAGGACTCACCCGTGCGTCCTTATGGGGAGGGAATTGCATCCATGGCTATCAGCAGAAAAACGGCATACGGTCTTTTCCTCCGGGCCCTCTCGGAGATAGCTGGCGAGTTGCCGCAGCAACACGTCTGCCTCACCGGTGCGATAGGCGTGCCCAGGCTGGCCGGGAAGCTCCGCCCATCCCCTCCCCCATGGGACTGGAACAATCCGCATGCGCTGTCCGTGGGCCGGGTCACTTGAGGTGATTGATTACGACCGCAGCGTGCTCCCGGCAGAAACATCTTAAACCGAGGAGGTCCTGCTTAATTTGGAGCTTCGCGGCACAGATCGCAGCTTATTTGATGCTGATCATGGAGTCCCTGGGTGCTCCTAGAAATCTTTAAACTAAACGCACATGTTTGCAGCCCTTATTTGTATCTCAGTCACAGAGCTAACCAGCGGAATTGACCTACATAGGATTATCTCTGGCTATTTACAGGCTCGGTGCTCAGCACGGTAGCGCATTGTCTGTCTTGCTGTTCCACCTGAAAGGGGAGGAAGTCCCAATTAAAATGGAAATGGGCCGTTTTAATGGTCCCTTGAATTGACAAGTGAGCAATGATTTTCGTATCGGTGTCTGTCAAAGGTCTGCGAAAAACTGCTGTTGATAAGGCCCAACGCTACCAATTAAGCGGTGTGCGGACCTGTGGCCAGATCCCTGTGTGGATGTCACCAACACTTATCACGAATTACTGACAAAAGGGCCGGCAGTGATGGGAGGAACCGCGCGCTGCCTCTCGTCCCCACTGGGCAGAACCCTGAAACCCAGAGAATGCCGCGTTGCCAGAAGGCGGGCCCCTGCCTCCCTGACACTGCCTTGCAGCCTGGCCTTTCCATCATTACCCTGGGCCTCCCGCTAGCCGTAGCGCGCTAACGATGTCGTCTGTTGTTCTGGACCGTTAACAAACTCTGCTACCGAATGTGCTAAAAACAAAAGGGGAACAAGGTGTTACTGAAAAACACAGATTAAGGTTATTAGCCTAAATATTAACACGCCGTTACCGACCCGGCCTCCCCGAAGGCTAACAGCTCCGGCTAAGAGAACTGGGATGATGTCTGCCATCTTTTGGGACTGTGTGAAATAGATTTTTCTGTTTTAGTTTTCGTCAAGCTCTAAAAGTTTTTGATAGTCTCACCTTCAGCAGAAATCCTACCTCTGCGATATGGCTGCGTATGAAGTCACTGCTCAGGACTTTGGGGCCAGCTAGCTCAGAAATAGCTTGCAAAAAACTGTCAGACTCTTAAATGTCCATTTTGGCTACACCTGCTTGAAACTATAATCATCTACACTTTTAGTGTAGAACTGTATCCACGCGTCTATT
Organism: Brienomyrus brachyistius; assembly: GCF_023856365.1. Lineage (NCBI taxonomy): Eukaryota > Metazoa > Chordata > Actinopteri > Osteoglossiformes > Mormyridae > Brienomyrus > Brienomyrus brachyistius. The sequence goes on from NC_064553.1 coordinate 2,643,399, forward strand.
AACAGGAATGGACGTTGGTTTTATGGTGTAACGACTCAAAATATGGGTGAGTACAGAGTTTGGTGTTTGTACTTTCTACTGTCATGCATGAAGGAGGCGATGTCTTGGGTCTCAGGCTGTTTTGTTGGTAACAGAGTTAGTGACCATTCTCCAACCCATCGCAGTCTTAACTGTGATGACTATTGTAGCTTGTCTCAAGGGCACGCCACTCCATCAGGATTAAGCTGGATTGTCCCTCATTCTTCAGCAAAATAACATCCCAAAACACACCTCACAAACCTTCAGGTAAAGAAATAAGGTGAAGAATTTCTCAGGCTAATGACCTGGCCTGCTGGGTCTCCACACCTCAGTCACTTAGAAGTTGTTGGAGACGAACTGGACAGAAGAGTCAAAGAAAAGCAACCCACCGACGCCCTACATCTGTGGGAACTGCCAGAGAAGAGCTGCAAAGGCGTCAGGTGATCCCTGCACAGGCTTGTCAGACCGCCGCCTTGTGTTTGTGAAACTGTTATCAAGGCAAATGGTGGGTATTTCGAGAATTCCAAGATTTTCAGACAATTTTGAAGGATAATTTGGTGCTCCACGTGTTTTACACATTCTAATGTGTTCTCATCTTCAAATAATTAATTCACAACATGGGTTTTCAGCAAGTTTCCTTATATTTTTGACTAGTACTGAATATATGTGTAAATATATACACACAGGTTAACATGAAATATAAATGTACATATATTTACATATGTACGACATTTGAATGTACATATTGTACAACAAAAACAGTAGATACACCACGTGTACTGACCCTGTGCACAACTTAACTATAAAATTGTGCAGCTTCTCTAAAGTTATTTTAGCATTTATGCAAATGATGATGCCAAGAAAAGGGAAATATGTAATTAGCTACTGAGATAAGAGACTCTACACAATGGATGTCTGAGGGGAGGTGAGTCATCAGCAATTTAAGTCTGAAAGTTTACTCCAGTCAAGAAATGGAATAAAGGCACTAGATCGTGTTGTTTGCTAACTCTTATGACTTATACATGTTGAGTAGACTAAGAAGGTCATTTCTGAACTCCTTTATATCAGCCCTCTGGTGGGACCCAGCTAAAACTGTTACCCCTAGTTTAGTATTTAGTTAACACTGATATAACTAGCTAAAGTTATATCACATGATCAGCAAATGTATGCATGCTGTGTAGTTATGCTAATGTACTGGTCAACAACATCCATGGCTTTAGCTAGCTAGTCCTTTAGATTCCTGTAATTGTTGATTTAGTCGTTTTATGTTTTTTTCCGTTTTATTTAAAGCCATAAACACTATTCTTTTCTCTCCAGGGCTAATTATCTAGCTTAACAAAGCATTTTCTAAGCTGGAGTGATGTGTCTTCCGATTGAATGGATGGATTATAGCGTAAAAGTAGTTTTATATCTTTGCTTTTCTTGAACAAGCTAGTCTTGCTTTGTCTGCTCCGGTGTTTTTACACCAGTCCAGCCTCTAATTGAACCTTTCGTGCGATTCTCTTCCCCGTCGGGCAGAGGAGGCCTCACACCTGCCTTTGAATTCGGCAGGGCTCCTGGGGAAGTGACTGACGCCTCGCCTGACGGGTAGTCAGCGTGGAAAGTCTCCCCCGTCTCGGCCGGCTCACGCTGAGCTGTGAGTGTTTGGGGCAGAAACCCTGGTTTTTGTGGCAAACGTCCATCAAAGGCCTAATTAAACATTTCAGGCGGGCAATGCGTCGGCCAGAAGTACGAAACAAGGCCAGCAGCGGTGGGAGGAAGGGGGCAGTAGCGTTCTTGTAGAGGCGTGACTATCCCACAATGTGTGGAGATGCTTCAGTAAATGTACGATACCTTTGTTAATGCCTTGCTGTGTCCTCCATTGTCTCCGGGGATCAGTCGCGGGGCCCTGGTGGCGACCGGGATGGCTTCTGGGGCGCCGTCCTCTGTTTTACTTCAGAAGGACGAGCTGCCCAGCCCGAGTGGCTCGCCTTGCAGTGTCGGCCAGAGGCTCTGCCTGCCTCAGCTGCTCTGTCACAAGGAGTTCGCCTAACACTCCCTGACTGCACTTAGCTGTGTTTCCCTGATGCGGTCATATCACATCAACACGGCCACTCATGACATCACACCCCCCCTCCCCATGACCCCCCCATCCCTCGGTGATTTTCCGTGGGTCTGTGTTTCAAGGCCATGTCATGATTGCCCCCCCCCCCCCCCCGCACACTTCCTGGCAGGACCGTTGCACATTTACGTCTCGTAATGGTCTGTTACACTTCCCTGGGTCCGAGTCTTTTTATTTTTTTTTTTAACCGTCACGTTGAAAAATAAGGGCTGCCTTTCTTTCTCGTCCTCCCCCGCCACGTTTGAAATTTCCAGATAATAGGCTTTGACTTCTGGCTGTACGTTTATGGGTCTTTTCATGTTATCAACTTAGCTCATAGCGTGGAGCTGAGGAACACAGACGCCTAGTGACAGGCCAGCCAGTCAGCAAGCCCAGCCTGTCAGTATCTCTCATGCACTAATCATTTCCCTTTAGTCTATTTTCTGTCTCATTGGCCGTTTCCTTCAAAAACAAAATTGCTCATTTAAATTCGAATGCCCGGGGCATTTTGGTCCTCAAATATTGTTGGAAAGTGAAAGGATTAGGCAAAATATGCTTTTTTAAAATGTTAATATATTTTCTGGTTCACTCTCTCCTCTGAGGCCAATTAGGAAATTTCCTCTGGCTGCATTAATGTCAGACTGACAAGCACAACTATAATTACACTGTGCTTGAAACCTGACTTTCACTTGTGGGCAGATGAGTGCGGCTGACAGTGACACCGAATTCGCTCCGCCAGCTTTTGATCATTTAATCATCGCCTGCTTTCTTTCTCTCTTTGCCAGTTGATCACTTCACCTTTATTCTTTCGCTCGCTAAAGGAAGAGGCGCCTCACGTTATTCGCAGCCGCGCCCGTTTCTGGGCGGGGGAGTGGGGCGCTCATTAAACCGCCGAATCTCTCCCAGCCGCCGCCATCGTGGCACTTTTAGGCGCGCTCCCGGCTCGCGCGCCGCTTGCTCGCCTGGCTCGCGTGGCGTGCCCCGATGCGTGCGGCTCCGCGCGCCGGGCGTCCGCGAGCACGGGAGCGGTCCACGCCGCTCCGCCGCCTGTGCGCCGGGATTCCCGTCAATGACGCGCCGCAGCGGATAATGACGTTTGGATGCTCCTCTGCCCTCCGCCATCCTGCCTTGTCACAACACCAAAAAATTCAGCCTTAAAAGGAAATTAAAGAAACAAAATGACGCTATTGTCAGAACAGCAGCGCAAGGTTATTGAATCACGTCAGATTTCCTGTTTATAGGAGACAATTTAAAAACAAGTTCTACAAGAATACGCCTGATTTTAATTAAATGCAACCTACATAAGAATACGTATGTATTGACGAAAAAAGCTTTGAAGTAGTGTTCTCTACTCCGTAATTATTTTTTACAGGAAATTATAATTAGCTTTTTTCCTTTAAGATGTTTGTGTGCAGCACTGATGCGTTTTGTACCACAGTCCCCGATTAATCTCACACACACTTTCACATTACAGCCATGTCCCATTTTGCTTCAAATTAAGGCAAGTTAATGTTTGCCTTCTCCCAGTGCCCGTCTTATACGGCTCCACATTCGAAATTGTGTTTATTAATAACAGGAAATAAAATAGGTGAGTTCCAGACGGATATATAAATAAGATTTAGACTGTTGACTTCCAGTACAAACAGTTGGTGTGGCTTAATCCCTGGTCAATCGTGATGAAGATTCGCGCTCCTTTTGATGGTGATGATTAAAAAATTCAATTGAATTCCAAGATCAAAAAAAAAAATCAATTAGGCCCTAATCAGATTTCATCAGTTCTCTATGTACGAATGCAAACATTTTCCTTCAAGATTACATGCAGCGATCCCTATTTAAATGCAAGAACACCAGGCCTGCCTGTGTTTTTCTTTGAGATAAAAGCACATTATTGAGTCTTTTTAATGTTTTCCTACAGTGGAGTCTAAATAGGCTTTAGGAGATGGAGATGTAGAAAGCTACACACTGATAGCAGCTCTTTAAACATTTATCATCCCATCAGCAAACACTGCATTGTAATGCCCGTACCACGTCGTACACAAATCAGGATCATTTTCAGCTTCCTTGAGATGGGGAAGAGAAAATATAAAAAAAACCACGCGGGGAGAATTCGAATTCCATTTGTGTCGCTCATCGAACATTAAGCGACGGATGGGTAAACATGGGATCCGGTGGCGGTTTTTCCGAGTGGAAGCTGCGTTTTTTATGGGGGGGGGGAGGGTGGGGGCTTATTTCAAGCCCACGATTGCAATTGCTGCATGCTGCCGAGAGCGGGACCCTCATGGCCGTCTGACGTCCTGGAGTCCGTTGACTGCTGGCTCGGACAGGCTGCCCTGGCAGGCAGCTCGCGTGTCCTGGGGCCTCTTTCCTCCCCTCCTGCCCCCTTTTGCACCATCAGCCCCCTGTCTTCTCCATTTTTCGCCCCTTCGTACTTTTCTGCCCCATTGCCCGGGCCCTGAGTAATGGGGAGCGGCACGGAGCACCTCTTAATCTGGCGATTACGTGGCAGAGGCGGGGCCTGGCGCCGAATCACACGTCAGGAGATCTGGCCCTAATTGTTTTGCGGCGCCATCAGTACGGATCAATCACGGGGCGAGCGTGGCAGTGGAGCACTCCTGGCAGCCATGACCGCGGCCCGGGCCGTGCCACTTGACTGACAGCTTTGGTAATTAAGTGATTATGTAGACCTCACCCACGGTTATAATAGCCGTCTCAGGGCTGCTCGGCCGACGGAGGGGCAAAATCAATGTGCTCTCAGCTCCTTGAGCAGTGCTGACTGCGGTCAGACGTCTGGGAGGTAGATCTGCAAATAAAGGTCGAAGGACTCTGGCTGAGGCAGAGCTCTTAAAGAGCATAGCTATCTATATATACATCTACATCTATATCTACATTTACATCTATATATAGATATACATATAGGAATATGTCCATGTACCTACATGTACCTATATATGTGTGCATGATATATATAACCCTGACCAGGGTAAGCAAGTAAAATACGAATGCATTCATTAAACTGTGAGTCTATATACTTGCATACATACATACATGCATACTTAGAAACATATATACAAATATGTGTGTGTGTGTAATTACATATACAGTGATCCCCACCTGTCCTGGAAGTGGCGTTCCAGACCATCGGCGATAGGTGAAAATCCGCGATATAGAAAGACCATATAAATAAAGATTTTTTTTTTATAGTTTAAGCCTTAAAATACCCCTCCCACATGCTTTAAACACATGTAAACTTATTAAAATAACACATATGATATGTGGATGTCTGGCTAAGGATATGAGTAACTTAATAATACTTATAATAATAATAATATGTAATATATATATATATATATATATACACACACACACACACCGCAGAGAACTGTGATGCGTCGGGGAAAAATCTGCGATATAGCGGGGGCGCGATAGCTGAACCGCGATATAGCGGAGGGGGGGTCACTGTATACACCGAGACACTCACACACACATATATGTATGTAGCTATAGTCAACCATGGGAGCCTGACACTTTTCTTCATATATACAGCTGAAGCACATTATATTCCAAATATCCACGCAATGCCAATTACTTTCTCTTTTTTGGTTTTAATATCCTTTTTCCTAGTCTGTTTAAGATTAATAATGTTACGCTTGATATTAAATTTTTGAATGTCATGTATTTTATTACAGAGTGTAAATTCAGTCAGCGAGAGATTGTCTTCTCAAGGCAGTGATTTTCAAAGGCCAGTTTTAAATGTCATACTCCACTCAAAGCCACAACCTTTAATATAATGAAACTCTTCACTGTGATACCATGTTGAATTTTTTGCTCACATAACAATTCCTTGTTATACATATTTAGTAAATGACATGTAATTTGTAAATAGTTTGGATGGTGTAATCTGGTACTCCTTAAACATGTGCTGTCGTGGAAACTATGGAGACGAGCCAACTGCCACGTCAGGCCCCGACAGGCAGGACACTGGCTGATCACGTGATCAGGGACTGCTGGTTCATTTTCATGGCCTCATGGTCCATATAAAGCTGTGGAAATCGTCTTTGGATCATTACAAAGGTGATTAAACATCTTAATACTTAAACCCAATTAGAGAAGTTGTCTCAAGTATTCAGTAGATATTTTGCTAAGGAGTAAACCGTTGGCAAAAGCACAATATGTTTTTCCAATTACGGTCCATCAAACCACAGTGTAAGAGGCAAACAAAAGAGGTTATGATTCATAGTCCGAAACAGCCTGTCATTTTTCAGAGTAAACTCAGACACTCGCGTTCGAGGGACCTTGAAAAAAATCTTCCAGGTACATAAGAAAAAAAACGATCACTTATTAAGGTCACTTTGCAAAAGGTCATTTAATCATGTAGCGGGATTGTGGCAGCCAGCGGGGGGTGGTACGCCGGTACCGGTAAGCGCTGCGAGATACGGGCCAGCAGCGCCTGTAGCCGCGGCTAATGCAGGACCAGGCTAATGCATTAGGCTCTCCCTCGGGTTTTGCGAGGATCATCGCACGACTGCCACGGTTATGCCTGTATCCCTGCGTCCTGGTGGTGGCCACTCCGTCTGCTTACTGGCACTGGGAACGCTGCTTACACGCCGGAGCGGGTGATAATTACCCATAATCAGGGAGAAGGACGTTACACCCTCTCATCCTCTCATGCTGCTACTGCCGTTCGGAATTATGAAGCGATGTACGGGAGGTACTGGGAGGTTTTTTAAATTCAGGGTTATAACGCTCTACGGTGCCCCCTGTCTGTCTAGGAGTATCGCTTGTTGCTGAATGTAGGATAAGTCTCATAGATGTCACCATAGCAATTTGTATGTTCTCTTCCGGGAAATTGGCAAGGGAAACGTAAGAGAAAATATGGTGATATAGCGAGCTATCTCCGTAAAATTATATGAATTTTGTTAATCACCAGGTTATATGCATTCGGAGGAATTACTACCTACATTGTGAAAAATTGTGTCTCTGTGCTAGAAATCTGTGGAGAACTGAATTAACACACTCAATTAACAATCTGTTCTCAGTATAAACACCCATTCAACATTTTTTCTCAACTTTTTGCTCAGCTCTTTAATGTAATACCATATCCCTATTGCATACTTACCTTAAAAATGTACCCCCCCCCCCCCCGTGGATTTCCAGCTTCTTATCATCTAATCTTGTTTCTTGTGATTTCAATCAGCTGTGAAACCATACAGAACCGTCTAAATGATGGTCAAATGGTTACATGACAGTGATCCAAGTGCAAATCCTCTAGCTGGCTAAAAGAGCGGCAGCCATGCTGCATGTTGGGATACTCGCCTGTCACGGCCAACATGGTGACCTACATATATACTGCTGAACAATTTGAGGGATTCATCCCTAGGGCTTTTATTTGAGAAATAATTATTTACTGTATAGGAATCCAGGGATTCCGGATTCAAGCCTCTGTGGTATATTGACCCCAATACTGTCACTTGTGCAGAAAATGGATGTTTTCCCACCTGGCTGTTGAAGTCAGGATCATAGGTGGTGACACACTGAAATGTCTGCCAGGGACACAAGGCCCTCGTTTAAGAGGCGCGTTCCTTCAGCCCCAGAAAGCCGCGTGTCGTCCAGAACAGGGACGAGCTGCTCTCCTCTTTCCCTTTGTTAGAAGAACGTCTTCTTGCGAAGGCTCTGCATGTAGGAAAATGCCGGCTGTCTTTAAGTGCCCTTTAATGGCTCCTGTGGTGATTTAAACACCTCGTCCATAAATCTGAATTCATAATGACTTGAAATCTGCAAGCAGATGTGTCCATATTACAGCTCCGCTTGCCCACCCAGGAGAACAGAGTAAAAATCAAGAAACAGGGATAATTCTAGATGAGTTTGTGAAACTGGAATCTTCTGGATAACACCTGTGCAAGATATGTGTGGATTTCTGCACTCCTGAAGCATGGCTGCGGGTGACAGCAGAGGATTTAATCACAAATTATGGATTGAGAAATGACTAGTGCTTATATCTTCTCTGGCAAACATTGTCATTGTTACAAGGGAATGAAATATGTCTCCATAACTAGACCATCATTACCGTTCAAACATGCCTGACTCCGTTTTGATTTGTACAGTTCTTTTGTGAATTGCATGAATTATGCGCTTAAAATCCTAATCATATCATGCAACAACCAACACAAAGCCGTAAAGATACTGTCAAAATGCATATATAGATCTACAGTAAGGTCAGAGGTTAGGGGTCAGAGGTGACATCAGGCCCTGCTCTGTGAGAGGCTCTGGGAAGTTGATTGTGTTCGCAGTCTATAGGTGTTAGAAACCAAAAAACATCCACACCATGTGAGGCTTTCAAATCGGAGTACTCAGCCAACATTATGGTCTGGAATGTTCTTCCCATACCCAGTAGGATAAGAGGTTTGGGAAATGGATGGATGGATGGATGTTCTTACCATGTTTCCAGTGCATGAGGCTGAGGGGTCACAGCGGAGCCTCCCCTGCTGCACACTGCATCACCACTGCATCAGCACTACATCAGCACCATGAGGAGGTCACTGCATCAGCACCACGAGGAGGTCACTGCATCACCACCACGAGGAGGTCACTGCATCACCACCATGAGGAGGTCTCTCACACCTTCACCTCTTACTCTATTAACTGCACCAGGAGCAGTGTAGGAACTGCACGCCATTGTTATTTAGTAGCTGTTTAACGCTGATTAATTGATTGGCATTGAGACCCAATCTAGTTAAAATTCGGCTCTGCAAGGCCCTGTTTGTTTTACATCATTTCTCTTTGTTGGCTTTTGGAAAAAAAAGACAAAAAATCGAACCGATCCCGGTGCTGTTATGTGTCTGTGAAGGATTCGGTTTTCCCGCATTCAGCTTCCCACCCACTCTTCAGGCCCCCCCAGGCTGAAATAGGCCAGCTGTTTTGCTTTATTCTTTGAAAGTGTCGGCTTCCGTTTTCAGAGATTCACTCGCCTGTCTTACGCTTCTTTTCTAAATCTACGAAAGAAAGCTGACCTACGCCATCGGCCCGCCGATAAGTATCCTTAGTTTTGTCATTAATAACGTGAAGAATACTGTACTGCAGCTTTACACCGTCTACTCTTACGTCGAAATAGAAATGTAATTTAAATTGTGTAACTCTGTTTGTTTTGGTCTTTCGGCATCTAGCATCTGAGTGACAAGAGAGAAAAAAAAATCGATATAGGGTAAGCCACTGTCCCATTATCGACTATCGGTAAGGAGTAATGGTGTGATACTTTAACTGGTCGCATTCAATTTTCTTCAGCAGTAACCGCAAACCTAATAACACGATCGATTATACATCAAAGACTTCTTTCAATTAGCTGAATGTTAATTAACATGTTAAATTACTTCCACCGCATTGATTGGCATGTTTAACCATTGCTTTGATTTCCGTCTAATCGAAATCTGTTTAAAACAATGTACAGCGAAAACGAACATAGGAAAATTAATCACTTATGGATTTTTTTTCCTAAAACACAAAACTAAAACGAAGTCTAAAATAAACTTAAGAATGAAATTGTTTTGTTTTGTGAGTTGCGCGCCTCTTTCTTTAAATATTGATCGCAGGTTTCTTTTTAAGTTTTTCCACCACTTTGTTTAAAGTTATTATTTTATTATGCATGAATCGTGTCCAGTTTTTTGTTATTTCTATAGCTTATCTCCAGAAAAATAGCAATGATTTATTTATGACAGCATTGGCCTGTAATTACAAATGCGTATGTTTTTCAAATAAAATAAGCAATAATGCTAAAAAATAATGCTAATCCATAACTTCAGTTGCCAAACAAGTTTTTGTTTAGCAAACATCTTTAAATGCAGCCGCAGCGTGCCTAGTTGCTGTGTATGTGAATCAGAAATGAGCTTCTTGCTTAACAGTCAGTACCTTCATCTTTAATTATTGGTCATTGACAAATAATTACTTTGCAGAAAACGTGCCCGCAATGTTGCACTAAGACATTGATGACTTTGTCGCCGCCTTGTGGCCACTAACATCCTCGTGGATTCCGCGGTCTGATTCGTAAGGCTTTTCGTTGTCTTTCAATAAGCGGCCAGTCATAATTTGCAAGTCGCTGCATATATAATACACATTTGAAAAATCGGATAGCGTAGGGTATTTTTAGATTTAATGTAACATTTTGTCCAGAAATTAAGTGATCGATTGAACAATTGAATTGAAATATTTGGAAACTCGCATTTAGCAATATACTGTTATGTGCCGATTTCGTAAAAATGCGTCCATCCGTGTTTTATTATTTTGAAATATGTTTTATATTTGCGCTTCATTATTTCCTTGGCCACATGCGTGTGGAATACAAATATTTATTCTGTGTATATTTAACAGGCTCTGGTGGTTACGGTATGAACTCCAGCACTGCAACGTTCACAATTTTCTTTAAGATACTAAGTTGCTTTATTTCGCGTCATTGTGTTACATTTAAATTTATTATGTCAAGATGCGGTTATGCCAAAATCACGGGCAAGCAAAAACAATAAATTGTAGTCGATGCAATTTAAATCTTTAAATGTGTCAAATAAAATGTTTCATGAATACCAAAAACACTCCGCGCTTACCGGATTTGTCGATATCTGGTTGTCAGACTGAAAAGATCCCAGTGACTTCTCTACTTCTCCTGGGTCGATAATATTTATGAGCAAACATGATCAATTCTCAGTCTAAGTCGCCTCAGTTCTTCTCAGAATAAAAATATGTTTTATAAATTATTAATGAAGTATCTGAATCATTGATATACAAGCTGTATTAATATGCGGAAGACGGTCTTTTTTGTCTCTTTAAACAGCTTTTAGGCCTATCTTTTTAAAGAAATTAAAATAAGAAGGACGATCAGTAATACTGTAATTATGGTTACCAATAATAATAATAATAATAATAATAATAATAATAATAATAATAATATATAATATAATAACAACAATAATAATATTCGTATTAATTTGTTATTGTTAATAATTAACTTTTAACTATTAACTTATTAATAATAATATTCTTATTACCACTTATTAGTGGTAATAATATTCTTATCTTAATTATTATTGTTATTATAGTTATCATTGTTATTGTTATTATTATAAAATGTTAGATGCTGTATAATAATAATAATTACTATTATTATTAATAGTAGTTTTTTTTTTTTTAAAAAAAAAGCTTCTCACTCAGCAAAGGATATGCAACAATATATAGTCATGTAATTAAAGAGAGCGCGTCAAATTCCATAACACAAACCACAGCTCTGAAAGCCTCGTGCTGTGCAGTGAATTACCCGCGGTATCGACCGAACCTGCGTACGGCCCAGCATTGCTCAGGAGGTCCAGGAGCGAGGTTTTCAGGGAAGCGTCATCACACCACGTCCACCGCCGAGACGCGCTACATCCTGACGGCGAACATCTTCACTGGCAAAAATAATGAGAAGCTTCATATTAATGTAAAGTGCGCGTCTTGACGGCGATGCCGAGGATCTCAAAAGTGCAACACTCCATATTAAACACACGCCACAATGATCCAACACGGGAAAATACATGATATGCAACTTTCTATACGATTTTTACGTCGGTTAATACTTCCGTAATGTTGAAATATCGAGAATCACAAAAATGTTCAGATTATTTTAATTACTTTTAAATTCCTGTTCTGTCTTCTCAAATATAATTATTGTAATTTATTTTTCTTATAATTACAGTAATAATAATCGTATAATTACTCCACTAATTAGCCTGACACAGTAGTTAATCAGCAAAATGCCGCTGCCACTGTCAATAGAAGAACTCCGAAATTCAACGCGATGCTTTGGTCTGTCTGGCCGCTTTCTGTATGATATCATAAAATTGCCGCGAGGCTGGCATATGAGGAGACTCCGTTTCAAAATGCGCTCAACAGAGAAAGCAAAAACATTTTCAACTATCTGCGATTTCCCACAACTAAGGTCTTACTGCAATAAAAAAAATGAGGCTTTGAAACAAAATCTATAGTTTGCTTAGCCTAATTTGTTTATCAGTACATTTTTACAACACAGTTTAAAAGAGCAATAAAAACAATTTATCTCCGAAACATTTTGACGGGATGGAATATTATTCATCTTAAGCAAAATTTGAACATGCAACTTTTTTAGATGATGGTTTTACTCTGCTTTGTGTGCCACTTGTTTTATCGATTTAAAAAGCTCGTGAAACAATATTTTCCTTTTCTCGGAGCCGCACTTTTAAGACGGCAGCATAAGTTACGCGGAAAAGAGCATTCAAGGTTCAATAGCTGTCTGGAGAATGACAAGATAAAGCAGCGGCTGCTTGATTGGTTAAATGTAGCCGGCGTCACGCCGAAGCCAATGACAAGAGAGGGGGGGTGAAACTAGCGGCGCATTATAATAAAGGAGAAAATCAGTCTCTTTGCAAGGGCTCTGACGTCATGGTAGGAAGTCTTTGTAGAGCAACGTTACGATTACGGGCAAAATAGAAGCGTGGTGGCGAGCAGTTGCTCTTTAGAGTCTCTCCACACCTCAACTTAGCAAAAAAGTTAAATACACAGAACAAAAGGACTTGGACTACATCGGCTCACTGCGTGCCCCAGTCCACACCGAATAGCATCATTCCTGGAGAGCCATCTGAAAAGCAGAGCGAGAAACAGTTTCGTGCAATTTATTTGGTCAATATTATTTATGCATTTTTCACTCGTAATATTACAGACAACATAATACAATCTGGCCACCAGCTTCTTCGGTGTTACTTCGTTTAATTGTGTGTGTTTTTTTTTATAATTATTATTTAATGGGGAACTTCGGCATTCTAAAATTCGTAATGAAGGCAAAATAAGAAAAAAGAAGTATTCTGTTTTTTTTCCTAACAATGGAAGCGTCCAGCGGATCGAGTTTTGGAATAGACACTATTTTGTCAAATACTACTGGCTGTGGGAGTCCAGTGCTGATGAACGGAGATTTTCGTCTGGGGGACAGCCGGAGCGCGGATTTCAGGAGCCAGGGCAGCCCGTCACCATGTTCGGAGATAGACACTGTGGGAACTGCTCCGTCATCCCCCATTTCGGTCACCATGGAGCACGCCGAAGCCCATCTGCTCCAAGACAGCCTGCAGCATCACCACCAACTTCACAATCAGCAGCAGAGTTTGCAGCTTTCGCCGCAGCAGCAGCAGCTCGGCGCTGCCGGCTCTGCCCCCAGGACAGCCACCTCGTCCTTCCTCATCAAAGACATTCTGGGGGACAGCAAACCGCTGGCCACATGCGCGCCGTACAGCACCAGCGTGTCCTCGCCTCACCACACGCCGAAACTGGAGAACGTCGCAACGGACGGCTTCAGGCCAAAACTGGAGCAGGATGACAGTAAGAGCAAATTGGACACAAGAGATGACATTCACGGCGACATGAAATGTAACGGTAAGAGGATACTCGCGGTTCTTAAAAGGCCATAATTTAACCTGTTATTTCCGTCTTTTAAAGGATGTTGAAATAAAACGCGCCTGGGGTTGTCTCTCTAAACAACAATTTAATGTGCGTTAAAATGTAGCAATACTTTTACCTGTTGTGTCAGTCGAAGTGATATTATTATTATTATGATTATGATTATTATCGTTGTTATTATTATTATCGTTATTATTATCATCACCATTATTGTTGTTATTATCATTATTATTATTATTATTATTATTATTAATAATAATAATAATTCGATATTGACATTTTATTCTGATTGTTTTATGTGGCTAATTTATTAAACGGAACAAAGATTTGCAGGGAAAACAAACTGCACGGCTTATTGATTTCAATTAAATACATTTACCAAATATTTTTTAAATTATGCAAATAGAGTACAAATAGCATTTTAGAGTATAGCGCGGTGTTATCGTGTGGATTCGTGGTACTCACTATCATCACAACAGGACCGAAAACACACGAAGGGAGCGCCTGTCTGGTGATTTTTTCGTGAACTGGCCTCCCTAGTGGGTCAATTAGAGAGATTATTGTTCTTCCTACAGGGGAGACCGCGGACCGCAAAAAAAGTGCTACAAATAGAGATGGATTGACATATCGATTCTCTCGCTTCTCAACGAAAAAACTGAAGTTGACAAATAGAATCCGAATTCTTTCTACACGATGTCTGGTCCCGCGTTGCGCTCTCGCTGTCTGTCGTAAACTTAAATCCGCCTCTTTGCTGTTTTGAACACATTTAACAGATTTCAACTTTCTTTAAGATATGTCTTGCTTGAAACAATTTATTGCGTAAAAAATGAACGTATTCAGATTTTTTTTAAATGTGATATATAGTGAAAATTGTTGCTGTGAACTATTGATGCATTTCTCTGTTCGGTGATTTAATTAAACAGAAAGTGCCTTCAATTATTTAGTGGTAACGACACGTTCTTTTCAGGCCGAGTCTTATTAGTTTTTTAAAAGTTTTTAAGGTAAGACATTTTCTGTGATTTTAATCGTTTTTATATATCTGTTTAGGGACGAAAGAGGAGGGCGACCGAGAGATTTCCAGCAGCCGGGAAAGTCCCCCGATCCGCACCAAAAAACCGCGAAAGGCTCGCACAGCCTTCTCGGACAACCAGCTGAATCAACTGGAGCGTAGCTTCGAGCGGCAGAAATACCTCAGCGTGCAGGATCGAATGGACTTGGCTGCGGCGTTGAATCTCACGGACACGCAGGTGAAGACGTGGTACCAGAACCGACGGTACGTGGCCTTGTTTGTTCATGCACTCCTTATGGGACTTTATAGTTTAAACCATAGCAATTACCAATTACAATACTGGGTATTAGTTACAGCCCTGTTTTTTGTGCACATTCACACACTGTTAATAAGTTGCATCTTATACAATGTTAAAAGATTTTGCTTTTGGAAAAAATAACGTTTGTAGTCGATACATAAATTAAAAAGGGTAAACATTGAAATAAAATGTACAGTTCAAGTGCAAGAAGTCTCGCAGTTGCCGCTTGAATTTATACGTGTTTATAAATTGGCGTATATGTATTCGAATTCAAAGTTTGTTTATTTTAATTGAATTTTTCTAAAATATACTTAAATATATTTAATAATAATTACATAAATTATTTACGTAAAAATAATAATTACAGAAAGATCATTATATTTTTTTAAATTACATTTATCATTTAAAAATTACTGGCATTTTATTCTTAAAGGTGCATGGAAATATAGGCCTATTCCAAAATTATTGCATAGATTAAAACAAAACTTTCATTTTTTGTAGTGCACAAAAACGTATTCAGATATTAGTATGCATTTATGCGCTTGTCTTCGGTATCACCCTCAATACGTCAGAAAAGATTAGCGTTAAATGTGTGTAAATATATGACTACAGAGGGTAGTCTGAATTTTAAGAAGTAGTAGACATGTGTGAATAAAATATTCTGTTTTGATTTCGATTATAGAACTGTATAGAGCTAAATATAATGTGTGTTACTTTAAATGTATGGAACTCGGTTTTAGTTAAACATTGTAAAACCGCATGTCCCTTTGTACAAGTATACTGTTGTCGTAATGTGAGTTATTAAGTTCAGTTAAAAAATAACTCGAATATAAAAACTCACAACTCTGCATTTGCTCTTTTCACTGTTCCAATGAACTGTTATATATATATATATATATATATATATATATATATATATATATATATATATATATATATATATATATATATATATATATAGAATAACAGGACATTTCAATTTTTTGTTGATCTTTTTGGGAAAGAGAGCGAACACTTTCGCGGGTTTGTTAAAGTGACTCCGCGCTTTGTTTGCCTGGCAGATTTCTTTAGTGGAAACACACAGTAATTTGTTCGCCCAGTGATTAAACCTGCCTAATTAAGGGGTGTTTGGGGAATTGAAGCAGTCCGAACCAAATAAATCATTGACTTGTGTTTTTTAATCTAATTTTAGGACGAAGTGGAAGAGACAGACCGCAGTCGGATTAGAGTTGCTCGCTGAAGCTGGAAATTATTCGGCTTTACAAAGAATGTTTCCGTCGCCGTATTTTTACCATCCGAGTTTGTTGGGCACCATGGACAGCACGACGGCCGCCGCCGCAGCCGCTGCCATGTACAGCAGTATGTATCGGACTGCGCCGGCGCCGCACCCCGGCCTTCAGAGGCCCCTGGTTCCAAGGGTCCTCATCCACGGTCTTGGGTCAGGGGGCCAACCTGCTTTGAATCCGCTGGCTAACCCTATTCCTGGCACGCCGCATCCTCGGTAAATCGATCCAATAGACACTAATTCTCGTGTGGAGAGACGAACAGAAGTGAACAAAAACTGCGAAATGACGACACGGCGACTATGTTAAAAGAGGATCAGAAATGTTATCTACACTATGGTTCCGTTCTCAAAAAACAAACAAACAGACATTGAACTTTTAAAGAAAGGTCTACACAGAAACGCGGACTGTATATATGTTTAATTTTGTTTTGTTTTGTACAAATACACTTAAGATACTAACAAACTTGTACAAATTTATTAGATGGAAAGAATGTGTCGATTAAAGAAGAATGACACAAACCGATTCTCAGAGACTCTTCTATTGCAGAGAAAGGTTAAACGACCAGAGACTTTTACACTCGTCGTCACGTTTTTTTCGTATTGGCATGTACTTTTGATACAAAGTGTACGCACGGTAAAGTCGGGATTAAATCAACTCTACCAGAGTTAAGTCCACTCTGAGACAGTTACATTCTAACACAGCACGCAAGGATCGTATAATCTCTCTCAGATTTGATTTAACTCCGCCGATTTTACTGTGCATGTCGAAGGACTGGGTGAAATATTTATTATGTGTTGTCTGAGATCCGCTTACGTAGAACATACAGAATTTCGTTTATTCGTTTAATTCCATAATTAGGTAAGCCAAATGAAAAACAAACAAACATTAGTTTGTATCTACGACTGTTTGACTTACTGATCTCATGAAAAAAAACCTTCTGTAATAACAATAAAACTATATTTTTACTAGCACCGAAATATGTGATGATTTTAATTAATTAATTGTTTCTAAGAAAACTTAATAAAATATAAAAATATAAACACAGTTTTCTAACAGAATTTAAAAGTTTATTATTATTATTATTATTATTATTATTGTCGTCGCAGTGTTCAGCGCTGTGACATTAAATCGAAAGGCAAACATTTGCTGGTGAGAGCGGAGCTGTTAATGGCCACATGACCGTGAGGATAAATGGTGCGATGAGCGGGGCGCGCGGCCTGGGGAGGCGTTCGCTGCCTGGCAGCTGTTCCGTAGCAGCAGAACGCGTCAGACAAGCGGCACTGGCGCAGACAGCAGGCGCTAGGCGTCCCAGCGTGAGAAATCGGATGACATCGCAATAATTACAAGTCAAATTACATATGAACAATTAAAAGGAAGATCCCACGAGAATTATTTCGGTCCACATAAAGAGCCCCTACCCAAAGGAATAACTCCGGCCGTACATTTCAATATATTTTGTGTTCCACATTAGCATTAAAAACACGACGGGATTCTATGTTCCGACGTCTGCTAATATTTGATCACATTAATTAAAAACAATGTATCAGGCGCGCGACGCAATCAAGTAAAACTGAAGCGAACGTAAAATATGCAACTGACGTAAAAAAATAAATTAGCCTTTCTGCCCCTAGCATCACAGGCATATTTTAATAAATAAAGGGATCGTGCATTTCCCTGCGTATTTATGGAGCGTAGAAAATCTAGGCTACTCTCTGCAAACGAGGTATCTTGTGGCGTTTAAATGACAGAACCAAGCAAATAACGCTCCTGAGTGAGCGTAATTACATGAAAGATTAAGTACTTTCATTTTATTATTAATTTTTTAAGCATGATCTCGTTCCTGAGAGGATTTTGGTGAGGCTTCGCTTTCATTAGAATTGACTCAAGGATGGGAGCGCCTCGGGCCACGTTTGTTGGGATCCTGTAATTCGTTTGCTTATTTCTCTGCTATTAAAATCAAGTTAAAGCAATTTAATTCCCGTAAAAACAGTTTACCCTTACTGTATTCTGTAAAGTTGTCGTTTAACTCTCATCCAAATTTTGACTAGTGAACGCCGATTCTCGCTAAAATTAATTCTCAGGAGGTGACAATTTAAACAGGGCCTGATATTTTATTTCATTTATTTATATTTTTTTAATTTTATGGTTGCTGAATGCCGACATATTTTGTTTGATGTTTTTAAGAATTACATTTTTGTTTTGGGATTTCATTTTCTAATTTGCATCAGTTTCTTTCGCAGATGGAAATCTGAACCGAATTCCTATTTATGAGTGAGCGCTATATTGCAGGTTAACCTACAAAGTTATGGGAATAGTTGAAATGGATACATTGTATCCGACCATTAATTGATATAAAAATTCGAAAGTGATTTATTTTTAATTCGCGCTGCGGAACCTGTTACTTCTCTGGTGATTAACTTATTGGTGAGCCAGGCTTGTGAACCGTGCTTCAATAATTAATTCTCAGACACCACCAGTATGACTGGAAAACCGATTACAGAAAGAGAAACTATTTTTATTTATAAACTTAAAATATCTTTTTAAATAAGTTTTATAATCATATCACGAAGATGCTTGTTCCCCCCCCCCGAAAATTAAAGACACCAAGCACTGGAGATGTTTCAGGTAGAAGAATGATGCTTGAAAACAAGACATCTAAAATAGTAAAACATTTAAATTTGTTTGCACAACGTCTACACAACACCAGCTTTAATGTTAACAGAAAGTGCGACATACGGGCCTATTTGCCATTAAACTAATGTAACACAAATTGACGGAATCACAAAGACTGATATTTTAACAGTTAAATACAGTTGTTCTCGTAAGGACACATTTAATTACAATTTATCTCAAATCAATGTTCTTATTAATTTATTTATGAATCATGTATCATATTTTCTTTCTTTGTTTTTAAAGACTGTTTAAGATTATGCCCTCCCCCCACTGACTTGGAGATATGCAAACGCCACCGGTGGGTGTGTGACGCTGGTAATAAAGGCGCTTAAGAATGACACCCAACACAGGAGGCAAAAACACATCTTAGGGCACTGGAACTAATTTTTTAAATAATTCAAAACTAGTTGCTATACATATTTAATCTTATGTATGAGCTCTAAACATTATTTATTTATTGCTGAGAAGGACGGCGGAGGAGGGGGGGGCAGAATCCATTAATTATAATTGACTCAGCGGTTTCTTTATAGACGTCTCGTGCGTTCAGTATTGACTTAAAATAGTGCCCCTCCTCTTGTTCGATACTTAGCGAGTTTTTTCTCGGCGCGAGTTCGGATAATTATTTATTTCACCCAGTATTCCCCCCATGCGCATTTTACGCAGATATTAAAGAGGTGGTGGTGGTGGTGGTGGTGGTGGTGGTGGGGGGGGGGGGGTTGGGTCCCGGATAGAATCTGTGTGCCTCGATCCCTGCTCATGTCAAACAAGTAACTCAGTTACTTATTAAAAGATGCCACACGACGTAACCTGACTCCTTGACACGGTCTAATGAACTCAGCTGTTCTGTGCTGGATTTTAAATGACTGAAGTTAGCTAACCAAATACCGTCTGGGGACTACAGTGCGCTCATTGCTAATACTAGATATATTTACGACGTAACACGTTCACACTATGCAGAAGCAGTGTTAGCAGAAGAGTAACGCATTTCTTTGCAGGCATATTATTTAAGAGCGTGCCGCCTTGTTTGGAAAACACTTTTGCTTTTCTTATCTAAATTATAGCAGTTCATAGCCGAAATTCACCAAAATAACGACTAGTCCCGTAGATATATACTTTTTTTTGCTTTAGTTTCAATGCCACACTTCCTCTTCGCATATTCAACGCCGTTTGTTACAGTGACAAGCAAATTCGTTACGTGTAGGTAGTTACGAAGTGATTACCGTCACATAAATGAGCCAATTAAGGGCATAGCATCAGCGCAATGACGCCAAAGATTTATGCTTAGAAAAGCATTTATGTTTAAACATGGTGACAGCACGCTGCCATGTGGCTTTACAGGTATGATATAACGTTGGAAAATTCTTTTCGAATAGTTATAATAACGCGATAATTGCGAACGATGATTTTCTGTCCTAAATTTAATCGCAAAACTAAAATTAAAGAAAATATAACTTCAGAATTAAGCAAAATGGTTTATTTGCTGCCGTTTTTTAGAGGTCGGTCAAATTTCGTTACGCTGCTTTATAGTGACTGCCTTTCGTGGCGAAAGCACATTATTTAATGGTAGCCATGTGGTTGGGAAACACCTTTTTTTTAAAGAAAAGAGCACGGGGGAGGGGAGCTGAAAATTAAACGAAGATGTTCGGCCCTTTCACTTACATGACACGGATTAGCTGTAACACGCGGGCTTCAGAGAATTGGATCGCGCCGTAGCCTCCAGGAGCGCGTGCAGGGCCCTTTAATTGCCACCACTGATGTAATGGTGGGGATGTCGCAGTCATTACCCTAATGAGGTAGCACTTTCCTTCTCCTCAGCCTTCTCATTATCGCGTCTCATGTGCCACTTTCAAACGTCGAGATGTATTTTTCTATTTAAACAATATAGTGGAAATTCAGCCCCCGAATTACGGAATCCCGGAAACGGGAGCGCGCTTGTCTTTAGGACGAAACTTTTCCGAATTTATATCTGGAACTCGTCTTATAAACATATACTTAAAAGAATAAGTATTTTTGTTACAGGCGAGTGTAAGTGTGGGTGCGGGAGGGGGCATCTCGCATCTGGGTGTCCCTTAATTATTGTTGGTCGGATCCTTAATCTTGCCCCGTGGTGATGGCGAGGTGTCACAGAGATGAATTTTAAAATGGTAGGTTGCGAACATGTGCAGATGGAAATAGTTTATAACAAGGTTGCCTTTATGTGCAGTGTGAATCGAGAACTCTGCAAATAGGCTGTGATTGCTGACGGCATTTGTGCGCCGGCCACGCGTGATTTTCCACCATACAATGAATGCACTAAGTGTGAAATGGACACGTCTAAAATATATCCGGAAAAAAACGGCCGGCCTTCATTGAAACCAAAAAGATTAGGCCGCCCTCCCTTTCTCTCCCACTCATACAAAAGGTAATATTCAGCTTGGTGCAGCTTTATCGTTAAAGTTAGTCTGTGATAAATATCATTTTAAACTATGAGGTCATTAGAGAGATAAAATACATACATTTGGCGCACTTTGTGCTTTTTTATATGACTGCTAATTAATTAAATTATATACCCTTCGAAAACAGCAACGAGAAAGTATTTAAAATATGTTTTTTGTGCTTTACTCCAAGTCGTAGCGCACAATAGTTGTAACATCCTACATTTTAATGAATTTGTTTAGTTTAATCCGTTGCCGGCATTTTAAGACTAAACTTCAAAACTACATGGACATACGTAGATTTATATTTGATTTGTCCATTGGGTGTGTAACTCAACGGACCTTTGGTATTAGATTATCTGCATGATCTCCACGTGCGGTTAGAAGTTTTACGAATGTTTACGAAGTTCAACGCCCTCAGCTAATAAAATATCTGTCTCTTTTAAAAATACCACCGGCTGTCCGTGATTTCTGTCATCTTGGCTATAGATTTTGATTTAAACCAACTGCAACATCCACGAATCAACGATTTTAAGCGAACGATGTTTTTGCTTCTTTAAATGTAAAATTATTGGTTTCAGAAATAACCGGAAAATGTTGCTAATATCACCGAACTGGGCGCTGGCTCAAATTATTATGCGATATTGTTTAGAAGGTGGATATATTTATTTATCATTTCTTGTTGGAAATGAATATATATAGATTCTGCATGTAAATTTCGATTTTGTGGTAATTTTACAGATTTGGATAAAGAGGAAAAGAAGTGACGCTGTCAGAGATTGAGAGAAAAAACATTGAATGCCAGAAAAAAAAGTTATGCTTATGCCAGGATATTTATCTGGACTAACAATTGTAAGAAATTACAGCATTTACTGGATTTTCCCACTGGTT
This sequence comes from Brienomyrus brachyistius, assembly GCF_023856365.1. Lineage (NCBI taxonomy): Eukaryota > Metazoa > Chordata > Actinopteri > Osteoglossiformes > Mormyridae > Brienomyrus > Brienomyrus brachyistius. The sequence continues at coordinate 2,665,507 of NC_064553.1, forward strand.
TCAATAATGCTGATTTTGTATGCAGATCTTCTGCTGACACGTGCCACGTAACTTTCAGCGCTGATTTTATACGGTTTTTAATATGGGGCCATTTTGATTAGGAAAGTGCACATAACTGGAAAATTATAAACACCAAAAACAAATAAATACGTTTGTCTACGTTTATTTTTCAAAGAATGCCTTACATTTTGTAGATCTGACTGTATTTGTTAAATCTGCTTGTTACAAGTTAAAGTAATATGTGGGGTTTCAGACTTACGCGTATCATTTTTGTTGCCATGCGTTAATAAAATATAACGTTTTTAAAGGTAATAGTTTAATTTATCGGTCTGTCTCTGAACCAGCATCATTTTCACGGTAGATTTCCCGGCCCCTGCTGACTGCTCAGGCATGTACATGCAACCCACCGAAGATGCATGGCTTTCTTTAATTCAGCTCCGGATGTGTGCTGAACGGACAGCTAATTAAATCACTGCATCTCCTTGAGCAGTTAATGACTGCGTTAAATAATCGTAGTCAACTGTTTCAGAAGGGAGTGCTGCTGGAACCTGAACATCGGCAGTCTAGAAGATTCTGTGAAAGCTGATGATTTCATTAGTGCGAGGAGGAAGATTGGCATATGCCCCCAAAACGGGGGGTGGGGGGGTGGGGGGGGGAGAGGCTTCAGGTCCCCAACGGGTGGGATTATTGTGTAGCCGTCGCCCAGGTTAACTCACAGCCTCTTGGTTACTCTCTTGGTTCCCGTTGGGTTAAACCATGAAGTGATTGACAGTGCATGGAGCTCCCACACGCAGAGGTCTTCAAAGCTGCATTTCTCCTATCGCTGGTACATGCCATCATGGGCTTTCAGTCAATCATCAAATCATAATTTGGCCTCTCCCCATGGATTCCAAGGTGATTCCTCCCCGCATGTCCGCGCCATATGCCCCGCTCGATGACAGCTTTCCCTCGGAGCTGACACCAGCAGCCTGACTCTTGTCACGGGGCAAACAGTCTGCTTGTTGCAGGAAATCCAGTCTTTTTTATTATTATTTTTTTTTTATTTGTCAAGTGTCGGGACAACGGTGGAGCTTCAGAACCTCTCAAGCTCCAAACAAGGGATCCCACCTGTGATTGTTTATGAATGAAAAAGCGAAACCTGTCAACATTCGTGTCAGGATTCGCTTTTTTTTTTTTTTCTTTCACCCCCAAAGCAAATTAGGACTTTCGTTAGTGCTGGACTGATGTCACGACACATGACGTCTCAACAGTAACTAATTGTCACGAGGTTAGGATAACAGATTTGAGGCAGTGATATGCAAAGTAACAGGCTTTTGCCCCCCACCCCGCCACAGTATTCAGCAGAGCAGAGCATTGTCATTAACAGAGAGGGGAGGGGCCCAGTAGTAAAAGTCATCTGGTTGATTAATTATATGACTCATTTTTACGAACATGCTGTGGTCATTGAGGCCTGTCCGCCTGTCTGAGCAAAGGGAAGATGTCGGCATTTACACACAGCGCTTACATTCAATTACATGTTGGATAGTTTCCAAGCAACTGCGCAGTGGAAACTCGATGCCGTTAATTAATTACTCGGGGCTCGTCGTGCTGCGGTCCCCAGGGCTTGACCCACTCAGAATGGTCAACACCTTTGCAATTTTACAGTGTAATTAAAACTCGAAGCTACCTGCTGCTGCTCGCCTTGTTGTAGTCTCTCGCTACCTGTCTTTTTCTCTCCTTCCGGAGTCATTATCACCAAGACAAAAGTTTCATTTGAGCCATAAAGCGGCGCCCAGGAGGTGAAGTTGAACATTATTAACGAGAGAGGTGAGCATCGAGCCGACACTCAGTCTGACAAGACACTGCGAACCACTGCTTCAAGCAGTTGTTTACTGTCCTTTAAGGAAGTAGGATACCTGAGCTTCAGAGCCAGTGAACCCACCGCTTGATTAAGCACTACTGGGAATGGGGGGGGGAAGGTTGTCCCTGGAGTCTCAGCAAGTGTTAGTTTAAGGCTGGATTTTAAGATCCCCCCTAATGAGGGTCCTCTTTGGGTAATTAACAATCACTGAGATGCTCGTGGATAATTAGGGAATAGTTAACCCTGCAGTGGAAGAGGGCTTCACGGCCAGTGGGGGTTAATGCCAGTTGGGGCTGCATCCGGCTGACCTATACGCCGGGTTCCTCATCATCGTGGCGGAAATGGGACCCCCGGCAAGGCTGACGTGGGCTTCTGCTGCTGGTGTGGAACTGCTGCTGGTACCTGTGCAGAAGTAACTGCCGAAGGCCCGGAAGTAACTGTCTGATACCAGGAAGCAACTGCCACCTGCAAGGAAGTAACTACCTGGCACCCCGAAATAACTGGCAGATACCAAGAGGCAATTATCACCTCTCAGGATGTAACTACCAGAGGCCTAGAAGTAACTGCAAGATACCAGGCAGCAAGTTCCTTGGTCGTATTGGTCAAAGAACATGGTTGTAGGAGAGATGATAATGTCGCTACAGAAGATTTTTCTTCAGGCACATTCCATCAGCACCAACCCTTGGGTGGACCGAAGAGATGAACTGTTAGGAGACTAAGTACTTTGAAGGTCCCTGGCCGGCTGGACCCTGGTTGGCTTTGAGGGTCCCTGGCCTGCTGGACCCTGGTAGGATTTAAGGTTCCCTGGCCTGCTGGACCCTGGTTGGCTTTGAGGGTCCCTGGCCCGCTGGACTCTGGTTGGCTTTGAGGGTCCCTGGCCGGCTGGAACCTGGTAGGCTTTGAGGGACCCTGGCCCGCTGGACCCTGGTTGGCTTTGAGGGTCCCTGTCCCGCTGGACCCTGGTTGGCTTTGAGGGTCCCTGGCCCGCTGGACCCTGGTTGGCTTTGAGGGTCCCTGTCCCGCTGGACCCTGGTTGGCTTTGAGGGTCCCTTGCCCGCTGGACTCTGGTTGGCTTTGAGGGCAGTTGGGGGATTTTGCTGGCTGAAGCGGCCTTTCCTCCCAAGCTGCGGAATGGAAAGCCAGGCCCCTCCGGAGACCGTGTCTCGTCAGACCCCATTCCAGCCTTAAGACTGAGGGCGTCCCCAGGCCAGCTGCTGGGGAGTGACATGCCGGGGCATGAAGTGCGAGGGCAATGGGGGTGTGAATAAATGGACTAAGACAAGCTAACAGATACCTGGGGGGGGGCACGAACTCGAACCAACCTGCGACAAGGCGGTCGGCGCATTCGGAACCAGTGTCCGTGCATCAGCGAGGCCCCGGCCATTCCTGCTCGGGGGATATCGGCTGTCAGCACTGAGCTGTCCCCACTTTCTTTTTGAGGTCACATTAGCTGTGGTGAGACCCCTCCTCCGATGACATATTTATTGCCTCCGAAGACAGCGAATGACAATGTGGCAGCGGTCACGGGTTAATGACAGATGGGGGAACGCCGTCTTTCGGCCATCAGATGGGACACAGGCTGCTTCTTGCAGAAAGATTCAGGAACATGCTAAATGCGGCTTGGTCACTTTGGGCTTTTACCTCTCAGCAATGCTGCGGAATAATCTTCATGTTGGAGTTTATCCCACAGCCACATACGCAGTCCGCTCCAGTCCCTCCCCGTAATGCCGAGACAAGCAGAGAGGCGAGCAGTGTCGTCCTTGGAGCGACATTACTCATGCTGTCGGGGGTCTTCGGACCGATTGTAGTTTCGCTCTTCAGGCTGAGAGATTCAACACAGTTGAAGCTAAAAGACATTGTGATTCACTTCCCTGTTAATATCTCATCAAAAATCTTTGTGAACCCTAGGGTCGGCCTGTGCAGGGGTCTGATGTGCGTAAGATAATTTGGACGGGGGAACACAGGCCTTGCTGAGAGGTCAGGCACACACTGGGCCAAAATCCTGAGATGTCATCACTCAAACTCATCTGCCCTAAGAGCTGCCAAATCTCTCCAAAATGGAAAAAGGCGCACGAATAGATGCGAGCGTTTCTGTCCCGCAGTACTTTAACTGCATGGCTGGGAAATGCAAGCTGCTGCAGCTTCTGTACAACTCGCTCTTTGCCGTACGTTTAGCTTCAAGCTGAGCGAGACCCGCGTCTGTGTGACTTTCCGTCTCATTTCGCGAAAGTCCTCTAGTGACTGAGGGGCACCAAGTTTTGTGTTTGGGGCTGGGAGAACATCATCATCAGAGGAGAAATCTCTCTCCGCTCCAGGGCGATAAACAATCCATTAACATCTGTAAGTGTCAGATCGCGAGGGGCCGCAAACAAACGACTTGCTGCTGACATTAATCATATTGATAGGTCAGCAGATGATGCGGGCAACATGCACAAGGTTGTTGGAGTCGCGGTCAGCGGACGTCGGAAGAGCAGAACGGCGGCCGGGAACAAAAGCTACTGGTGCGTCTCATCTCTGCCTTTAACATGCCCGCACGTGGAGGGGACGCGTCCCGGGGAGTAATCAGCGTAGAAATGCTGCAAGAGGATGGCTAGCATGTCCCGTCGCAGGTGAGGGGGATGCGCGGTTGCTCTGACGCGCCACCTGGCTGCTGACGGGTGGAGGAAGTTAAGCGGCGGCCGGTGCAGGTAGCCAATCAGGGGCCGCCCAGCTGCAGCGCCAGGGAAACAAAGGTTCTGGAGTGTCAGGAAAGCCAGTGAGTCAGGGAGGACACCGCTGCGGGGGGGGGCACGCTGCAGTAGAGGAACGACGGGAGAGCAGTGTGGCCTGCGATCGCAATAGGCACCCAGACGTCGTCTGTGTGCGGCCACGGTGGCTGATGCGGCCATGATTCCCGCCGCGAGACAGAGGCTCGGGAACAGAACGTCCCGATCAAGGTGACCCTTCTGGCATCATCTTAATGTTCCCTCAACATCAACATATGTGGATGTTTTTTTTTTTTAAAAGCCAAGTCTTAATTAAGCCTCTGTGACAATTCTATTTTCAAATGTGATAAAACATCCTTTTCATGGATCATTTTTAATTAGCTTCGAAAGAGACAATCAGCGCAGGCTGTCCGTTCTGTCTCGTAAACGGCGTCTCGTTTTGTGGGGGGGCTTGTAGGCGCATTGACGCCCCCACAGGCCTGAGAGCAATTAAGCGCGTCTCCTCGTTCCCTGGTTTGGGAAAACGATGCTGTTTTGAGATCTGTCCCCACAGAACGTCATCTTTCCGAAGGCCTACGATTTTCGATTTTCCCACCAGATCCGCTCCCTTCCGTCCCGGAATTTTCCGCTCCCCGCTCCAGCGTAAACCTCTGTTGTTTTATGATATTGAGGCCTCTGAACCTTGCTGTTTGTGGGTATCTGAGTACTGTTCTCTCCCCTTCTTCAGACATAGAGGCACCATTATGCGTTGCCTTTGACAGAGGAATTGCAGGAAAATTACCCCGCATGCTTTGTTTTCTCCCCACTGCACTCCGGCTATCGCATCTGTCCTGCAGTGCAGCTGAGTTTTAATGGAGGCTTCTAACGGAGGCTATGGGGGTAATTTGTGCTGCCAGAGCGAATGTGGACTCTGCCTGCACAGAACAAAGGTGCAATTAGAGATCATTTAGTAAAGAAGGCCTCTATTGCTTTTACTGGGAGTCTCAGTGACGGCGGGAGGTAAAGAGGCATGCGAGTGACGGCGTCTTTAATCTCGGACTAGGGTGAGAGCGTCGCATTCTGCGCCGCAATCAGCCTAATGCAGCGCGGCGTCGGTGCACGCCCGGAGGACCCCGACAAAGAGCTCCCACTCGGCAAGGCTCTCCGGGGGCTCCATGGAGGTGCTGGACATTGGTAGTGGGGGTGGCAAGCGTCGCCTGGCCCTGCTTGCCCCATCATGCAAGGGCATGCTGGGAAAAAAACAGCTGGTCCCCCCCCCCCCCCCCCCCCCCCGCCTCAACATCACTCCACAATCTCCTGTACATGAGGCCGTAAGGCGCCCTCATATGAAGTGCTGGTGATGGACCTTTGTTTAGTTCAAAGGTTTCTACCTCAGTTCCCAAGTGCCTTTGTGGATCCGCAGGCCTTGAAATATGTATCATTGTCCCTTTTATTTCAGCCATCAGAGGGAAAGAATCAAAGAGCAAAGTTTCTCCAAAAGTCAGTTTGAAATAGTGAGTCCGTCCGGCTCCATGCGCTCACATGCTCCCCCTAGGAGCGAAGTGCGAGGAGTGCTCGAAAGTGGCAGGCAACTTAGCGGGATTTAAATTTACATAGCTAACTGGATCCGGAGTGTCGATTCACACTTCCTGGTTTATGCTCCGGACATGGAGCATGCAGACACACGGGAAGACAGTACTCTGATCCACACAGCTGGGGTGTCTGCAGGTTAGCTTAGCATGCTGGATCTCCAGGCTCTTTGAGTGCTAAGCAGCTGTGTATTTAGCAAGTGTATTTAGCTAATTTCATTTAAGTAGTGACTCGGTTTGTTAGAAAGCACAAAACCTGCCGGCATCCAGTTCCCTGGGAGGGAGGCACAATGGTCATCCTGCTTAGCTCTGAATGAAGCCGAATGCTTGTTTTCAATCAGTCATTTGCAGGGATCGTTTAACGTGTCTCCTGGGAAGGATCAGTAGCTGTGCGGTTTTTTCCTCTTCCTGTTTTTTTTAGTCGTTTCACTACAACCCCGCCTTTGCCCAGCAGTGACCTCTGCTAAACACTGGGCACCTTGAATTAGCTGATTGCACTGGAGCGAGAAAATTAGCTGCTTGTTTGGAATCGTGCCGGTATACCGGCGCCAGCCAATGAAATGGCAGGAGAGTTGCTAGGCAACATGCATGTCAACACAATAAGGGCACAGTGAATTATGAACACAGTGACGGTCCTGCAGGAACACAAGTTCCACTGAATGTGTATGGGACTCACATCCTTGGGCTCTTTTAGGTCTATAGTCAGCCTATGTGGATGGAACCAGGAGATGGATCCCCCCAGCATCCCTGCAGAGTGTATGAGGGCCTTGGACTGGGAGGTTCTCCGATGCCTGTGTGAACCAGGAGATGGACCCCCCCAGCATCCCTGCAGAGTGTATGAGGGCCTTGGACTGGGAGGTTCTCTGACGCCTGGGTGAACCAGGAACGTGCATTTGTCCATCATGATAATGACCCAGAATCCTAGTTAATCGAGTGTGAATTTTGAAAGATGGCTAATTTTTCTTGCGCGTGGTCCCCCTCGTCTTGAATCCATGCCGTGTCTGTCCCTTCCCAGCTGCTCCTGTGCCCACCCACTCTCTAAACTAGGACATTCTGCGTGGAGGACCCTCCCTGCTAATTAATATCCCCCTGGGCACCCGCCGTCGACGTCCCTCCTGATTCATCTCCCCGCTGCTCCCCGGCATGGCGGAGTGACTCGGGGACGCGGCGGTGGCAGTGAGGTGTCGCCGCTCACGATCGCTGTCCCCTTTGGGTGTGAAACTCTGGTCCTACTTGTGGACGGCCTCGCTGTCTTTTTGGCCAGGTTTGGGTTGGACACTTGGACAAATATTCTGCTATTGAAAGAAGGAGAACGAGGCGTGTGCTGGCAATGGCTTAGCTATTCAGATGTTCAGCAGGCCATCGCTTTGAGGACATTGGTGGTAGATTGCTGAGCGTCTCCAAAGGTCCCAGCGCTTAAAACCCTTACAGGGCGTCCCTCCTCTAAGACGGCATCTGACAGTCTTTATATACGACACGGTCTGGGCTGCGGTACCTGGGAGCAGGACCACTCCATGTCCGTGTGGCTCCCTAGGCAAGCTTCCCCACCCCAAACCTCTGTCAGAGACAAAGTGACGTCGGATCACTGACTCGACACCCCCTCAGAAGATGGTGTCCTAGGCGGCCGGGTGTTTAGTGGTCTGTGGCAAGTGGGCAGGCACAGTACCCTGACTCACACCCCTCCTATCCAGTTTCCACTCCATGTTCTTCAGCCAGTAGAGTCACTGTTAACTGTAGAGTCACTCCCTCTCTCTCTCTGGGTGTCCGGCAACCAGTGAGCATGAGACACTGCAGCCGACTTACAAACCTCCTTGATTTTGTGCCCCTGTAGTAGCGTGCCCACCCCCACAGTTAATGACCTCACCCAGCCCGCAACCCGAGGGCCAGGCTGGAAGACGCGAGCTTGATAGCGAAAGGGCTTCCGGTGTCTCGCGGCTCAGGGCTCGTACCGCAGTGGTTCTGGGCAGCTTTCAGCCTCTCGGTGAAGTCTGTGCCCTCTCCGTATAATAACATCACACCACAGCACGGAATCTTACAGGTGAGCCCTCCGGACGGTAAGCCGGGTGAATGCCAATATTGTTTGTTGGGAGACAGAGGAAACACCCAGGGAAAGTGGTGGTGCAAATCCAGGTCAGTTTCACTCATATTTTGTCAGTGATGTGATATTTGAAAAGCCCAGTAAAATAAAAATGTTGGTTCTTGGGCTCTTCCTGGACCAGTCGGGTAAAAAAAATACAAGGTAGATGGGGGGGGGGGGGGGGAACTGGCATTTTCCGGGCGGGCTGCAGAATGCGGCGCGTGCGTGACAAGACAAACCGCAGCACTTCCGGGAGAGATGGCGATTAGTCGCGGCGCTAACGGGGGAAGCACGACTCCTCTGCTGATGCTTTTATTTAGCCTGGATTGGAAGTGTAACTATTCAGGAGGCAAGTGTGTGGTGGGGAGGGGTGGTGGGCTCCGAGGCACACGATGCGTCTGATACTTCACTCCAAACTTCTTCTAGGAGTGTGGCGAGATGGGGGGGGGGGGGGGCAAAAAAGGAGCCTGAAGAGGTTCTGGTTGCCACAGTGCTCCGACTTCCTCTCTCCTGCGGCCGACTCCTCCACCTCCAGCAGGGATCTGAGGCCTCGGCTACGACTCTGAGACTTCTAAACGGCGTAATGAAGCTCAGATCGCGCTCGGAAATCAGGCCCCGACGAAGGAGATGCAGCCGCAGCTAATGACGTGCTCCCTGTCCCGCGCTGAAAGAAAAATAAGTGGAAAAGCCCTGCAAACCCAGGGATGACTTTGGTTGGCCACGAGGGAGGAGCAGCGGCAGGCTTTGTAGGGGCTGTGATGGTCTGGTGCATCATGGTATATGGTCCTTATTGCTCACAGAAAACCGGCCCTACGATTAATTTTTAAACAATTTTTCACCCCCCCCTCCCCTCCCCCGCCTTTGCTAACATCAGTTGAATCTGCGTGTAGAAAGATCACAGAAAGTATGAGTTTTTTTTTTTTTTACTCTCATGTATTAGTGACCAGATGTGCACTTTAAATTTGTCATTGGTTTCAAAAGGGTTAGACAACAGATTCATGGGCTGGGTAATGAGATCCCTGGAGCTCGCGCTGCGTTCCCCATAATCCCCCACATTTCCTCTGTGTTATTTTCCGCGGTGATGGATACTGGCAAACATCATTCACGCGTGGCAGAGGCAAATGACAGTGCTGTGATTTGCGTGAACGGGCCCGACTATCCGAGCTCTGTGTTGTAGGTTTTGTGTCTATATTTGTATTCCTCCCTGCCTGTACTTACATTTGCACTGTCGCGCACTGGGGGGATGTGGGGGGGGGGGGTGTACCTTTTGCAGAGGTTCATTTCAGTTTTATCTTCAGTTACCCCCGAGGCAGTGGAACTACCCTGTCATGTACCCGCTAAAGTTTTCCAGCAGTCCGTTACAATTAAGTGAAAAGTACCCAAATGTACTCCGGTGAATATTTTGCTCAAAAAAAAAAATCCTTTTAAATTGTACTAGAAAATATAGTCAGACAGGTTACTCTGTGGGTGGATTTGCGCTGGGCTGTGGTGGGAAGAGACAGGGCCTGTAATGATTTAAGTGTCTTTTTTTATTGTAATTACTTTTGTTAATGTACTATTCTGCATGTGGGTGAAGGCTGCCCTGCTGTTCAGATCCACGACATGCTGTCGCAGCAGGAAATTATGTATAAATTACGAGCCAGAAGATCTTTATATTAATTACTTGACCCATGCCCTAGCATCAGAGCAGGTGTCTGGGAGGTTCCACAAACACCTGGGTGTCTTCGGGGGAGGCACCTAACAGGAGCGAGGCGTACGGCACTGACGTTTGGGACATTTAGACTCATCTCCTTCTGCACGTTGATCGAGACGAATGAAACACACTGCAATGTAAGCATATGAAATATCGTGCAGTGAGAGGTGGGTAACTGGCTGGTCAAATGCATCAGGTCTTAGTGCAACAGACAGGAGTTTGTGTAAGTGATGCGTAAAAAAACAGGGGTCATCGTCCGAAACCGTCAAGAAATAAATTCACCTGGAAGAACAGGAGAATATTTGAAATGTGTTGCCATTACATGTAGCTTCAACCCTGTCATCCTTCTGAATTCTTCATCAGATCAAATTCTGGGTTGGAAAGAGAGTAGATCCTGGAGGTCAAAGGCGCACTGGCGAGGGGCTTGAGGGACGTCAAGACGGCAAAATCCGGTGACGGAAATGACCGGAAGATGCGGGCGATGTTTCCATACTCTGAGCTGGAGCTGGAATGAAATTCCCTAATGGCGGCGGTGCCCTTAGCTCATTACTGCGGGTCTGGGGAGGTCATGTTACACCTCGACGCTAAGTAAGAGATGGCAGGTACAGGGTCCTGGCTAATCAGCGAGCCACACTCAGCCAGAGAGGCCTCTGCGATTGATCATTAGCTGACCTTACATATTGAAGAAGTGTCCACAGGGGGTGAGTAATTCATTCATGCAAAAAAAAAAAAAAAAATGGAAGGAGATTGTGTGAAGGCAATTCAGGCCCCGGATTATTCCGCACCCTGATGCTATCGACCAGCGTGCACTTCTCCACGTCTGGTCATTATCGGCCGCCGTGCCGCCTCGCGCTCTCGCCACGTTCGCGGTCGTTAATTCCGGCCGTTCGGAGGGACTTTCTATTCCCGCTCCGTCTCCCACTCACCGGCAAACCTCTGTGACTAAAGACCTATTTTTTTTTTAATAGTTAGGAAGAAACTGCACAAAAGAAATTTGGTCTTCATTATCTGGCACTGAGCTTTTGCGTATTTTCACGCGTTCATTATAAAAGGTAGAGAGACTAAGACTAAAGTGAATTACAGTCGAATCTGGATTCAACCGTTCATTAGCAGCCTGGACTTTCTTTGGTCTCAACTGGTGTGTTTGACCTTGACATTTGTTATAAACTTAAACTCTATCATCCATCCATCCATCCATCCACCCACCCATCCATCTATCTATCAAGGACTCGAGCAGGTTTGGAGCAAATTCGAGGAATGATGCAAGCATGTATGGAAGGAGGTGGACGATGCACTTGCCACTCAGAAAACGAACAGGGTTTATTAACAAAAATTGAACACACTAAGAACATACAAAAACAAATGGACCACAAGGGGTCAAAACTAGAAGGGATAAATAAAGACATTTACAAGGTCGGTCGGGCAGGTAGGTTACAAATAACAGAAAAGTATCATGACAGACATCAAACAATCACAATGAACCACTGGGAAACTGAACTGAGCAGGAACTTAAATACTAAAGGGTAACAAGAGCTAACAAAGGGCAGGTGAGATTAATCAACAAGGGTTGGAAAAACAGGTCACAGGTGAAACTAACATAATTAACTCAAGGAACTAAACAGGGAAACAAACAACTAACTAGGAAACGGGGAAAACAGAATCTAATACTGGGAATAACAAAGACCGATAAACACAATTAAGGCTCAAAGCAGGAAACCAAACTGAGTACAAAATCACAGGACTAACACTGATACAAAAGAAACACAATACAAAAACAGAGGAAGCGGGATTCAAACACAAGACAGAGAAGTTTACAGACAACCACATGGTCAATGACTTGAGCCATGCGACCAACAGGCAGAAGGGGGAAACACAAACCCTATCTATCTATCTATCTATCTATCTATCTATCTATCTATCTATCTATCTATCTATCTATCTATCTATCTATCTATCTATCTATCTATCTATCCATCCATCCATCCATCCATCCATCCATCCATCCATCCATCCATCCATCCATCCATCCATCCATCCATCCATCAGCACCATGCTACCCATCTGATGTTCTCCTACATTTGCCAAACGGGCCTTTTTCCCAGTGCGGGACGGAGCTGTTTTACAGGGTCATAAACAAGAATGGGCTGTTTCTGCTTCCTGCCAAAGTGTTTGCGGGTCGTGAGGCTGAACAAGCCTCCGAAGCCTCCTCCATGTTCTCCATCCTATCATGTATCCCTGGTAGACGCCGCTGTTTGCGGGCAGGATGCTTGTAATACCCTCGGAGTTTATGAATTATTTATACGCCTGCTGCGAGCCGTAATTCCACCTTAAGTAAACGGTGGCCTCTTCATTATGAGCTCAGCGTCCTTCTGATTAGACGTAAACTTATGTTTCCAGATTTGGTGCAATGCCTCGGCTTGGGATGCGCACCTAGCGGGTCGCCGCCGTGGAAACCTCCAAATGATTCCCTCTCTGACGGATCCCGTGCGTTCCTGTATCGCTGACATTGTTTTGCTGCTTTAACGATTCCTGCCAGGAGTACAAGCTCACGGACGCAGGGAAAAGCCCATCAGCTCCTTATACAAAGGGAATCTGATGTGCAGCTGACTGTTGTTCCAAAGGCAAAGATTAGCATTTAAATAGTAAATGTTAGCAGAGAATCGGTGGCTGCTTATGGCGTCGGTCGCGGTGCGGCGTGCTGATCATGCTGTTGAGCATGAGAAACTGTTACATTTTGTTGGAAGACTCCTTATCAATCACACATCTCCCTGTACGTCCAATAAGATCGTAGAGGAAACATTGCATTATCGCACTGTGATTGAAAAGAATAGGTCTTTGTTATTCCCAAAAGGATTAAAAAGAATTTCTTCAAAAACAGATGATGTGTTTAATCTTTGTTATGGTGATGTTGGACTGCCCCATGGAAGATGCACCCACTACCAGCGTGATTTGTATTATGGGTAAAGACACATAATTATAAGCCGAAGGTCCCTGAGGTTCCAGTCTGTTGTACCGTCGGATGCTGTCCTGACCAGGAACGCTCTGGTATCATCATCCGGCTATTGCAAGTGGGAATTCTTGGATTAAAGTGTGATGATAGCAGCAATAACAGTAGTAGCTGAACGGCACCCGTCTCTCAGAGCGTCAATAGCCTGGGGGGGCACTCTGACCTTTGCCCCCCCCCCCCTCCTGTGACCCACTGGGGTACGAGATCTGGAGCACAGGGCCCTGAAGGACGGCCTTGTGTGACTCGCCTACCGGGGACGTTTCCTGCATCCAGGTTCCGTATTTAGTGTATGATAAACCCCAAACAAACATTAAATTCAGAATGATGTTCAGGTTCCCCCTCGAAGCATGAATGTGGTTTTTCCTTGGTGTCTGGTCCAAGAAATAGTGGGAAACGAAATGTCATTTATTCTGGTGTTTGTCTCCCAGTTCAGTCTTTAATTTCGCATTTCAGGGGTGTTGAGCCTGCTTGGGATGATATCAGTGTGTAAACCGCGGTAAAATACAAACAGACATCATAATAACAACAACGCCATACCCATAGTGTCGGAAGTGTCTGCAAACATGCTGTCAGACCCGCGGAATGCTTTCTCTCCGATGTCATGGCTCTCGTTCGGGAATTTTGCTGGATCCTTGGTCATATTACTTCATTTGTCTCTGCTCCGGATTCCCCTTGAAGTTTGCCCCTGAAAAGGCAACAAAATTGCACTTACATTTTTTTTTTTTTTTGTGGGTGGGGCAGGTCTGGGGGTCGGATGGTGGGGGCCGGCTGCCTAATCTATGGAATGAGTGCTCAGTGGTGAATCTGGCTCAGCTCTGAGTGCCCGCGGGCCCAGTCTGGGTATTAATATTTAAATTCCCATCTCGATAATCAGTGGAAAGGCTACTTATGTGCGCTGTTACCTTCATGTGAAGGGTGATAATGGGCTGGGGGGGGTCCTCATTAGACAGCAGAACCGCGCCCCCCCCCCCCTCCCCCAGCCCGCGCGGCCTCTGCACTTCACCATTAATCACCACCTATTGAGGCAGAAAACTTGATCGAATATAAACTCTTTAAATTCCTTGTTCCCTCAATGGCGAGTCAAAAGAGCATTCAGCGATTCGTGTAGCGAAACGCCGGCGTGGCTAACGGCGGCTCATCCTGCCGGCACGGTCATGTTCCAGGCCCATCTCGGCGGCAGCATAATGCTTTGATATGGCTACCATTGCCATAACAGACTGCAACAGGGAATTTATATTTTATTATTCTTTTCAGAAAACGGTAAGGAAAAGAAAGAAAAAAAAAAAGCGGCCGGCTTAGTTCTTTCTTTTTTCTCGCCTGAATACTTTGAGGTCCTTTTGGCTGACTGGTGGATTTTGTGTGCTTTAGAATGAGGCTCGCATTCACTGTCAAGGCGTTCAGAGACCCCAAGCAAAACTGCCAGTGTCTTAAGCGAGACCACACATCTTTAGTGGGGCATTTGCATATATTAGGCCAAAGAAAGGGCCTCTCAATTTCAAGGGAGAAAGACGTTCCTCGTACCTCCAAATGATTTAACCAGCATAGTTCTGGTTCAGACACAACAAACGTCGATCGCGGCCACAATGGCCGAAACAGCCAGGCCCCCAAACGCGACCTTTCGAGGAGTCCCGTCTTATTGGGAGGGGAGGACAAAGCACCCAGTGGGCAGCGAGAGATCTGAGGATAATGTCTCGTTTGAAGGGCCAGCAGGAGGAAGGCAGATGGGTTGAAGTGGACCTCACGGGGTCTCAAGCGGAGCAGGACCACAACCGAAACTGCTCAGTTCATTTTCCAACTCACTGGTCATGGTAATCCACCTCGTCCAGCTGCTAACAAGATTGGGTCTGAAGTTTACCTCCACAATAAGATAATCAGATTAACAGCTACAAAGATCAAATAATGATCCGGCTTTGGGGCACGATGACCAGGCCGCTGATTGCAATGTGTGGTCCTTGAGGTTTATTAAAAAATCTAAAGGGTGGGGGGTGGGATGGGGCACAGGGCTGGAAAAAAGGCATCTCCCCCCCTCGGCCCTGTTGCCGCTTCGCGGACGACGCTCCGACGAAGACACGTTTTCGACGTTCCGTCTTTTGCGTGGAAGCTCTTTTTATTTTTTTTTTTGGAGCCTTATTTTCCGAACTGGGCTGCAAATGCGGACAGAATTTTATTACGCGGAGATGAAAACGACACGCACACTCGGACCCGGTGGAGCGGCACGCAAGGATTCGCCGCGCGAGACGGAAAAACAATTACGCAACAATCGCTGAGCCCACATTCCCAAATGAAAATACTGGTGGGAAGGTTTCGTTTCTTGCTGCCATAGGTGTTTTTTTCCTCAGTCCCTGCCCTAAAAAAAAGTAAAACGGATTATCCCACGAGGCAGAGAAATGTGATTGTCCCCTAACAGATGGTGTGCACTGTTTCACCTTTGAGGAAAGTTAATTAAGGCCGCCATATTGCGCCCATCGAGGGGAAAATGTAGACGAATATTGAGCAATCAAACTGGCTGTTTCCTTTTCATGAGGGACACTGGAGCCCATTGATGAGGGATAATGTACAGAGTGAGCCGAGTCCCGGTCCAGCCCAATCCGCTTCCCACGTTTCAGCAGCGCAAAGCAGCCCGCTCTTCAAAAGGACACCTCCACATCCTCGTCGCCCGAAAACAACAAACGCAAAACACAACTCACTAGGACATTTGAAAAAGGGAGGAGGGGTGTTCAGTTCATTCAGAGCTTTTTCCTACATCATCTGGCTTTTGAACAGTTATAAAACGACACCCCCCTCCCCCCCCGCCAAACAACCTCCACCCAAGTTGTCTGAGAACATAATCAGGAAGGTACAGATGGCGGTGGCTGTGCGTTCCCACCGACACCTGCGATACACGTGCATGTAGCTAGCTGCTAATGCCTCAGACGGCCATTTTGTCGTTTTGCTTTGCGTCTCGTTGCTCATTAAGCTCCCCTCACGCGGCGTCATGGCCGACACGACAGTGGACAGCAGATTCTTTTTCACAGGACGTTCTTCCTGTTCACCTTTTTTTTTTATCGAACTTTACGGTGTGTTTTTTGTCACCCTCCATTTTTCTCTGATGGTTGGATTATCGACCGAATTGAATCGAAATCACGAAATTATGTTCAAAGTGCCCGACATGTGAGCGAGAGCCTGCTGTGGCCAATATAGCGGTCAGGGTTAAGCTGATTGTAAACTCTGGGCGCTACGTTGCGGACGGAGACGTTACACATGATTAGCTGGCCACCGCAGAGTGGGTTTCCGTTCCAGTTGAGCTTTACTAATTTCCTGAACCCCTGACCACTGTCCCTGGAATGCATGTTCAGGCTCGTTCCCCCCCCCGCATTTTTAAAAGACAGTTCAAGGGTAAGCGCCTACCTGAATCGCAAATGATCTCCCCCCGGCGATTAATCCTGCTTAGCAAATACAAATGTTTAATGAAGTTTCGATTTGCCACGAGAAACTTCTGTTTAAGTCCCTTTGATCTGATCTGCCAGTTTTTCTTTCTTTCTTTATTTATTTATTTTTTAACGTGAGGCTTCCTTCATATGCTGACGCTGTAGAAATAGCCGGCGACCACTGGCACTCTCGCTGTAACCCTCAGTGCGGAGCGGGTTTGATGACATGCGGTCAATCTGACCGCGCCATGAAAAAACCTCACTGCCGCAATGCTGCCCATTTTGGGGACTAATTTATTGCCACTGTTAGGATGCGTGGGTAATTATGACAGCGTGTGATTACTCTAAGCGTGTTTTCACCCTTTCACAGCTGCCGTTAATCCAGTTTGTATGTGGGGGGGTGGGTGGGGGGGGGGGGGTGATTCTGGTGGGTAGTGGAGATTTGCTGAAAGCAGAGTTCAATTATTTATCGGGGATGAACTGAGCTGTTAATTGAACCCTGCGCCATAACATATCTCGGAATTTCACAATTCTTCAGGTATTTAGGTTTTTATGAGGTATGTTTAAGCCGACAGACAAAAATAAGGTATCTCTTCATTGTATCTGTTACTCTGAAAGTTAATAATAGTAGGTCAAATCTGATCATACTCGATTAATTCACTGTTAATGAATGCATAATAGTTTTAAGCCCCCAAACGAAGAACCAACAGAATGATTAATTAAACTTATTTAAGCAAATACTAATTTGTACAATTTTTATGGAGGACACGAATTAATCAAATCAAGTTAGGGGCCCATATTTCACTGCTGATCTGGCACAGTGCACCTGCGGGGGGGGGGGGGGGGGGCGTTCGGGAACTCGTAAGCAGATGTGCGGCCAGATTACATGTTTAGCGTCCTTGTAAAGCTTAATAAATTAGGAAATTGGAGAGGCCAACAGCAGAGATCGCAGAGGGAGGAGCACAGGCTTGGTTTGGAGATGGAGCCTGAGCTGTTTGCTCTGTCATGGTTGGGTCGATGCACGTGCCCCCCCCGCTGTTTCTACAGGGGCGATCCTACGATTTTTAAAAGTGGGGTGGGGGGGGCATAATAGGCGCCATAATATTTGTAGAGTGGCCATTCTTATCATTAGCCAATCATATGTTTTGAATCTGTGAGTGACAGGAGTGGGAGACTCTGGGGACCAATCAGCTTTGAGCTGGGGCCAGTGGCCCTGTGGCCCCGCTCCTGTATGCAGTCCTGTGTTTGTGGCAAGGTTATATCTCAATAATAATAATAATGCTGCCCCCCCTGTGTAATGCTGTAGCTATCTGGCCATTCATTTTCTCTGTTCAAAATGGAAGCATTGGGATTACTGGTGTCCATTCTGGCACACAGTTTGCCCCTATTTGACTTTTAAAACACTCCCTCTAACAGTCATTATTTAAACAAAACATGATTTGTTTTTTGGTTGCTGTTCCGAAAGGTTCTCTGTACCTCCTGCATATCTGAATGAAACTTTTTCAAGGCTTTACTCTCATGGGAGGATGTAAAATACGAAGGTTTTGGCTCTTTGTAGGGTTAGGCTGTTCCTGTCAGGCTGTGACACACACAAGCTGGTTATATGGGGCAAATTCAGGACGCTTTGGGTTTTAGTTAATTAGTTTTCTAAGATAACATTTGACTTTGAAAGATTGAACTCTTTTTCTCTTCGTTCATCAAACCCCCGTTGGCTGCAATGCTAACCAAAACAAAACACTGGTTATTAGTCTGCCCCAAAACTCACTGGAATTATGGGTAATGTGTACCTAGAAAATAGTAAGGTTCTCATTGGCTGTCAGAAGCTACAGATGCTTGTATTGCCAAGAATCTCTCTGCAGCAGAGGTCTGGTTTTCTATCGATTTAATTTTAAGGCCGTATTGATTTATAAACCTCGCATATTTCTGCATATGCTATTTCACCTTTTCTGTCATTCTAAAAGGGCTCTACGTGAGAATTGTATTGTACGTGAGAATCCCAGTACACATATTACACTGTAACCTTTGAATTAGAAAGGTATTAAAAAAGTATTACGCAGAAATGAAACAATACGCACAGATATGAAATCCCAATGTATAACACCTCAGAACAATCTGACGTGTTTTTGGTCAGTGTCTGCCTGGCTTCTGTTTGTACGTGCGGCTTGTTAGAGGTACCTACATGCAACGGCCAGTGCGATATCCAGTGTGAGCCTGAAGCTTTGCTGAAGGAGCAAGTTGCTTTTATAGTCCAGAATTTTCAAACTGTGCCTGACTGATATCCATCATTCTTCCATGTTTGTGAATTTCCAGACGTCCCGGACCAGAAGATAGAT